>NC_133659.1:161378068-162010453 GCF_037893015.1 Macrotis lagotis | reverse complement strand
TTTTGGGCTGTCTGCAATGGAGAGTGCCATCTGTATCCAGATAAAGAATCGTGGAGTTTGAACAAAGTTCAAGGACTATTCCCTTTAATTTAGAAAAAACCAGATATTTTATTGTCTGATCTTGTTATCTCTTATACTTTTTGTCTCTTCCTTAACATATGATTTCTCTCTCATCACACTCAATTAGTATCAATGTCCAACATGGAAACAAAGTAAAGACTGACAGATTGCTTTCTGTGGGGGGATGGGGGGAGGGAAGTAAGATTGAGGGGAAAAAAAATTGTAAAAACTCAATTAAAATCTGTAATTAAAAAAAATTTGACAGGCAAGAACTAAAAGTCTCAGTCTTGAGGAAACTTGATTTTCATTCTCCAGACCCAAGCTGCTTGAAACCTTAGTAGTCAGAGCTGTGGTTTGTGGTCATTTTTGCTCAGAGTTTGGACAAGGTGGGTTGGGCAATACTTTTCTTCTACCTTACCACAACCTCCCCCTGTCTCTCACTTCATGCCTTCTGCTTAATACGTCAGAAATGGTCTAAGGCTAAAATACCCTGAGTTTTCAACCTACCTCCCCTGCTAGCAAATATCTCTGCAGCAGCTTCTTTTCAGCTGGCTAGTGAGTCCACCAGGGTTCAAAGAACTGTAGAATCTCTTGAGCAGAAAACCTCAAACATCTTCTAGTTCAAATTACTTAAATAAGAATCATTTCTGTAACTTCTTGTACAAATGTTTATCTATTCTCTGAAGATCTCTAATGAAGGGATAGGACCCTTCCTCTTTTGAATCTCTAATTTTTTAAAAATTTCATTTATTTTTTAATTAAGGCAACAGGGTTTAAGTGACTTGTGGCTAGGCAATTAAGTATCTGAGTCTGAATTTGAACTCAGGTGCTTTTCACATAATATCTATTTGAACACTTGAAGCCAATCATCATGCCCTCCTAAATTGTTTCCAATAATAATAGCTCACATTAATATGGGGCTTACAATATGCCTGGCACTATGCTAAGTGGATTAAAAATATTAACTCTTTTGGTCCCCAAACAACCCTGCATCTTATTTTATCGATTAGGAACTGAGGCAAACTGAAATTAAATGGCTTACTTGGAGTCACACAGATATTAAGTTTCTGATGTCAAATTTGAGCTCAGGTCTTCCTGACCTCAATCACAGTTCTCTATTCACTGTGCCACATAACTCCCTAAACATTTCTATTTTCTTAACTATCAGCATATGACATTACCTAGAAGACTTTATTTAACCCATGTCCAAGATTGCAGAATATAACTTGCCTGATCCCAGAAGTATATATATATTCTGAGGACATCAAGACCAATTTAAAGGAGACTATTAAAAATCAGTTAAAAAAATAGAAAAAAGAGTCCAGTCCTGTTACTACTCCTGAACCTCCCAAGCTATTTATATGGATTTTAGCTTTTGAGACAATACCTCCCATGAAAACTCCCTCCCTATTGAAATATATATAACCCTGCCTCCCTTGGGCACTCAGGTGACCAGGATTGCAATCCCCTTGACTGAATTAAAGATCTTTGTTGTCACTACTTGAGCAGTGTTCTTTATTCAGGCTGACACCATCTTGCTTGCCAGCCTGTGGATAATCTTCTGTTTCTCAGGATACTTTCTAAATGTGGTTCTCAGAATTGTCTATGGTACTTCAGGTGTGTTCTGACCCTGGCAGAGTTCAATGGAGTTATAGCCTTTCTGTTCTCAGACACTATGCCTCTCTTAATGCAATATGAGATTGCATTGAGATTCTCTTTGACCGTCATATCACACTGCTGACTCATCCTGAGGCTATTAAACTGCCCCGTAACATGCCTCTCCTACTGTAAACTTGTTAAGTTGATTTCTTGAACTTTCTGGTAAGCCTTTACTTTTATTAGATTCACTCCATTATTCTAACTTGAAAAGTTCTTTATGGATTTTAGTTCTTTTCCTCAGTCACATTTATTAAACATTTATTTTATTTATTAAGCATGGAAATCTCCACCCTCTGAGTTGTCTGTGTTTCAGTGACCCTTGAAACAATGGGGTTATTCAAGAGAGAAAAGCAGACTTCCCCATTCTAGATGAGTCATTTATAATCTGGTCCAGTTCCTCAATCTGTAAAATGGGGATATAAAAAGAGCACTGTTTTTCCAGTTTATTATTTTTTTTTAGGATAAAGGAAGTAATATTTATAATCACTTTATTAAGTTTAAAGCATCATGTAAACTAGTATAAATTGTTCAAAGTGCTGGGAATATGAATACAAATGAAAGAAGAGTAGTCTTTGCCTTCAAATTCCTTACAGTCTAATGGCAGGAGACAATACATATAAGGAAACTGGAAAAGGGGGTATGTGAGGTAAATAATGGAGGGGTATAGTAGAGAAAGTCCTGAATGGTCTGGGGACATTGTGGGCCTGAACATATCAGACATTCCATTCAGTTAGGTATCTCCCCAACTCAGGATTTTTATGCCTTATCAATTATTCTTTTTTTTTTTAGTTTTTTTTTTTTTTTTGCAAGGCAAAGGGGGTTAAGTGGCTTGCCCAAGGCCACACAGCTAGGCATTATTAAGTGTCTGAGGCCAAATTTGAATTCAGGTACTCCTGACTCCAGGGCTGGTGCTCTATCCACTGTGCACCTAGCTGCCCCCTTATCAGTTATTCTAAATACCTTTACAAAGTATGGGAATCTTCTCCCCTCCAGAATGTCTTTGCCATCTAGTGACCCTTAATACAATGAGGAGATTCATATTTGTTATTCAAGGGAGAAAAACAGACTTTCACATTCTGGATGAGTCATTTAACCTCTATCTGACCCAGTTTCCTCAATCTGTAAGATGGATAATAAGAGCACTGATTTTCCTGAGGGGTTTGTCTGTGTGCATGCTGTGTGTGTGTGTGTGTGTGGTGTGTGTGTGTGTGTGTGTGTGTTAGTTTTTTTAGGTTAAAAGAGGTAATATTATATATTATTTCAAAAACTTTAAAGCACAATGGAGATGCTATTATAATCCTTTATATTGTCCATTTTCATTGCCCCATCCATCCCTAGAAATTTTCTTTTTTTAGGCTTTTTTGCAAGGCAAATGGGGTTAAGTGGCTTGTCCAAGGCCACACAGCTAGGTAATTATTAAGTGTCAGACTGGATTTGAACCCAGGTACTCTTGACTCCAAGGCCAGTGCTTTATCTACTACGCCACCTAGCCACCCCATCATCCCTAGAAATTTATTGCAAGTCACAGTATTATAGGCTGAGATGGTAGGGACCTCAGGGTCCATCCAATCTAATCTCCTTTCCTATTTTACAGATGAGGAAACTGAAGCCTGGAGGTACTAAATGATTTGTCTAGCAGGTGTTAAATGATAAAAATGATTTTTGAACTAAAAAAGATTCTTTGATTCAAAATCTAGTATTCTTAACTATTACACCAAGAATGAAGCTGTTCTGTCTCATTTTTTGCTACTTTTTTCCCCCACCAACCTAAATGTACTTTTTTCCCTCTAGTCCTTAGATCTCCTTTCCAGTCTCAGCTTATTGGGAGCTCCCACAACCCAGAAGAATTCAAGTGCAAGTTAAAGAATTATTTGTCAGGAACATTGTAATAAGAGTTTATGATTCAATAGAGTATTGGACTAGATGGCCTTTTGGTATTTTCCAACAGTAAGACTCTATGAGGGCAGCTAGGTGGCAGAGCAACTAGGTGGTGCTGTGACTAGAGCACTGGCCCTGAAGACAGGAGGACATGAGTTCAAATCCAATCTCAGATTCTTAATAGTTACCTAACTGTGTGACCCTTGGGCAAGATATTTAACCCCACTGTTTTGCAACAACAAAAAAAGGACTCTATGAACGGAAGACGTAGAGGCAGGAGAGGCTAGGTTTCCTTTGTTCGTTGGACAAGCTATAGCCTTATTTAGAGATAAGGTAATAGAATTTCTGGGCTAGATTATGTCAAGAATTTCAGAGACAAAACTTAAAAGCCTTGACCTTGAGGTAATTAATGTTAGACTCTCCCTCCCCCCATCCCACTCTTCTTGGGACCCTGCTATAGTCTTGCTTGTGGTATGTGGTTATTTCTGTTTATAGCTACAGGTAAAGGAGATGCTTCTTCTGTACTTCACTCAGTTTCACCAAAGTCACCTCTTGCCTTCTACCTCTTGTTCTTGGTTTATATGTCAGAGGACAGGAAGGGTAAAAGACCCACATGTACACAATATTTACAGTAGTTCTTTTTATAGTGGCAAAAAATTGGAAATTGAAGGGATGCCTATCATTTGGGGACTGGCTGAATAAATTGAGGTATATGAATGAATATGATGGAACACTTTTATTCCATATAAAATCATTAGGGATGGGACTTCAGAATAGCCTGGAAAGACTTGCATGAACTGATGCTGAGTGAAGTGAGAAGAATCAGAACACTATACACTAACAGCAACATTGGGTGATGATCTATGATGGACTTGTTCATTTCAGTAGCACAATAATCAAAGACAATTCTAAAAGACTTGTGATCAAAAATACCACCCATATCCAGAGAAAGAACTGTGGAGTTTAAAGGCGAGTATTTAATTTTTAAAAGTTGTCAGATTTTTTTCCTCTAATGCTTTTTTCCCCCCAATTTGATTCTTCTTTCACAACATGATTAATATGGATCTATGTTTAGCATGGTTGTACATGAATGGCCTATATTAGATTGCTTTCTTTCAGGGGGTTGGGGGAAAGAAAGGAGGGAGAAAAATGTAAAACTCAAAACCTAGCAAAAAATGATTGTTGAAAACTACTGTTGTATGTGATGGAAAAAATAAACAAACAAATAAATAAAGACTGGGTTAAGTTTTTTGCACTAGGGAGTCCCTATTCCCCTCTCTTCACCTTTCCAGGGCCTCTGTAGCAAGTACTATTTGATAGAGCAGTCAGATGCCTACTTTCCTTGGTCAGTTCACTGTTGATGCTCTGTTTCCATTAGATTTCTAATCTCTTCCATTAGATTATAAATTCTTTGGAGGGCAGGAAGTGTATTTTGTATTTTGTTTATTTTTGTATATCCAGTTTTTAGCATGACACCTAACACATAATAGGCACATAATAGCTGTTTTATTGATTAATTTCTGATCAGGGGCTGTTGCTCTATTCACTGCACCACCTAGCTGCCCCATCCTATAGGGATGGTGCAGTGGATTAAAAGGTGTCTAATTCCAGGGCCATCTGGTAGCCAAGAAATGCTCAGTGTTACTGGTTGACTACCAAAGATATTTGTACTCTGAGCTAATTCAAACTCCTTGTCTCAGAGATCAGTCAATAAACTTTTAAATGTCCATGATGTACTAGGCACTGTGCCAAGGACTGAGAATTAAAAACAAGAAAAGTGAAATGCAATCCATATGATCAAGTGTTGTTGGGAAATGTGGTTGGTCTAAAAATTTCAGGGGTTCTAGCGAATGTGAAAGAAATTCACTTAAAAGATTGACTCTGATCCAGAAGAATTTAGAAACAAAAAAAAATTTATTTAAAGTATTGCTATTGTTAGCAGAAGCTAAGGGAGAGCTAGATTAGCAGCAGTAGCAACAGCAGCAACAGCTGACATGAGAAAATAAGGAAAGGAAAAGAGGCAAAGAGAAGTTATATGGGGGATTATGCCCCCCCCCCCACCAAAATGGGCTGATCTCCCAAAGGAAGACAAACCAACCAGGGGAAAAGCAACAAAAATGGACATAGGGGTGTGTAGAATTATTTGGGAGATCACACTTCCCCCAAATGTGCTTGCTACTCCCTTCCAAAGGAAGATGAGCAACTCAACTAAGGAGTGAGTGAGCTTTAAAAAGGTGCAGAAAAATGAGGTATTTAAGGAGATACTGATGGGGACAGGAACTCAGAGATCAAAGAAAAGGTAATTAAGGACAAACAGATGAGGGACAGTAGTTCAAAGACATAATATTTTCAGGTTAGGGCAGGGATTTGTTATCTTGTTGTTAGGGGTTTGTCTTATGTCTGGTGGAATGGATTTGCTCAGTCCCTTGCCAGGGGCAAGTTACTTCATTGAATCTCAATGTTCTAATCAAAAGCAGTGAAATATTTTCATCCTTCAAAAGATGAAAGAACCAACAAGGGGAAATTCTATTCTGGATTCTGATTCTCATTAGCAGAAGAACTTGTGCTGGGGTGGAAATTATGGGAACCTTGAAGAGAAGTGATGACTCCATCCTGGAGTTTGTGATAAATTAAGGGACTATGAGTGGAAGGTGTGAGTGCTGAATTTTGAGAAAATAGATTTGAAAAGATTCAGAAGAAAGATGGTAAAATGATCCTATGGAGCAAAATGCTTCAGAATATCCAAGAGTGAAATTCTGACAATTTCACAAAGAGAAACAATTAAAATCAGGAAGAAAATTTGTCTGAAGAGATTGATATGCTTGAGCAGCAAACATCACCCAACTTAAAATATAAAAACATAAAGAATATGTAAGCAAGATGATGCAATAGAAAAAAGTATGCAAAAATGTTGACAAGGTCCTGTAATAATAGTATTAGGAATGTTAAAATTCAGAATGAACTGAGGTTGGCAAATGAAACTAAATAAAATATGTTCTATGATAGATGCCTTTGGGAGTCTGATACTTGCAAATGAGAGGAGTACAAGTCAGTTTAATGTTCCCAGGTGAAAATTCTGGGAGAGACTAATTAACCAGAGAGACATAGCAAAGTTTGCTACCCATCTCTGTCTACACATATAGACCTCCACTGGATGTAAGTCCAAAATCAGCAAAATTTTACATGTAGATATATTAGTTTGGTCATGCCCCTTGGGGTTATAAAATGCTTAGTCCACTATTCCACTTAATTTCTTCCATTTAACTCTGAGTAAAATGTTGAGAAATCTCATCCTGTGACCCCAATTCAAATTTTTAATTATGAATTTAACAAATATTAACACATAAATATTTCAATATAAAAAGAACAGAAAAAGAGGACAGTATTTGAAATAATTTCTATCACATATAACTTGTTTTTCTTTCAAAGTGATGGTGTAATGGATAGAGTGCTGTGCCTAGAGAAAGGAAGACTCATCTTCCTGAGTTCAAATGTAACTTCAGATACTTGCTAGCTGTGTGATCCTGGGCAAGTCATTTAATCCTATTTGTCTCAGTTTCTTCATTTGTAAAATGAGCTGGAGAAGAAATGACAAACTATTTTAGTATTTCTGCCACGAAAATCCCAAGTGGGGTCATGAAGAGTTGAAGATGACTGAAAAATGACCAAATACCAAAAAATAAAATTAAAAAAATTAAATGGTACCACTGCCCTGCTTGTTTTGTCCACTTCTGACTTTCTTTCTGCTCTTCTCAGTATATTAAAACAAAACAAAACATTTTGTTTACTTTCTTCCTTTGCTGTTCAAACATTTTTTACTTGAAGTTTGGTGTTCCAAATTCTATTCTTCCCTCTGTGCCCCACCCCCGACCTTTTCTGAGATGGTAAGCAATCAGATATAAGTTGTACATGTACAATTATGTAAAACAATTCCATATTAGTCATTTTTGTACAAGAATACCCAAATAAGGGCCAAGATGGCAGAGAGAGGACAGGCACAGTTCTAAAATCTCCTGATCCCCCCCCCCCCCACCATATATGATATGAAACAAACATCTTAACAGAAATCCAATCAACAAAACCCAGAAAGAAAAGCCAGGAGAAGAACATCTACCTCAGGATTTGTCTTCTGCAATTGTGGGTAAATCTGGGCACAGAGGGCAGACTCTGTTGGGAGCACAGGACTGGGTGAGACTGGGAACCTGGATCAACCTCAGATTATCCTGATCAGTCATGGGGCTAGAGCTTGGTTGACCATGGGGGCTTGGGTCAACTAGGGAACAGAGGCATTGGTGTTGGCACTGACCCTCAGGAGCTTGCTGGCAGGGATAGAGGTAGAGTTCCCAATGGGGGGGAGTGCTGCAGACATCATCCATGGGCTCCACTGGTGGGGAGGAGCTCAGAGTCCACACCTCCATTTCAGCTGAAGCCTCTTCCCAGAACAAACACAATTACAGACTACCTCTGCCCCAGGCTAAGGCCAATCAGCAGAACCACTCAGCTGGCAATAGGGAGAGTAATCACCTCACCCTAGGGTATAGCCCACTATTTTTTTTTTAGTTTTTTTTTGCAAGGCAATGGGATTAAGTGGCTTGCCCAAAGGCCACACAGCTAGGTAATTATTAAGCATCTGAGACCGGATTTGAACTCAAGTACTCCTGACTCCAGGGCTGGTGCTCTATCTACTGTGCCACCTAGCTGCCCCTATAGCCCACTATTGATGAAAGACAAAAGTATTTAACAGCTTCAGTCACTCCCTCCAGGCCAAGGGAGAGAGCCTCAGTCAAGGACACCGACACTCCAGAGAAAGCAACCAGCACCACCTACTGGTCAGCTGGAGGATATTACACTAAGTGACCAAAACCTATAGCACTCCCTACTGGACATCTGGAGATACTACACTCAGTGAGTAAAACCTCTAGGGATCCCAACACCACACACCTCTGTGAACCAGTCTTAGAATAATGATGAAAGGTCAGTGCAAAGGAGGGTCCATAGAAAAATTCTTGGAAGGAAAAGACCCCAACTCAGAGAGACCTAGAACCACTGAAGAGAATATTATCTGGTCTCCAGCACAGAAAGACTTCTTTGAAGAAATCTGGAAGGAATTTAAAAATCAATAGAAAAATGTGAAAAATTTGGGAAAAGAAACCCAAGAGAAGATTACACCTTGCAACAAGAAAACAAATCACTGGAAAATACAATTGGACAAATACAAAATGAGAATAATTCTCCTCAGATCCTCAATTGGGCAAATACAAAAAGAAAATAATTCTCTCAAAACCTCAACTGGTCAAATGGAAAACTCTTTCAAAAATAGAACTGACCAAATGGAAAAGGAGTTGCAAAAGATAAATGAAGAAAATTCTTTTCTAAAAAAAAGAATGGAGTCTGTGGAAATTAATGACTTCATGAGACAGCAAGAGACTGTTAAACAAAAGCAAAAAAATAGAAAAAATAGAAGAAAATGTAAAATACCTCATCAGCAAAATCACTGACCTTGAGAATAGATCAAGAAGGGACAACCTGAGAATTATAGGTCTTCCTGAAAGCATTGAAGAGAAAAAAAGCCTAGACTTAATATTACAGGATTTAGTGATGGAAAATTGCCCTGATATCATGGAACCCAGTGGGCAAAATAGTAATTGAAAGAATACATCAGTCCCCTCCGGAAAGAAATCCTAAAATGAAAACACCAAGGAATGTTGTGACCAAATTCCAGAACTGTCAGATAAAAGAGAAAATCCTGCAAACAGCCAGAAAGAAACATTTTAGATACCAAGGAGCCACAGTAAGGATTATACAGGACCTGGCTGCATCAACATTAATGGTTCAAAGGGCCTGGGAATGAGATATTCTGAAGAGTATGGGAGCTTGGAATGCAGCCAAGAATCCACTATCTGGCAAGCTGAGTCTTCTCTTTTAGTGGAAAAGATGGAAATTTAACAAAATGGAAGAGCTTCCAACAGTTTCCTGATGAAAAAAACCAGAGCTAAATAGAAAATTTGGACATCAAACAGGAGGTTCAAGAGACACATGAAAAGGCAAAAGAAGAAGGGGGGGATAAAGAAAAAAACCTGCTATCCAATAAGATGAAACTGGCTATATCCCAGCATGGGAAAAAAGAGTCTCATAACTCTTAAGAATTGTAACTCTATTAGAGAGAATATACTTAGCCAGAAGTGATGAATACTCAGGATTTTCTATGACTCAGATAGAATGATTTAAAAACACTTCCTCCTTAAAAAGGGGGACAGGAAGGAGATGAGAGGAGGGACGGGATTGAATGGGGTAAATCTCATTACATTAAGAGGTACAAAAAAACCTATGGTAATAGAGGGGAAGAAGGGAGGGAGATGAGAAACACCTGACTCTTCCTCTCATCAGACTTGGCTTAAAGTTAACTTACACACACACACTCAGTTAACTTAAAAAAAACTTATATTTCAAGAATTAAAAGGAGAAAGGGGAGGGGGAACGGAGACGGAGGGAGAAAAAGGGAAACTAACAGAAGGAAGGGAAGGGAAAAGGAAAAAAGGGAAAGGGGAAAGAAAGGGGGGGTCGATATAGGAGAGCAAACACACTGTAGGGGGCAGTATTCAGAAACAAAATACTACAGAATATGGATAAAAGGGAAAATGGAGGAAATACAAACAGAGGGAAAATAGCATAGAGGGCAATAAAGAGTTACTAATTATAACTTTTAATGTGAATGGGACAAACTTTCCCTTAAAACATAAGCAAATAGCAGAGTAGATTAAAAGCTAGAATCCTGCAATATGCTGCTTACAAGAAACTCATTTGAAGCAGAGAGATACATATAGAATAAAGGTAAAAGGTTGGAGTGAAATATATTTTACTTCAGCTGAAGTGAAAAAAGCAGGGGTAGCAATCCTTATCTTATATAAAGCAACTGCAAAAATAGATATTATTAAAAAGGAAACTACATCCTTCTAAAAGGTACCATAAACAATAAAGTGATTTCAATACTGAATATGTATGCACCTATGGGAATAGCATCCAAATTCTTAGAGGAGAAGCTGAAAGAACTACAGGAAGACATAGATAGCAAAACTCTACTAGTGGGAAACCTCAACTTCCTGCTTTCAGATTTAGATAAATCAAATCATAAAATAAACAAGAAAGAAGTTAAAGGAGTAAATAGATTGTTCGAAAACCTAGGTATGATAGACTTATGGAGGAAATTGAATGGGGGTAGAAAGGAATATACCTTTTTCTCTGCAGTACAAGGCACTTATACAAAAATTGATCATGTACTAGGGCATAAAAATCTAATAATAAATTGCAGAAAGGTAGAAATAGTGAAACATCTTTCTCAGATCATAATAAAAGTCACATGCAATATTGGGCCAGGGAGATATAGACCCAGAACTAATTGGAAACTGAATAACCTCATTTTAAAGAATGAGTGGATCATACAACAAATTATAGAAAGAATTAATAATTTTATCCTAGATAATGACAATAGTGAAACAACATACCAAAACCTATGGGATTCATTAAAAGAGGCTGTCAGGGGATTTATTATATCTTTAAATGCTTACAGAATAAATTAGAGAAAGAGTAAATCAATGAAATAAATATGCAACTAAAAAATTAGAGAAAGAACAAATTAAAAACTCCCAGTTAAATATCAAATTAGAAATTCTAAAAATTAAAGGAGAAATTAATAAAATCAAAAGCAAAAAATCTATTGAATTAATAAATAAAACCAAGAGTTGGTTTTATGAAAAAATCAATAAAATTGATAAACCTCTGGTTAATTTGATTAAAAAAAGAAACAAGAAAGCCAAATTGTTACTATCATAAATGAAAAAGGTGAACTCCCACCAATGTGGAGGAAATTAAAATAAAAATTCAGAATTATTTTGCCCAACTCTATGCCAATAAATTTGACAATGCAAGTGAAATGGATGAATATTTACAAAAATATAAGTTGCCCAGGTTAAATGAAGAGGAGATTAAATACCTAAACAACCCTATCTCAGAAAAAAAAATTCAAAAAGCCATCATTGAACTCCCTAAGAAAAAATCTCCAGGGCCAGATGGATTCACAAGAGAATTCTATCAAACATTTAAGGAACAATTGGCTCCCATTCTATATAAACTTTTTGGAAAAATAGGAAAAGATGGAACTCTGTCTAACTCTTTCTATGACACCAATATGGTGCTGATGCCTAAACCAGAAGAGTTAAACACAGAAAGAAAATTATATATCTATCTCCCTGATGAATATAGATGCAAAAATCTCAAATAAAATCTTAGAAAATGATTACAACAAGTTATCACTAGGATAATACATTATGACCAAGTAGGATTTATCTCAGGAATGCAGGGTTGGTTAAATATTAGGAAAACTGCTAGTATAATTAATCATATCAATGGCAAACCTATCAGAAATTATATGATTATATCAATAGATGCTGAAAAAACTTTTGACAAAATATAGCACCTATTCCTACTAAAAACATTAGAGAGAGTGTAGGAATAAATGGACTGTTCCTTAGAATAATAAGCAATATCTATCTGAAACCATCAACAAACATTATATTCAATGGGGAGAGGTTAGAGGCATTCCCAATAAGATCAGGGGGTGAAATAAGGATGCCCATTATCACCACTACTATTTAATATTGTTTTAGAAATGCTAGCTTCAGCAATAAGAGAAGAAAAACAAATTGAAGGAATTAGAGTTGGGAAGGAAGAGCCAAAACTCTCACTCTTTGCAGATAATGGTATACCTAGAGAATCCCAAGAAATCATCCAAAAAACTACTGGAAACAATTAGTAATTTTAGCAAAGTTGCAGGATATAAAATAAACCCTCATAAATCCTCAACTTTTCTTTATATGTCTAGCAAGATACAGCAGGAAGAGCTAGAAAGAGAACTCCTATTCAAAGTAACCTCAGAAAATATAAAATGCCTGGGAGTCTATCTGCCAAGGCAGACTCAGAAATTTTTTGAAAACAATTACAAAGCACTTCTCACTCAAATAAAATCAGTTTTAAATAACTGGACAAACATCAACTGCTCATGGATAGGTTGAGGTAATATATTAAAAATGACAATTCTATCAAAACTAAACTACCTGTTTAGTGCCCTACCAATCAAAATTCCAAAAAATTACTTTAATGAGTTAGAAAAAGCTATAAAGTAAATTCATATGGAGAAATAAAAAGTCAAAAGTTTCCAGGGATTCAATGAAAAAAAGTACAAAAGAAGGTGGCTTACCTGATCTAAAATTATATTATAAAGCATCAGTCATCAAAACTGTCTGAGATTGGCCAAGAAATAGAGTGGTGGACCAGTGGAATAGACTAGGTGCAAGAGCAGGAAATGATTATAGTAATTTGCTGTTTGATAAACCCAAAGAGTTTAGCTATTGGGATAAAAACTCTCTTCAATAAAAACTGTTGGGAAAATTAGAAGTTAGTATGGAAGAAACTTAGATTAGACCAACACCTCACACCCCATACCACGATAAGATCTAAATGGATACAGGATTTAGACATAGAAAACAATATTATAAGCAAACTAGAAGATCAAGGAGCAGTTTACCTGTCAGATCTATGGAAAGGGAAACAGTTTATGACTACGGAAGAAATAGAGATCATCATTAAAAACAAACTAGATAATTTTGATTACATTAAATTAAAAAGCTTTTGCACAGACAAAACCACTGTAACCAAGATCAAAAGAAATGTAGTAAATTGGGAAACAATTTTTGCAACTAGTATTTCTGAGAAAGGATTCATTTCTAAAATATACAGAGAACTGAGTCAAATTTTTAAGAAAACAAGCCATTCCCCAATTGACAAATGGTCAAAGGATATACAAAGGCATTTTACAGCTCAGGAAATCAAAGCAATCTATAGTCATATGAAAAATTTCTCCAAATCATTACTTATTGGAGAAATGCAAATTAAAAATCCCTGAGATACCACCTCAGAAGGGATGCATGAAATCTGAGACATTAATACATTGTTGGTGGAGCTGTGAACTCATCCAACCTTTCTGGACAGCAATTTGAAATTATGCCAAATACCACTACTGGGTATATAACCTGAAGAGATGATGAAAAAGGGTAAAATCATCACTTGTACAAAAAATACTCATAGCAACCCTGTTTGTGATGGCAAAGAATTGGAAATCAATTAAATGTTCTTCAATTGGGGAATGACTTAGCAAACTGTGGTGTATGTATGTCATGGAACACTATTGTTCTATTAGAAAGCAGGCGGGATGGGAATTCAGGGAAGCCTGGAGGGATTTGCATGAACTGATCCTGAGTGAGATTACCAGAACCAGAAAAACACTGTACACTCTAACAGCAAGATGGGGGTGATGATCAGCCTTGATGGACTTGCTCATTCCATCAGTGCAACAATCAGGGACAATTTGGGGCTGTCTGCAATGGAGAATACCATCTGTATCTAGAGAAAGAACTGTGGAGATAGAACAAAGACCAAGGACTATTATCTTTAATTTAGAAAAAAACCTGATATCTTATTGTCTGATCTTGCTATCTCTTATACTTTATGTTTCTTCCTTTAAGATATGATTTCTCTCCCATCAAATTAAATTTGGATCAATGTATACCATGGAAACAATGTAAAGCCTGGCAAATTGCCTTCTGTGGTGGGTGGGAAGGAGGGAAGTAAGATTGGGGAAAAATCGTAATACTCAAAAGGAATACCTAAATAAAAGGAAAAAAAAAGAAAGTGAAAAATAGCTTCTATTTGGATTGAAAAAAAAAGAAAGTGAAAAATAGCTTCTATTTGCATTCAAATAATATCATTTCTTTCTCTGGAGGTAAGTTGTATTCTTCATCTTTAGTCCTTTGGGATCATCTTGGATCATTGTCTTTTTTTTTTTCTTTCAGATTTTTGCAAGGCAAAGGGGGTTTAAGTGGCTTGCCCAAGGCCACACAGCTAGGTAATTATTAAGTGTCTGAGGTTGGATTTGAACTCAGGTACTCCTGACTCCAGGGCTGGTGTTCTATCCACTGCACCATCTAGCTGCCCCATTGGATCATTGTCTTGCTGAGAATAGTTAAGTCATTCACAGTTCTTCATCAAACATTATTGCTAATACTGTATATAACATTCTCCTGTTTTTTTTTTAGGTTTTTTTCAAGGCAAATGGGGTTAAGTGGCTTGCCCAAGGCCACACAGCTAGGTAATTAGTAAGTGTCTGAGACCAGATTTGAACCCAGGTACTCCTGACTCCAGGGCTGGTGCTCTATTCACTGAGCCACCTAGCTGCCCCACTCTTGGTTCTTTTCACTTCATCTTTCATCAATTCATATAAAGCTTTCCAGGTTTTTCTGAAATCATCTTTCTTGACATTTCTTTATAGCACAATACTATTCCACTACAATCATATACCAAAGCTTGTTTGGCAATTCTCCAATAGATGGGCATACTTTAATTTCTAATTCTTATCTTTGCTGCTCTTTTAATAGGACCAGGAGTGGAGAGGCTTCTGAAGGACAATGATTTCCTGGTGTGGAAAGTTGGTCTTGGGACTGCAAGGTCTCAAATCCTCCTGATCTGGGTAGAGATTCTTAGTTGGTAAGAAGTTCTGTATGTCTGTGGGGGCATAGAGCAAACAATACCAGGAGTGCTTGGATAATACTAAAAGTGGAAGAAATACAATAGAAAGCAACGAAAATATGATTGTTTCATCCTGTTCTGAATTGGGACAAGAACTGTATTAAAAAGTTCACCCCTCCCTATTTGTCAGGGATGACAAATTTCAAACAGGTTAAAGTGTATAATGGAGCCCCAGGGTCTTGGATCAGGAGCTTTGGCTCTGGGTTTAGGGTCAGATAACCTAACATGGAGACACATTACTTTTCTGTGTTCTGACCCCATGAATGAGAGTAGCCTTGTTTGATTGGCTATGTAGCCAGAACAAGCTATAATTTTAAAAAATTACTAGACTGGGGCATTCTCTTTTTCCCATGCATTCTTTCCTACTGTATGGGACAAAGATCACACCCAGTTCACACATAGCACTGGAACTGTGAAGTGAACTGGGAAGTGGAGGAAGTAGTCTTTCCTTCCTTCTTGTTTTAGTAGTCACTGTGATTTGGGGAGTTTTTGTTTCTGTTCTGTTTTGTGTTTTTCTCAGGCTGAAGTACTGGCAATAAACTTCATTGAACCCAGAAGTTCAAACCAAGGTTATGCTGGAGCCAGGTTTCCTAGTGGAATGTTGCATCTAGCCAGCTAACCTAGCAGAGAATGATCATGGTGCTTGATATTGAGATCAAGAGGAGTTTGGGACTTGAAACCTTGAGATTGGAGACTATAAGAACTGAGAAAACTGTCAACTAAAGCACCTTTCTCTCCCCAGAGACTGAAGTGGTATTTTGTGTGTTTGTGTATGTGTATGTGTGTGTGTATGTATGTGTGTAAATGATTTTGCTTTTGACATATTGGGGAATAATTTTATTTCTGATCATACCTTTTAATTAAATATTCTTTTATAAAATTGAATCCAACTTCTAATGGTTAAATGGAACTGGAGTGCCAGGGACTCACCCTTTGCAATTGAGGGAACACTCTTGTTAGGGACTAGAGCCATAGAGCCATTGGCAGAGACACTATGCCCACATTCACCAATCTCCAAAAAGGATAATGAAGAATCCTGGGAGATTGGTGATGTTTAACCCTGTTGGCCTTCAGATAATGGAAATTGAGGTGATCAAGTATTATACAAAGACTTCTGATAATCTCTAAAGTTTCAAGTGCATCAGGATCAGTTAGAATTGTTTAAGGTTGCATTTCTACTAGACAAAAGTGAGGGTGTCTGGATTTATATGTCAATGTTGCTCAGATATAGAGGAATAAACCAGAAGATCAGGTTCTTTCTGACTGAAGGAGTTTGAGATATTGTGATCAGTCAATCAACCTATAAATATTTGTTAATTGCCTACCATATATCAGGCAGGGTAGCTAGGTGGCACAATGGATAGAGAACTGACCCAGGAATTAGGAAGATTCATCTTCTTGAGTTCAAATCTGACTTCAGATACTTACTAGTTGTATGACTCTGGACAAGTAACTTAACCCTGCTTGCCTCGGTTTCCTCATCTGTAAAATGAGCTGGAGAAGGAAATGGTAAACCATTGCTGTCTTGTTGCCAAGACAACCCCAAATAGGGTTATGACAGTCAGATCTGACTGAAAAATGACTGAATATTCCAGGTATGATGCTGAGTGCTGGGGCTACAAATAAAAAAAAAGGCAATCTCTGATCTGAAGTTTAAAATTTGATGGAGGAAAACATGCAAAAGATCTGTTTTAGATGAGTAAATAGTGGATTCCTATTCCCTGTTTCCCATCATCCTAGGTGCTTGGACCCCTGGAGTTCTAGAATTCTTTGCATGGCATCTAGGGAAGGGGTCATCTTATTTCACTTACTTATGAACACCCAGGATACAAAATCCAAATTTCACACTGAGGAAAAACAAAAGATTCTGTTCTTCTTCAAACTTTTGAGATAACATCTCCAACATGTATCAAATTCCAAGAAAAATATGAGCAGAGATACAGTCTATATGCCTAATATGGCATCTGGGAGCATCGAGAATCTCTCTTTTGAAGTTAATGGATACTATGAAGTTTGAATCCAGTTTTCTAAAGGATCATTCTGTGACTAAAACTTCCCTCTCTTTGCTTATGAAAGGTGAAGACAATATGCTTGGATCCCCAAGGCTAACTCCTCTGTCAACCCAGACTACCCTGAGGAGGTATTATGCTTCTTCCTGTCACATAGCCCCAGGAATGACTAAAACCATTCCCATCTCCTCTCCTAGTTATTTGACGGGCACTGGAAGGAGTTTTTTTCCCTTTTTGTTGTTATAAGGAAGTATGTGTGGGTATGAAGACCTTAAGTTCAGTACCTGAATTTTTACTTTTGATTTTTGTAATTTAAATAGTAATTAAAAAGTAATTAGTAAATTAAATAATAATCCTTCCTCTCCAAGCCTGATTATTTTCCCTAATTTTTAACTAGTCTTTAATTTACTGAAGGGGCATCATAAGTCCGTCAGAGAAATTGCTTCAATATTTCTTTCCACAGTTGCTATTGCTAGCTGTATTTCCTGCAATCCTATTTCCTCTACTCACATTTCCTCTGTTCTCTCTCTCCTTTCACCCTGTCCCTCCTCAAAAGTGTATTGCATTTGATTACCCTGTCCCATGATCTTTCCTTTCTTTTAACACCTACATCCCCTCTCTGCCCCCCTGTCCCCTTCCCCCCATACCTTTCCTCTTCTATTTTCCTGGAGGGTAAGATAGATTTCTATACCCAATTGAGTGTGTTTATTATTCTCTTTCTGAACCACTTCCAATGAGAGTAGGGCTCACTTACTCCCCTCTTCCAGTCCACTGCAAAAGCTTTTTCTTGCCTCTTTTATGTGAAATGACTTACCCCATTCTACCTTTTCTTTCCCATTCTCCTAGTACGTTTTTTCTCAACTATTAACTCCATTTAAAAATATATATATTATACCTTCAAATTCATCTCCTTTCTGCACTTTGACTCTATATGCTCCGTCTAACTATCCTAATAAGTGAAAACGTTCATATTAGTTATCAATATCATCTTCCCATGATGTAACATAAGCACTTCAAGTTCATTAAGTCCCTCATAATTCCAGGTTTTTCTGCAACTATCCCCTTCATTATTCCCTTTTTAAAAAAATGCTTCAGTATGTATTCAGACACCATCAGCTCTATCTTTGGGATGGTTAGCATTCTTTATCATAAGTCCAGAAATTGCCTTAATATTTTTTCTCACAGTTGCTATTGCTAGCTGTATTTCCTTCCCTCCATCCTATCCTCCCTATTTATTCTATGCTCTCTCTCTCCCCTTTCACCCTGTCTTTCTTCATGTGTGTTTCATCTGATCCCTCTCTCCCATGATCTTCCCTCTCTTCTATTACCTTCAGCTCCTCCTCCCCTGCTTCCTCCTGTCCCCTTTCTCCCATCCCTTTCCTCTCCTATTTTCCTCTGGGGTAAGATAGATTTCTATACCCATTTGAATGTGTATGTGATTACCTTTTTTTTTTGATGAGAGTAAGGCTCACTTGTCCCTCTTCCATTCCATTGCATAAGTATTTTTTTGTGTTTTTTTATGTGAAATAATTTACTCCATTCTACCTCTTCTTTCCCTTTCTTATAGTACATTCCTTTCTCCCCTCTTAGCTTTATTTTTTTAATATATACTTTTAAATTCAACTCCCACTTGTGTCTTGTCTATATATACTCCTTCTAATAAATGAGATGGTTCATATAAATTATCAGTATCATTTTCCCATGCAGGAATACAAGCAGTTTAACATCATTAAGTCTCTCATGATTTGCCTTTCCTAACCATCATTTATATGCTTCTTCACCTGAGTTCTGTACTTGAAGATCAAACTTTCTGTTCAGTTCTGGGTGGTTTTATCAGGAAAGTTTGAACATCTCCTATTTCTTTGAATGGCCATCTTTTCCCCTGAAAGAGTATGTTCAGTTTTGCTGGATAGGTGATTCTTGATTGTAATCCAAGCTCTTTTGCCTTCCAGAATATCATATTTTAAGCCCTATGAATCCTTAATGTAGCTGTAATATAATGTAATGCTAAATCTTGCATTAGACTGACTAGCTCCATGATATTTGAATTGTTTTTTTTCCTGGCTGCTTGTTATATTTTCTCTTTGACTTGGCTATAATATTCCTGGTAGTTTTCATTTTGGGATCTCTTTCAGAAAGTGATCAGTGGATTCTTTCAATTTCTATTTTACCCTCTGCTCCTAGGATATCAGGGCAATTTTCCTGGATAATTTCTTGAAAAATGAAATCTAGGATCTTAAATTATCTCTCCTGGGTGGTCTCTAGGTCAGTTGTTTTTCTAAAGAGATATTTCACATTTTCTTCTAGTTTTTCATTCTTTTGGTGTTGTTTTATTGTTTCTTCATTTCTCATAAAGTCATCAGCTTACCTTAGCTCCATTCTACACTTTAAGGAATTATTATTTTCAGAGAGGTTTTGTATTTCCTTTTCCATCTGGCCAATTCTGCTTTTTTAAAGACATTCTTCTCCTCATTGGTCTTTTGGATTGCTTTTTTTCCATTTAATCTAAATTGGCTTTTGAGATGTTATTTTCCTCATTATTTTTTGACCTCTCCCTCACCAAGTCACTGACTTGGTTTTCATGATTTTCCTGCATTGCTTTCATTTCTCTTCCCATTTTTTCTTCTACCTTCCTTACTTGATTTTTCAAAATGTTTTTTGAGCTCTTCTATTGCCTGAGGCTTTGGATTCAGAAGCTTTGGGTTTGTTATGTTCTGAGTGTATATTTTGATCCTCCATAGGACCAAAGTAATTGTCTATGGTTGGATTTTTTTTTTCTTCAGTTGTTGGCTTTTGAGGGTTTTTGCAGCTATTTTCAGGGACCCTCCCCAGGCACCTGCAAGTTCTCAATTCTTCCAAGGTCTTATGAGAGTCTTCTAAGGTCTTATGAGCAGTCTATGACTGCTCTCCTGCTCTGTTATCTGATGTGTGGATGTCCATAAGCACTTCCCCCTGCCCTGGAACTGTGAGGAGAGTCCCTGCTCTTCTACAGGCAGTGAACTCTGTTGTGCCTCTCTTCTTTTTCCTGAGATTAGGGCTCCAGACTGTGATCTGGATCGAGTATGGACAAAACAAGAGAGTCATGCTTCAGTGATAGCGAACAGACCTGTGCTATCTCTTCCACTTCCTTACCATCATTGGGCTGAACTCTCTGGAAGAAGTGGCCAGGTGACTCCCTGACAGTTCCTGGTCCCCTGAGACTGAGTCTGAGTTGAGGTCTGTACTGGCCTGGGCCTCATACTTACTCTGGTGTGGCAAAGTTTTCCTGTTGACCTTCCAAGTTGTAATTGGCAATCACTGGACTGAGGTCCAGAAACTGACACTTCTGCCAAGGAACCCAGGTATATCACAGTCTATTCCTACCTAGAGTTGGTTTGCTTGGGTGTGGCCCAGGCTGTCCTGCAGGCCCTTTCTAACCCTGGTTTAACAGACCCTGTGGATCTTCCAAATTGTCTTGAGCTGGAAAATTTTTTCACTCAGTCTTTTTATAAGTTCTGTAACTCTAGAATTTGGTTAGAGTTAGTATTTAAAGTTATTTGGAGTGGTTTGATAGCTCGGAGGTGTCCCTGCCTTTACTCCACCACCTTGGCTCACAGTTGATACTATAATTCTTGAACCAAGTTGACCTTCAGAGAGTCAGAAAGTCATATCTCTTTTATTTCTTTTTCTTCTGGAAAGAAATGAAATATTTTGTGTTTCCATAAAAGGAAAAATTCAGTTAATTGATGAAATACAAGGGAGGTAGTTACCTCACTTACTTACATTCTGGTAGAAAGTTCCAAAAATCAAGATTAATGAAAAAATAGGGATTACTTAAAGGTTACTTGGCACATTACTCTGAGCATTCTTAATAAGCTTATATATATATATATTTATATATATTAGCTTCTCTGTCCTAGGAGGAACTTAATATTCATTATACATGCTGTATACATGGAGGCAGGACCAGGATGGAGGGATATATTAAGGAGCAACATACAAGAGGTAGTCTGGGAAATTGGGATTTACATAATCCCCAGCCAGTAAGGATCTGAGTGAGTGAAGGAACTGAGTTTCAGAGGCAGAGATTAAGGGTGCTTATTTTTTGCGTGTGTGTGTGTGTGTATGTGTTTGTGTGTCTGTCTTCAGACACCCTTCCTGCAGAATGTATTAAAATTTTAAGCTACTTCAGTCACCTTGGAATCTTTTGGTTTTTCTTTTTCTTTCTTTTTTTTTAATAATTAAAAAAATTATTTATTAAGGCAATGGGGTTAAGAGTAACTTGCCCAAGGTTACACAGCTAAGCAATTATTAAGTGTCTGAGGTCACATTTGAACTCAGGTCCTCCTGACTCCAGGTCTGGTGCTCTATCTACTGTACCATCTAGTTGCCCCTTGGTTTTCTTTAAAGATTTATTTCTAACATTCCCAAGGTAACAAATGACACTGTGTGTTGGAATTTGATTGTACATTGAAGAAATTGCTCCCTTCCTTTGGAATTTTTTGGGTTTTCCCCAGGGCATGGACATTTTCTTCACATCAAGCCTTCACTTGGTCTTTATTTCTAATTTTCTCTTTTTCTTGAGCTCACCATTAGTTGTTGAACCCAATTACTTGAAAGAAATATCTGGCACTCTAAGACATTTAATAACCAAAGTCTAAATGGTCTCAAGACATGTGGTTCATTTATCTCTGCTACTTAAGAAGTTGGGGCAACTAGATGACACAGAAAGAGCACCTGACCTAAAGTTAGAATGACCTAAGTTAAAGTTCAGGCTCAATTGTGTGACACTGGACAAGTCACTTAACCCTCTTTGCTTAGTCTGTAAAATGAACTAGAGAAGGAAATGAAAAACTACTCTAGTATTTTTGCTAAAAAACAAAACCAAACCCAAATGTGGTCACAAAGGGTCTTGAAGATGGGAGAAAATGGGCTTGAGGAAAGGGGGCTTAAAGATCCAATCTATGAAGATTTGTTTTGTGAAGAATTCACCAATCTCTGACTCAGGGAGATCAAAATGGCTTAAAGTTTAATTCACAGATTGCTCAAACAGTTTACCAGTTCCTACAAAAAGTTCACAGTTCAACTTCTTTGGAGAAGCAGCAAGGTAGTGAGTTTCAATAGAAGAAGAGGGTGGGAAAGTTTGGGGAATCAGAAGCTAACCCAGAGGAGGTTAGCTTCACAGCAAGACAAGCAACATAAGTAGAAGATAAGATAACAGTAGAGAAGGGTGAAAGAGTAGGAGAATTTGGGGGATGATGCTCCCCAAGAGTGGATTTCTTCAAAGGAGCAAGAGCAGTAGGGGATAAATAGTAAAGAAGGTTAATAGGGGTGCAGGATGACACTCCCTCAGACAAGACAGAGGAGCAGCTCAATGGAGGATTGAGGGACTTTTTGTTTTTGTTATTTTTTAGGTTTTTGCAAGGCAATGGGGTTAAGTGACTTGCCCAAGGCCACACAGTTAGGTAACTGTTAAGTGTCTGAGGCTGGATTTGAATTCAGGTACTCCTAATTCCAGGGCTGGTGCTCTATCCACTGCACAACCTAGCCACTCCTTGAGGTGAATTTTTAAGGAAGACATAGGTAGAGGTAGATATTTTGATGAGGGGCAGTAAGTAGCTCAAATAGCAGAAATAAAGTAATGAGGGATATACAGATGAAGGGTGGTAGCTCAAAGACTAAGGCTAAGGCAGGGATCCATTGTTTTATTGATAGGGGCTTGTCTTTTGCCTGGACTGGACAAGGTACTTTACTAAAATATCATTGACCTCATCTCATAGCCTGGGGGCAGGGATCTACTGGGAATCATTGTCAGGGAGGGGCAAGGTTCATTGGCCTCTCTCATAGCTTGGGCAATGGGATGAGAGGGAGACACATGGTCAGTACAGAGGGTACAGATTTATAATTATAAAACATATTTCTCTGTCCAATATTTCCTCTACTTCAGTCTTATATGCCTGAAAGCAATTAAATAACAACAAATTTAGGTAGTTATGATTTATTAACAAATTTAAAACCATAAGATTCTCACTCTTCCAACTCAGCCTCTACATAAGGAATGAAAAACCAAACACAAATAACCTAGCATTTTGGACTAAGACAGAAATTTCTATCCTATTTAGTTTTGTAAATTTCTGTACTATGTTCTCTGCTATATTTAATAATAACTAGCATTTAAAGAGTGCTTTAAAGTTTGCAAAACCCTTCACAAATATTATCTCATTTATTTTTCACAACAGTCCTGAGAGATAAATATTATTACTGTCCTCATTTTATACTTGAGGAAACTGAGGCTCAAAGAGATTTGGTGTCCAGGGTCATATTAGTAGAAAGTATCAGAGGCAAAATTAAAATTTAATTTTCCTAACTCCAAGTACAACCCTCTATCCACTATGCCACCTAGATGGTTAGACATGAATCAAAAGCTGTTTTGATCAATCCTAGTTTTCTTTTGTAAACCTTAAAAATATAGAGTTAAAAATAAAATGACAGAAAATATAGGTTAGAAATATTTTATTCTCCAGGATTTACCATAATGCTATAGGGTGAAGGCTATTATGGTAATAATCACCCCCAAATTGAGAGAGAAGGGAGTATTTATCCAAAATAAAGCATAAGGGAAATCAATAACCTCCTTGGAGGCCTGTCTATGAGGTTGCATAATATTGAGTTGCACAATTGTTCTTCAAAGACTCATTTTTATATAATTCAATCTGATGAATTGTTATCTCTTCCTGGAATTAAAGCATCATGAGGGGAAAACAAGTTTTATGGCTTCCTGATCATTTGTCTTCCTGAATGTATAATTCTTTTTTTTTTTTTAGGTTTTTGCAAAGCAAATGGGGTTAAGTAGCTTGCCCAAGGCCACACAGCTAGGTAATTATTAAGTGTCTGAGACCAGATTTGAACCCAGGTGCTCCTGACTCCAGGGCTGGTGCTTTATCCACTACATCACCTAGCCACCCCTTTTAGATTTTTTTTCAAGGCAATGGGGTTAAGTGGCTTGCCCAAGGCCACACAGCTAGGTAATTATTAAGTGTCTGAGGTTGGATTTGAACCCAGGTACTCCTGACTCCAAGACCGGTGCTCTATTCACTGTGCCACCTAACTGCCCAGCCTAAATGTATAATTAACGTAAGAAGAGATACCCAATGATTTTGACTTTTTACTGAGTGACAAAGGTGACTGAGAAGTGAAGGCTGAGTACTTTCTTGAGAAATTAGCCTTTTTATCAGGAATATAGTTTGGGGAGGGTGGAGGCAAGATGGTGTCATGAGATCAGCCTTTCCTAGGAGCTCACTCCAAAATATTTCAAAAAACCTTAAAATTATAATTCTAACTAAATTGTCAAGAGACAGAGCACACAGAAAGATCCAGTGAGGCAATTCTCCAGCCCAAGGTAACCTGGAAGAATGTAGGAAGGTTCTGTTCCACAGTTGAAGGAGGGCAGCAGTGCAGCCGGGATCAATGCGCTGGAGAGAAAGAGCTCCGGCCTTCTAGAAACAGCCTGCAGAGTGCCTGGATCCCTGGGAGTGCTGGCTCCTGGCAGCAGAATCAATTTCCTGACCTGCCAACCCAGGGAACACCAAGCACAACTTGGCAGATCAGTAGGGAAACCTTTGCCTGAGTGAGTGGGGGCCATCATGACCCTCAGTACAGTCATGGTCATCAGCACGGCCCAGATCCCAGGAAATGGAAGCAGGCCCACAGAGCTGCCCAACACGGAGCTGCCCAGCAGCTGACTCCAGAGTGCTCAGCCCATGGAAGGTAAGGAGGTGAGGGGAGATTGTTGAGGTCTCTCCTCTGTCCCTGGGACAGGACTCTTGTGTTTTGTCCATATTCAGACCCTGTTCACAATCTGAGCCCCAATACTGACATAGAGCAGAGATCTTTCTCACAGCTCCAAGGCAGAGGGATGTACTTGTGGTAATCCACAGACCACAACACAGGTCAGGAGAGCAGTCAGAGCCTCTCATAAGACCTTGAAGGAACTGAGGTCCTTACAGGGAGGTCCCAATAATACTCAAAAGCTCTGGAAGTACCCCCAAACCAAGGCACAGGCTGGGGAAATGAGTACACAGAAAAAAAGCAACCTGACCATCAAAACACAAACTCAGAAGATGACAATGTCCAAGCTTCTGTATCCAAAAATTCCAAGAAATATAGGAGTTGGACTCAGGCTGTGACTGAGCTCAAAAAAAGATTTTTGAAAATCAAGTAAGGGAGGTAGAGGAAAAACTGGGAAGAGAAATGAGAGAGATGCGGGAAAAGACATAAAAACCAAGTCAGCAACATGGTGAAGGAGATCCAAAAAATTGCTGAAGAAAATAACATGTTAAAAACTAATTTAAGTCAAATGAAAAAAGCAGCCCAAAAAGTTAACAAGGAGAATACTAATGTATTAGTATAATTAAAAAGCAGAATTGGTCAGATAGAAAAGGAGATAAGAAAGCTCTCTGAAGAAAAAAACTCCTTCAAAAGTAGAATGGAACTAAAGCAAGCTGATGACTTTGTGAGGAATAAAGAAACAATAGCACAATACTAAAAGAATGAAAAACTAGAAGAAAACATGAAATATCTCATTGAAAAAAACAATTGATCTGGAAAACAGATCCAGCAAGTCAATTTAAAAATTATTGGGCTACCTGAAAGTCATGATCAGGAAAAAAAAAGCCTTGATTTCATTTTTAAAGAATTTTTATAGAAAAATTGCCCTGATATTCTAGAACAGAGGGTTAAATAGAAATCGAGAGAATCCACTAATCTCCTCCTGAAAGAGATCCACCCCCCCAGAAATATTATAGCCAAGTTCCAGAACTCCCAAATCAAAGAGAAAATATTTCAAGCAACAAGAAGGAAACAATTCAAATATTATGGTGCTGCAATCAGGATTAGACAGGAAAAAAAGGAATATAGTTTGAAATAATTATTGAACTTTCTCATTATGAAACAAATAAGGAATTAGAAACTGGTTTAAGAATGAAAACTGGCATGCACAGAAGAGGTAGACATCACAAGTCTAGTTAAATCTTTAGAGGAAAAAAATCTTGGTCACAAGTAGTACAAGAGTACTTGAAAGAGTTACGAAAAGGAATAGCTCGGGAGGAAGGAATGACATGGGAAACTGATGCCTTAGAATAGATGAAGGAAAGTCTCACCCAAGAATGACTCAATGAGATAAGAAATATATATTCAGAAAACAAATATGAAGAAATCCCACAAAATTAATAAAAAACAGACTAAGTGTAAGACATATAATTTTCGAGCTTGACCTCAAAAATAGGACGAGGAAAGATAGCTTAAAAATTATTAGACTATTTGAAAATCATGTCCAAATTACTCCCTCACACCATATTTCAAGAAATCAAAAATGACAGCTTCCTCCAACTATTAGGACTAGAGGGCAAAGTGAAAATGGAAAGAATCTGCTAGTTACATACAAAAAGAAATCCTAAAATAAAAACTCCCAGAAACATCATAGCCAAAATCTATCAAAGAAAAAATTCTACCAGTAATCTAAAAGTAAGAATTCAAATACCAATAAACCATGGCAACGATCATACAAGATTGGCAAATGATAGTTTCTTTTTTTTTCTTTTTTCTTTTTTTAATTAAGATTTTATTTATTTTGAGTTTTACAATTTTTCCCCTAATCTTACCTCCCTCCCCCCACCCCTCACCCCCACAGAAGGCAGTTTGTCAGTCTTTACATTGTTTCCATGGTAAACATTGATCCAAATTGAGTGTGATGAGAGAGAAATGTTATCCTTAAGGAAGAAACATAAAGTATAAGAGATAGCAAGATCAGACAATAAGATATCAGGGTTTTTTTTTTTTTTCTAAATTTGATGTAATAGTCCTTGGTCTTTGTTCAAACTCTGCAGTTCTTTCTCTGGACACAGATGGTATTCTCCATTGCAGACAACCCCAAATTGTCCCTGATTGTTGCACTGATGGAATGAGCAAGTCCATCAAAGTTGATCATTGCTGTCATGTTGCTGTTTAGGTGTATAGTGTTTATCTGGTTCTGCTCATCTCACTCAGCATCAGTTCATGCAAATCTCTCCAGGCTTCCCTGAATTCCTATCCCTCCTGGTTTCTAATAGAACAATAGTGTTCCATAAATACACCACAGTTTGCTAAGCCATTCCCCAATTGAAAGACATTTACTTGATTTCCAGTTCTTAGCCACCACAAACAGGGCTGCTATGAATATTGTTTGTACAAGTGATGTTTTTACCCTTTTTCATCATCTCTTCAGGGTATAGACTGAGGAGTGGTATGTTGGATCAAAGGGTATGCACATTTTTTTTTTACAAATAATGTTTTTTATACATTAATAAAATATTCTTGTTTAAGAGTAAACAAAATACCCTCTCCCCAAAAAAATATAGACTTGCTTGAGCACTAAAGTAAAGGGGAGAGAAAAAAATTAAAATTAAAAAAATAATAGTAATAATTGTAGGTATGGCCAGGTGGCACAATGGACAGAACACTAGCCCTGGAGCCAGGAGCACCCGAGCCCATATCCGGCCCCATACACCCAACAATCACCCAGCCCTGTGACATGCAAGCCACCCCAACCCCACTGCCCTGCAAAAACCAAAAAAAAAAAGAAAAAGAAAAAAAGACCCAAAATAAAATAAAATAGTAATAATAGTAGGGGTGGCTGGGTGGTGGACAGAGCATTGGCCCTTGAGCCAGGAGCACCCAGGTCCAAATCTGGCCTCAGACACCCAACGATCACCCTGCTATGCGGCCCCAGGCAGGCAACCCAGCCCCATTTGCCCTGCACTCCCCCAAATAATAATAATAATAATAATAATAATAATAATAATAATAATAATAATAATAATAAATGTGCTTCAGTCTTTGTTCCAACACCAACAACTCTGTCGTGGGTGGATCACATTCTTTATAAGTCCATTACAAAAGTTACTTCCATATATTTCCATCTTTGCCATTGCTGATCGCAACTCCCTCCTTTTGCATTTCTCCACTACCGTGTACTATATTTGCTCTCCCCTTTCACTCTGACTCTGGGGTAGGGTAGCTGAGTGACACAGCAGACAGATCCCTGGTCCTGGGGCAAGAGACCCTGAGCCCCCCTACCACCCCTTAGGCCCAGCATATACCTGGCCTATGGTCCTGGACAGGCCATCCAATCCAAGCCCCTTGCAAGAAGTAAAAAAGAAAATGTGTTATATCTGGCCACTCTCCCCCCATGGTCCACCCTCTCCTCCATCATTCACATCCCTACCCCTTACCCCTATCCCCCTTCTTCTTACTCCAGATGCCTATACCCCATTGAGTATATATCCTGTTTCCTCTCCTAGCCACCTCTGATGAGAATGAAGATTCCCTCATTCCCCCTTGTCTTCCCCCCTTCCATATCATTGCAATAGCTCACTGTAATAAAGAAAAATCTTGTTATATATGAAATATCTTAGCCTATTACTCCTCTCCTTTTTCTTTCTCCCATTACGTTTCCCTTTTTTTCTATTGACTCCATTTTTACAACCTATTTTATCTTCAAATTCAGCTTTCTCCTGTGCTTCAACTATAAAAACTCCCTCTACCTGCTCTATTAACTGAGAAGGTTCATATGAGTATTATCAGTGTCATTTTTCTATGTAGGAATACATACAGTTCATCATCATTAAGTCCCTCATATTTTCCCCTTCTCCTCCAATCTCTATGCTTCACCTGAGTCCTGTATTTGAAGATCAAACCTTCTGTTCAGCTCTGGCCATTCCAACAGGAACATTTGAAATTCCCCTGGTTCATTGAAAGTCCATCTTTTTCTCTGGAAGAGGACATTCAGCCTTGCTGGGTAGTTCATTCTTGGCTGCATTCTAAGCTCTTTTGCCTTCTGCTATATTGTATTCCAAGCCCTACAAGCTTCCAATGTGGCTGCTGCTAAATCCTGTGTGATCCTGACTGCAGCTCCACAATATTTGAACTGTGTCCTTCTGGCTGCTTGTAATATTTTCTCTTTGACTTGGGAGTTCTGGAACTTGGCTATAATATTCCTAGGGGTTGGTTTTTTGGGATTTCTTTCTCTGGGGGATCAGTGGATTCTCTCCATTTCTATTTTGCCCTCTGCTTCTAGAACATCAGGGCAATTTTCCTGTAGTAATTCTTTGAAAATGATGTCAAGGCTCTTTTCCTGATCATGACTTTCAGGTATTCCAATAATTTTCAAATTATCTTTCCTAAGTCTGTTTTCCATATCAGTTGTTTTTTTCAATGAGATATTTCACCTTTTCTTCTAATTTTTCATTTTTTTTGTTTTGAAGTATTGATTCCTGATTTCTGTTAAATTCATCAATCTCCCTGAATTCTATTCTTTGTCTGAAGGATTTGTTCTCCTCAGAGAGTTTTCTTATCTCTTTTTCCATCTGGCCAATTTTGCTTTTTAAAGCATTCTTCTCCTCAATAACTTTTTGAACTGTTTTATCCATTTGACCTAAGCTGGTTTTTAGCATGCTATTTTCTTCAGCATTTTTTGGATTTCCTTGACTAAGCTGTTGACTTCTTTTTCATGTTTTTCCTGCATCTCTCTCCTTTCTTTTCCCAGTTTTTCTTCCAACTCCCTCATTTGATTTTCAAAGTCTTTTTTTGAGCTCTGTCATAGCCTGAGCCCAATTTCTGTTTTTCTTGGAGTCTTTAGATGCAGGAGCTTGTGCTTCCTCATCTTCAGACTGAGTATTTTGATCCTTCTTGGGATCATAGATAATGTATTTCTCAATGGTGTTCCTCTTTTTTTCTCTGCTTGCTCATTTTCCCAGCCTGAGCCTGTTTTTGGGGTGCTTCCTGAGCTTTTGGGACACTCCCACAAGGGTCTCAGTGTGTGAGGCTCTGTCCTCCCTCCTGGTCTGTGAATGACCATATGCACCCCCCTCTGCTATGGGGCTGAGGTAGAGGGGGCTCCTGCTGTTCTATGGGGGGGCCTAGACTGTGATCAGCATCTGAATTTCAGAGCCCCAGAGTCCTGTTCCAGGTGTAGAGAACAGAGCTTGGCAGTCTGTCTTCACTCCCCTCCCTCAGCTCAATGGGCTCATGCCTTAGGGGCTTCTGCTTATGGGCTCTGCCCGCTTATGTTTCCTAGATCTGGGATGCAGTGACCAAGCTGCTGGCTGTGTGCCCTGAGGGCTGGACTTCACATGCTTCCCGCTGTTCCCCCAATTTGTGCTCGGTGCTCCCCGGGGGCGTAGTTCAGGAAACTCCCCCACTGCTGCGAGCCCTGGCTCCCAGCACCCTGGGGCTGCCTCTGGGAGGCTGAAGTTCTTTTGCTCTGGCTGGCCACCCCTCTGGCAGGCTGCCCCTCCAACCCCGGAGTAGCAGAGCCTTTCTGCTCTTTTCCAGGTTACCTTGAGTAGGAGAACTTCCTCACTGGGTCCTTCTGTGGGTTCCATCCCTTGAAAATTTAGTTAAAGTCCTTAGTTTCAAAGATTTATGAGAGAGCGCCTAAGACACGATCTGCTCTTGTTGCCATGAAAATGATAGTTTCAAGGAGATGAGAGCTTGTAACACAATATTCTAAAAGATAAAAGATAAAGGTTTATAACCAAGAATAACTGGTAAAGTTAAGTATAATCCCTATGGAGGGGAAAAATGGATTTTTAATGAAATAGAAATATTTCTAAACATTCCTAAGGAAAAGTTCAGAATTGAGTAGACACTTTGAAATGGAAATTTAGGAAAAAAAATACAGAAAAATATACTCTAAAGGGAAAGAAAAATAAAAAATCATAATGTTATACAGAATAAATATAAAGGGCACAAATTCTAATAAATCTAATGTAGTTAAATTCAAGATATTTTGAAGGGAGGTTATATATATGTGTGTGTATGTTTATGGATATATGGATATATAAGGATATAAGTAAAGTTTTCATAAAAGGAAGATGGTTGACCTGCACCTTGAAGAAAGAGGAATTCTATGAAGTGGAATCTAGAAATGTGGGACAACCAGTTCAAAAGCATTTTTTAGAAGTAGTATAATTTGTGAAGAGCAAAGAGTTCAGTTTGACTCTGTCAAAGAGAGGAGAAAGGAGAGGACTATATACTAAGACGTAAAAGTTAGATTGGAAGGATTTATATTTTATTCTTGTGGTAATAGGGAGCCATTGAAGTTATTTGAGTAGTGTATTAACATGGTCATATGTGTACTTAGAGAAAAACCAAACCTTAGGATTCATGGGATAGATCTGAATAAGAAGAAATGAGGAAGGGGAAATAGTCTGGAGGTTTTGCAATAATAATTTAGACAAGAGGTAATGATGACCTGAAAAAAGGTACTACGTAAAGAAAAAAGTGGTTGAATGTGAATGAAGCTGTTAATGGTTACAGAAATAGAAAGATTTGACAATTGAATGGATATGTGAGATAAGGGTAGTGAAAAGTTGAAGATAATGCTTTATAGTAAGAGTAGTCACATTGTCCATCTCAGGATTGTAGTGAGGAAAGTATTTTTGTAATTCTTAAAATGCAATATAGATATGAGCTATTACATTACATTATGAATGAATAATTTTAATTAAGTAAGAATTATAATATTAATTAAACAAGCATATGTTAAGCACTTAGGTGAAGTACTGACGAAGCTATAAAGAGAAATGCCATGGTCCCGAATGGAAGAGGAATAGGAGAGACACCCAAGGTGATTTGAGTTCACATATTTGATCTGTGTGCATACCACAAGTGCACAGAATAAATCTTCCTGATTTTTTTAGTCCTTTCTGAATTAGCAATGTGAAGTTTCTGGTAGCTTTAAAAGTATATTTAAAGAAAACAAAGAAAGAAAACCACATTAGTTTGTGATAAGGATAGATAAATCTAGAGATAAGCTTTGAGAAAAGAAATTTAAAGAAAAGTAAAACATCTCTAAGAACTAGAGGGAGATTATGAGCAAGATCAGGATCCTTTCACCTACCTCCATGTGCTATCAACTAGCTGTCTATGGCTTTATTAAAGTTAGCACCAAAATGAAAGAAATCTTCTGGTTGTGAATAAATTTGCATGTGGAAAATCTCTTCTGTTCCCTGCTTAGGTTAGGTTTCTAGGTGAAAAGTTCATGATACAGGCTTTTCCTCAACACTTCCCTTGCCTTTCTTCCCAGTTTAGTTTCATAAAAAGGGAATGAAATAAATCCAGGGTTCAAATTTGTATGCAAATGCTCTCTGGAAAGACCCAACAATAAAATAACAGATTTTCTTTCTTTTTGGGACTTTGGGCCCCTTTCCTTCTATGGTTCTGGGAGGAATAATATTCTATCCATTTAAGGAGTGGGATTGCACTTCTCTGTTCTTCATTAATAGCCAAGCAGCCTCAAAATTGATGACTATCAGTATAAATTATAATAATAGTTTAAATAAATAGAATGAAAGTAATTAGGGAAACCCAAACTCTTGACTGTCATAGTAGTATAGGCATCTCAGTCTAGTAAGCAGGGAACTTCAAGGATAAAAGTAGGAATAAAGGGATTTATAGGAAAATGGGGTGGGGTACGTTTTCTTCCTAGATGGACAGAGAAGAGGAAATAAATGTATCAGCTAATCTAATGTTCTTCATTGGACCCAATACCTGTAAGCCATTGTCTTGTTTCTCATGTCTATTACTTCCCTATGAACTGAGTCCTATATTCCATTAGCTCCTGATCTAATTGTCTCCATCATTCTTATAAAACCTTGGATGAAATAAAATATAGTTCTGAGGACATCCTGATCTAAGCCTCTGGAAGTTTCATATAACATATCTCTTGTAGCCACCCTATTGGGTTCTTCTCTGAATTCCATGCAAGATTGTGGGTAAGACCACAAGAACCTCAGGAACTCTAGATAATCTGCCTGTCTTGTAAACAAATATTTCTGTTACCAAATTTCAGGGAAATGACTATGGGGTACAGTAAAACTAAATTATATATGTAATACTTCATAGACCCAAGGCTAACCAAATAGCTACATACTTCCAAGACTAGACATTCATTAGCTAATGTCTCATTAGCTAGTCCCCTGTTACATATGTATTTGGTAAATTAATCAAGTTTGGTCTTTCCATAAAGAAGTTTATTTTTCTTCCTCCTTCCCTTTCCTCCTTTGCTCCCTCGATTCCTTGCTCCTTCCTTCTTTCCTTCCTTCCCTTCCCTTCCCTTCCTTCTATACATTATAAGAATGCAATAGGGATTAATTTGTCCATAGATTTTCTCAGGGATTGACAAGGTTCTCCTTATGGGAATTTCTACCTCCTCCCCCACTCCACCCCTAATTTTGATACCTCCTATTCAAATTAATCGGCATTTACTCAGTTTGTTATGATTTGGTGAGTATCAATGATTATATTGGTGAATTAAGCAGAAGATTAGGATAAGATTTATCAGTTATGATCAAATGACCTCATGTATTGGTGATACTGATATTAGTGATAAAATTGTAGATTATAAGATAAAAATCATATGGCTGTCTATTGCAGCATCACTATATCTTGTAATTAGATTCAGAAGTTGGTTGGATGTGGGGAGATACTAAAAACAGATGAGGTTCTTTTTTTTTTTTTTTTTTTTTTTAGTTTTTTGCAAGGCAAATGGGGTTAAGTGGCTTGCCCAAGGCCACACAGCTAGGTAATTATTAAGTGTCTGAGACCAGATTTGAACCCAGGTACTCCTGACTCCAAGGCCAGTGCTTTATCCACTATGCCACCTAGCCACCCCAATGAGGTTCTTTTAAATGAAGAAATCACTTTTTTAATTCACAGTTTACTGCAAAAAGTCACATGTTAATTCATAGAATTCTTTAGCAAGGTAAAGAAAGTGAATTTTTAAGGAAGAGAGTAAGTTTAAGCAAAGAAGAAACAGCAAGTTGGGTTGGTGAGAACAAAAAAGGACAGCTAAGAATGGGGAAAGAGGAAGGGGAAAAGAGGAATACAGCTGTAAGTCAACAGTTGGGTTGATTAGCTAAAGTCAGCTAAGAATAGCAGTTTGGAGAAGGTGAGCAGAACTCTTATAGGGAGTGGAGCCCACCTACTGCAGAGGGAGGAATTAGGGTGGTACCTAGAGGAACTAAGGGGTGGCTTAATGCATGACAAGTTTCTGTTCCTGTGCATGTCTGGGGGATGCAGTTTTAGATTAACCTTAAATTCTCAAATTAAGGTTAAACTTTAACTGAAAGAATCAATGTGACTTGGAGTTGGGATTTTTGTGTGTATCTATCTATCTATCTATCTATCTATATGATAGCACTGAGGAATTTATGATATATATACATACATACATACATATATATATATATATATAGTAGAACTTGTTGAAATAACTTGGAAACACTAGTTTAGATAGGATAACATAGGGTCCTAGTACAGAGTCAATATTAGGAAGGTTTTCATAAAATTAACTATTTTAAAAGAGTGTCTGTTGGCTAGCTATATTCCTTGCTTATAGAAATTACAATATTTGTCTCAGTACAGAAAAAGGGGAGAGATTATAATGTTTCTTTTGGCCTGAATTTCCCCTGCTTCACTCTCTCACTCATCCCTATGAATCACTATTCCATTGTGACCTTTCTTTTTGTCCACAACATTCTTATTTCCTAGAACAACAACCAAAACATCAGACATTTGGTTTCCTATGTAAACCTCTATTGTGGTAGAAAGTAGAATGAATTTTCCAGGAAAAACTTGTAGTTAATGACTCAAAAGTCTGCTGTCAAAATAGCTATTGGCATTCCCCTCAACCAGTAATAATGTGCCTTCCTCACTGTGCCCCCCCCCATTAGCCAATCATAAAATTATACTGCCTCATTCTCTTTTTAGTGATTTCTCAAGTGTCATTCAAGGGGAAGGATACCTAATTATGAGGAAGATCTTGAACCTAATTAATTAGGGAACCTTCCTTAGACTCCCTAATAAATTGAAAATGCTTGGAGTGGGATAGCTAGGTAGTACAGTAGATGGAGCACCAGCCCTGGGATCAGGAGGACATGAGATCAAATCTAGCCTCAGACACTTAATAATTACCTAGCTGTGTGACCGTGAGCAAGACACTTAACCCCATTGCCTTGCAAAAACAAAAAAAAATGCTTGGAGTATCTCAGTATCCTTTTGTTGCACATTAGATTAGAATTTTGTGAGGTACCTATTGGTATAGATTCCTTGACAGTAAAAGCTGGTGATAATGGAATTTCCTAGCAAAAGTCTCCATTAGTGAAAGCATAATAATAATAAATAATATAATAAATAAACAATAATAAATAAATAAATAATAAATAATAATAATAAAATGGAGTCCTTGTTAATGAAAACCATGAATAATGTAAACCAAGATTAATGAAAGCTTAAAGAAAGCATACTGACCAGGACACAACCCAGATATGACTGGCATTTATTCAGTTCATAACCTTTCACGCCTGGGGACACTAGCACAAACAGTACTGATAGGTCACCCAGGTCTTTGGGACTAAAACCCAGGGTTGAACAAGAGTAAATCCAAAAAAAGATCAGCCAATTCATATGAAGTAGAAGGAATATTAAGAAAAATATGCTCATTTCCAACCTATTGTTGTTCCATCCCATTTAGGCATTGTGAGTCATCTGAAAACTCACACCAGGACTAATCCCACATAAAAGGGGTACTAAGATGGTGGGAATCATATAAAGCCTTTCTGAGATATAAATATCTCCACTTCTTTCCCAATCTCACTCAGGGCTAATCCCATGTACAAGGGATTTTGAGATGGTGGGAATTACCTGCATGTGTCCTTAATTTCCCCTTCCTTATACTGCTCTCCTTCTTTACTACTTATTCCCTAAAGGCAGTAGTTGCTGCTGCTTTTTCCTGTAACTATCTTTACTGTCTTTCTTGCTCATCCCTTCAGGGGATCAGCCCACTGCCTTTATTTCTCTTTCCTTTAGCTTCTGTTTATCACAGTAATCCATAAATACTTCTAGGCCAGAGTCAAGTATTTCAGGAATTTGTGACACATTCAAACCCCAAACTAGACCACACCCCATAGCATTTTTATATTTCATCACACACTAACATACTCTATAACTCCTCCCTTAGTCTGATTTCTATAATGACCATTGGGCTTTTGAGGGTTCTTCATGGGATCCAAATATGTTGTCTGGCAGCTGCCCCAGACTGCCCCAATATGAGTACCTTTGATTGTTAAATTACTTATATAGTCAATCTGGAGCTCCCTGGCCTCTTTCTTCAGTATCATGTTGAACCCCTTGTTTGGGGGGGGGAGCCTTGAATTGCAGGGATTTTTGGACAAGACACACCCCTACATACATTTGCAAGCACCAAGACAAGAGGCAATCTAAAAAAATTTACAAAATAACATGTTTATTAAAAATGTATAATCATGATTGTAGAAGTTAGTATATTAGCCAAGTCTACCACCTGTGGAAGACCTTTATCCTTGTTGAAGAATATTAGTTTCCATGTTATTTGTGAACTGTATAGCTTGGATTTTGACAAAAGTCAGCACAATTGATCTGCTGAGGATGGTAAATATTTCCCTGGTGGGTCATTGAGAATAAAGACTTCTCTGATTTTGATATACTCACAGAAGACCAAAAGAATTTTAGGTGTTAACAAGGTGTTAAGGAGTAGCTATAGTATCAGGAGTTGTGAGTTGCCTTTTTTAAAAGTCCTAAGTGTAATTGTATTTCTCTTATATCCTATTAATTCTCACTATGATTGAACTCTATATTTGAGCTCACTCTTCCCTTGGACTCTGTGCATTTGTTGGAGGGTATACCCAAGGTTTATGGGGAAAAATGTGTTGTAGGAACTAATCTTGATATGGTACCTGAATAACTATCTTTGCTAAGAGTTAATTAATTAACATGACTGTTAATGGATAGCACACCAAAGGGGGCTCATGAATTATCTTTCTAGAAGTGTAGACCTCTTGTATTACCCTTAGAATTCAAGGTAGCAGTTACACTCTGGAGACCCAATCTTTGAAAATGAGTGCAAATTAGAGAAATAACTAAGAATGGTTCCTAAGCTATATAGAGTCATAAGAAACAATCTAGCTCATTCTTGTTTGGAAAGCACTTTATAATCATTTTACAATTTCATGTGATTCTTATAACACAATAGAAAGGTTATGTCAGTTTTATTTTTTCAGTCTTATCCCCTCTTCCATGTTTCACGATTATAAGAACTGGAGGAGAAAGAGAAAGAAAGTATGACTGCTGATTAGAAGGTCAAAGAGGGTATAATTTCCTTCCTGGTCTACTACAAATTTTACAATTCCTCAGTCCAGGTCAGAGATAGAGGAAACCAGAGCAGACACTACAGTGAGCACTTCTCATTTAACCTGCTCCTCTCTTCACAAATAATGAGCTAGCTTAGGTGAGAAGTTAGAATTTTCCATCAACTATAGGGCAATGGTTGAAAAACCACAAGCTTAAGGACAGTTAGGTGGCACAGTAGATAGAGCACTAGTTCTGTAATTAGAGGACCTACCTGAGTTCAAATTTGGCCTCAGATAATTAATAGCTGTGTGACCCAGGGCAGGTCACTTGACCCTTATTACATCAAAAAAAAGTGAAAAGTACAAGTTTATGTAAACTTCAGTTTGTGCCAGATCCCAAACTTAGGCCCCCTTGGAAGAGGAGTTCAGAGTTTCTGAGCTTTTAACTCAATTGAATTACCTGAGTTTTAACATTAATTGGGAAGTGCATTTATATTGTGCAATAGAAGTTCCTTTGCCCAGTAGCTGTAATCATGCCCTTATGAAACTAAGTACACCAAAGATAAATCCTTTTTAGAACTCTTGGTTGTGGATTAGTCTAGATATTATCTGGACAGTTGCCTTGATCTGGGAGAATCTGTGGACAAGGAGGCACAAGGTAGATATTTTTTGCTTTTATTATTTTTATTATTTCCATACCCCCAAATCCATTATAATATAGATTACAAAGACTCTGGGAAATATAGCAAGTTGAGGGAAGAAGAGTAATTTTATCACTAGGATGGAGGTTCATAACATATTTAAAATGAATAAATATGGGGCGGCTAGGTGGCATAGTGGATAGAACACTGGCCTTGGAGTCAGGAGTACCTGGGTTCAAATCCAACCTCAGACACTTAATAATTACCTAGCTGTGTGGCCTTGGGCAAGCCACTTAACCCCATTGCCTTGAAAAAAGAAATCTAAAAAAAAATAAAATAAAATGAGTAAATCTATACAAACCCCATTTACCCTTAGACAGATCAGTCATTGTGGCTAGAGTGGCAGAAGTAGAAATGGTATTTTGATAGTTGTCTACCCTCTGAAGACCAAAAAAAGCCAAGAAATATCAACAAAACTACTGGAGTGAGATTGGGACTAACCTAGATCCTGCTCCTTCCAGTTGATAATTTGATTTGATTAGTAGATAGCATCACCAAAAATCATTACCTATATTGTAGATGAAGTAGCTACAGGCAAGAAAGGCAAAGCGACATGTTTACAATTGCCCAACCAATAGGTGGTAGAGTCAACAAGTACTTTTTCCATTCCTGTTCATTCCTGTCTGCTCACATGGAGGCATAAGGATCATAGAAGAAGAAAGATCTGAAAATTGTACAACTGTAAATGGTTCTTATTGTTTATATGTTTACACTTTAACACAAAGCCCTCCAAATGATCAACCTGAGAATAGCCAGAGAAGGGTCACCATGATGGTGGGAGGACTCTGTCTAGTAAAGGAACTGGGAAATATTTCAATTGGAGAAGACCAATAGTATCACAATATCATAGGGTCTCAAACTTCCTATTTCTGAGCATCATTAAGGTTATGTATATAAAATTGTGCAGAGATGGTAGTAGAGGTGATATTGGGAAGTAGTCATAATTCCATAGCATTTAGAGCAATAAGGGGATTTAGATAGTATTTATTATAGGGTTTTCCAAGTTGTAGGCCATTCTCCCTTATTGTAGCAGAATTTATGACTAGCATAATAGAAATAATTGGCAGAATAGAAAAATTTGAGACAATGGTGGCAAACATCACCAAACCAAACAAAAACAAAAGAGAGAGGGCAGGTAAGTGGCATAGTGGATAGAACACTGGCCCTGGAGTCAAGAGGACCTGATTTCAAATGTGACCACAGACACTTAATAATTGCCTAGTTGTGTGAGCTCGGGCAAGTGCCTTAACCCCATTGCCTTGCAAAAGCAAAAAATAAAAGATAGAACAGAGATTGGAATTGCAAATACATAAAAGTAATGGATCATCAGGTAGAAGAGAGTCAAAAAGAATAATATGCAAAGCATATTAAACTAGAAGACAGGACACAGAGAGACAACTTAATGATTATATTATTTTGAAGACCATCAGTAGTCAAAACACCTGAGTACCGTAATGCAAGAAATACCAAAAAAATTGTCCAGAACTTCTGAATACAGAAAGTTGTGTCACTTGTAAGATTCTACATATTTCCTCCAAGAAAATAACCCCCCCCACAAAAAACCCACCTTATGACTCGTAGTGGTTAAATTGAATAATTCCTATGACAAACAACAAATCCTGCAAGTGACCAGGGGAAAGACCTTCAAAGATAAAGGAAAGGAAAGGAAATTAAATTAACTGGAGACTATCTTTCACTCATTAGCTATGACAAGAAGGGTTGGAATAATGTATTCTGAGGAGCAAATGAGCACAAGATATAACTTGAGCTTTGTATGCCCTACAAACTTGAGCCTACTCAGCAATGAAAAAAAAAATCAATATTCAGTAAAAAAAGAGACATTTGAACCATTCCTACAAAGAAAACCTGATCTGATCAAATGATTTATTTTCAATGAATCTGTGAAAAATGATTGAATAGCAACAACAAAATGACCCAAGACAATAGAAATACAAGAAAGGTAAACAAATATGTTAACCAAGAAAGAAAGAAATAACAAAATGAATTACCTCAAAACAAAAAGAAAAAACTAGAAAAAGAAGACAATGCAGAGTTAAGAACAACAAAATAGCAACAGAGAGATTGAAATTTCTTTCTAAAATATACAAGAAGAAAAGTTTGAAAGCAAAACTTAAATAGGTATAATGATGGGTGGCTAGGTGGCGCAGTGGACAGAGCACTGGCCCTGGAGTCAGGAGTATCTGAGTTCAAATCTGACCTCAGTCACTTAATAATGACCTAGCTGTGTGGCCTTGGGCAAGTCACTTAACCCCATTGCCTTACAAAAACCTAAAAAAAAAATAGGTATAATGATGCAGGAATTAACACCTCACAACACCCATTTACAAGGTATTAGTATTTTTTTTTGAGGGACTTAATTGCAGGATAGAAGGGCACATAAAAAGTAGATGGAGAAATAAAAGGACAAAATGTGAAGTAGACTAAGTGGAAGTTTAACAATAAGAGGAAAATAACTCCTGTGTTTTTTTTTTTTGAGGAAGGGGCTCTACAGGAGAATGTATAAGAAGACAAGAAAGAAAGATTGAAAAAGGGGGAAAGGAGAACAATCTTTTTTCACTGGTGAAAAAGGGTATCACTGAAGAAAGTTCCCATGGGAAGAGTGACATAGTCTATATTAGGAGAGATGGTGACCTTACACTGTGTACAATCTATAGTGATCTGATATTCAGAAACCACTACCTCTGATAGACTGTTGTGTGTCAATGGATAGCATCCTGCTTCAGGAGAAGTAAAATTAGAGCATCCTAGGGCAAAAGGACATAGATCTAGATATGGAATTTCATAACAAAGAGGGGAAAAATTATCAATAAGAGGGCAAGGGGTAATAATGAATTGCTCACTCAAGGACATGGGAAAATTTCTATTAACTTTTATCTTCTTGCAAAAATTGCTCTTTCTAAGAGAGACATGCAATAGAAAAAAGGGGAAGAGGGACAGGATCCATAAGGCAATAACTGAACAATTGTTTGGAAGAGAGAACTAGAAACACATTCCTTAGAAGGTATTTTAATTCCATGAAAAAAATAGAGGTCAAAGAAGGAACAAATAAACATGAGCTTTATAAATCAAAGAATAAAAGTCTAGAGTAGACAGAAAGGGAAGGAAGTTGATGAAGAGAAAGAGTGGAAAAGATGTAGAAAATGAAAGAGAAACTAATAAATAAAACAAGTTGAAGGGACAGAAGAGGAAGGGAGATTTTGACAATTTAACAGAGAGAGGAAAAAAGGAGAATAATTGGAATAGATAAAAAGAAGATAGGAAAAGAAATTAATGTTAAGCAAACTTGAAAACTAGGGGAAAGAGAGATATTTGAAGGTTAGGGGTAGAGAACTAGTGTAAAAAGGGTCATTTTAAAGTAGATTCATCTAACATAACTGAAGATACCAAGCTCTGTCTTTACAGAGTAAGTGGGAAAAACACTAATTTGGAAAAAAAAGAAAAAATGCAGTTTATGTAGTGGAGGTGATATCAGGGGCAGTTCATATTATATCTCCCAGTAAAAAAATAACAGCTGTTAAAAGGAACAGCACTAGCAATTTTAGAAGCACATTATAAATGATAATACCTCTAGAGCAGTCACTGATCCCCATCCATCTGTCACAAAGGTACTGAAGAAGACATTGACTTAGTTCATGGGACCTAAGATGTTATTGAGACTCATCCAAGACCTCATGACAAGGATACAAACTGGAGTGCATGGTGAACTTATGATTATTAAAAATGATAAAATAATTGATAAAATTTATACAGCATTTTAATATTTGTGAAGTCCTGTATCTACATACAAATCTCCCTCTTTCTGGGAACCCCATCAGGGTTGATGATACCAAATATTTGTTCCTTTGGAGTCCTCTTTTTTAAAAATTTTATTTTTAATTTATGTAATAAAACAAGCATTTCCAAAACATAATACAATAAAAAGATGGTTGCATGTGAAATTATAAATATATTATGTACAGGTTATTATTTCTTTCAAATATATAATAAAATTATTACACAAATTTTTTCTTTTTTCCTTTTATCTCCCTCCCCACTCTCTGAAGATGGCTACCATTAGACACAAATCCTATAAGCTATTTAACAATTTTTCTCTGGATGTAGATAGCATTTTTCTTCATATATCCTTTATAGTTAATTTAAATATATATAAAAGTCAAAATAACATTCATTAATAGTTGTTCTTAGAACAATATTGCTGTAATTGTAAACAACATTATCTTATTTCTTCTCATTTCAGTCTTCATTATTTCTGTTATTTCATGCAAGTTTTTCCTGTGATTCTCTAAAATCAGTAAGATAAATATTTCTTCTATCACAATCATATACCACTACTTGTTCAGCCATTCCCCAATTGATGGTCATCCCTGCAACTTCCAGTTCTATGTCACCACCAAGAGAGCTGCTACAAACAATTTAGAACATATAGATTATTTTTCCTTACTTCAGAAATAGACCAAGTAGTGGCATTGTTCAGTCAAGGGGTATAGATAGTTAGGTATAAGTAGTTGAAGTCCTCTTTTGAAGAGCTGCTTTCTTCTGTAGGGGTTAAATAAAGACTCCCCTTCATCCAGAAACTTAAGATTGTGGCCATATCTGCTAAGAAATGTCCTTTCATTCACCCTATGGGAAAGATATTTTTTCTACTTTCAAGCATGGATAGAGTACCTTTCAAAAATTTCATCCTTTTATCCTTTAAGCCATTTCTAGGAAGAGGTTGTATGAATCACCCCAAGCAAAAAGGAGATTTGACAATTAAGGAGGAATTATTCCAAGATTTATGAAGTTTTCTAAAAGGGGCTCATGTGATGCTGCATAGGGAATAGACTAGGATTAGAAGTGTTCAATCAGGGGTATGTCTAAAAGTTGTCCATCATTATAATGTAAATCTTACTAGAGGTGGGATCCAAGGAACTATTAGACAGAGAGCCTTTCCTAGTGTATTTCCCAATTTGTCACATACACCATTTTTGGGAGGTGAGAAACTCAACCCCAGTAATCAGGAGCATGAGGTCTGTTATTTTAAGAGTCTATCTGGTGTTCAATAACACCAGCTGTTTGTAGATGGTATTATAGGAGATGGAGAATTCAATATGTCAGTATATTTGTATGTTTTAGAAAATTGTTCAGATGTGTGCTTTAGAAAAAATCATTTTGGAGCTTTCACAGAGGATGGATTAGAGAGGGAAGAATCGTGAGGCAGACAGATCAATTAGGAAGTTAATGCAATAGTCCTAATAAAAAATGACAAGGATACAAACCGGAGTGCATGGTGAACTTATGATGATTAAAAATGATAAAAATAATTGATAAAATTTATACAGCATTTTAATATTTGTGAAGTCCTGTATCTATAATATCTTATTTGATCCTCACAACAATCCTGTGAATAAAGTGTTGCTATTGCCCCTATTTTATAGATGAGGAAACTGAGACTGAGAGGAGTGACTTGCCCAGAGTCATGTTTGAGATAAGATTCAAACTCATTTCTTCTTGGCCACAAGTCTAATACTTTATCCACTACTCCACCTTGCTATTCATTATTGCATTTTAGACACATTGTGAATGTCTTTTATTCATTTGTCCACAGTAGGAAGCATACAGTCTTATTTAAAAGCAAAATAAAAGACAGGTCAACTCATGTTCCCTACAAACCTGAACAGGTAGGTAGGTGGTGAATTGGAGTCAGGAGGACAGGAATTCAAATCCAGCCTCAGACACTTAATACACTAGCTATGTGACCCTGGGCAAGTCAATTAACCTTGATTACCTTACATCCAGAGTCATCTCCAGGCTTTCCCAATGTATATCTAGCCACTGGACCCAGATGACTCTGGAGGAGAAAGTAAGACTAGTGACTTAGCGCAGTGCCCCCTCACTCAAATCCAATTCATATGCTTGTCATGGCATCACCTCCCTAAGGTCAAGATCTTCTTTGAGAAAGAAGGCCAAAGATATCATCAATCATCATTGATCAGTTCATGAGTTTGAGCAGCAAAAACCAAAAACTTGATTTTGAGATAATATTTCTCATACCTAACCACTTCCTCCTGTAATGGTTCTCCCCCACTCCTATCCTACACACATCCTCCCTAAACTTTCAGTATAGACGGAATTGTGGTGTGTAGCCATCACAACAGTCACATTGTTCTCATCACTACTTAGCAGTCACTTCCGATTTCTGCTTCCTGCTTCTGTTTGATGTGTCAAGGAGGCTGCCAAGATACCTGCACTGAAAATCACCAGAGAACTCTTCTATGCTAACTCTGGGCCTCAGAACACTTCACTCTGTCCCTAAAGAAGGTCCCTTTTGAGGACTTGAACATCACAGAAAAGAGTATAGAGAGACTGAGACCAGCAGTAGCCTACTCATGCCAGGGGCCTTCAATTTTATTTGACTTCTTTTGTGACCACTGATGACATTATGGCTCTTGGGGATTCTTGCATCATCTCTCTAATTAGAATACAAATACTTCATTTTTCTGGAGACTTTTTTGTTTGCTTATTTGTGTTCTACCTCTTTATGTTTTTCTTTATTCTCATATATTCCAAAGTTTCTATGTAGTTCTAGTTTTTTTTAAATTAGAAATGCTTGGATTTTTTTTCTCCTGTTGGCATTATACTTAGAATTTTCTGGATAAGTAATTCTTACCTCTAAGTCTAAATAGCTTGCCTTTTAAATAATGTATTCTATGTTCTCTGAATCTTTTTAATGGTAGCTGCTAAATTTTGTGTGATCTTGACTTAAGTTTTTTTTGTGCCTAAAGTCATTGTTTCTGGCTAGTTCCGGTACTTTTGCTTTAACCTGGAAGCTCTGCATTTTGGCTGTAACATTGCTGAAAGTTTTCGTATTAGAATTTTTTTTCCTAGAATCGATCAGTGATTCTATTTTCATCTTGCTGGTTGTAAGAAATATGGGCACTTTTTTCCTTTGTGATTTTTAAGGATATGATACATAGGATATTTTGTTTTTAGCTATGGTTTTCAGGAAGCATAATGATTCTTAAATTATATCAACTTGATATATCTTCCAAGTCAGTTGCCTTTGGTATGAAATGCCTTATGTTTTCTTCTATTTGGTCCATTCCAATCTTTAGGGTGTCTGTTACTTAAATAAGGTCCATGTACCTCTATGCCAACGTATTGCTTCCCGTTTTAAGACTCTTTCATAGTTCTCAATTCTTTTCTGATTATTTCTTCTATGACTTTCAATTCATTTATAATATATTTAAAAACTTTTAAAGAATCACATTTTTTCTTCTAGAAATTCCAATTGCTCTTGTAGGCGAGTTGTGGGTTTTTTTTTTTTTGATTTTGCAAGGCAATGGGGTTAAGTGGCTTGCCCAAGGCCACACAGCTAGGCAATTATTAAGTGTCTGAGGCTGGATTTGAACTCAGTTCTCTATCCACTGCGCCACCTAGACTCCCCCAAGTTGTGTTTTTCTTTGGAGTTTTGCTTGTAAGTATTTTGGAATTATTCTTCTTTTCTCTTTTCTTGATATTTGTCTTGGATATCAAGATAAATTCTCTCTCTCTCTCTCTCTCTCTCTCTCTCTCTCTCTCTCTCTCTCTCTCTCTCTCCCCCTTAACTTATTCTTCCTGAAATCTGCTCTGGGTAACCCTGCATTGTCAATCTACCTGAGAGTCCTTGGAATGGATCTGTGATTACAGGCTTCTCTGAAATATTTCCTTAGATTTTTGTCCTGGTCAGGGTACTCAGTATATGATGAGTGTTGGGGTGTCCTTACTTGGAGCTCTGGACACTGAGTAGAAGTTTATATCCTCTCTGGGAGACTCTCTACACTGTTGGCATAGGTCTTATAAGATGACCCCTTTTGGTTTCTCCTTTGATTTTCCAATTAGTATTCAGTCTAGCATTCTTATTAAATCCTTTTTGGAACAGTTATGGGAGAGCTGTGCTCTACTGCCTCCTCTTCCACCATCTTGCTTCAATTCTTGACTGGGTGTAGTTTGACAATTTGGCTTTAAGTAGGGAATTACAAAGAATTTATAATCCTAGTCAGTGGAGATCTTGATAGAGACATGGTTTTTAGAGACTAAGAAATGAAGATTAAAAAGATTTTTAGAGCCCACAGCTACTGTGTAACTGCCTATTCTGGGTTTCCAGAAAGCCTGGTCCCTAGGATGAAGGTTCTCTTTTTGCAGAGGAAAAGTTTATTAGTCAAGTCTCTGATTAATAAACTTTTCTATGTGCAGAAAAATTAGTCAGAGTTCTTCCCCAGTTTGATGATTTCATTTATGAGGACCTTGCCATTTTTTTATGTCTCTGGATCTTAAACAAAAACAACAACAGCTATTACTACTACTACTACAAATAAAAATAAATACAGCAAAGCCCTCTCTCTCTCTCTCTCTCTCTCTCTCTCTCTCTCTCTCTCTCTTTCTCCTCTGTATTTCTCTCTCTCTCCTTCTCTATCTATCTGTATCTGTCTGTCTGTCCAATAACATTTCTGCTAAGGAAACTAACTGAAGTATTAAACTGGAAGGCAAAGAAAGCTCCATAATCTTGTGCCCAATGGAACCATGCCTGACAATGACCAAAAGAACTCTAGGTCACTGCCAAACAACAGCTGTGTGAGATTAGCAGGAAACAATGCTCACCAGAGAGTATTTGATGACATCCTTACATCTCTAGCAATGACAGCAGCCTGGGTAGAGATTATATACCAGTGGTGGGAAGATAACATGCCCAGTGAACTGAATACAGTGACATCACCAGAAGACATCAACAACTCTGTAATGTTTGAAGTGTGAGTTAACTTTCCACATATGTACTCTGGAAACATATATTCTCTATGTGATTCCCAGTCATGATTAGATACATATCCACTCCTTTTCCATTCATTCCCCATTGGATGTACATCTACTCTTTATACTGATCTCAAGCTCATGAGCAGGGAAGGGAGGAAGATACTTATTGCTACTTTTCTTACCTTACTTTTTCACTGCTTGGATCTGATCTGAACTCTTGCATTGTCCATCTAACTGATAAAAATAAAAATGTTTATGGACTTGAAGGCTATAGTTTTAAAAAAAAGTTCCTGGAAATCATGTAGTATCTGGAGTACTCATTTGTGAGAAGAAAGGCATGCCAAGGTATTTAATAAATATCAAGTTCCTCTGGAACACTAGCCACACCTGGTGTCTGAAGTTAGAAGTGCAGTTTTCCTTGTTGCCAGGGAAGTCTGGTGCTTTGCTTATCAAGATGAGGTTTGAGGGAAATGAGAGAGGGTTCGTTCCTTTAGGCTTCCCATATTGGTTTGTTTAATATTCAATTCCTTCTCCAACTAATTCTGTCAGTTCTGGTTCAGGAATGCTAGATGGGGATTTGTGTCTTAGCTTTTGCATTTGCTGCCCCAACATTTGGTAATATCTGATACATAGTGAGTAAGCACTCTGAAAGGCGATTTAAAAAATTTATTCATTCTTGCATGTAGCAGAGGATTGGAATAGAGAAACTCAAAGTTTCCTCACATTTGTATAAATGTTCTTGTGGACTTGGTAATTTCTTCTCCTTATCTACTTCAGCTTATTCTAGTAGGATAATCAAGATCTTAGACTCAGGGTCCCAACACCCTAGTCAAAGCAGAAATCTAAGTTTCCAGAGAGCCTGGAGCTTACTTCCTCCTGCATTTTTCTGTACCAGTCTCAGAACAGACCCTGTAGGGTAGTTTCCCTACCCGAAGTTGTATGAAGCATCATGTTACTATCGAAAAATGTCAATATTGAAAAAAATTGAAATCTTAGCAAAGTCTCTTCAGCTTTCTTTTCCTCTACTTTTATATTTATATTTTTAAAAGTTCTATTTTTAATTTATAGTATAAAACAAATAGTTCCATAACATAGTACTATAAGAAAGATGATTATACATGAAACTGCAAATCTACTATGTATGGCCTGATGTTCCTTTTAAACATAAAACAAAATTAGAATAGAAGCTAAGGTGGCAAAATGGATAGAGCACCGGCCCTGGAGTCTGGAGGACTTCACTTCAAATACGGCCTCAGACACTTGATAATTACCTGTGTGACCTTGTACACACTTAACTCCATTGCCTTACCAAAAAAAAAAAAATAAAGAATGTAAGCTCCTTAAATTTCTTCTCTCCCCCACCCTAAAGATGACTATAAAGAAGTAGGTATGTATACAGAAAACTATATATATATATATATATATGTACAATTATTCTATATATACTTCTATTTATCAGTTCTATCTTTTTTTATATGTCCTTTTCAATTATATTAGGTCTTTATAATTTATAAAATAAGGGAATTGGCTCAGATTACTAAAATCCTCTACAACTCTGAAGTTGTCTGGAATCACGTATGCTCATCTTCCTCAGTTCAAATCTGTCCTAAGACATTTATTTCTTTTTTTTGTTTTTGTTTTTTTAGTTTTTGCAAGGCAAGGGGGTTAAGTGGCTTGCCCAAGGCCACACGGCTAGGTAATTATTAAGTATCTGAGGTCAGATTTGAACTCAGGTACTCCTGACTCCAGTGGCCAGTGCTCTATCCACTGAGCCACCTAGCCTCCCCAAGACATTTATTTCTTATGTGACCTTGGGCACTTTAGCCCTGTTTACCTCAATTTCCTTATCTATAAAGGAGCTGGAGAAGGAAATGGCAAATCATTTCAATATCTTTGCCTAGAAAGCCCCAAATGGGGTCACAGAATCCAAAGTAATTAAAAACAATTGAATTGAATCCAAACAGGGGCTGTGAGCAGGGAATCTTGTGATACTTTAGTGGATTGTAGCAAAAGTGCATTGTCATTAAAAATGGGCTCATTGGTAATATAGGGACTGACTTGAGCCAAGAGGAACATAGAAGATTTTAATGAACAATAATCAAGCCTCTAGATAAAGCTTATCATCTACAATAATTGACTGTACTGATAGAAACTAATTTGATAGGATCATTGATAGGATCATAGATTTTGAGCTGGAATGGAACTATTTAAAGACCATTTAGTTCATCTCCCTCAATTCAGAGGTCATCAACATACACCTATTAAACACTTACTATGTGCCAAACATGATTAAGCATTAAAGACATGGAAACAAAAAAAGGTCCCCTCCTTTTAAGAAGCTTATATTCTCTCTTTTTTTTTTTTTTGTAAGGCAATGGAGTTAAATGTGCCCAAGGTCACACATTTAGGTAATTATTAAGTGTCTGAGACTGGATTTGAAGTGAAATCCTCCTGACTCCAGGGCCAGTGCTCTTATCTATCCACTGTGCCCCTAGCTTATATTCTAATCTATGACTTGGGCTACCTGTATGCAGGATTGTGACTACAACTCCCAGTGTATGTGCACCTGCTGCCTTATCACTTATCTATTGCTACAGGACTTTAAGAAAGATAAAAATGGTACAATGGTATGGATGATATCTTTTAATTAGTGCAAAAATTGGTTTTAGGTGAAGCAGAGTTGCTCATAGTTATCAGTCTCACTCTGTTTTCCAGAATCATCACAGTCCAGTGGCAAGAGAAGAGGTAAACAATTGGTGATGACTTGGGATGCAGTAGTGTTGTCAATGTCTAACCAAGCTCTAAGCTTTATGGCCATTGGAACAAATTGTTCTCAACCTTCCATTCCACCAGAAGTCTTCACATGCTTGGGATAGACATCTGTCTAACTCACTGAAGAGTTTGAGTCCCCTTGCTTACCCTCAACCTTATATTCATAATACTAGAACACACAGATAATTTAAAGAAAAAGCATTTAATAAATTCAAATATAGCAAGAGTAGCAAGAGCAAATTTCCATAAACCTGAATACAGCAATCAAGGAACCCCAATCATTTATGGTAAGTAATAAAAGATCATGCCCTGCTACCTTACATATCTTAATCAGTTAAAAACATATATAAATCAGTCAATTAATTCATGTTAGACTTCATTCATTTGTTTATTTATTTCAAATATTTAACAAAATGAAATTTATTTAACAATAGCATGAAAAGATTATTTAGGAAGGATATAACATTAATTCAGTTGGGTGCAACTCCTCTGCCTCAGATTTTGCCATGGTGAGATGTCTAGTCAGTAGGATTTATCAAGCCTTAGGAGCTCCAACTTCTTGTGCACTTGAATTTTATACTTAGGAGACTGGAAAGTTGCTTGCTTCAACAGTTTAGTCCCTGAACCGATCAAGACTCAACAACAGCTTCATTGTTTTTCAGAGGAAAATTAATCTAGTTTTTGTGAAGTAGGTCTTTTTCCTAACACATCATACCCTTTGGTGACAATGGCCTAAAAATTTTTTTAGCATATATTTATAGAAATACTTTTAGACCCTTTAAATGGCCTTAGGTGTATAAGGTGGCACAGTGGATAGAGTGCCCAGACTAGAGTCAGGAAGATTCATCCTCATGAGTCAAAATCTAACTTCTGGCACCTATTAGCTATATGATCCTAGAGAAGTCATTTAATCCTGCTTGCCTCAGTTTCTTCATTTGTAAAATGAACTGGAGAAGGAAATGATATACTGCTCCAGCAAATTTGCCATGAAAACTCTAAATGGGATCATGAAGAGTTGAATAAAAATGAAATAACTGAAAATACCAAAAATCTGTTACTGGACAATCTGGTTCTTGGTGTTAAAATTTAAGAATCATAAATAGCATTGGAGGAGAAATGTAGTGCAGATAAAATGAAAACAAAAAAAGAAATAAGACAAAGAAAGACAAAAAGTGATGTAATAATCTTCTGAAGGAGTAAATGGTTCATATGGGGGTGATGGCAAGGGCAGTTCACAGTATATTCTGATATAAAACAGGAGCACTATCAGGAGCATTAAGGCCATAGCAGAGATGATGACACTTTTGAAAAGTCCTTTTCATGAGTCAGTGGTAATATGGCACCTAAGAGGTCATTACTTTTTGCATGCAACTTGTTCAGGGGCCTGAGATGAAAATTAAATGCCCCATAATGCTATATGTTTAATGTTTCCAGGCCCACAAACCAAAATTTCCCCCTTTTTAGAGCTTCATTGGTGGGTGCTATGAAATCTTTGTCCCTTTAGAGGCCACTGATAAAGGACTACCCTGTCCTTTCATGGGTTCTGGGTGGTTATACAGGGACAATTTTACCTTTTCCCTGACATTAGTTAAGTATGGTGTCTACCAACTATTTCATTTTTTGATCCCCCAAGTCTTCTCAGGGAAGAAACTGTTTACCACTAAGTATTATATTGGCAATAATATAATATGATCTTATCAATTCTGAATTATAGTAGTAACTCAAGTCCCAAAGCCCATTGATATGAAACTCTCTCCTTATTGAGGGCGATGAATGCCCTGCCCTCATTCAAATGGGTTTTAACAAGGATTGCATACTAAAATGGTTCAATGTGCCTGCTTGCTCTGATGTTCATGCTACTGTCTAGTCCACCGGGGCTTGCATTGCTGCCTCTAGATGGTACCTTGTTATCTCCAGATGGTACAGCACTGGCCCTGAAGTCAGGAGGACCTGAGTTCAATTCCATCCTCAGACACTAAAAGCAGTGTGACCTTGGACCAGTCACTTAACCCTGATTTGTATATAGCCACTGGACCTAGATGATTCTGGAGGAGTGTCTTAGCACACCCCAAACCCCCCACTCAAATTCAATTCATATACATGTCATGACATCACCATCATTTTGAGATCCAGACTATAGCTTGATCTGAATGGACCTCAAGACAGCGTACTCCATTGGGTTAATAAATTGTACTATTACCTCTGGGAGCCTCTCTTCTGGGGTCTGCACACTGTTCTCTCTTCCTTGTCTGTCAGTTGCTGTTGTCCCTTTTTACTGAGACTCACAAATTGCTAAATATGCTCTTAGAGGTCTCTGGTAGACCTGTGTGGTTTCCCAGGAACTGTAATGGCAGTCTGCCATGCCCACTGTACTACTCATGGTTGGTTCTTGCAAGATGGGACATCACTGTCCTTGGCTGATTCATTACATTGATAAGTTCAGGTATACCCATACAAGAAGAAAGGTAACTTCAAAGTATTGTGGTCAGCCTGGCTAGGACTTGGGTTTCTCCTAATTGTGAGTATCTCTTTTCTTTCTTTATGGTTTATTTATTTTATATTATTATAATAATCTTGTTGTGAGAGTAAACACAAACCTCCCTCCCTCTCTAAAAGATGAGAAACCTCAAGAATAGTGAGAGAGAGAAAAAAAGTGTATTTCAGTCTGTGTTCAGATTCCAATGGCTCTGTCTCTGGGATGGGTTGCCTTCTTTATCATAAGTCCACCAGAGGAACTGCTTCAATATTATCCCCAAATTTGTTATCACTAGCTATATTTCCCTCCACTCTATTCCCTTCTACTCTCATTTATTCTATTCTCTCTCTCTTTTCATCCTATCCCTATTCAGAAGTGTGTTATACCTGAGTAACTCCCTCCCATGATCTTCCCTCTCTTCTATCAACTATTCTCCCTTTTCCCCCTTAACCCATCTCTTTCCTGTCATTTTTCTCCAGGTTAAGCTAGATTTATATTCTCTATTTGGTGTGTATGTTATTTCCTCTCTGAGCCATTTCTAATGAGAATGAAGGCTCACTCATTCCCCCTTGCCTTCCTCTGTCCACTCCATTGCAAAGTTTTTTCTTGACTCTTATTTATTTTATTTTTTTTTTTAGATTTTTGCAAGGCAAATGGGGTTAAGTGGCTTGCCCATGGCCACACAGCTAGGTAATTATTAAGTGTCTGAGATCGGATTTGAACCCAGGTACTCCTGACTCCAAGGCTGGTGCTTTATCCACTACGCCACCTAGCCGCCCCTCATTTATTTATTTATTTATTTATTTTTTTAGATTTTCTTGACTCTTAACTGAAATATCTTAGCTCCTTTTCCTCTCCTTTTCTTTCTTCTCAGTACTTTCCTGTATATCCATTGACTCCATCTTTTTACTATATTATACCATTATATTCAGCTCTTTTCTGTGCCTTGTCTATATACGCTCCTTCCAATTGCTCTTATAAATGAGAAAGTTCATATGAATTATCAGTATCTTCTTCCCATGTAGGAATACATACAGTTCAACACCATTAAATTCCCCATAATTAGTCCTTCTTGTTCACCCTCTCCTCTATGGTTCACCTGAGTCCTGTACTTGGAGATCAAATTTTCTGTTCAGCTCCAGTTATTTCAATAGGAAAGTTTGAAAGTCCCCTGTTTCATTGAAAGTCCATCTTTTCCTCTGAAAAAGCATGTTCAGTTTTGCTGGGTAGTTGATTCTTGGTTGTAAACCAAGGTCTTTTGCCTTCTGGAATATTATATTCCAAGTCCTACAAGCCCTTAATGAAGATGCTGCCAAATCCTGGGTAATCCCGACTATAGAGCCACGGTAGTTGAATTTTTTGTTTTTGGAAGCTTTTAGTATTTTCTCTTTTACTTAGGAGTTTTGGAATTTGGCTATAATATTCCTGGGAATTTTCTTTTGGGATCTCTTTCAGGAGGTAATCAGTGAATTCCCTCAGTTTCTATTTTACCCTCTGCTTCTAGGATCTCAGGGCAATTTTGCTGTATTATTTCTTGAAAAATGAAGTCTAGGCTCTTTTTCTGGTCATGATTTTCAGGCAGCCCAGTAATTTTTAAATTATCTCTTCTGGATATGTTTTTTGAGCTCAGTTGTTTTTGCAATGAGATATTTCATATTTTCTTCTAATTTTTGGATCTTTCGTTATAGTTTTATTTCTTCCTGATTTCTCTCAAAGTGATCAGCTTCCTTTGGTCCCATTCTGCATTTGAAAGAGGTATTTTCTTCAGAGAGCTTTTTTTAATATCCTTTTCCAGCTGGCCAATTCTGTCTTTTAAGGCATTTTTCTCATTTGCCTTTTGTATTGCTTTTTCCATTTGGCCTAAACCAATTTTTAATGTTATTTTCTTCAGTATTTATTTGTATTTCTTTTCACCAAACTACCAACTTGATTTTCATGATTTATCTGCATTGCTCTCATTTCTCCTCCCAATTTTCCCTTAATTGTTTTTCAAAGTCTTTTTTGAGCCTGTCCATAACATGAGCCCATTTTCTATTTCTCTTGGAGGTTTTGGATAAAGAAGCATTGACTTCTTCTGGATATATATTTTGATCCTCCATGGGATCAAAGTAATTTTCTATGGTCAGATTCTTCTTTTTCTGTTGTTTGCTCATTTCCTCAACCTGTGACTGATTTACTTCATTTCCAAGGCTTTGGGTGTTTTTTGGGACAACTCACAGGGAACTTAATTCCTCCTAAGACCTCCCAGGTCTTAGGAGAGGCTCTGACTATTCTCTTGCCTGTGCTTTGGTATATAGATGACCACAGGCCCTCCCCTCTGCCCTGGAGCAGTAAGGGAGGGGGTCCCTGCTCTGCTATGGTTGTGTGGGGGCTCCAGAATGCAACCTGGATCTGAGTGTGGACAAATAGCAGAGTCCTGCCCTGGGGAGAGCAGAGAGACCTCTGTAGTCATCCCTGACCCCCTTACTGTCTGTGGGCTGGGAGCTCTGGAAGTGCTGGGTGGCTTTCCCGATTCCTGCTGCACCTTCTCCCCAGAGGAGTTCTCTGCACTGACTCTGGTGCAGCAGAATTCTCTCGTTTCCCTCTCAAGCTGTCCCTGCGCTAAGAGGTCTGGAAACAGCCCCCTTGCCACCAACCCAGGTGTACCCAGGGTGTTCCTGGAAGGTTGGAGCTGGTTTTCTCTGGCTCTGCTGTGCTACGTCTGTGATGTGGCTGCACTTCAGCTGCACTTTGGCTCTTTCCAAGCCCACTTCCAGTGAAACAGACCTTTCCTGTGAATCTTCTAAGTTGTATTGGACTGGTAAATTGTATCACTCAGTCTTTCTGTGGGTTCTGCCCCTTTAAATTTTGGCTAGAATCATAATTTGATGACTTTTGGAGTTTGGGGGGGAACAAATTTCTGGGAATTCCTGTCTTCACCTGAAATCATGGCTCTGCCCATATCTCTTTTCTTTTTACCATATTTCCCCATGTATAAGTTGTACCTTAATTTGGGGGCCCAAAATTTGAAAAAAGTGTATTACATAAAGTTATTGAATTCAAGTTTTATTCATCATAGAATTCATACAACTCCTCATCACTGTCAAAATTCCCATCCATTAGCTAGTCCTTATTTGTGTTTGATGATGAATCACTGTCTAAGGAGGGGCTCTGCCTGCTCTCCTGCCTGTACTCTGGTCTGTGGTTGTCCACAAGCACTCCTTGGGCAAGTCTGGTGTGTGGATGCATGCTTAGTCTATTCTGTTTCATGAGCCTGAAGCACCAATTGTGTCCTTTGAAATCAGTCACTTCTTTTTCATCAGTAATTCTAACCTCATGCTGAACCATTTTTTTGTGCACACAGGAATTCCAATGGCTCTTTGCTCTTCAATCCCTATCTTCAATTCCCTCTCTAGATTAGGCCAGTTTTCTGACTTGCCTCTCATGGCCTTCTTCTGCCGTGTGGTGTTTTCAGTAGGGTTTCTTCTTTTTATAGCCAGTCTTAGATTGTTTTCTCAGTTGGAGGAGGAACAAACTGATGTTCAGTAGCATGATATTCATTCACTTTTACAAGCTAGATCACTTTGAACTTGTGTGAAAATCTTTTTTGAGCCATTTCTGGGCAGAACTTGGCAAAACATAAGCTAATATACTAGTAACCAATGTGAAACAATGAGTGCAAAGACAACAAGCATGAAAAAAGTAGGAAATGCAAGTAAAAAAATCTACATCCACTGTATGACACCAAAATTTTCAAAAAAGGGTGCATCTTATACATGGGGAAATATTGCTTTTACAAATAAATGCTACTATAACAAATTTGGTGTAAATGGAACCTTTCTGTCAAGAACCCATTTAGAATATATGCCTAGCAATGGAACGTTTTGGTCAGAGGATATGAGTGCTGCTTGATCCTGCTGTAGTAATCATAGGTTGAAATATCACATCTTTGTCTAGATTTGGAAATTCAGTGAGAATGTCAGGTGGTCATGTTATTATGACATACATTTTCTTTAAAAATGATCATATTTTTGGTAGACAACAGAGAAAGGAAGAGGGTGGTGGGAGTTTGTTTATTTCCTCTGTGGCCTCCAGAATGAGCATTGTGAAAAATGCTCCTTGTGGAAGAGGTACCAGGCAATTCCAGAAAAACTGATCATGTAGTTCCAAGTATATCTAAAACCACATTTCCTCCAATTTGAGTCCCAGTAAAAGCAGAACCCTATATAAGAATGTCTTCACTTGGGACATAAACTGGGGGTAGAGGTGGAGGTATAAAATAGAAGGCAAATCTACCATGTTGATTCAATTGATTCAATTGTGCCAGGAGAGGGCTGGTCCTACTCTGGGATTTGGGTAAAGATAAGTCCCATGAGATGGACTCCAAGATAATGATGGGGGGAGAAGTCTGGAGGATGTGGTACTACCCAGCATCATAGGCTAGTGTGGGACCTGGAGGAGAGGTGTGAGAATGTCAGTTGTCAGAGATGGAAGCATGCTTCCCTTCCCCCGGATATCAGTGTCTAGAGAAAACTCCATTTATCCCAAGCCAGTTACATTTCTGTGAGAGAAGAGAATTAGTATGTTGGATTCAGGACCTGGGATGGATTCTGAGACATTCATGGTAAATGCAGGTGATACAGAAGATTAGGTCTGGGATAAAGAACTTTGTAAAATAGGGACTTGGCCAAGACTAGGCACCAACTTCATATTACTTGGATAGCTAGGTGGCCCAAGTAGTGCCAGATCTGGAGTTAGGAAGATGTCTTTTCCCGAGTTCAAATTTGGCCTTAGACACTTATTAGTTATATGACCCTGGGAAAGTCACTTAGCCCTATTTGCCTTGGTTTCCTCATGTATAAAATGAGCTGGAGCAAGAAATGGCAAAGTTCTCCAGTATCTTTGCCAAGAAAATGCCAGATAGGGTCACAAAGAATTAGACACCACTGAAATGACTAGTCAACTGGAACCATCTACACACTACCTTAAAATAAGACAGATTGGCCTTGAGATTCTAATTAAGGAAGAAATTCTGCACTTTGACCCAGTCTCCACCAGACTCAGGATGAATCTTGAATCTCCCTAAGCTTATGGAAGAGATCATGGTACTTTGTTAACAGTACTGGAATTTATGGCAGAAAACCTAGATTGGAATCCCAGTTCTATCACATAATCTTTATGGGGTCATGGCAAAGTTGTTTTAACTCTATGGACTTTCATTTTCTCATCTATAAAATGAGGGCTGTATGATCCCTAAGGGCCCTTCCAATTGTACACTTATGAACCCAAGTTACCCAAATGGGGCTAATAGGGGAGCTGATGACACCTGGTGGCTACTGGCAGAACTGCAGTTTCATTGAGAGAATGTTCATATCAGGGGGTAACACTAGGGTGTTGACTTGAAAATACCCAGAATGAGGTTTTTTTTTTTTTTAGGTTTTTGAAAGGCAATGGGGTTAAGTGGCTTGCCCAAGGCCACACAGCTAGGCAATTATTAAGTGTCTGAGGATTGAACTCAGGTACTCCTGACTCCAGGGCTGGTGTTCTATCCACTGTGCCACCTAACAGAATTTTTAATTACAGTAATTTTAATTACAGTAATTTATCCTGTAGATAAACCTCATGGCTTCTGTACACTTGGGGTTTTGTTGTTAGATAATGGTGGTGTCAAGTGAACAGAAAAAAACTGTCAGTATTTTCTATATGTAATGGAACTCCCCTTCCTCTATCCTACCCCTAGACAAAGTGACCCAAATAAGATTACCCCAAATTTAAGGATATTTGTAGGATCAAATCCCCTCATGACCACAATTTAGCAGTCCTCAATAATGTGATTTTTTTTAGGAGGGTAGAACATATACTTAATTTAAAGCAAAGGAATTTAATGACAGGGTGCAATAAAAAGAGAAGTAATATAATATTTCTGAGGCGCCTTTTCCCATAAATGCATACCAGCAAGGTGAGCTCACATAGGGAACACTTAAAATTCACTTTTTTCTGATTACACATAAATATAATTTTTAACATTTTATTTTATTATATAAATATTTTATTTGTTTTCCATTTATATACAATTGTAGCTTGTGCTTTTCATTTTTTTGTAAAGTTTTGAATTTTACAATTCCCCCTCCCTTCCCCCCCACAGAAGGCAGTCTGATAATCATTACATTGTTTCCATGCTATACATTGATCAAAATTGAATGTATTGAGAGAAAAATCATATTCTTGAGGAAAAAATAAAATATTAGAGATAGTAAAATTATGTATCACATAAGACAACTTTTCTTTTTTTTAAATTGAAGGCAATAGTCTTTGGTCTTTGCTGAAACTCCACAGTTCTTTCTCTGGATACAGATAGTATTCTTTATCGCAGATACCCTAAAATTGTCCCTGATTATTGCACTGATGGAATGAGCAAGTCCATTAAGGTTGATCATCACCCCCATGTTGCTGTTAGGGTGTATAATGTTCTTCTGGTTCTGCTCATCTCACTCAGCATCAGTTCATGCAAGTCTTTCCAAGCTTCTCTGAAATCCCATCCCTTCTGATTTCTAATAGAACAATAGTCTTCCATAACAGTATATATACCACAATTTGTTCAGCCATTCCCCAACTGATAGACATTCACTTGATTTCCAATTCTTTGCTACCACAGAGCTGCTATGAATACTTTTGTACAAGCGATGTTTTTACCCTTTTTCATGATCTCTTCAGGGTACAGACCAAGTAGTGGTATTGCTGGATCAAAGGGTATGTACATTTTTATTGCTGTTTTGGCATAATTCCAAATTGCTCTCCAGAAAGGTTAGACAAGTTCACAAATCCACCAACAATGTATTAATGTCCCAGATTTTCCACATCCCTTCCAACACTGATCATTTTCCTTTCTGGTCATATTGGCCAATCTGAGAGGAGTGAAGTGGTACTTCAGAGATGCTTTAATTTGCATTTCTCTAATAAGTAATGATTTAGAACAATTTTTTATATGACTGGACAGCTTTGAGCTCCTCATCTGTAAATTGTATTTGCATATCCTTTGATCATTTGTCAATTGGAGAATGGCTTGTTTTTTTTTTTTTATAAATTTGTTCTCTATGTAGTTTAGTAATGAGTCCTTTGTCAGAAATACTAGTTGTAAAAATGGTTTCCCAATTTACTACATTTCTTTTCATCTTGGTTACAGTGGTTTTGTTTGTGCAAAAGGTTTTTAATTTAATGTAATTAAAATTATCTAATTTGTTTTTAATGATATTTCTCCATCTCTTCCTTGGTCATGCTTCCCTTTCCATAGATCTGACAGGTAAATTATTTGTTGCTCTCCTAGTTTCCTTATAACGTCTTTTATGTCTAAATCCTGTATCCATTTTGATCTTATCTTATCTTAGTATAGGGTGTGAGATATTGGTCTAATCAAAGTTTCTGCCATACCAACTTCCAATTTTCTCAACATTTTTTATTGAAGAGAGAGTTCTTATCCTAGAAGCCGGACTCTTTGGGTTTAGCAAACAGCAGATTACTATAATCATTTCCTGCTGTCTCTTTTCCACCTAAGCCTATTCCACTGATCCACCTCTCTATTTCTTTGCCAGTACCAGACAGTTTTGATGACTGGTGCTTTATAACATAATTTTAGATCTGGTAAGGCTAAGATACCTTCTTTTGCATTTTTTAACCTTTACTCTATATGTATCTCTCTGCTTCAAATGAATTTCTTTTTAGTAGCATATTGGAGGATTCTGGTTTTTAATCCATTCTGCTATTTACTTATGTTTTATAGCAGAGTTCATCCCATTCACATTCAAAGTTATAATTATTAGCTCTTTATTGTCCTCCATGCTATCTTCCCTCTGTTTGTATTTTTCTCCTTTTTTTTCACTTTATCCATATTCCCCAGTATTTTGCTTCTGAATACCACTTCTTTCAGGGTATTATTCAGTTTGTCTCTTTATATCCAACCCCACCCTCCCCTTTCCCTTTGCCCCTGCTTCCTTTCCTTCCATTAGTTCCTCTTTTCCTCCCCTCCCCCTTTCCCCTTTTAATACTTGAAAGGTAAGATAAGTTTCTTAATTTAACTGAGTGTGTTAATCCTTCTTTGAGCCAAACCTGATGAGAGTAAGATTCACACCTCCTCCCTTCTTCCCCTCTATTGCAGTAGGTCCTTTGTACCTCTTCATGTAATGTGATTTACCCTTTCAATCTCCTACATTCTCCTCTCTCTTTACTGCCCCCCCTTTTTAAGGAGATACTTTTATTTTTTTACTTTTAGTTTTTGCAAGGCAATGGTATTAAGTGGCTTGCCCAAGGCCACACAGCTATGTAATTATTAACTATCTGAGGCCAGATTTGAACTCAGGTACTCCTGACTCCAGGGCCAGTGCTCTATCCACTGCACTACCTAGCTGCCCCAAGGAGATACTTTTAGACAAGTCATGAGTGTCCATTACTTCTGGCTAAGTATATTCTCTCTAATAGAGTTACAATTCTCAAGAGTTATGAGAATCTTTCCCCCAGGTGGGGATAGAGTCAGTTTCATCTTATTGGATAGCAGTTTTTTTCTTTTTTCATGCATTGCTTGAGTCTCCTGTTTGAAGTCCAAATTTTCTACTTAACTCTGGTCTTTCCATCAGGAAAAGTTGGAAGTCTCCTATTTTGTTAAATATACATCTTTTCCCCTGGAAGAGAAGGCTCAGTTTTGCCAGATAGGAGTTCTTAGCTGCATTCCAAGCTCCTTTGCTCTTTGGAATATTATATTCCAGGCCCTTTGATCCTTTAATGTTGAAGCAACCAAGTCCTGTGTAATCCTTACTGTGGCTCTTTGGTATCTAAATTATTTCTTTCTGACTGCTTGTAGAATTTTCTCTTTTATCTGATAGTTCTGAAATTTGGCCACAATATTCCTTGGTGTTTTTATTTTTGGATCCCTTTCAGGAGGGGATCGATATAGTATTTCAAAAACTATTTTGCCATCTGATTCCATGACATCAGGGCAATTTCATTTCACTAAATCCTGAAATATCAAATCCAGGCTTTTTTTTTATCCTCGAAGTTTTCAGGAAGCCCAATGATTTTTAAGTTGTCTCTTCTAGATCTATTATCTAGGTCACACATTTTGCTGATGCAGTATTTTATGTTTTCTTCTATTTTTTTATTTTTTGGTTTTGTCTAACAGATTCTTGTCTCATGAAGTCATTAGTTTCCACAGATTATGTTCTTTTTTTTTAATTGAGAAGAATTTTCTTCATTTACCTTTTGCAACTCCTTTTCCTATTTTAAAATTTATTTATTTTTATTTTTTATTTTTGCAAGGTAAAAGTTTTTAATTATGGGGTGGCTAGGTGGTGCAGTGGATAGAGCACCGGCCCTGGAGTCAGGAGTACCTGAGTTCAAATCAGGCCTCAGACACTTAATAATGACCTAGCTGTGTGGCCTTGGGTAAGCTACTTAACTCCATTTGCCTTGTAAAAACCTTGAAAAAAAAGGGGAAAATTTTTTTTAATTATACTAACCAATGTAGCTTGCCCAAGGCCACACAGCTAGGTCATTATTAAGTGTCTGAGGCCGGATTTGAATTCAGGTACTCCTGACTCCAGGGCCGGTGCTCTATCCACCAGCCACCCCAACTCCTTTTCCTGTTGGTCAATTCTATTTTTGAAGGAGTTTCCATTTGCTCAATTGTGGTTATGAGAGAATTATTTTCTTTTTGCACTTGTCCAAGGATTTGTTTTCTTGTTGCAAGCTATTAATTTTTTCTTAGAAGATGTTAATTTTCTCTTGCAAGGTGTTAATTTTCTCTTGCATTTCTTTTCCCAATATTTCCAATTGATTTTTAAACTCTTTCCTGATCTCTTCTAAGAAGTCTTTCTGGGCTGAAGACCAATTCATACTCTCCTCAGAAGTTCTAGCTCTCTCTGAGTTAGGATTGTTGTCTTTGAGGTAGCTTTCAATGGACCCTCCCAATGGCTTTTCTTCATTTTCCTAGGATCTTATGTTGGGGGAGAGGCTGGTTCACAGACCTTTGGTGTTGAAATCTCTAGAGGCTTTGCTTACTGGGCTAAGTAATTCCAAGTGGGTCGGCCAGTAGTGGGTCCTGGTTGCTTTCTCTGGAGTGTCTGCTACCTTGATTTGTGGCCCACTCTCTAGGCCTGGAGGGGTGGGGTAGGGCAGCAAGGTCTGGATTATCCTCAAATAATATGGGCTGGGCCCTTGGGTTAGTAAATTAATTTCCTTATTATTCACGCAGTACTGAGAGAGATCTGCCCACACCTGAGCCTGGGTGTGAGGGTTGTTGAAATGAAATGGTATGTCAACTACCTTGAGTTCTTTGACCAGCAAAGAACTTGTTCTCAGCTACAGTTAAAGGATGAAAGACTCAAGCCTCTTTTCATAGGAACAAAAGATCACTTTATTGAGTATCCTTAACCTCTCTCTATATATCTCACCAATACCCATGGACAGCACAAACATATCTCATGAGTTAATCAGTGGGAACCAATCATACAAAAAGATCATAAAGTTGTCCAAATTCTTGGATACTTCCTTATCTTTACAGTTATGGTATATATCCTGTTATCTTAGGATGAGTGCTTCTTGGGCAAATATAAAAGTAGGAGAATGAAGAACTGAGATACCAAGCCAGCAGTATTGTGAAACGACAGAGGGGCAAGAAGGTCTTGGCAACCTTTGTCCTTGTTATCTCAAAGCTGTGGTCCTCAAGGATCACTAACGGGCTGTTACTATGTTTGTTCTGGGAAGAGTCACTTTCCCTCACAGGTATAGGGGAGAGGACTCAGCTGGAAACATGGGGATTCCACTGAAAATATGGGGCTTGTGGCCCTTGTCTTCCAGACCAGCCCAGCTGATTAGATCAATGTCTAGTTGAACTCTGGGACTTTCCCTGCAGCCTTGTGCTTCTGCTGCTGTTCTCAGGTTAGTCCCTGTACCTAACTGTTGGCTTCTCTGCTCTTGCTCCCTAGCTTACCCATGCTCCCCTAAGACAGAACTTGTTGGTAGATATTCTTCTCCTTTGCTCTTCTCTGGGTTTTGTGATCTAAATTCTTTTAAGAGGCTTGATTCATATTAGTTCTGAGGGAAAGTCAGGAGACCTTAGGACAGTACCTGGCAAATTTTTAACATTTTAAAAAATATTTTGAGTTTCAAATTTTCTTCCTAGATTTTATCACCTTCCCCTCATTGAGAAAGTAAGCACTTTGATATAGATTGTTCATGGGTGGTCAAGCAAAACATTACATGTTATGAAAGAAAACACAAGCAAAACCAATCTTAATTCAGACTGTCAGCTCTTTCTCTAAAGGCAGATGACATTTTTTCATCATAAGTCCTTTAGAATCATCTTAGATCATTATATGGATAAGAGTAGCTAAGTTATTCACATTGTACAATTGTTGCTACTCTTCTGACCACTTCACTTTCATTAGTTCTATTAGTCTTCTGTAATGAATGAAAAACCTGAGAGACAGAGTCTCTGGGCAATTTGTAATCAATTTATTAATTAAACCAGCTAATCATCAATAAATTGATAGTTAATGGTTTCTATAGGTAACCAAAGACATTTAATGGAGATACTGAATAATTTAAAATACTTTTATAAAAGAGATGCTCCCAAGAGGAGAAATCAAGCCTGATTAATGTACATTTTAGAATGTAGGCTAGAACTCTTTAGTTCCTCCTACTGAAAACTTAGCATCATTATAAGTCAGCTGCCTCCAGCAATTTGGGTTGGGGAAATTCATCTCCACTCAGATATCTCTAGTTGTTTTTCTCCTTTTGATCTGAGTTGCCCTAAATTGTTTTTTTTTCCTTAGTTTTTGCAAGGCAAAGGGGTTAAGTGACTTGCCCAAGGCCACACAGCTAGGTAATTATTAAGTGTCTGAGGTCGGATTTAAACTCAGGTACTCCTGACTCTAGGCCAGTGCTCTATCCACTGCACCACCTAGCTGCCCCATGAGTTGCCCTAAATTCTGAACTTGCTCAGATTATATTCCATTTATACTCCTTCCTCTTTTTGATTGACCCAAGATTGAGGAACACATTTCCTGAAGGTTAGGGGTAATATTTTCACTTAACCATGTCCTTCAGAGACTGACTGACTGACCTTCTGCAAGGGCTCACACTCCTTGGTCAGATTAGTCATTTGGATGAGCTGTTTACTCTCTTCTAACCTTCTGTCATTCTCATGGTTTAGTATTCATTGTATGTTTCTTTTGAGAATATGTAGAAATGAGAACTTTTTCAAGAATAGGTTAGTCACATCCTTTCCATGAAGTCAGACTACTGACCAGAATGTTCAGAGCTCAAGGAGAATATCCATCTCCTCTCTTTCCTTCTCCTCTTCCAAATGTAAAACCAATGCAATTTTCTCCCCAGTCTTCACTGCCACAAGATGATCATCTACCGTCTTTCTTCAGACTATGCTGAAACTTTAAAGAAGCTATGACAGGAATATCATCACTAGGACCAGGTTGCCAAGCAGGAACCACTGATTCCATGTTTTCATGTTAGATCCTGTAGTCATAGTAAGTAGAAAATAATAAGTCAGAATCAACTAGGATCATTCTGTCACTGGGAAGGGGGATTGTGAGCTGGGGTAGAGATGGGGGTAGAGGGAAGGAAGCATGTGGGGTCAGAACTAGCAGGAAAGGTCCTGGCAGAGATTATAATATTAATAGACTATCCAGGACATTGGGAAGGAAAGAATAGGGGGAAAAAGATCACAGAAGGAAACGGGACTACTTGGTTAAAGAAAAGGCAGAGGAAAAGAAGTAAGACCAGATGGGCTATGAATTAAATATCATGATAAGCAGGATATACAATGTTCCCTAGTGTTTACTTAGCACTTGCATTTCTCCTTCAATTTCTCCCCAGGAACCCTCTCTTCTCACTCAGGTCCTTTCTTCTCCTCCCTCTAGTGCATTCCCTCCAACTCTTCTTTCTTCCATCAAAATCAGAGCTCTCAGTAGCTAGGAACAGGGTCCTTTCTGTTCTCCTTCTCTAGTCCTCTCAGTTTATTGGATAGGGAAATTTGCCTCTAGGATATGTTTGGTAACTGGAGTAAGATTGAATAATTGATTAACTCAATGAGTTTGACTTCTTTTCTAGGAAGGTCAAACTGTCTTTCAGTCAGCCACCTTCATTTGCTGAACTTTGATAGGAGAGCCAACCCAAAAGCAGAGAAGTATTGTCTCTCTTTTCCCACCCTCCCTTAAGTGGGTGAACTTAAGAAGGTTCCTCCAGACTCAGTTTTCTGTCTTCTATCTTTTTGCAATGTAGAGTAACTCCATTTCTCCTTTCCTTTTCAAAGGGCAAAGTTGGAGGGGAGATAGGTTTTGGAAAATTCTGAATGTCTGAATGTGACAGAGGAAGTTGTTAATAGCTGGGAGGAGGCTAGTAGGGGAACAACAGGAGAGAAAAGGTCACCTACCAGAAACAATTAATGCATAGTTTTGGCTATTTATTTTTCCTGAGATAGACTTGATGTGAATTTCATACTGTCCACTGTCATCAGGGTTCAGATTCATGATCTTCAAAGACTTCATATCATGCACAGACAGCCTTCCAATGTACCTCTCATGGTTATTGATCCAACTTGGTTTGCTTTGCCCTGACTGAATTTTGAGTAAGAATAGATTCTTGGTCTGAAAAGTCCATTCAATTGATCGAGTATTATTTCCAAAATCTTTGTCTATAGGGAACAGGATAGAATCTCCCTTGGTTCTTCTCAGAAAGAATTCCTCCTCTGCTGAGGTGTAGTTGCCTGTGACAGATGGAAATAATACTCATCAGGGTATAGGAAAAATGGCCCCTTACTCACCTGGACAGATCAAGGAATCACAAATGCAGAAGGGACCTGAATAGATTCACCTGCATGTTCCATAGGCATCTTATGTGTAAAATAGAACTCATTGACTTCCCCCCCAAATCTACCCTCCTTTTTTATTATTATTTAATAAATTTTTATAATAAATTTTAATAATAATTTTTATTATTATTTAATAAAAAATGTGCTTCAGTCTGTGTTCCAACACCACCAGCTCTGTTGTGGGTGGATCACATTCTTTAGGATAAGTCCATCACAAAAGTTACTTCCATATTTTTCCACCATTGCCATTTCTCCCTCCATTCATACTTCTCTACTACCATGAACTATATTTTCTCTCTCCTTTCACTGTCTCTGCTGTAGGGTAGTTGAGTGGCACAGCAGACAGATCCCCAGCCCTGGGGCCAAGAGGCCCCGAACCCACATACCACCCCCTTACCCAGCATCCATCTGGCCCTATGGTACCAGACAGGCCATCCAATCCCAGCCCCTTTCAAGAAGTAAAAAAGAAAATGTGTTATATCTGACCAGTCTCCCACCATGGTCCATCCTCTCCTCCATCATTCACATTCCCCCCCTTCCCCCGTCCCCCTTCTCTCCTTCTTACTACAGATGTCTATACTCCATTGAGTATATATGCTGTTTCCTCTCCTAGCTACCTCTGATGAGAGCAAAGATTCCCTCATTCCCTCTCCCCTTCCCCCCTTCCATATCATTGCAATAGCTCATTGTAATAAAGAAAAATCTTATCATATGAAATATCTTAACCTATTCCTCCTCTCCTTTTTCTTTCTCCCATTACATTTCCCTTTTATCTACTGACTCCATTTTTACACCACAATATATCTTCAAATTCAACTTTCTCTTGTGCTTCATCTATAAAAGCTCCTTCTACCTGCTCTATTAAATGAGAAGGTTCATATGAGTATTATCAGCATCATTTTTCTATATAGGAATACATGTAGTTCATCATCATTAAGTCCCTCATATTTTCTTCTTCTCCTCCACTCTCTATGCTTCACCTGAGTCCTGTATTTGAAGATCAAACCTTCTGTTCAGCTCTAGCCATTCCAACAGGAACATTTGAAATTCCCCTGGTTCATTGAAAGCCCATCTTTTTCCCTGGAAGAGGACATTCAGTTTTGCTGGGTAGTTGACTCTAGGTTGCATTTTTTTTACAGTTTCAAATTCTTTCCCTCTCTTTTGTCCCCTCCTCCCCCTCATTGAAAGGCAATTAATTTGACATGTTTTATACATATATATATATATATATATATATATATGTACAGTCATGCAAAACATGTTACCATGTTAGTCATATTATGAGAGAAAATACAGGCATAAAGAGGAAAAAAGAAAGAAAGAACAACTTATGCTTTGATCTGCATTCAAATTCCATCAGTTCTTTCTCTGGTATATGTATAGATGTATAGCATTTTTTATCATAAGTCCTTCAGAATTGTCTTGGATCATTATATTGCTGAGAATAGCTAAGTCATTCCCAGCTGATTGCTGTAAAATATTATTACAGTACAGTTACTGTTTGCAATGTTCTTTCTCCTGGTTCTGTGTATTTCATTTTGCATCAGTTTATATATCTTTTCAGGTTTTTTCCTGAGATCAACCTGCTCACCATTTCTTACGGTACAACAGTATTCTATCACAATCATATACTGCAACTTGTTTAGCCATCCCCCAGTCAATTGATATCCCCTCAATTTCCAATTCTTTGCCACCACTAAAAGAGCTTTTGTAAACATTTCATGTAGTTCCTTTTCTTTATTGGTTTTTTAGCTCTCTGGGATACAGACCTAGAAGAGGTATTGCTCGGTTAAAGGTTATGCATAATTTAATAACTTTTGGGGCATAATTCCAAATTCCTGTACAGAGGAATACAACTTCACTGATAGTGTGCTTCTGTCTCAATTTTTTTCTCACATACCTACCAACTGTAGGTAATATTAGACAATGTGATAGATGTGGAGTGGTAAATCAGAGTTGTTTTAATTTGCATTTCTCTAATCAATAGCAATTTAGGGCACTTTTTAAATATAACTATAGATAGTTTTGATTACTTCATCTGAAAACTGCCTATTCATATCCTTTGACCATTTGTCAATTAAAGAATAGTTCCTATTTTCATAAATTTTGTCTCAGTTCTCTATATATTTGAGTAGTGAGGTCTTTTTTTAAATTTATTTTTTATTCTCATTTTGTACAAATGATTTTTTCATTAATAAAATGTTCTTGTTTACAAGTAAACAAAATACCCCTCCTCCCCCATGAATATAGATAGACTTGCTTGGGCAAAAAAAGTAAAGGGGAGAGAAAAAAATTAAAATAAAAAAATAATAGTAATAATTGTAGGTATGGCCAGATGGTGCAATGGACAAAGCACCAGCCCTGGAGCCACGAACACCCGAGTCCATATCCATCCTCATAAACCCAACAACCTCCCAGCCGTGTGATATGCAAGCCACCCAATCCACACTGCCCTGCAAAAACCAAAAAAAAAAAAGAAAGAAAAAAAAGACCCCAAATAAAATAAAATAGTAATAATAGTAGGGGTGGCTGGGTGGCAGACAGAGCATTGGCCCTTGAGCCAGGAGCACCTGGGTCCAAATCTGGCCCCAGACACCCAAAGATCACCCCGCTATGTGGCCCCAGGCAGGCCATCCAGACCCACTTGCCCTGTACCCTCCCCCAAATAATATTAACAAAAAATGTGCTTGAGTCTTTGTTCCAACACCAACAACTCTGTCATGGGTGGATCTCATTCTTTATGATAAGTCCATCACAAAAGTTATTTCCATATTTTTCCACCGTTGCCATTGCTGATCTCAACTCCCTCCTTTCTTATTTCTCCACTACCATGTACTCTATTTTCTCTCTCCTTTCACTCTGACACTGCTGTAGGGTAGCTGAGTGGTGCAGCAGATAGATTCCTGGTTCTGGGGCCAAGAAGCCCTGAGCCCCCATACTACGCCTTAGGCCCAGAATCCACCTGGCCCTGTGGTCCTGGGCAAGACTTCCAATCCCAGCCCCTTGCAAGAAGTAAGAAAGAAAATGTGTTATATCTGGCCACTCTCCCCCCATGGTCCATCCTCTCCTTTATTCACATCCTCACCCCTTCCCCCTGCTCCCCACTCCTTCTTACTCCAGATATCTATACCCCATTGAGTATATCTGCTGTTTCCTCTCCTAGCCATCTCTGATGAGAGCAAAGGTTCCCTCATTCCCCCTTGCCTCCCCACTTCCATATCATTGCAATAGCTCATTGTAATAAAAAAAATCTTATGTGAATATCTTGGACTATTTCCCCTCTCCTTTTTCTTTCTCCCATTCCATTTCCCTTTTTTTCTATTGACTCCATTTTTTACACCATATTTTATCTTCGAATTCAGCTTTCTCCTGTGCTTAAACTATAAAAGCTCTCTCTACCTGCTCTATTAACTGAGAAGGTTCATATGAGTATTATCAGTGTCATTTTTCTATGCAGGAATACGTGCAGTTCATCCTCATTAAGTCCCTCATATTTCCCCCCTCTCCTCCAATCTCCATGCTTCACCTGAGTCCTGTATCTGAAGATCAAACCTTCTGTTCAGCTCTGGCCATTCCAAAAGGAACATTTGAAATTCCCCTGGTTCATTGAAAGTCCATCTTTTTTCCTGGAAGAGGACATTCAGCTTTGCTGGGTAGTTTATTCTTGGCTGCATTCTAAGCTCTTTTGCCTTCTGCTATATTGTATTCCAAGCCCTATAAGCTTCCAATGTGGCTGCTGCTAAATCCTGTGTGATCCTGACTGCAGCTCCACGATATTTGAACTGTGTCCTTCTGGCTGCTTGTAATATTTTCTCTTTGACTTGGGAGTTCTGGAACTTGGCTATAATATTCCTAGGGGTTGGTTTTTTGGGATCTCTTTCTCTGGGGGATCAGTGGATTCTCTCCATTTCTATTTTGCCCTCTGCTTCTAGAACATCAGGGCAATTTTCCTGTAGTAATTCTTTGAAAATGATGTCAAGGCTCTTTTCCTGATCATGACTTTCAGGTATTCCAATAATTTTCAAATTATCTTTCCTAAGTCTGTTTTCCATATCAGTTGTTTTTTTTCAATGAGATATTTCACATTTTCTTCTAATTTTTCATTTTTTTTTTGTTTTGAAGTATTGATTCCTGATTTCTGTTAAATTCATCAATCTCCCTGAATTCTATTCTTTGTCTGAAGGATTTGTTTTCCTCAGAGAGTTTTCTTATCTCTTTTTCCATCTGTACAATTTTGCTTTTTTTAAAGCATTCTTCTCTTCAATAACTTTTTGAACTGTTTTATCCATTTGACCTAAGCTGGTTTTTAGCATGCTATTTTCTTCAGCATTTTTTGGATTTCCTTGACTAAGCTGCTGACTTCTTTTTCATGTTTTTCCTGCATCTCTCTCTCCTTTCTTTTCCCAGTTTTTCTTCCAACTCCCTCATTTGATTTTCAAAGTCTTTTTTGAGCTCTGTCATAGCCTGAGGCCAATTTCTGTTTTTCATGGAGTCTTTAGATGCAGGAGCTTGTGCTTCCTCATCTTCAGACTGAGTATTTTGATCCTTCTTGGGATCATAGATAATTTATTTCTCAATGGTGTTCCTCTTTTTTTCTCTGCTTGCTCATTTTCCCAGCCTGAGCCTGTTTTTGGGGTGCTTCCTGAGCTTTTGGGACACTCCCACAAGGGTCTCAGTGTGTGAGGCTCTGTCCTCCCTCCTGGTCTGTGAATGACCATATGCACCCCCCTCTGCCACGGGGCTGAGGTGGGGGGGGGGGGGGCTGCTGTTCTATGAGGGGGCCTAGACTGCAATTAGGATCTGAATGTGGTCAGAGCCCCAGAGTCCTGTTCCAGGGGGAGAGGACCGAGCTCACAGTCTCTCTTCACTCCCCTCCCTCAGCTCAATGGGCTCATGCCCTAGAGAGTCCTGCTTACAGGCTCCGCCTGCTTCTGTTTCCTGGATCAGGGCTGGGGAAAGACCATGCTGCTGGCTGTGTGCCCTGAGGGCTGGGCTCCACGTGCTGGCAGAGGTCCCCCTGCTGTTCCACCACTTTGTGCCCGGTGCTCCTCGGGGTGCAGCTCAGGAGACTCCCCCGCTGCTGTGAGCTGAGACTCCCAGCGCCCTGGGGCTGCCTCCAGGAGACTGAAGTTCTTTGGCTCTGGCCGGCCACCCCTCTGGTGGGCAGCCCCTCCAACCCCAGGGAGCGGAGAACTTTCTGCTCTTTTCCAGGTTACCTTGAGTAGGAGAACTGCCTCACTGGGTCCCTTTGTGGGTTCTGTCTCTCAAAAGTTTAGTTAGAGTCCTTAGCTGATGAGTTTTACCAGAGAGCTCCTAAGACTCCTTCTTGTTGCCATCTTGGCTCCACCCCCTAGTGAGGTCTTTATCAAGAGATATGCTAGAAAATTTTTTTCACAGTTGTGATTACTATGTATTTTCCATTAATCTGCCACCCCCCCAACATTTATCCTATTCTCTTTTTCCTTCACCCTGTCCATTCTCAAAAGTTTTTTTGCTTTTGACTTTTATCTCTCTCAATATGCCTTCCCTTCTATACTCAACAGAATGTGTGTCATTCCATCTTTAAGCCAATTCTGATGAGAGTAAAGTTTTAAGCTCTCTCCCACTTTCCCCATCCTCACCTCCACTATAAAAGCTCTTTCCTACCTCTTGATATTAGATAATTTACCCCATTCTACTTCTCTCTTTTCCCCCTCTCCCAGTGTATTCTTTGATTTTAATTTTTTGGGTAAGCATTCCATAATACTCAATCCATACCTGTGCCCTCTGTCTATGTATGCTCCTTTTAACTGCACCAATAATGGGAGTTTTAGGAGTTATAAGTATCATTTTCCTGCATAGGAATATATTAGTTTAACCATATTGAATCACTTATCATTTCTCTTTCCTGTTCACCTTTTTATGTTTCCCTTGAGTTTTGTATTTGAAAATTAGGTTTTCTATTCAGCTCTGGTCTTTTCATTAGGATTGTTTGAAGGGGCAGCTAGGTGGTGCAGTGGATAGAGCACTGGCCCTGGAGTCAGGAATACCGGAGTTCAAATCTGGCCTCATACACTTAATAATTACCTAGATGTGTGGTCTTGGGCAAACCACTTAACCCCATTGCCTTGTGACCCCCCCCCAAAAAAAAACCCAACAAAAGATTGCTTGAAAGTCCTCTATTTCATTGAATAATCATTTTTCTTTTCTTTGCCCTGAAGGATTATACTAAATTTGTTGGGTGGAGGATTCTTGGTAATCTTAACTTTTTTGTCCTGTGGAATATCCTGTGCCAACTGCTGAGATCATTCAGTGAAGAAACTGCTAAATCTTGCGCTTTCCTGATTATGACTCCATGGTATTTAAATTGTTCCTTTTTGTTTGGATAGAATATTTTCTCCTTGACCTGGAACATCTGGAATTTGACATTTCCTATTTAGGGATCTCTTTTAGGAGGTGTTTAGTGGATTCTTTCAATTTCTATTTTAGCCCCTGGTTCTAGACTATCAGGGCAATTTTCCTTGATAATTTCTTGAAAGATAATGTCTAGATTCTTTTTTTGATCATAGCTTTCAGGTAATTCTTAAATCATCTCTCCAGGATCTGTGTACATGTCAATTGTTTTTTCCATTGAGATAGTTCACATTTTCTTTCATTTTTTCTTTCTTTTCATGTTTTCCCTTGCTTTCTCATAAAGTCATTAGCTCCCAGTTGTTCAATTCTAATGTTAAGGAATGATTTTCTTCAATGAGCTTTTCTATCTCCTTTTCCATTTGTCCAGTTTTGGTTTTTATGGAATTATTTTCTTTACTGAATTTGTGTATATCTTTTTCTATTTGGCCAATTTTGTTTTCCAAGGCATTGTTCTTTTCACTAGATTTTTGTACCTTGTTTACCTTAGCCTATTAAGTTTTTCAAGATATGATTTTCTCAGCAATTTTTGTGCCTTCTTTTCCAAGCTGTTGACTTTTTGCATGATTTTCTTGTATCACCATCATTTCTCTTCCCAATTTTTCCTCTATTTTTCTTATTTGATTTTTGAAATTATTTTTGAGGATGGCAGGACCAAGATGGTAGGGTAAAGGCAGGGAATCCCCAAAACTCCCCCCAAACCACTCCAAATACATTTAAATAATGACTCTAACCAAATTCTAGAGTGGCAGAACCCTCAAAAAGATTGAGTGAAACAATTTTACAGTCCAAGACAACTTGGAAGATCAGCAGGGTGGGTCTGTAGCACCAGGTTTAGAAAGGGCCCACAGTGCAGCCTAGTCTGTGCTGGAGCACACTGGCTCTAGGCATCTAGGGACAGACTGGAGTGCCCAGGGTCCTGGAGACACCAGGGGTTATGGCAGTAGTTTCCAGATGTCTCAGCTCAGGAATTGCCAAAGACATTTGTGAAGGTTAGAAGGAAAATTTGCTGCACCAGAGTTAGAGTGAGCCCAGTCCAGCACAGACCTAGTCCAAGTGAGCAGGCCTGGGGAACCATCCAGCAGCTGCTTCCAGAGTGCTTTGCCCATGGTAAAGGGGCTAGGGGAGACTTCAGGGGTCTCTTTGCCATTCCCAAGTTAGGACTCTGTTGTTTTGCACATACTCAGATCCAGATCACAGTCTGAGGTTCCAGTCTCAGGAAAAGGAGCAGAAGCACAATAGAGCTTACTGACACAATGAGCAGGGACTTTCCTCACAGTTTCAGGACAGAAAGGAGTGCTTGTGGTCATGTACAGATCAGAGCACAGGCCTGGGGAGCAGTCATAGACTTTCATAAGACCTTGGAGGAATTGAAAATTTGCAGGTCCCTGGGGTGGGGGTGGGGGGGGCGCAGTATCCCTGAAAACAGTTGCAAAAACCCTCATAAACTTGGGACAATGAATCCTCCACTCTGAAAGCAGAACCCTACCTTAACAAAGCCTTAAAATCAAGTCATAGACTGGGGAAATGAGCAAACAACAAAAGAAAAATAAAATCCAACCATAGATAATTACTTTGGTCTTATGGAGGATCAAAATACATACTTAGAACATAACAAAGTCAAAGCTTTTGAATGCAAAGCCTCCAAGAAAAATATGAATTGATCTCAGGCTATAGAAGGGCTCAAAAAAGATTTTGAAAGTCAAGTAAAGGGGCGGCTAGGTGGCGTAGTGAATAGAGCACCAGCCCTGGAGTCAGGAGTACCTGGATTCAAATCCGGCCTCAGACATTTAATAATTACCTAACTGTGTGGCCTTGGGCAAGCCACTTAACCCCATTGCCTTATAAAAACTAAAACAAAAAAAGAATAAAAAGAAAGTCAAGTAAGGGAGGTAGAGGAAAAATTGGGAAGAGAAATAAGAAGAATGTGGGAAAATCATGGAAACCAAGGCAGCAGTTTGGTGAAAGAGTTACTAAAAAATAATTGATAATAGAACAAAGAAATGGAAGAATAAAATAACATCTTAAAAAAAACAGTTTGGGTGAAATGGAAAAAGCAGTCCAAAAGGCCAATGAGGAGAAGACTGTCTTAAAAGGCAGAGTTGGTCAGATGGAAAATGAGATACTAAAGCTCTCTGAAGAAAATAATTCCTTCAAATGTAGAATGGAGCTAAGGGAAGCTGATGACCTCATTTATTTATTTATTTGTTTGTTTTTAAAATTTTGTTTATTTATTTAAGGCAATGGGTTTAGAGTGATTTGTCCACAAGAATGTGCATACCCTTTGATCCAGCAATACCACTACTGAAGAGATTATGGAAAAGGTTAAAAACATCACTTGTACAAAAATCTTCATAGCAGCCCTGTTTGTAGTGGCAAAGAATTGGAAATTAAGTGAATGTCCTTCAGTTGGGGAATGGCTTAACAAACTATGATATATGTATGTCATGGAAAACTATTGTTCTATTAGAAACCAGGGGGATGGGAATTCAAGGAAGCCTGGAACGATTTGCATGAACTGATGCTGAGCAAGATGAGAAGAACCAGAAAAACATTGTACACTCTAACAGTAACATGGGGGTGATGATCAACCTTGACAAACTAGTTCATTCCATCAGTGCAACAACCAGGGGCAATTTTTGGCTGTCTGCAGTGGAGAATACCATCTGTGTCCAGTGTGGACTTTGAACAAAGACCAAAGACTATTACCTTCAAATTAGGATAAAAACTCATTATCTTATTATGTAATTTTGCTATCTCATACTTTATTTTTCTTCCTTAAGGATATGATTTCTCTCTCATCACATTTAGCTGAGATCAATGTATACCATGGAAACAGTGTAAACACTAACAGAATGCTTCCTGTGGGGGGTAGGAGGAGGGAAGCAAGAATGGGGGAAAATTGTAAAACTCAAAAAGGATGTTGTAAGTGTTTGATAAATTCATGTTTACTAACTGAAAATAAAACGAGTGACTTGACCAATGTCACAGAGCTTGGCAATTATTAAGTTTCTGAGACAAGATATGGACTCAGGTTCTCATGACTCCAGGGCTGGTGCTCTATTCACTGTGTCACTTAGCTGCCCCAAGCTGATGACTTTATGAGAAATTAATAAACAATAAAACAAAACCAAAAGAATGAAATGCCTCAATGGAAAAACAACTGATCTGGAAAAACAGATCCGGAAGAGATAATTTGAAAATTATTGTACTATTTGAAAGTCATAACCAAAAGAAGAACCTGGACTTTATTTTTCAAGAAATTAGGAAAACTTCCCTGATATTCTAGAAGCAGAAGGTAAGTAGAAATTGAAAGAATTCACTGAACACCACCTGAAAGAGATTCTAAAATGAAAACTGCCAGAAATATAACAAAATTTCAAAACTCCCACACCAAGGAGAAAATATTACAAGCAACCAGAAAGAAATAATTCAAATATTACGGACCTACAGACAGGCTAACTTCTACATTAAGAACTCTTAGAGCTTGCCATATGATATTCTGGAAGGTAAAAGAGTAAATCAAGAATCAACTACCCAGAAAAACTGCACATAGTCTTTTAGGGGAAAAAGATGGATATTCAATGAAATAGGAGCTTCCAAACTTTCCTGATGAAACCACCAGAGCTGAACAGAAAGTTTGATCTTCAAGTACAGAACTCATGTGAAGCATAGAAAGGACAGATGGGAAGGGCAAATCATGAGGGACTTGATGATGTTGAACTGCTTGTATTCCTGCATGGGAAAATGATACTGATAACTCTCATTTATTATTTTCATTTATTAGAGCACTTAGAAGGAGCATGTATAGATAACACACAGGTGGGAGTTGAATTTAAAAGTATATATTAAGGGGCAGCTAGGTGGCGCAGTGGATAAAGCCCCAGCCCTGGAGTCAGGAGTACCTGGGTTCAAATCCGGTCTCAGACACTTAATAATTACCTAGCTGTGTGGCCTTGGACAAGCCACTTAACCTAATTTGCCTTGCAAAAAAAAAACCTTAAAAAAAGTATATATTAAAAAATGAAGTTAATGCGGGGGAAAGGAATGTACTAGGAGAAAAGGAAAGAAGAGGTAGAATGGGGTAAGTTATTTCACATAAAAGATGCAAGAAAAAACTTTTGCAGTGGAATGGAAGAGGGAGAAGTGAGTCTTATTCTCATCAAAGGCAGATCAAAGAGGGAACCACATACACATTTACATGGATATAGAAATCTATCTTACCCTTGAAGGAAAATAGGAGAGGAAAGGGATGGAAGAAAGGGGACAGGGGGAGGTGGGGGAGGGGAAGCTGAAGGTTATAGAAGAGAGGGAAGATCATGGGAGAGGGTAATCAAATACAACACACTTGAGGAGGAAGAGGGAGAAAAGAGAGAAAGCATAGAATAAATAGGGGTGGGGGAATAACAGGGAGGGCAATACAGCTAGCAATAGCAACTGTGGGAAAAAATATTCAAGCAATTCCTCTGATGGACTTATGATAAAGAATGTTATCCATTCCAAAGATAGAATTGATGATGCTTGAATATATACTGAAGCATTTAAAAAAAAGGAATAATGAAGGGGATAGTTGCAGGAAAAACCTGGAAAGAATTATATGGACTGACGTAGAATGAAGTGAGCAAAACCAGGGCAACAATTTATATGATGACAATTATACTGTAAGGACAACCAATTCTGAAAGATAGCAACTCTGACCAACAATTCCAAAGAACTTGTGATAAAACATGGTATTTACCTCCATAAAGGGCTATGATGACCTCAAAAGTGTAGATCAGAGATTATTTTCTTTCTCTTTTCTTTTGGACATGGTCAATGAGGGAATTAGTTTTGAAAGACTACACATTTATAATGGAAGTTTTATTCTTCTTGCCTTCTCATATGGCCTGGGGAGGAAGAAAGAAAGGGAGATTTTTATCCCCAAAATAAAATGTTTAAAAAAGGGGAAAAAATATTGTGGTAGACAATGATTAAAATAAAAATTTTTAGATAAGTCATATTCTCCAACTTTATATAGCTTCCATTTTAGTAAGCAATTTCTGGTTCTTTGTTATTTTTTAAATTTATTTAAGGCAATGGGGTTAAGTGACTTGCCCAAGGTCACAGTTAGGCAATTATTGAGTGTCTGCGGTCAAATTTGAACTCAGGTACTCCTGACTCCAGGACCGGTGTTCTATTCACTGTGTCACCCAGCTGCCCAGCAATTTCTGATTCCTAACCCTCTTACTGTTGCCCCATTTAAACCTTTTCATGTTTATGAGGGATTTCTGATAAAACAGAATAAATTATTGATGTTAAATGATCATTATAATTACCTGAAATGTAAATATTCTTTCAACAAAAAAATCTTTTTTGAACTCTTCTTTATCTTGAGACCAATTCATATTTTACTTTGTTGTCTTCTTCTGAGTTTGTGTTTTGATCTTCCCTGTTACCATGATAATTTTCTATAGTCAGGTTCTTTTACTGCTTTTTGTTCATTTTCCCAGATTATTTCTTGACTTTTACCTCTATACTAAAGTAAGGCTCTGTTTCCAGAATAGAGGGGGCACTGTCTCAAGCTACAGGATTTTTGTGCAGTTGTTTTCAGAGACAACTCTGAGGACCAATAAATTTTGTTTTTTTCTAAGGTATCCAGGGAGAGGAATGCTTGCTACTGTCCTGGCCTCTACTCTCATCTGTGAGTGACCACAAGTACTCTTTTGTGCCCTGGAACTGGGACCAGAGTCCCAACTCTCTTGTGACTTTAATATCTGGTGTACTAATACTTTTCCTTTCCCTGGGATTGAGATCCAGTACTCCAAGCCAGACACCAAAATGGGCAATGCCACAAAGTCCTGCCCTAGTACCAGCAAAGAAACTCCTTCAATTTCATCAGCTGTCTGACTCCCTTATCATCTATGTGCTAAGAAGTTTAGAAACTGTCCCTGTTACCATTCTTATCCCAGTGTAAAAGACCTATTCTGTTGAACTTATATTGATGGAAAAAGCAAAGGAAGGGGGGAAAGATTAATCTTGAAGTGAAATGTTAACTTGCTAAAGAGATTTTTATTCATTATCTAGAGTGAATTGAATGATTAGGGATTGATTGTCTTTCTGGAGGGCAAAAGAGAAGTCAAGTACTTATATTTTTAGATGACTTTTGCCATAACCAACTGTAACATGTTTGTACATACCACATGATTATTATTGCTAATTTGTTAGACTACATAGTTAAGAATTTTAATAACTATTTAAACAAAGATGAATGTTTTTGCTAGTGGTAAAGAAGGCTTCTTTAGTTCACTGAATAAGATATATTGTAATGAATTGGAGGCTTAAGCTAATTTTTTAAGGAAAATGCAAGTTTATTCCCCTAGATCTCCATAAGGTTTGTGATTAGAAAGTGAATATACAGATTATATAGAAAGGAGACAAGTTGCAGGCTGAAGTGAATTGTAGTCAGACACCATTTGCACCTGTTAAGGAGCTAAATACAAGGAGACCAAATTAGTTAAAAAAAAAGTTACCAATGATCTAAAAGAATTTGTCCAGCAAAATGACAAGATTGAATTCATCAGCAGGTAGAAAATCTAGGAAATAACAATTTCTGTGTTTTCCCTAATCATAGCAATAGCCTCCAGATTTTCCAAAAGACGATGAATACTAAGAGCAATAATCAATGTGAATACGATAGGTTTTTTTTTTTTTTAATTTTTGCAAGGCAATGGGTTAAGTGGCTTGCCCAAGGCCACACAGGTAGGAATTTACCTCAGGTACTTCCTGATGCCAGGGCCAGTACTCTATTCACTTGCCCCCACCTAAGCTGCCCCATTGGCCACCTAGCCGCCCCATAGGTTTTGATTCTGTAACATTTCTTCCTTCTTTTAAATAGCTACCCTGCAACATTCTTTTGTCTCAACAATATCCAAGCCTAAAAGGACCGGGCACATGGGGTTAAGTCTGTTGTATTATTTCACCCTCGATTCTAACAAACTAGGTTAAAAGGAGGGTGGAATCATCAAATGCTGAAATAATGAAAGGTCATGTCTTGGACTATATAGTTGCTCCAGCCCTGCATCCTTCCCTTTCACGAGGAAGCCCTTCAACAAGATTTAGGATTTGTATTTGTGAAATTAAATCAAAAGTGGTCACCTCAATGGGAAGTAATAAGCTCCTTTGAAGAAATGTAGTTGACAAAAGTATTGCGGACCCACCGCCTCAAGAATCTCCCTCCCCCCAATTATTTGCCTCTCCTTAGTTCACCCCTATAGGAACCATGTTCACTCACCTGTGAGAAATAAAAAGATCGCAAGCAGCTTGCAGAGCCGGCGAGACCGCGGAGATGGAAGACTTACTGCAGCGATTTCCGTTCTCTGGCTCCCTCGACCTTGGACAATTCTCTGTGTGGGCTTCATGCTGAAGATATAATTAGGAGTGAGGATATCCTGCTAATTCCCTGCTTTTAGCACTCCGGCTTGGCTCCAGCCTGGCACACTGCATATACACTGATTGGAGAAGTGCGCTGGTGGACGGGACAACTCTGTCCCAGCTCTCTCCCTGAAGAGCTTGTGGACCGCGCCCCTGGAAGGTGGCTCTTTCAAGTCTCTGAGTCACTTCAGCCCTCAGGAACAATTTTACCCGCGTGAATTAGAGGAAGCTCCAGACCGGTGAGTCATGAGCTCGACAGGGTCAACCCATACCTTGCCATCCACCTGCAGTCACTTTACTGTTTGTGGTTTAATTTCTTGTTGTTCAATGTTAGACGCGTTTGACTCTTTGTGACCTTATTTGACTCCAGACCTGGCGTTCTATCCTAGTTGCATTTGACTGATTAATAATTTGGAGTTGTTTTTCCTCTTTGGTTATGGATAACTTAGATTCATTTTCCCTTGATGATCTCCTGTTCATGTCATTTGAATTTTTACCCATCAATTGGGAAATGACAATCTCTTAAGTTTGAATTAATTTCCTAGGAAGATATTTACAACCATAATGGTAACTGGGAACTTACCTCTGCCGCCTGAAGTCTCAAATTTCATATATATGTAAATATTATTGCGGACGCTGGGTGGCGCCATAGTTCAAAGATGCCGGGCAAGTATCTGAGTTCAACTCTGGACTCAAGACGCTAGATGGGCGACCTGTTTGACTCAGTTTCCTCTTCTATGAAATAAGCTGGAGAACGAAATGGCAAATTAGTTCAGTATTTCTTTTTTTTGCCAAGAAAAACTCAAATGGAGTCACAAAGAACTAAACGAGTGAATTGTGAGTGTCATTCAACCAAGTAAACCCTTTTCTTACTAATGGGTAGTATTGATTACTAGAACTAGTGACTGATGTTGGATTTCCTCAAAATAATACAATCAATAAAGCAAGGAGTGGCCTTCTAAGGTAAAACTACTTTGAAGAATAGAAGTTTTCTCTCTAGTTCCAAGTAGAATGATAATGTCAGATATTTGTGTCCTTGACCAGATTTGTAGCTTGAACAAATCTTAGGAAATAAAAAGGTGGAACTTCTCTTAAATATATCTGATTTTATATTCCAAAGGATTAGAGTGGGGGTGGAGGGAGATAGCACTGAGATTTTTGCTGAAAGGTTTACATGATCAAAAAGAATCTAGAGATCTCTATTACTGGTTCTCAAAGTGTGACTTAAGAGTCTCTTGGAACATCCAGAGACACTTCCAGGGGAAAGGAAGGTCTAAACTAATATCATAAAAAATCCTAAGTCATTTAAAAATATCAAATATTTATATATTATAAGTCATATAAGTAAAACTCTAGGAGAGGGGGTTCTAAATATTTTTTAAGTATAAAAGTGTCTCTATATCAAAAAGTTGGAAAACCACTGATATAAAAAATGGAATTATAGAAGAAAGGGCAACATGGGTTAAATTTCTCAAGGAGGACACATTTCCTAATATGAGTCAGAGCCCCTGATGTGAGCAGACAACTTTGAGTGTTTGTGCATCTCACCAGAGTTGTTCCTGGAAAAGAATATGAATGACAGGGCTGTTAATAGACCAGAAGTTTCCTTCTATTCTTTTTCACCATCAGTCTGTAAGGGCAATTCTGACTTTGTTCTTGACAGACATGAAGAACTCATCCTCAAATCACTGTTTATGTATTTCAAGAGATATGTACAAGAGATAGGTTTTCTATGAAACTTTCTCCTTGTCTTTCCTCCTACTCTTGCTTGACTAGCTCCCCAACATTCATTAGTCCCTCAGTGGCAGGTGGAGAGGGGCTGGGCAAAGATTTTTGATTTCTGCAAACTATATGAAAGGGTTAATGTTCCCAAGAGACTATATAGTAAAGGGAGTGAGGCATCATGAGCACATGGACCAGAAACCTTTGATCAGCCTGGAGGTGTATGACTATCTCCTTTTAACCCCTTCTTCTCTGAGCTGAAAGGCTGCTCAGAGTCTGAGTTGGCAAAATCCAAAGTGAGAATAACACACCTCAGTAGGAAGAATCATTTTCTAATGGAAAGTTGGTTGCATAATTCAGACACCACTGAACTACCTCATTTCTTCTTCTCCTCCTCATTTCTTTCTCCCTGTTTCCTTCTTTCTCTCTGCAATCCTAGTCTTTCTTCTTGATATTCTCTACCATTCAGATTCCTTTCTTCCTCCTCCCTGTCTCACCTTTTTACCTTTCAGTTTTTCTCTTCACTGTCCTCTTCCCCATCCTTTCTTTCACATTCTACCTCCAAACCTTTGACTCCAAAAAAACCTCCAAACTCTTCACAGAGATGATCAACCTAATATAGGAAGACAGAGTTTGATTCTCCAGCAGCAATGGGAGACTCTAAAGTTCATTTTTCCTCCAGTTTTGCCTTCCAGAACTTCTAGGGGAAGAAGGAGTTCAAATTTGATTCAAATAATGCTTTGGCTTAGTCTTAAAGATTGAGAAATATGGCCTGGTTGCTTAACCCATCCCTTTAAGCACACTAAGCATTGGACTGACCTTCAAGGTTCATTTTACAGCTATTACATTTCTGGAAAAGTGGAAGGCCTGTCAGATGGGGACAAATCTGAAAAAAAAAAAAAGAATTCCCAAGTTCCTATGTCCCAGAGACCCTGAGGTAGCCTGGAGGACTGAGCTAAAAGTGTGGCAAAATGTTCTGTGAGCTGAGATGAGAATTTTTAGGTCTCCTAGGAGACATGGGTCACTATGCACTATGGGTGTTTATTGTCATTTGTTATTGAAGAATACCAAAATGTCATCACTATGTTAAAAAGAAGTTACAGTGTGTTGAACTGTGGCTAATCAGAACAATACCATCTGGGAATGCTCTACCACAGATCAGGCATAAATAGTTCACATAAACCTGGTGTTCTCAAAACTTGTTACACTCACATTTCCTTTGAATTGTTTCAATTCTGCCTTGATTATAAAGCATAGCACACCCTGATGAGGGCACTTCATCCTGGTGATTCTGTGCCAGTGTCTCCCATGCTGCACAATCAATTCCAAAGTTCTTAAGAGAGACCTTGAGAGTGTACTTGCATTGTTTTTTCAGGTCCCTCCATGAACTCTTGCCCTGTAGGAGTTCTCCATAAAATAGTCTCTTTAGCAAGTATACATTTGGCATTAGAATTACAAGGCCAGTCCAACAGAATTGTGCTCTGTGTCCTAATGTTTGAATACTAGGCAGTTTAGTTCAAGAAAGGACCTCAAATGTCTGGTAGCTTATCCTGCCAGATGATGTTCAGAATCTTCTTAAGACAATTTAAATGGAAACGATTCAGTTTTCTGTCATGGTGCTGGAAAGCATAAACCAATGAAGTTAGCATATTGGCTCTGTGGACCTTTAGTTTGGTAATCAAATACCTCTTCTCTCCCATGCTTTCATTCTGAGCCTCTCAAACAGTGAGTTAGCTCTGGCAATGCATGTGTCAACCTCATTATCAAGGTGTGCCTAACTGGAAAGTATATTACAAAGGTAAATGAACTTATCCACAGTATCAGAACTTCTCTACTTGTTGTAACCAATGGTTCCTCATATGGATGGTGTGGTGCTGGCTGATGGAGCACCTGTGTTGTCTTGGTATTAATTGTTAGGCCAAAGTTAGCACAACCATACTTGTTGCATATCAACTTCAAAGGCTGCATTGAGTGTACATTCATCTGCAAACAGAAGATCATGTACTAACACTCCCTCCACTTTTGTCTTGGCTTGTAGCCTTTTCAAGTTGAAGAATTTGCCATCAACAGAGTAGCTGACCTTGATACTGTGTTCATCCTCCCTGAAGGTGCATGTTAACAGGCATGAGAACAAGGTCATTGCCTTGTTTCGTTTCACTGATGACTGGGAAATTGTGAGAGCTTTGTCCATTTTCCAGAGTGCCAGGTAAGCATGCCATTATGAAACTATGTACGATACTGAAGAACTTCTCTGGGCAACCAAATTTTGATATAATTTTTCAAAAACCCTCATGACTGACAGTATCAAAGGTTTTGCTCAGAACTACAAATGTTGCATACAGACTTCTGTTTTGTTCCTGGCATTTTCCCTTGAGTTGTTGGGTAGCAAAGACTATATTGATGCTTTCTTGATCCTTTCTGAAGCCACACTGGATTTCAGGTAGATGACCATCTTCCAGTTGAAAGGATCAACCTAATAAAGAGGACTCTGGCAAGAATCTTGCCAGCAGTAACTAAGAGAGAAACTCCCTTGGATTGTCACAGAGCAATCTATTCCCATTACCTATATAGAGATGGACAGAGGAGGCATCTTTGAACTCCTGGGGGATAACCTCCTCATTTGGTATAACCTGGAAAATTTCTGTCAGCTTTTGTATGAGCAATGGACCTTTCAAGTAGAATATAATCAGCACCAGTGCTTTGCCACTTGAAAGGAGTTATTGAAAGTACCAGTCAAAAACCTCTTTATCAACTGGGATTTCATCTAGGGATGGATTAACTTAACTTGAGGTAAAGTGGTCAATGGCTTCCACATTTGATTGTAGATGGCCTATTAAGAACATTATGGGGTGGCTAGGTGGCACAGTGGATAGAGCACAGGCCCTGGAGTCAGCAGTACCTGAACTCAAATTTGGCTTCAGACACTTAATAATTACTTAGCTGTGTGGCCTTGGGCAAGCCACTTAACCCCATTGCCTTGCCAAAAAAAAAAATCTAAAAAAAAAAGAACACTATGGATTTATTCAGCTAACCTCTCTAGGATAATGTCCTATCACTAATCAATGTGACTCCAACCACACTGGGTAGTTGAGAGGCACCATATGTCTTTGGCTCGTAAATAACCTTCAGGGTATCACATAACCATTTTGGATTGTTACTAACTGCATAAAACTGAAATTCATCTACTTTCTTACTGAGCCAAATACCCTGCATCTCTCTAAGCTTCATCTGCATTTTACTTTTGATAGAATTAAATGCTGCCTTCTTAGAAATGGATGAACTATCCTGCTGTTAAACCCTGTGGAGTTCCCATTTTTTTTTTTTCATTTAGCAGCTTCTGTATTTCACCATCATTTTTATCAAGCCAGCTTTGGTGTTTGTGGGTGTTCTGATTCAGATGAACTAATGTAGTTTTGTACAACAAATCTCTGAAAACTGCCTACTCATTTCTTGTTCCACTGTTGTCAACTATGTGTTAGCTCAACTCACTCCAAGTTAGCAAAAATTATTTCCTCTCAGAGAAGGACTCTGAGAAAGTTGATTTAAAGAGTGAGGACCCCTACTCAAATTCTAATTAATATCAATCAATTTGATAAGATTCTAAGTGTTGTATATTGGGTTCCAGAGATGTAAACAGCAGATGGTAAGATCACTAGCTCAATCATAGGAAGCTAGTTATTGGCCCTTCACTCTTGTGTTTTTCTTTTCTTGATGACTGAGCCCTATGGGGCAGAAGTACCTCAACTGCATGAAAAATCCCAATTTATTATTGTACCTCTGGACCAAGCAAATGATGCTTGTGCCATCTCATTCTGCCTAACTTGAGAAGCAGCCTATCCATCTTATAACTATCTTAGGACTACTTAATGAATGGAAATGCCCCATGTTTCATCCAAACTATGATCCCCCTGCTAATATGTCATTTTTGGCCACAAGAGTAAGGTCTAGTGGGGCAGAGCCAAGATGGTGACAGGAGAGGACCTTCTCTCAGTTGCCCTGGAGAAAAACTTATAAACTAAGGACTCTAACTACATTTTTGAGAGACAGAACCCACAGAGGGATACAGTGAGGCAATTCTCCAACCCAAGGTAACCTGGAGAAGAGCCGAAAGGCTCAGCTCCATGGGTCGTAGGGGTGGCCCGCCACAGCAAAGGAACTTCAGCCTCCTGAAGGCAGCCCCAGGATGCTGGGAGCCATGGCTCACAGCAGTGGGGGAGTTTCCTGATTTACACCCCAGGGAGCATCAAGCACAACTTGGGGGAACAGCAGGGGGAACCTCTGTGAGAGCCAGCACGTGAAACCCAGCCCTCAGGGCACACAGCAAGCAGCATGGTCTCAGAAGCCCAGATCCAGGAACCAGAAGCAGGTGGAGCCGGTAAGCAGGAGCCCCCAGGGCATGAGTGCAGAGCCTAGGGAGGGAGTGGAGAGAGACTGCCCAGCTCTGTCCTCTGCCCCTGGAACAGGACTCTGGTGTTGTGACCACATTCAGATCCTGATCCCAGTCTAGGCCCCCCATAGAACAACAGGACCCCCCCCCCACCTCATCCCCATCCCCATAGCAGAGGGGCACTTATGGCCATTCACAGACCAGGAGGCAGGACAGAGCCTCACACACTGAGATCCTTGTGGGGGTATCCCAAAAGCTCAGGAAGCACCCCAAAACCAGGTTCAGCCTGGGAAAATGAGTAAGCAGAGAAAAAAGAGGAACACCATTGAGAAATACTTTGCCTGTGATCCCAAGAAGGATCAAAACACTCAATCTGAAGATAAGGAGGTACAAGCTCCTGCATCTGAAGACTCCAAGGAAAACAGAATTTGGGCTCAGGCCATGACAGAGCTCAAAAAAGACTTTGAAAATCAAGTGAGGGAGATAGAGGAAAAATTGGGAAAAGAAATTAGAGAGATGCAGGAAAAACATGAAAATAAAGTCAGCAGCTTAGTCAAGGAGATCCAAAAAAATGCTGAAGAAAATAACATGTTAAAAACCAGCATAGGTCAAATGGATAAAACAGTTCAAAAAGTTATTGAGGAGAAGAATTCTTTAAAAAGCAGAATTGGCCAGATGGACAAGGATACAAGAAAGCTCTCTGAGGAAAACAAATCCTTGAGACAAAGAATAGAACTCAGGGAGATTGCTGATTTTACAAGAAATCAGGACTCAGTACTTCAAAACTAAAAGAATGAAAAATTAGAAGAAAATGTGAAATATCTCATTGAAAAAATAACAGATATGGAAAACAGATTTAGGAAAGATAATTTAAAAATTATTGGAATACCTGAAAGTCATGACCAGGAAAAGAGCCTTGACATCATTTTCAAAGAATTATTACAGGAAAATTGCCCTGATATCCTAGAAGCAGAGGGCAAAATAGAAATGGAGAGAATCCACTGATCACCCCAAGAAAGAGATCCAAAAAAAAAACCCAGGAATATTATAGTCAAGTTCCAGAACTCCCAAGTCAAAGAGAAAATATTACAAGCAATTAAAAGGACACAATTCAAATATCATGGAACTGAAGTTAGGATCACACAGGACTTAGCAGCAACTACATTAAAAGCTCATAGGGCTTGGAATATAATATTCTGGAAGGCAGAAGAGCTTAGAATGCAACTACCCAGCAAAACTGAATGTCCTCTTCCAAGGAAAAAGGACTTTCAATGAACCAGAGGAATTTCAAATGTTCCTGTTGGAATGCACAGAAGGTTTGATCTTCAAATACAGGACTCAGGTGAAGTATAGTGAGTGGAGGAGAAGAGGAAAATATGAGGGACTTAATGATGATGAACTACATGTATTCTTGTATAGAAAAATGATACTGATAATACTCATATGAACCTTCTCAGTTAATAGAGCAGGTAGAAGGAACTTTTATAGATGAAGCACAAGAGAAAGCTGAATTTGAAGATATATTGTGGTGTAAAAATGGAGTCAATAGATAAAAGGGAAATGTAATGGGAGAAAGAAAAAGGAGAGGAGGAGTAGGTTAAGATATTTCATATAATAACATTTTTCTTTATTACAATGAGCTATTGCAATGATATGGAAGGGGGGAAGGCGACGGGGAATGAGGGAATCTTTGCTCTCATCACAGGTGGCTAGGAGAGGAAACAGCATATATATTCAATGGGGTATAGACATCTGTAGTAAGAAGGAGAGAAGGGGGGCAGGGGGAAGGGGGAAATGTGAGTAATGGAGGAGAGGATGGACCATGGTGGGAGACTGGTCAGATATAACACATTTTCTTTTTTACTTCTTGCAAGGGGCTGGGATTGGATGGCTTGTCTGGTACCATAAGGCCAGGTGGATGCTGGGTAAGGGGTGGTATGTGGGTTTGGGCCTCTTGGCACCAGGGCTGGGGATCTGTCTGCTGTGCCACTCAACTACCCTACAGCAAAGACAGAGTGAAAGGAGAAAGAAAATGTAGTTCATGGTAGTAGAGAAGTATGAATGGAGGGAGTTGCGATCAGCAATGGCAACAGTGGAAAAATATGGAAGTAACTTTTGTGATGGACTTATCCTAAAGAATATGATCCACCCATGACTGAACTGGTGGTGTTGGAATACAGACAGAAGCATATTTTTTATTATTATTTTCTGGGGGGTGTTGCAGGGCAAATGGGACTGGGTGGCCTGCCTGTGGCCGCACAGCTGAGTGATTGTTAGGTGTTTGAGGCCGGATCTGGACCTGGGTACTCCTGGCTCAAGGGTCAGTGATCTGTCTGCCACCCAGCCACCCCTACTATTATTATTACTATTATTACTATTTTATTTTATTTTGGGTCTTTTTTCTTTGGTTTTTATGGGGCAATGGGGTTGGGGTGGCTTGCATGGGGTCACACAGCTGAGTAATTGTTGGGTGTCTGGGGCTGGATTTGGGCTCAGGTGCTCCTGGCTCTAGGGCCAGTACTCCATCCACTTCACCACCTGGCCATACCTACAATTATTATTATTATTATTATTATTGTTGTTGTTGTTGTTATTGTTATTGTTATTATTAATTTTAAATTTTTTCTCTCCCCTTTACTTTATTGCTTATGTGGGTCTATATTTTCTTGGGGGAGGGGGTATTATGTTTACTTTTAAACAAGAATATTTTAGTAATGTATAAAAAATATTATTTGTACAAAATAAGAATAAATAAATTAATTAATTAATTAAAAAGAAAAAAGAGTAAGGTCTAATGGGATTCTATATTTCATCATGCCTTTTTTGCATATTTGGGTATCAAACCTTATAAAACAAGATCCCAGAAGAAAGGAGCATCTCAGATTTGGGGAACATCTAAGGTTCACTTCATTAGATGGGACAATGGGCCTTTTAATAATGTGCTATTGGAGCTATAAGAGCCCTGAATCAGTCTCTTTTATTGTAGGCAGGACAATTTTATTCCCCACATTTCTGGTAACCATGAAGGGATAGAGATGCATGTGCGCCTCAACAACTTTTTGGTCAGCCCCTGCAAGGGACTTAATAAGGGTCAAATTTTTACTGATGGTTTCCCATGGTCACTGGCTCTTGGAGATTGGACTCCACCCCACTGTTTACACCCAAATTCTCTGAGCCTGAGGTAAGTCTCTTGAAGATTGGTGACTCTACCTTGATTTACCTTAAATTCATTTTCTTTAAGGAGGGTCACTGATTGGGCAATTGGGTACTCTTTGAATTTGTGACTAATCTGTGTCAAATTTATAAACTCTGGAACACTCAAATTCAATTTTTATAATAAAAAATTATATGGTCATAATTGTAACTTCTTTAAACATAAGTTCTTTTTCCTTCTCCTGCTAGTTCTTTATTTTCAGTCACCTAGATAAATCCTGTGGGTAGGATTAAAATAGATTTTTTTTGCCTTTAAATTCTTTTAATGAGCATACCCTTTGACTTAGCAATACCACTACTGGATCTATACCCTGAAGAGATGATGAAAAAGGGTGAAAACATCACTTGTACAAAAGCATTTACAGCAGTCCTGTTTGTGGTGGCAAAGAATTGGAAATCAAGTAAATGTCTTTCAATTGGGGAATGGCTTAGCAAACTGTGGTATATGTATGTCATGGAACACTATTGTTCTATTGGAAACCACAAGGGATGGGATTTCAGGGAAGCCTGGAGGGATTTGCATGAACTCATGCTGAGTGAGATGAGCAGAAACAGAAAAACACTGTATAACCTTAACAGCAACATGGGGGTGATTCAACCTTGAATGACTTGATCATTCCATCAGTGCAACAGTCAGGAACAATTTTGGGTTGTCTGCAAAGGAGAGTGCCATCTGTATCCAGATAAAGAGCCATGGAGTTTGAACAAAGTTCAAGGACCATTCCCTTTAATTTAGGAAAAAAACCAGATATCTTATTGTTTGATCTTGTTATCTCTTAGACTTTTTGTCTCTTCCTTAAGGATATGATTTCTCTCTTATTACACTCAATTTGGATCAATGTACAACATGGAAACAAAGTAAAGACTGACAGATTGCTTTCCATGGGGAGTGGGGTGGGGGGAGGGAAGTAAGATTGGGGGGAAAATTGTAAAACTCAAATAATATCTGTAATAAAAAAAAAGAAAAAAGAAAAAAGAAAAAAATTCTTTTAAAAAGGAGTAATGAAATTATTTTTATCATTAGTATAGAAATCTCTTAAATTGGTTGAAAGGTAACTTCCATGACTCACAAAGACAAGGAACTCCTTTATAGGAGCCTATGACTAGTTCTTGGATGGGTATGTCTTGGGGGAGTGATTCCCTATTCAAGTGCTGTGACACCATTTTGAGAGAGCAATAATTCAGTCTAGCTTTAGCAAAGAGATTCCCTGCCTCTATAGTAAGTGATTAAGGCTTATGATCACTCATCCTTTCTTTGTTAAACCCAATAAGAAGGTTCCTTTTGATTTTATAGAGAGGAGAAAATAAAAAGGTTATTTTCACTTATATTTCCATAGAATTAAGTTGGTGACTATAATTAGAACTAAATCAGGAAATTGTGAAGGAAGGTAGGTATAAATTTTGCTGAATATTCACTTATAAATGACCTTTAGGTCCTAGTTGAAAAGTCTTTGGACCCAGAGGTTAAACTCAGAAATTAAGGATTAGAAATATTGTCAAAATGAAAACTTGAATGTTAGTGTTAGCTGAGGAAAGATGCCCATAAGGCAGGTCTCAGGTGGGTAGGAAATTATCCTTTTTGCTTCATATTCAAGGTAGGTAATCCCCAGAACTTTTAGTTGGGAACTTCTCAGAAAGAATAGCCAACAGAGCAGGTTTCAAGATCTAATTCTCTTAGGGAAAGTTTCTCTGAATAAGTGCCCCTCAGGGACTCCCATCAGGAGAGCTGGAATCAGATATAAATGTATCCTACAGCATCTCCATTGACAGTCTAGGAAAAGGGTGAATTCTTTGTACAGGAATAGGGATATTTAGAGATAAAGTCATTAGAGTTTGATATGACAATACAAAGGATTTTGGGCCTCCTTTTGGTCAAAGCATGGGTCTTTTGATTATTTAGCAAAGTGTGGAATATTATTGAATAATATCCCTAAATCAGCTTAGAACATATGAACTATTGATATTGTATATTCTTTTATCATTCTCAGTTTTTTTCATGTGTTTGAAGCAAGTCATAAGGAAATGGTCACGTTGGATTGAAGTTCATACCCTTTGGGACAAGAAAGACTGGTTGGTTGGTTCTTGTCCTTCATGATTGAAGATGACCAAAATGACATCACTATATTTGAGATAAATTACAGTGTGTCCAACTATGGCCGAATAGATTGAGATCACCTCAGAATGTTCTACCATAGATTGGCACAAATAGTCCATATGCATACCTGGGTTGCTTACTCTAAACTTATGTATTTCATGTTTCCTTTGAGCTGCTTCAGTTTTGCCATTCTCATAGAGTGCAGCACCCTCACTGATGAGGGCATGCCATACTAGGTAGTCTTGTGTGCCAGTGTCTCCTATGCTGTACAATCAATTCTAAAGTTCTTCAATAAGACCTTCAGGATGTCTCAGTATGACTTCTTCTGACATCCTCGTGAGTACTTGCCCTATGTGAGTTCTCCAGAAAACAGTCTTTTTGACAAGTGTATGTCTGGCATTCTAACAATGTGCCTGGCTCATAGTAGTCACACTCTTTGTAGTAATGTTGTAATACTTAGCAATTTAGCTTGAGAAAAGACCTTTAGTGTCTGATATCTTTTCCTGCCAGGTGATCTTCAGAATCTTTTATATGGAAGCAATTCAGTTTTCTGATATGGTGCTGGTGGATTGTCCAGGGTTCATGGACATATAGTAATAAGGTCAGCACAGCGACTCTGTAGACCTTCAATTTGATAGTCAGTGTAATACCTCTTTTCTCTCACACTTTCTTCTGGAGTCTCCCAAATACTGAGCTAGCTCTGGCAATGCATTGTTAATGTGTACCACTCTGGAAAAGACATTGCTAAGTTAAGTGAACTTGTCTACAGTACTCAAAACTTCTCCATTTGCTGTAATTGATGCTTTCACATAGGGATGGTGTGGTGCTAGAAGATGGAGCACCTGTGTTTTCTTGGTGTTAATTGTTTTTTTTACTTATTTTTATAGAAGGCAATGGGGTTAAGTAACTTGCCAAAGGTCACATAGCTAGGTAATTATTAAGTATCCAAGGTCAGATTTGAACTCAGGTACTCCTGCTTCCAGGGCTGGTGCTCTATCTACTACACCTCCTAACTGCCCCACTTGGTGTTGATTGTTAGACCAAAATAAGCACAAGTGGTAGAGAATCAATCTATATATTTTTTCATTTCAACTTCAGAGGCTGCATTGAGTGAAATCATCTACAAACAGAAGATCATAGACCAATGCTTTCTCCACTTTGGTCTTGGTTTGTAACCTTTTCAAGTTGAAGAATTTGCCATCAATGTGTTAGCTGACCTCGAGGTCATATTCATCTTCAGTGAAAGCATTAATAATATGACCGAAAACATCATGCTAAAAAGCATGGGAGCTGGAATACAGCCTTGTTTCACTCCATTGATGACAGGGAAACCATGAGAGCATCATCCACTATCCAGAACCTAGACAAGCATGTTGCTGTGAAATTGTCATACAGTACACTAGAACTTCTCTGGGCAACTAAATTTTGACATAATTTTCCATAAGCCCTCACAACTAATGGTATCAAAAGTCTTAGTCAGTTCTAAAATATTGTTGATAGACCTCTGTTCTGTTCCTGGCATTTTTTCCTAGAGTTGTCAGTCAGCAAACACCATATTGATGTTTTCTCGAGCCTTTCTGAAGTCACACTGGCTCTTGTGGGGTAATCATCTTTCAGATGAAGGATCAGTCTATTGAAAAGGATTCTGGCAACTCTCTTACCAGCAATGATTAAAAGAGAAATATCCTTATGATTGTAACAGGACAATCTATACCCTTTACCTTTATAGAGATGGACAATGGAGGCATCCTTGAATTCTTGGGGGATAACCTCTTCATGCCATATAACTTTTTTCAGTCAGCTTCTGGCTGAGAAATGGACCATCCACCTTGTAGAACTCAACTGAAATAGAATCAGTACCAGGGGCTTTGCTACTTGAAAGGAACCTAATAGCATTCAAAACCTTTTCTTTAGTTGGAATTTCAGCTAGGGACTGATTGACTTCAACTTGAGGTAAATGGTCACTGGTTTCTGCATTGATTGATTCTAGTCTGTTAAGAACACTATGGGAGTCTTCAGTTCACCTCTCTAGGATCATGTCCTTATTGTTGATCTATGTGAATCCATCAACACTGAGTAGTTGAGATGCACCATAGTTCTTTGGTCCATATAAAGCCTTCAGGGCATCATAAAAACATTTTGGATTGTTACTATCTGCATAAAACCGAATTTCATCTGCCTTCTTACTAAGAGTCTTGCATATCTCTAAACTTCAGTTGTGCTTTACTTTTGATGGAATTAAATACTGCCTTTGTAGCAATGGATGAACTATTCTGCTGGTAAACCCATTTTTCATTTAGCAGCTTCTGCATTTTCCCATCATTTTCATCAAACCAGTCTTGTTGTTTGAAAATGTTCTGACCCAGTTGAGCAAATGCAGTGCTCTACACCAGACTTCAGAAAGCTTGTCCACTCTCTTTCTGCTCCACCATTACCAACTGTGTCTTGGCTCAGTTTTTCCTCTAAGTTAGCAACAAACTGCTCCTGCTCAAAGAGATACTGCTATCTCTTGATATTAATTCTTCTAGTAGTCATTTTGCCTTGGGGCCACTGCTTTGTTTGAAGATGAATATTTAGCTTAGAGAGGAGGAGTCTGTGATCAGTCCAGCACTCTGCACCACACATAACCATTTTGTCACAACCTGTCTCTTCTCCTTACAATCACACAGTCTATTAGATGCCAATGTTTGCTACCAGGGTGCATCCGGGGTACATTCAGGAATCTTTGTTACCTTTACCTTTAGGTAAATGGAAGACAGTGTTTGTGATGAGGTCATGAGATGGGCAAGTTTTCAGTGGTAGGTGACCATTGCTATTGTTTCCAACTCCATTCCTCTCAAGGACTCTCTGCTGTGTCTGGAAATCTGAGTCTACTCTATTCACTCAGAATTATAAGCATATTTTCTTGATACATTGATGGTAAAGGTCTCCAAGTCTTCATGAAATTTTTGACTTCATTGGGGTTTGTCATGGTGGGAGTATAAGCACTGATGATGGTGGCATGGTGTTTTCCTGAAAGTGGCCATCTCCTTGTCATGAGCCTGTCATTCACTCCTTTAGGTAGGCATTCAGGACTGTTAACTAGATTAGTTTTGATTGTAGAACCTACCCCAGCTTCACATGCTCCCTTTTACTGCAGTCACTACAGAAAAATATATATGGAGCTCTTGCTTGCCTTGTTTCACTCAGGGTTGCAGTTTGACTGTGATATCTGCTGATTTCTCTTGCAACAAGAGCTGTTCATCTTTCAGGTCTATTGGATCCTGTGTTGTCTATGAATGTGTGTGCACTTTCTATGCACCAATGGTGAATGGAATCTTCTTTGAAGATGTTTTTGTAGATTTATTTGTGTCTCGATCACACTGTGGGATCCCTGCCAGTGTAAGTAGGCAATTTTTAGGGCCTTCCTCACATCAGAAGGTGAGCAGTGCAGTCCTTAAAAGGGCTCCTCAGTCTCCAAGGGGGCTGCTGAATCCCAGTGCTGCTTTCAATGGGAAATGATCATATGACCTGAGTTGCTTGTGTGCAGGGTTATGACTACAGCTCTTAGTGTACCTGCACTTGTTGCTTAGTCACTTGTCTGTCATCACAGGACTTTGAGGAATGATAAAATATGGGTGATGTCTTTTGATGCATGTGCAAATTGGATTTAAGTGATGTAGAGTTGCACTAAGTCATCCACCTCACTCTCTTTCTAAAGTCATCATGATTCAGCAAGACAGAGTCAAGACAACTGATAATGGAGATGCAGTGGGTGACCTTGGTGTCTTCAATGTCTAAACAAGCAAGCACCTGCTTCAATCGCCTTCATGTTCATTGGAACAAAATGTTCTCATCTGCCCATTCCACCAGGGGAAGACTTCACATACTTGGGATAGATACCCTGCACAACTCACTGATGGGTTGAGATTTCCTCAGTTACCCTCAACCTGATTTGGTCTTCAGAAATGGTTTACTGGGGTGTGGCCGATATGCATACTACAGCTTCTTGGAGACACAAGTGAGAGTTAGGTGACTCAGGTGAACATCAAAGGTGGAAAGCATCCCTGAAAAGAACTCAGCAGCCCTCACAAGGGCATTAGTCTTTCTTGACCTTACCCTACCACCAAGTTGGACTTTAAGGTCATGCCGTTTGGGTCAGGAAATTCTGGTGCATAGCACACTACTCATGTGCAATGTCTTAGACACTCCTTGGGGAGCTGGCCCTATGGCATACATATTGGAGAATACCTAGAAGCAGATGCTAAACTACTCCCCAAGCACTACACTTGTCCAACCCACTATAGCAATGTTTTTAAGCAAGGTGCTCTGGAGTGGAGCTCTCTTTTTTCCCTCTCTCTTCTTCTTTGCAGGATGACCACTTTCTCTCTCTAAACTAGAACCACATGCTGCTGGTCTGTGCCACTGAAGCAATGTAACCTCAGCTCCATGTGACCAGATTTATGTTGAGCTAAGCTTTTCTTCTCTCCTGGACTCCTTGACATTTCCTTTTCTTTTCTTTCCTCTAAGTTTTTTCCTATGTTGTTTCTGGGTTTGTAACAAAATCCTTTCCTAGCCTATATTGTTTCTGTGAGCTTTGTAGGTTTGTAAAATAAAATAAATCCTGAGCTTTTACAAATCTGAGGCTAGTGAGTTTTTCACTTTTAAGAACTCTCATCTTTATGACAGCACCACCAATTTCCCCATCATTAGGATTATACTTTTAAAAAAATCTTAGAGGAATGGAACCTTAATCAATCCTTCTATCTCTTAGTGACTTGTTCTAAAGTGCACTTTAGATATGTGAACCCAATTGACAAATTTATATTATTACAAAATTATCTGTTTTACTAATAAAATTACATGTTTTATTGATTCTTAAAGTATCCACATAATTAGGAAACACAAGAATTATCTCAGGATGACAGGAGAACCCCAGATGCATGATGATCATAAATTTAATACTTAATGGTCCTCTATGTAAGATCTTGACTTCAAAATCTCCTAGGGAAAAACTTAGGAGAAGTTCAGGACTGATTTAATGTTTTGTCTTGTTCTGTGTTTTATGTCTGTTTTGTAAATCTTGAAAGTTTAGGTTTTTTTTACTTCAGATAGAAAGGGATCTTATAGAATCAGGAAAAAAATCTCTAAGACAATGGGAAATGTGTCTGTTGTCTGTACTATATTATACTATTCATATTTTGTGCTAATCCATAGCTAACAGGTCTTTTACCTATGTCTTTTCTTTTAGCATGAGCAACCAAAAGAAACAGGCTATTAAAAAAGGTAAACTTTCAAATAAAAAAAGCCTTAAAAGGGTACAAATCTCCCTTTTTTAAACTCTGTTTCCAACACTGGTCATTTTGGAAATTGATGAGATGCAAGAAAGATATTAAGAAAAAATTAATTGGAAACTAATATTTAAAAAAGACTGAAAACTAAATTTTGTGGGGAAGGGAATAGTCAAATTTCTTTCATTTTTAAATTATAATATGATGTCTTTGTAAAGTATTTTTATGAACTATGGGATACTAACAGATTGTATAGAGTTTAATGAAAATAACAACAAAATTCATAGTTATTCCTTAAAAGGGACTTTTAAAATGACCAGGGATTGATTTAAAGCTGAAGTTTGTATTTTAAGAACTGTCTTATTAGTCATAAGATATGTTCAGGAAGGATTCAGTCAAATTGGAAGTGATTTAAAAAACAGAAAATATAGAATAAAACTCTTAATTCGATGTGTGATTGGTTTGGTCTAAGTGAAAAACTCATGACCCTTTGACCCCAGAGTGTGAGTATAAAAAGAAAAAAAAACAGATTTATTAAAAGATTGGTACAATACAAAGTAGAGAAAACAAGAGGAAGTTAAAAATTCTTTAAAGGATTTGGGTGCCAGAGTCATTTGCCAGACTCCCCTTAAATACCCCCCCAGGATGGGTAAAAGGGAAGATGATTGGGGAGTGATAGACATCTTGTACTAGAAAGGCTTCCTGTAGTAGGTGTGGCTGCAGGATGAGCACTTGGTTTAAACTTGGTTTAAGATGATAAACTATCATACCTGCATAATCTAGCTTGACCACTGGTGAGTATGTGACCAGGGTCAAAGTGAAGGTCAAAAGGAAACATTTTAATAATGCAGAGAAGATTACAAAAATCAGTTCCCTATATGTGTGTATGTATGTATGTATATATACATAGATATGCATATATATATATATATATATATATGATTACAAGTATAAAAATTTTAACAGTGTAGAAAAGATTACTAAAACTTGCTTTCAATTACAAGGAAGGTATACTTTTACTTAAAGTTAGGATAAGTTTATTGAAGGAAGGAATTTTTATTAATAAAAAGCAGAATAAGGAAATCTTAGATAATCTCCATAAAAGATAAATGTGAACAGAAAGTAAAAATAAAAAGTTATTATTTAGATAAATACAAATATAGTAAAATTTGTGAATCATTTGGTTGGTGAAAATAAGTTCAATTTCTATAAATAAGTAAATATAAGTAAAAATAAATAAATAAATATTGTATAAGTAAATTAAGGAAAGACTCATTAAAGATAGCATGATATAAGAAACAAGAATCCTTTTTTTAAAAAAAAAGGATAGCTGGGGCGGCTAGGTGGCGCAGTGGATAAAGCACCAGCCCTGGAGTCAGGAGTACCTGGGTCCAAATCCGGTCTCAGACACTTAATAATTACCTACCTGTGTGGCCATGGGCAAGCCACTTAACCCCATCTGCCTTGCAAAAACCTAAAAAAAAAAAAAAGAATAGCTATAGGAATAAATGAAATGCATGCACAACTAATAGAGAGTGTTACCAGATAGGGCCTCCTTGGGAATCCCTTAGTTTTATGAGTGAACACCAAGTCTGTGACTCCAGAAGCCTCTCATAAAGGCTGAAGGGACTGAACCATGTAACTCTTCAAAAGAGGGACCCCTATTTCTCAAAACTTAAAAATATAAAAAGGGGAAAAGGGAAAGGGCAATATAGTTGGAAATATTGCATGTAACTGGAGCAGTAGGGCACTGTGATTCCAGTTACAGAGATGGGAAATAGTGATGGGGAAACAGGAGAAAAAGGTCCTTAGAAGCCTTCATGGTATTTGAGCTGCTTATAGTCATACCAAGGCTGTTTTGTACAATTCATAGTGATAGTGGCTTTGATTAGTAAGGATGCCCAGTCTAAAGTCATGAAAAAGATCATACTCATAAATGATCAAAGATGCTCAGGTTAGAAAAGATGGAATTAATATGAACACATGACTTACAAAGGCATAAAATTTTGAAAATTAAAGAGAAAAGCTGAACTTGCAAATTATTAAAAAAAATAAATGTACTGAATTTTGAGAGATTTGAAAGGAAATAGAGAAAAAGTTATACCCTGACACCTTCAGAAAAATACAGTTATCAGATAGTTTTTTATTAGTGCAATTCCTGAGTCATTCCTAAGTCATAGATGATCCTTTGTCATTGCTAAGTGAATTTCTTTGTAAATCAGTTGGATAAAGGCTTTTCAAGCATAAAAAGGTTAACTTTGAGAAAAACATAGATGATTGCTTTTCCAAAGTAATTTTATTTACTGAAATCTGGGACAACCTAGAAAAGAGAACTTGTTTGTTAAGGGAGTTATTTCTTGAGATGTATTTATCTGTGCTTATAAAAATGATGTGATTGTAACCAATTCTAATTGCTCAAAATTTTTTAAAGAAATTGGTATGAATTGTGCATTTGTAACCAAAGTAAAACCTAAAAGAAGTTAATTAAAGGAATTAATTAAGTAGAAGGTAGAAAAAGTATTGCATAAGGAAGAGTAGAAAAGTTAAGAAATAAGATTGCTTGGGGAAATTAGACAAATTGAGAATGAGTTAAAGAGCATAGAAAGTTGGAGTGTACACTGGCACAGTAGATTCAGATTTTGAAAGAAAAGGATTTTTATAGTTTTGAAAAGGGCATTTTCAGAAAGGTCTTAATCCTACTGAAATAGAAAAAAATTTAGGAATTTTTAAAAATTAATACCCCTGCATATCTTCGTTCCCCAATTACTAGGAGTATAAAATCTGTTTCATAAAATGTAAGCTAATTAGTTGGTTGATAGGGAAAGGAATGTTTCCTCTCTCTGGTTTCAATCATCATGCTAAAGAACTAGTAATTGAGAAAAATTTAAAGGAATTGATTTGACTCTCAGTAAATTCAAGCAACAAAAAAGTAATGGAAAGTCAAGAGTGTCATCATGATTTTTAAAATCTAAGCCAACTAAAAATAATGAAACCTTATGCAAAATAAAGTTTATTTATTGCCACTAGTAATTTTAAATCAAAACTGATTGTGTTGAAAAATATTGTAATGATTGTAAATTAGAGAATCTAATCAGTCCTTTTACAAACAAAGGGATTAAGAAATATTTTCTCCTATCTCCTAGAGTTGTTGGGAGAGACAGATAGTAATGAATACATAGCAAAGTGTTTGACCTGTGTAAAGAATGAACACTATGGTGTTTAGATCTTGAAAGAATACAGCAAAGTTCATTTATAGGTGCTTTTTCTGATTGTCATTTAATATTAATAAATTGAAAAATCATGTTACTAAAATATGCTTAAGCAGCTTTCAAGACATAGAAAAGGTCTGACACAAACTAACACTATATAATCTACTATTATTAGCATCAAAAGGCTAGGGTTAATGAGATAAATGACTTTCTATAAATTGATAAGCTTGAAAGGTCAGCTAAATTATTATCATCTGATTGGACATGTTTTAAATGCAAGAATATTAAGAGAAGCTGTTAAATCAAGTTTCTCTTTTTGATCTGAATATTAATGCATTACAGATATATCTATCATATGATTATTAGAATATATTTTAAAACAAATTAGAAAATAATAATAATAATAAATGACTTACTGTTGGGAGGAAAACAGGATAGGTCTTCTTAGGATATCTTTGTCTGAGAGGTATTGTGAAACTCTATAGCACTGCCATTTGAGGAATCTGTCATCCAAAGAGGAAAAATGAAAGGTATAAATAATAAAGAGAATGTCATTTGGGATCATCTGGAAACTCATATAACTGGCATATTTTAATGCCATTATTTTGAACAAACTATTACAGTGTATGAACTTGTGGTGAAGAAGTGGAGACAGCAAAACGAGGTTAAATAGGTATCTTGTGGATAAATGGCTGAGAAAGATAGGCTTCTCTTTTCCAGAACTTATATTGTTAGGCATATATTTTAATTCATAAGAGTAATTTGTATGTATGCAAGAGATAATAGATTTAATTAAGCAAGACTGGATTTTGCCAGACACCCAGTGTTAATGTGCAAGACATCTAACTTGTTAAAATCTTTAATCAGTTTTTTAATCAGTCATATAAATACTAATATTTAGTGAGATTTTTAATCAGCCTTTCATTCAAATCCACTGCCCAATTAGCTAACTTGCACCCATGTTGGAGCACTTACCCCCACAATGTTATTGTGTACAAGTTAGTACAACTAATCCTTTTGTGTCCTTGCCTTTCTCCTAACATAGCAAATTCTTTTGATAAGGGCAAGAATACATGTGTGTGTGTATGTATATATGTAGATCTATCTATCTATCTATCTATCTATCTATCTATCTATCTATCTCTATATCTTTATAAAAGAAAAAAGAAGATGAACCCTATTGGTAATTTTTGATTAAGTAATATATGCTAGTATAGTGAGAGATAATTTTAAATTTCTATTTTTAATGGAAAATTTAAATCTCAAATAATAGAGATCATGAAGCCTTACAACTAGTGGATTTTTAACTTATAAGGGAGACCACCATATAACATTCTTTCATCTCAATAATATGCTTACTAGGAGATATGTCACAATACTGAAAACTGAATTAAGAATTTTAAGCCTAAAACAGAAATATCTACAATTCTGGTTTAAAAATACTAGAATAGGGGTGGCTAGGTGGTGCAGTAGAGCACCAGCCTTGGAGTCCAGAGTACCTGGGTTCAAATTTGACTTCAGACACTTAATAATTACCTAGCTGTGTAGCCTTGGGCAAGCCACTTTATCTTATTGCCTTGAAAAATCTAAAAAAAAATACTAGAATATCTAGTGATACCAAAAAAGGAAAAAACAAATTTTATATGGGTTTATTATTACCACATGAATGTTGAACATGTCTTGAAAGTCAAACATGTTTTATAACAAATAACCTAACCTAACCTATCAGCTTAGTCAAATTTAGGAAAGGAGTGAGTTGTGAAAATTCCAGGGGGAGGGGGAAGGTCATGTGAAGAGAAAAAGGACCTTACTTCCTGCTCGAGGGCCATAGGGTGCTTTTCCCATCCTAGGAAACTTTTACTTCCTGTCTAAATTTTGGTCTCCTCACTTTTCACACATTTTTACTGTAGGATTCCGGTGGGTTTGAGGACAGGATAAGCCTGGGAGAATGGGGAGGGGTGTCCTCTAACTCTGCTCATAAAATAACTATGATCATGAGATGAGGGGATGAAGCTCTGAAAGTTTCAAGGACTGGAAGGAGATTAAGTTCCAGTAATTTGAATGAAATAGTCTTGGATTGTGAATCTTAAAATCCCCTCTGAATCTCTGTAAAATGAGGTGGTTTGACAAAGTCCCTAACAATCTGAACAATCTCTGAGTCTCTGAGAATTGGGTCTCCTCTGACTTCAGACTGACTGATTACAGTGAGGTCCCCTGTGACGTGGGGAAAAGTCATTTCTTCTTTCTGTGACTCCAGTTTCCTTTTCTATACTTGATGATTCCTTAGTTATCTCCCAGATTCAATATGGTACTTTGAGGTTTTTTTGGAAGGATGGAATACTTTTCCTGCTCCATCCCTACTCTGCACAGAAATGACATTTTGATAACAGTCTCTGGATGTCCTAAGGTCTCTGTTTCAGGCAGAGATGATATGTATTCATTGTTTGGACAATCTTAGTTATGATTTAGTTATGGTTATGAGGTAGAAAAGGGAAAGTCAGTTGGAGGAAAAGGAAGTGACATGAAACTGAATCCACATCAAGGTTTACCTTAAGTGTTAGCTTTTTTTTCTTCCTGTAGCCTTCCCTTATCCTTCCTCCAAACCTGCCTTCTTTTTTCCTTAAGGAGAAGGCAAGTATGTGTATTAACACACACATACAAACATGTATACACACTGTGAACCCTAAAAACTATAAACCTTAAAAATATAGGGCTAAAATAAAATAAAATAACAGAAAATATAGGTTAGACATTGTTTTATTCTCTGGGATTTGCCATTAACCTATAGATGAAGGTCATTACAGTAATGACCACACCAAGCTGAGAGAGATCAATATCCTGAAACAGTAGCAAAGGGAGAGGGACAGAACATACATAACAAGAGTAGCCTAAACTTTAAACTTTCCTGGAAGCCATTCTATTAACTTAAGTGAGGAGGTCTTTTTAAGATTGAAATATAAGGAGTGCTGAACAAGTATTTCAGCATCCTAATCTTTATCTTCCTAAGTCTGTAATTAATAAAGGTAAGATAGTCATTAGCTTCTTACCTCACTGAAAAAGATAGCTATAAAGTAAAGGTTGACTACTATTCTAAAGAAATCAGCTTTTTCTCTAGGAATATATTTGTGAAAAACCTTAATATTATTATTATTACACTTTGGCAATACATACATATATTCACACTAACATATATACACACACATACATATTTAGTATATATTCCAACGGATATAGGTTGTAATCCCCTGTATAATGCTCTTTAAGAGCAAATATTCTTTCTAGTATTTTACCTTTTTTTTTTTTACCTTTTTACCTTTTACCTTTACTTTTTACCTTTGGTGCTAAGTATAATGTCTCAAGAAATGTCAATCATCCTTCATCTGAATCTCAAAGCCCCAAACTAGTCCAGACTTGAAATTCTTCTAAGGGAGAGAGATTCTAAAGATTCTAATTGCTCTATTATTCATTTCAGTTGTCAGGTGATTTCCTATCCCTCCTTCCCCCCACCCATTAGAAAGCTATCTCCATACCGCCTCAGCCTCTCAGACTGGTCAATATGACCAGAAAGGACAATGATCAATGCTGGAAGGAATTCGAGAAATCTGGGACACTAATACATTGTTGGTTGAACCTTGAACTCATCCAACCTTTCTGGAGAGCAATTTGGGATTATGCCCAAAGGGCAACAAAAATGTCCATACCCTTTGACCCAGAAATACCACTACTGGGTTTATACCCTGAAGAGATGATAAAAAAAGGGTAAAAACATCACTTGTACAAAAATATTTATAGCAGTTCTGTTAGTGGTGGCAAAAAATTGGAAATCGGGGCGGCTAGATGGCGCAGTGGATAAAGCACTGGCCCTGGAGTCAGGAGTACCTAGGCTCAAATTCGGTCTCAGACACTTAATAATTGGTTCCTCTCCTTCCAAATCCAACTTCTTCCCATGTAGTATAGCACCCCTTCCATCTCATTTCTTTTGGAAGATTATCCTCAATGATTCCCTCTTTCATTCACTTAGTTTCATTTAATTCACTAACTTCTTTCTCACTGTCTATAAATATACATACACACATATGTAAAATGATGCCTCCTAACTTCTTAAAAAATATACACAACTAAACAAGAATTTATACCTGATTCTGCCAGTTCCTGAAGTTATCATCCTATATCTCTTCTCCCTTTCACAATCAAACTTTGAAAAAGTATTATCCTTACTCCTTGCTTCCACTTCCTCACTTCTTGAACTCTTATTCTGGCTTCTGATTCCTTCCAAAGTTGCTAATAATTCCTCAACTATATAGCAATAGGATCACAAATATTCAATGTAAGACTAGTTGAATTGTAATCAACAAATCTAGGTTTGAAAGCCAATCTGCCACTTATTTCCTGTGTGAAACTGGATAAATCAGTGAATCTATCAGAGCCTCAGTTACTTCCTCTATTAAATAAGTGGGTTGGTGTAGATAATCCCTAAAATATCTTTTAACTCTGTGTCTATGATTCAAAGTAAAGAACTGAGAAAGCAAATTGAAAAGTTTTCATCTTCTTGTACTCATTCTGTGGTAACTCCGCAAGGTCTGGTGCTTTTCTCAAGAGAGAAAACTTCTAAAGCACTGTTTATCTCCTTAAATACTCCTTAGTTGTGAGTAAAGTAGGGTGTTGGTCTTCACAGGGTGTGGAGGGGAGCCTTTAGGGAATCCATTACAAAGGGGGAATGGCCTAGTCAATCACAAGACTGGAAGAGTTTTCCTAATCCCATTCCAGCGAAAGCAAACCCCAAACCCGTTCTCAACCAGTCAAGAGTGACTTAGAGATCTTGACCTAATGCTACTGAGTTTGTGCAATTAGGTAATTGAATATTAACCCACACACCCCCTGTGACAATTGGGATTCATTAGCATATCATTCCTCATATGATGTGGGGGGGATCATATTAGGGGCATATCATGGAATGGGTGGACCTTTTAGATTGTAACTCAAACTCTGAGAGCCTATGAAAATCCAAGAGGGAGGGGAAAGAGTTTCTGAAGACCATAAATTACCTGACTTCTAAGACTAATTCATGCCTCATGCCTAGGTGAGGTACCTGTATCTTGTAAGATGTATCTTGCAAGGTTTGTGAATAAATGTACGATTTTCTCTCACTCTAGCAGGTTTTTCTTTTCATTCACTTATAACATTAGGAAGTTTCTTTATTCACTTGAGTTGACTTCTCATCTTTGGACAGAAACTGTCACATTAAACTACCCAGAGAAATAGTTTCTCAAACTCTAGTCACATTAAATAGCTGTCTGTTAGACATTACTTGGATTTCTCATTGGCAGCTGAAACTCAACATGTCCAAAATAAAGCTCAGGATATTTCCTTCTAAGCACATCCCTCCTTTGTTGAATACAGCACCATTTTAAAATGAACTTGATAGGGGCAGCTAGGTTGTGCAGTGGATAGAACACTTGCCCTGGAGTCAGGAGGACTTGAGTTCAAATCCCACATCAGACAATTAATAATTACTTAGTTTTGTGACCTTGGGAAAGTCACTGAACCCCATTCATTGCCTTGCAAAAAACAAACAAAAATCAGTTAAATGAACTTGATTGGGACCTTGGAGTTATCCTAAACTCTTCCCTTTTACTAATTCCCTATTACCAGGCAGGGGCCAAGACTTGTTAGTTCTATTTCCAATATATCTTTCCACTCATACATGCCAATTTTTGAAGCCATGGAAGCAGGAAAAAAATGAGTTAGAATAGGTAGAATGGGTTTTGGTTCTGCATATGTTCCACCATTGGCTGCTGTGGTCACATGACTGCTTCTGCTCCTTAAGGATACATTTGATTACTGTGAGTAATATAACATAATCCAGTTTTATGTTCCTCCTTTATTGTTCTTATTTGAGTAACACAAAATATTAAACTACCTCTCAGTATATCTTTTTGTATACTTAAAATGGTCTTTAGGACAGAGAACCAGTTGTTAATTTATTTGAATCCCATCACAGCTAACAGACCTAATAAATCTATATCTGTAAACTTTGATGGTATGGTCAACTTCTTTCTTTAGAATCATAATACATTTATATTATAGTGGGAATTTTCTTTTGGATGGTCTGTGCCCCAGCATCACAAACCAGATTCCGAAACTGAACTTTGATTCTGAGATCTCTTGGGGGGAAATCCTGAATTGACCTGGTATATCTCTTTACCCAAATTCTCAGAATCCAGTCTCATACATATGACACATTTAAAACCCCAACTTAGGGGGCGGCTAGGTGGTGCAGTGAATAGAGCACTGGCCTTGGAGTCAGGAGTACCTGGGTTCAAATCTGTCCTCAGACACTTAATAATTACCTAGCCATGTGGCCTTGGGCAAGCCACTTAGCCCCATGGCCTTGAAAAATCTAAAAAACAAAGAAAAAAAAACCTAATGCAATTACAATTCAACTAACTTCCAACAGTTTAGTTTGATAAAAACTTTAGAGTATCTTATATAGAGAATCCAGCACTCACATTCTAAAAGCTCTATCCAAAATAAAAATACAATTATTAGCATTATTCAACATTAAACCAATTAAGAGTTTTTTCCCAAAAGAAATCAGTAAACATCTCTGATAACCTAGGTATTTCTCTTCTTAGTTAACCCAGTACCACTTTTCTTTAACCCAAAGGTGTTACAATAGAGTTTTAAAATCCCAAACTCCTTGCAAAAGTTACAATAGTGTTGAAATAGTTTAATCCCAAACTAATTAAAAAATCTAGGTTATTTAATTCCTTCCATTCTGTACAAATTTTGTCAGAATATTACAACACTAGTATCCCTCTTTTAAAACCCTCAGAGTGCTTTCCAAAACTCTAGGTCAGAAACTTTAGAAACAATTTGAGCCATCACTCAGGCCACGTGGCCAGCAGATATTCATTGAACTTGATTTCCTTTCACTAAAGGAGTCTCTTAACCCCTGGATCTTAGATATATACTGTTTTCTTTCCCAATCACATATCCTACCTGTGGAGGTATCTCTTTCCCTTTAAGGCTTCTCTCCTGTCTATCCCCTCTCCCTCCACGGAAGGGTGGGGCTCTCAGGTGGACTGGTCTAGGGCTCAAGTCTTAACAAGATGGTGGATGGGCTTGAGACTGCCACGTGTCCAACCCACCACCCCTTCCCCCAACCCAGGGAGAAAGCATGGAATCTTTCCCAGACACTCATAAGGATAAAAAAATCTTTCCTCCTAAAACTTCTCAATCTTCCCCTTAAAGGTTCTTTCTTTTCTTAAACTCTTCTAAACTCTCCCCAAACCACACATTTTCTCTTTAAGAAACCCCCTCCCTTCCCTTAACTCTGCACAGCTACCACTGGCTCAGTGAGGGAGGGGCTGATTTCCATGTGGGGGGCTACTGCACAACCACTTTCTTCTCCTCTTAGAATGATTTGTAAACCACTTTACAAAGTTCCCAAAATCCTACTTTGGTATACAAAGTCAAACCTGCTCAAACCTTCTGTCTACATGCTTCAACCCATTTCCATATTTAATTCCTTTTCATTAGCTCTTCTTGACTTTAATTCATAGTATTCTGAACTAGAATCACATAGCTTATATAGCTATGTAAACCACAGATATGATTCCACTTTTCACAATCCATTTTCCATCCCAAGCTTTTAATAGTTAGCATTTCTTGATTATAACTGCTAAAACCCTGGAGAAGGCAGTCATCCAAAAATCCCTTAGCCTAATCAGAATATTCCCTGTCTCCCCCCCCCCCCCCTTCTTCAATAGAGTAAGCTGAATAACTTTTATAGAGGAACATCCTCTCTGGGCGGGGGTGGGGGGGCAGTTGATCTTCTATTCTTAAATCCTTACATGCCCCATAATTTTCTGTAATAACCAACATTACCAGAATCTAAACTGATAAGCTCCTGAAGCTTTGTTACCATATCATTCTGGGAAAAGATTAACTATTTAGTTTCCCCTATACTGGCATATCTTGGTAACCACATTATATACTTTGGGATTAACCTGACTGTCTAGTCTTTCTGAAATTTATTTTGTGACAACCTCTTTTTTTCTTTTTTTTCAAATTAAAAATAGCATTTCTTTCTATGATAATATTCATTATCTCTTTCCTGTTTCTTTAATTTCAAAATAAGGTCCCTTTGAACATTTATTTTACTAATTTTTCCTGAGGTAACTCTCTCTCTCTTAGTCCTTTTTCTAAAAGAGAGTGAGGGAAAAATATTTTAGCACCACAGAATCATGGAGAACTGGAAAGAGAAGGGAACATAAACAGGGAAAGGGGGGCCCTTCTTATAATGGTAGAATAACAGGGTGAGTAGTTTGGCCTCCATAATCCATTCCTTTTTAATCAAAATAAAAATTCCTCTTTTAAGTGCTCGAGACAACCTAGGAGTGAGGAGGGAGGGATCATATTATCTATTGTAACACAGGCAGAAAGCAGGCTCAAGGGAAGAGCTAGAGAGAGTTAGATAAATACTGCCTGAAATTCCAAAACAAAATGAGGCTACCCAAGGAACTCTTTAGGGGAACTTGCTAACTCCTCCTTTCCCTGTTTAACAAATCACACAAGTAAATAGACATTCTAAACAGACAGACAAGGCACAAACACAGATCATACAAAATGCAACAGAATTTTCCAAACTGACAATTTCAAAACACAGGCCAATGGCAAATTCCTGACATCTCAGGAATGCAGAGAGGGGAGATTTCAGCCTCTCTTCTGACAATCTACTTTTCCTTTATATTTTAGTCTTATTTACCTGATTTACCATGGGGGAAGGCTTAGGACAGTGTCTTTCCTGTTTTAAATATTGACAGAGACCTCTCAGGATCAAGTGCCCTTAGATCCAAGTCTCTTACGCCCAAACCAGAAGGGGTCACACCCAACCTTCAGTAAATGGACCCTCCAGGAATCTAGTGCCCTCAGATTCCAAGGTCTAGGCTTACTGTCTTTTGGGTCTTTGTACACAGAAGTTTAAAAACTGTTCTTTGTCCTCACTGACACCAGGTTCTTGCTGCGGATTTGCTGTTCTCTTCCTACTGAGTCTCTCTGCTTTGGGTCATTTGCACAGAGAGGAAACCAAGGCTTCCCAGAAAATGACAAACTGCCAGAATTTGTGGCAGCAGTGCTGTTTTGCCAAGTCCTGAGAAGCCGAGGTCCCCAATGGGCATGCTCTCCGGGCAACGAGCCCCCAAACTGTGTGGGACAAATGCCACTTAAATAAATTTCAAAGATCTCTCAAGGTATGAAGAGAAAACTTTATTTGTTTTTCAAGGAATGGGCCACAATGAATTAGAGAGATTGAGGCAAAAGAAAAAGGGCCAAGAATCTCATTTATCCTAACTTGATTCCTGCCCCCCCACTGACCCACCCTGGTTAATGAGGAGTGTGGTTTTATAATCTAGACTGGCAAAATAATCTAGGGAAAAGAGCATAAAATTCGAACAAAACCAGATTATCTCTTCAGCCCCAGGAACTGAATGATTCTCTGGATATCAACAGATAAGGTGAGGTCAGTTGACTCTTCACCAATATCCCAGAAGTTTGCTTTGTCAAGGGAGGAGGAGCACATAGTTAACCAAATTCAATCTATATTTTACTGAAGAAATCTCAGACTTTATCTCACTCAGTAGAAACAAAAATCCCTAGCTGAAGAATGAATTTCTTTTAAAAACAATTTTAAATAGATCAAAGGTCATTCTTCTGATATAACTAAACACGCCGATATTTCCTTTTTCCCCCCTTTCTTTTAGGTTTTTGCTTGCCCAAGGCCACACAGCTAGGTAATTATTAAGTGTCTGAGAACGGATTTGAACCCAGGTACTCCTGACTCCAGGGCCAGTGCTTTATCCACTGCTCCACCCAGACGCCCTGATATTTCTTTTTCTAAAAACAACTTGTGTGTATCCTGATGTCACAAACCTTAACAAAAGCCAAGACTAAGTACTTACTGGTGTTTAAGGATTTAGAGGATGATAGAACAAATGGCTCACCTTCTTACACCAAATCAAAATTTTTTTTGTTAATTAATTAATGAGCACCTGGCATGACTATAGTAATTTGCTCCATAGAGCATACGGGCACATATGTGCTTAGATGTCTGTAATTATATGTCTGTTCCAGACAGAGTTCATATAGACAGTCAGTTGTAATGAGCCAGGCTCCAGGTCTGACAGGTGAGGCATTTTTTTTTTAAGGAAATCCTGTCTCAGCTGTGTTGATGGCCATTCCCTCAAAGGCACAGACATTGAGCACTCCATTTGTAGTATTAAATGTTAAACCCTGTAGGGCTGATGGCATCATTGGCACACTGGTGTCTTTTTGTTTAATGTACCTGATATCAGACAAATTAGTAGCAATAATATATTGCCATATAACAATTTCCTATATAATCAGAGTTTCAGGTAGGTTCAACTTCTAAAGAATCAAAGTGTTCCATGTTAGGACTGTAATCAATATCAGCAAAGAGATCCAGAGAAAAATTATAACTAATTGTATTAATTGCTGCACATGCACTTAAGGACTGTGCTTTAAATGAAATATAATAGACAAAAACTAGGGATGTAAAAATACAGTAAGACCAAACTTCATCTAAAACAAAATATTTAAAATAAAAAAACTCTTTACAGTAGACTGGTTTAGTTATTAACCATGCTTAAAATAGAAATACAAATCATTGCTTTTAAGAATTATTTTAAACTATTAGAACATCTTAGGTTAAATTTTCAATATTATAATTCAACATTATAATTTCATTATTAATTTCAACAATATTAATTTCAAATAAAACAAAACAGTAGTAAGTACAACCAGGCTTCCAAGTAGGGTAACACATAATTGTTAGATTTTACTCTAAATAATCTTTTCATTATTATAATATACATAGACTTGCAGATCTATGGGAAATTAAGTTCAATGTTTAGAAATTTCAGGAGTCCCAGAGATATTTACTTTGATACTTCCTCTCATTGGGTTAAACATTACTACAGTAACTCCCAATAACTTCCATTTTCACTAAAGATAACCAAATAATTTTAGGTACAATATTTCTGAACTTTATGTAAATTAGGGAAATTAATCTACAAGATACCATAACTGACAAGAACTGATGAACCTCAAAAGATATCCAGAAAGGTTTCCTTACTTATCTTTTGATTTATATACACATGTGTGTGCGCGCACGCACACACACACGCACACACACACACACACACACACACACACACACACACATAAACACAATTCTCAGTAGAACAAAGATTGCACATTGGTTCACTTGTGTAATGAGATTTAGGGACTCTGGTCAACTTCCTAAAACCCAAGAAAAGCCCAGTGACCTATTCTCAGTTCTTCAGAAGAGGAGAGAAGAATTGTTGGGAGAAACACCTCACAGAGACCTCTGATTCAATCAATCAATCAATATTATTATATTATTATTATTATTATTTTTGAATCATGTGAATTAAGACTGGTCACAAAAATGATTTTAAGGTCAATTATAATTTCCTGAAGTACCTTATATTGTATATTTAGATTTTAAATAGCCAATCAGTAACTAAAAATCTTTGATGTAGTTAAATGTATTCTTAAATTACCTTGAACAGAGCAAACCCAGATACATAATTGCAGAGATAGTAATAATAATGTTAATATTCACATAACAAATATTTCATGCATCACATTTTAAAACATTTAAAGCAAATGTAGTAGTTTGGTGTTAAGATTTAGTTTAATCCCATTTCTTATTAGAAAACATCTTAAGCTCAAATCTGCATTACCCAGACCCAGAAAGAATCCATAAGTTAATTTTGGATGATCAATTCCCATATAGTTAATTTATTTTAAAAAAAGTTGGAAAACTTTCAAAACAGAATTTACTTTTTCATTCAATTACTGACTAGCCATTAATATATAGAAAACCTTTCTGACATTCACAGATTTACAGTCAGGTTGCCCAACTCCCCACTCTCCTTAAGTTTTGAATCCTAGATACCTGAGCAGACTTGTTGTAAGGTCCTGGTAATGGGAGGTGGGCTGATCCTGGAGATATGAAAGCTCAGGATTTTTACTCACAGGCTTACAAAGTTTATCACAGGTGTGCAAAGCACTTTTTCTGAAGAGACAGTAAATTACTTAAGGATAGACTGAAAACAAAGGCCTAGATGAGAATCCCTGAGGCAAAGAGAGAAAAGAAAACAGCCATAAGAAATGTCTGGGCTTGACCCAAGTGAATCAAGTCTGGAAGGAAATGTGGGTCAAGCTTTTAGTCTTGTCTACTTCCTATGCAGGGAAGAGTCAGAGAAAAAGCAGATTAAAGGGTAACCCACCCCCTCTATGTGACTGAAGAACTGATCATCCATTGGTCATCCAGCAATAAATACAGAGTAATGCCCTTTTTTTTTGAGATTTACATATTAAATTTACTATATTCTTAAAAAGGAAAAAAATACATAATAGAGATTTAAAGTTTATGTAGAGGCTTTTTTTCCTATTCTACTGGGACTCTGGAAGTGTTCCTTTAGAAGGCATTTGTTTATTTTGGAAAAATAAAAGAAAAATGATGTTCAAGTAGATAATAAAATTTACTGAACGTCCTGTACATGTCTTGAACTCAATATTCTAAAATGAAATTCATTTCCCCACACCAAATCTCTCTTCTAATTTCTCAGTGAGGTAATTAGATGGTGAAGTGACTAGAGTCTTGAATCTGGTCTGGAAGATCTGAGTTCAAATCCAACCTCAGACTTATAAGCTGTATGATTCTGGGCAAATAACTTAACCTCTTTTTGCCTAGTTTCACTATACAATGGGGATAATATTAGCACCTGCCTTCAAAGGCTGAGGGAGTAGTATCCTTTATTAACACTGGGGTGGAGGCAGAACCATCACAATAAGATATGGAAAACTGCAAATAAGGAGGCTCCCACCTATCTAATATTTGTTTCTCATTACCTATTCATGAGTACATTCTGGGGATGGACATTATTTAGGGTCTGACCTTGCAGACACATATAGATGAATTCAAGTTCTAGGTCAAAGTCGTAAAACATATTCTGAGAAGTCAGGCCAGATGGGAACCTGTGTTCCTCAGCAGATGGTCAAGTCATAATTAGGGCATAAAGAGATAGGAAGGACAAGACAGGACTTGTATAGGATGGGCATCCTGAGGTAAGCTCACAGCGCCTTTAACAGACCTGTATGGCAAGTCCAAAAACCAGATGGATAATAGTGGACAATTGTGGATTACAAAGTTTTTAATAAAGAAATGCCCCTATTCATGCTACTGGGCTAGACATTACAGACACCTTGGAGTACCTGCTAAGACACCTGGTACATACCATGAAGTACTTGACTTGGCTCATACCAGTCCCTGGCTCCAGAAGACTTTATCTGGGAGGGTCAGCAGAGAAACTTTCAGGATCTGCCTCAGGTTTTTTTACATAGCCCAACTATCTGTACCGGCTTGGTGGCCAGGGATATCAGTTTATTTCTGTTTCCTAAAGATATCCCATGGAGTCACTATATTGATGACATAATGTTAACCTGTGGGATTGTTTCTCACTGCAGAACACATTGCACCTCTGGATAAAATATCTTCAATGAAGACCATGAATAGTGAATCCACCTAAAACTCAAGGACTGGACATATCTGTGAACTTTTTCAGGGTTGTATGGTTGGGTAAGACAAAAATCATACTCAAAGTTATCATAGATAAGATAAAACCCTAGCCCCTTCTCACCACAGTTAAAGAGGTACATATAATCATGGGACTTTTAAGGGATTGGAGGACATTTATACCTAACCTATGTTTTGATGTTTTAATATTTTTCTAGTTTTAACTATAAAATATTTAGCCTTAATAGATGGTCAATTTTTGTAAAAGTAACATGTACAGCTGAGAAAATAAGTATATTCTTTTCTGTTCCTTTTTAATTTTCTCCAGATAACTATCACATCAAACCTAGCTAAGAGTCTATTTATCTTCTTGATTTCTTTCTTATTTCTTTTTTTGGTTAGATTTATCTAGTTTTAAGAGGGAAAGTGTGAAGGCCTGCATTATTGTAAGTTTGCTCTCTATTTTCACCTATAATTCATTTATCATTTCCTTTGAAGTTTAAATGCAATAGTATTTGGTGAATATAGGTTTAGTATTGAAATTACTTCATTATCTAAGGTACCTTTCAATTTAGTGTTATTTTCCCAGTATATCTCTTTTAGTTAAATCTATTTTTACTTTAACTTTGAGATTATGATTTACTACTACTGCTTTTTTTGCAATAGCTGAAGCATAATAAATTCTACTCCTGGTCTTTATTTTTATTCTGTGGCTGTATTTTATCTCTCATTTTAAAATGTGTTTCTTGCAAACAATATAATGTCAATTAGGATTTTTAAATCTATTCTACTATTTACAAAGTTATAAATACTAGTTGTGCATTTCCTTTCATCCTATTTTTCCACATGACTTATTCTTTTCTCCTTCCTTTCTTCCCTATCCCTCCTTAATTATCTAATTTATATCTAATCACTGTCTCTCTAATCTTCACCCTTTCAAGAACGCCTCTTATATCCTTTCCCCTTATGCTCCTATTTTTTTTATTAGGTTTTTGCAAGGCAAACAGGGTTAAGTGGCTTGCCCAAGGCCATACAGCTAGGTAATTATTAAGTGTCTGAGGTTGGATTTGAAGTCAGGTACTCCTGACTCCAGGGCGGGTGCTTTATCCACTACACCACCTAGCCTCCCCTATCCTCCTATTTCTTAATTTGCCCTCCCTTAGAAGAATACCTTCCTTATTTTTTCCTTTTGCCATCCTAACTTTTGATACACACCCACTTCTGAGAGTCACTCCCTTATCCCATGTCCTTGCCTAGCTATTTCTTTGCAAGTAAAAAAGACTTTTATAACAATCTAGATGTATATGTTATTCCTTCTTGAATACAGTATTGATGAGAAAAAGGTTCTAGCACTACCAGCCTCTTCCCACTCCCTCCTGTCTCCACTGAAACAGTTCTTATATTTGCCTATCATTTGTATGAGAAAATTGCTACATTTGACCTCTTCATGATCTAATTTCACTTTTTAGGATCATCTCAGCATATTCAAATCAAATTCAAGTCATCCATCTACATGTGTTCTTTCAAACTACCCAAGTAATGCTAACACTCTTAAGAGTTGCTGATAGTGTTTTCCCATAAGAAGCACACAGCTTGCCCTGTCTCTGCAACCACACTCACTGAATGTGCTCACTCCAGCCCACATCCTATCAGTCAATAAAAAATTCAAAGTTCAAGGGATGCAAAAGGTAGTCTCTCAAAGAGTTATTAGATGACGTGTTTGTCCTTCTTTCTCAAAGAAGACCATAACATTAGGGAGGTGATACCATGACAAGCAAGTCATGGATTGGAGTGAGGGGAGTGCTGTGTTGTCATTAACCTTATTGTCTTCCCAGGAGTCATCTGGTTCCATGCGCCAGATATGAATTAAGACAACTGGAGAGGTCCTTGGATGCAAGGCAATCAGGGTGACTTGTCCAAAGTCACATAGCTGGTATATATCAAATATCTGAGGCCAGATTTGAACTCAGGAGGGTCCTCCTGACTTTAGGGCAACTAAGTGGTGCAATGGATAGATCACCCACTGTTGGAAGTCTAATGAAGGAGAAAATATGCAAGGCATTCAAACAAATGAAATGACTTATTCAGGATAAACTGGAAATATTCAATAAAAAATTAAAAAAGAGTTGCTGCCTGAGGATATGAAATGCACTAACTATCCACTAGTCACTCCACAAGAATAAACAGAGAGTAAAAGGCCTGGTTGTCATTAGACTGTAGAGTCTCCATTATGGGAACCCTAGTTGATTCCAGGGTCCATCAATAATCATCAATAGGTATAGGGTAGGGTTATCCTAAGAGCACAAATAGAACTGAGTATGCAAATAACCAGCTATTCTGTCTTTTTTGTGTATGTGAAAAGAGTTGGCAATATTAATATGCATGTATCATTTCCCATTTGGATATCTTTACCCAGGCCTTTGAACTGGAAAGCACACTTGCCTTGTCTACATCTATCTGAATGCTTGCTTTCCTTCTGGTTTCAGCTCATGTGAAGGGTATTATGGTGTTTTAGAAAATGCAGTGGAATTTGGGTCAGATCTAGTTTGCTCCCAGGAAATCATGATGTTATATTGATTAAGATTAGGAAGTTGGGTTAAATACACAAGAAAGTAACTTTTAGAGGGAAGGGTTAATGGAGAAGATAAGATAATAGGTGCATTATGATCAAATGGGATTTATATCAGAATGGTTTATCAGAAGAAAAACTATTTTAACACAATATTATAACAATTAGAAAAATCACATGATTATATCAATTTATGCAGAAAAAGCTTTTGTTAATAGTTTAACATATTTTTATTAAACTTGAAGTTTTTATATAAATGAATTTTTCCTTTAAATGTATAAAAATAATTTATCTAAAACTATCAGCAAACACTATTTGTAATGAGGATAAAATAGAAGCCTTTCCTAGTAAGATCAGCTGTGAAGCAAGGATGTCCATTGTTATCAATATTATTCAATATTGTATAGAAAATCCTAGCAATAACATTAAGAAAAAATTAGAAGGAATCAGAATGCAAAATAAGGTAATAATCATCTTTTTTGCAGATGATATAATTGGAAAATCACAAAGACTTAACCAAAAATGATTTCAAACAATTATTTCCTTAACTTGAGGAAAACTATTAACCTAATAGATTACATCAAAAATGAAAGTTAAAAAATGATTAATTGAACCCCTATTTTATTGGAACCCTATTTTATTCCAATCAGTATTAATTAGTTTGATATGATTCCATAAATTCTTATAATAGGCCTCAGAATTGTGAACTGCACGCTATAAATTCATTTGCTTAATAACAGAAACCTTAACAAGGGCTTTTGTTTGTTATGGCAACCAATGTCAGAGAGGTTAGAAAGGAGGTGATTCAATTAATTATTTGGAAACCATCCCTTGTCATTCATTCTTTCCAAACTTGGCTTGAAGAGCAAACAATAACACTGGTTGCCTTCAGGTCAGAATTTCTAAGGGACCATCCCCGACAACTGGATCATCCCCATCTATGTAAGATGTTTTGACATTTGTTTATCAGCCCAGCTCATAGGTCTGCTGGTCAGCTTGGAAGAACCTACTGAAAAGTCATGATTGGACTGCTCACTAACCCTTTTGTTAATCAGTTAGGTAAGGTCACATCCCTTCCCCACCCTCCCCATTAAGACTATTTTTAAGTCTGCTCCACCTATGCTGTCTAGGTATTAAACTCTAAAACTAAGGCCATGGAGGAAGGGGGCATCTCAGATCATGAGGAAGAGCTGAGGTTCACTCCATTAGAGGGACCATGGACCCTTTAATAAAGTGCCAATGGTTCAGACCTCTGCCTCAGTGGTTTTTCTTACAGATTGGACAAGTTTTAGAAATTTTCACATTTTAAAGAAAAAAAATTGACCATGCCAGGATAGTTTATAGAAGTAGATATATTAGTGTTATTAAAGTTAATTGGATTGTAAAAGGATATTTGACTCATGAAACATGCCCTGTGGCAGCAGCAAGAATGAGTGGCTGATCCCTGCATCAATCTCAGGTCAGCTCAAATATTACATTAGAAACAGAACAAAGAAGACATGGGATGGCCCAGGAACACATGTAAGTGTTCCCATGAGATAGCCGAAGGTTTTTTTTTTTTTTTTTTTGTGCTTACCTTTACCCAGCCTTGCTAGAATGAGCATTTCTTAGGTAGAACATTTCTTGATCCAGTTGCTATCACTTTCATCGAAGAGAATTATCCTTTCTACTAGTTGCTTTAGATTTGATTCTGCTCTCTTTTTTGATTTCCTGATCACTAGGGACAAGGTCTTTGTCAAAGGTTTCTCTTATTTAGGATTAGAAATTCTGATTGCTCAAGTGTAAATGATCACTGTCTATTTAGAGGTTACCCTTCTAGGAAACTGTCAAAGGTTCTCAGAAATAGGGCACTCTCATCTTTTTAAGCCCCAAACATAGACAAAGGAAACAGAGGGGAAAAAAGGCAAAAAACTAAAACTAAGAATATGAGGCAAGTTCATGTTCTCCCTGCCTATCCCTGATAGACCTTATTCTTACTTTTGCTTTTAAGTTATTTTTTTTCTATCTATCTGGCTAGCAAGGAGCTGTCTTTCTCATGGACCTTGGTCTGCGTTTCCTTGATGGAAGTCATCTGGAAAAATGTATACCCTTCCTCTAGTCTTCTCTTTTCTCTATGTTTCATTACTGGAGGTATGTTTCTTTCTTTATGTGTGTCTGAAGATGAGAAGAGTGGTATCCAATGAGCAGACTGGACACTTCCCTTCCATGAAACCAGGTCACTAATGAGAATTTGCAGGATTCAGTGGCCATCTCTTCCCTTCCTTCTCCAAAAAGTAAAACTAGTGCAATTCTCTGCCCAATTCTGTGCCGCAGCAGTTAGAATCTCTCGTCTTCAAGTTACCTCAATTTTCCTGTACTTTTTGCAGATAGTAGACCTATGGTATTACAACCAGGCTGACAAAATTAGTGACAAAATCCATGGGTTCATGTTAAACTCTACTTTTTTTCTAAAACATTAAGTCAGGGTCATTCAGCATCAAACTGTTACTGAGAAGTAGAATAGAGGCCTGAAATGAGGAAAATGTGGAGGAAGCAAGGGTGAGTGAAAAGGAGAAGGACTGGGAGGGGGACTAGTGACCATTCTGCTCCTTACAGAAATTTTTGGCATTTGTATTAACAATACAATAAGTATTGTTAAGTACTGCTAAGACAAAAGTCCAGGTGAGAGGTGGAGAGAGCCTGGCCAAGGAAGGACATGTGAGTGAAAGAGCAGATTGTATATGAGAGAAGAGACAAGATTTGGTGACCTCAGGTATGGAGAGCAACAGGAGAGGGAATATGGGAGTTGAATCCAAGGCTCCTGAGCAGGGGACCCTCAACAGAAGGCAGGAAGTCTAGAGAAGGATGAGGTTGGGAGAGAATGATGATGAGTGACTTTTATTTTACTTATACTGGTGGGAGAGGGAAGAGATGTAGGGATAAGGAGGTGAACTAGAGGAAGAGGACTGGTGCACAATGAAGGAGAAATCAGTCACAAAGCAGCCCACTGCACTCCCTAAACTGTCTAAATAGGTAACTTGGCAATCTCCCTACACTCCACCCTAAAAGAAAAGAGAAGAAAAGAAAAATAACACTTGTATACTGGAATCAAGAAACTATTGGAAAGGAAAGGACAAAAGAAAAGCAAGAATTTATTGTTTCAGGCTTCTGAGACCTTTCCTCAAGAATTAAACCAACAGGGGCAGCTAGGTGATACAATAGATAGAGCACCAGTCCTGGAGTCAGGAGGACCTGAGTTCATATCCAACCTCAGACACTTAATAATTACCTGGCTGTGACCTTGGGCAAGTCACTCAACCCCAATGTCTTACAAAACCCCCCCCCCCCCCAAATTAAAACCAAAAAACATGCCCCTAGCTTCATGGGAAAGAGGCTTCTCTTCTCATTTCCTAATTCTTTCTGAGTGACAAATCTGGACAAAACATCAAAGGTAACCTCTTCGTCATGCCTAGGAATAATAGTAAAAAAAGGGGCACTTCTCCAAAAAAAAAAAAAAGATCATCCTCAGGAAGAAATCTAGAGTAGAATAATAGACAGATTTTTTTTTTTTTTTTTTTTTTTTTTTAGGATTTTGCAAGGCAATGGGGTTAAGTGGCTTGCCCAAGGCCATACAGCTAGGTAAGTGTCTGGTGTCTGAGACTGGATTTGAACCCAGGTACTCCTGACTCCAAGGCTGGTGCTTTATCCGCTACGCCACCTAGCCACCCCCTAGATTTGGAAAGAATCTTAGTGGTAATCATATTTGAACTGACCCCCAGAAAAATGAGTAACTTGCTCAAAAAGTAAGAGTGGGCATCAACAAGAATCAAAACTGACTCCTCTCACTCAATATTCTTCATTAATTTCCCACACTGCAACTGTTTGGTAAAATTCTATATGAGCTTACTCATCAAGGAGTTATTTATTACCCAATTCAGAACCCATTGGGCCTCGAGTTAGACTAGATCAGTTAGGGAGGATACTATAAATAGAAATAGTTGGGGTCACAGTTCCAAGTCACTGACTCTGCAAGAAGTTTCTATGGGCCTTGGAGATTTGCAGTGGGTGAGCAGCCCCAGCCACCTGCCACAAAGGCCATACAGGGGTCCTCAGTTAGTTCTTGGAGGATTCAAGAGGGCTTTCAGGGAAGGGGATAAGAGAAGGAGAGAGACAGGGTCAGGGGAAGAGAGGAATAGGAGACAGAAGAAAGGGACTGGGTGGGGAATAAACATTTATAGAGGGCCTGCTATATGCTGGGCATGCCAAGAACTGTGCTAAGCATATTTTTTAAAACAAATATTATCTTATTTTATTCTCACAATAACTTTGGGAAGTAGAACCTATTATAATCCTCATTTTACAGGGAAACTAGGACAGACAGAGATTATGTGATCTATCCAGGGTCACACAGCTATTAAATGGCTAAAGCCAGATTTGATCTCAGGTTAGACTACTCCAAACTGAGGAAGAAAGGGAGGAAGGAAGGAAGGAAGGATTTCATTATGCTAAGAACTTTACAAATATGAGATCATTTGATCCTGATGGCAACCCCATGAGTAATATGCTTTATTATCCCATTTTGTATTTGATGAAACTGAGGTAAGCTGAAGTTAAATAAAGGTCAAAAGATTTGCCCAGGGTCACACTGTGAGTAAATGTCTGAGTCAGATTTCAACTTGTGTCTTCCTGAATTCAGACCTAGGACAATAATTGTGAAAAGCAAGAAAGAATAGTGAAGAAGATTAGAGAACTAGGGAGTTATTCTCTCAATCAAAAGTAATTACTAAATCCTTACTTATGCTAAGCACTGTAATAAGAACTGGAAATACAAATAAAACAAAACCAAGGCTTCAACACTCAAAGAGCACATACCCAAATAGTAGAGATAATATGTAAACAATTACATGTAAACAAGATTTAAATTGGGAAAATTTAAGATAATCACAGAGGAACAAGAAGGGGTGGGAAAGACTTCTTTTTAAAGAAAACAGGATTTTGGAATAAAGACTACAACTTTATTTTCAGTAACTATTCACTGAAAATTAGCACTTCAACTATGATTTTTTAAAAAAAAAAATCACTCTGAGGGGTGGCTAGGTGGCACAGAGCACCAGCCCTGGAGTCAGGAGTATTTGGGTTCAAATCTGGCCTCAGACACTTAATAATTGACTAGCTGTATGACCTTGGGCAAGCCACTTAACCCCATTCGCCTTGCAAAACCCTAAAAAAAAAAATCAATCTGAGAAGGGATCTGAAGACTTCACCAGACTGGGCAAGGAGTCCTTGACACAAAAAGAGACAGAAGACAAGTCCAAGAGGACTACACCCACATCTTTGTACTGTGTTAGCAAAGAACTAAATAAATCTCCTAAACTGAAATAATTTAGAAATTATTTCATCCAACAGGGAAAATTCAGACAAAGGAGTTCCTAGCAAATAGGAGATTCTTAACTGTTTGAGGAAAAAGGGAAAGCTGTGGAGTGTTGCTTGAACTGCAAATTGGAATTCTCTTTGATAAAGAAAAGTGAGGTAAGATTACGCACTCTATAGAAGAGAATTCCAAGGGCAGAGTTAATAATAGGATGCAGTTCTGATTAATTCCAAAGGATTTTCCCAGAGATAGACATCCACTTGTGACCGTTTTCAGGCTGCAAGGGCATATGTCATTTCCTTTGTAAGATGAACAAACAGCCCTATGTGAAATGAAACATTTAATACTCGGATTCAAGACAGAATAGCAGCAAATTGAAGTCCCCAAAGGCTTTTCCTCAAACTTCAAAATTTCACTAATTTTAACTTAGGGCTAGGAAAAATTTTTTTATTAGTCTCAAAATTTCACCTAGAATTGTTTAAACTATTTATAAATTTCATCTATTCACAACTATCATTTACACCTTGGTCTGCAAATTAAACCAAAAGAAGAATATCATATTATTTCTAGACCTCAATGGGATGAAAATGAAATTCCCCTCAAATGAGTTCATATAGATAAGTGGGCCATACTTCAAAGAGAACTGGTCTTTAGTCAAGGACTAACTTGTGCACAATAATAATCTTTTTTTTTTGTAAATCCTCAAAGAAGGATGCAAGTTAGCAGTTTTGCACCAGTGAATGTAACTTTATTTTTTTTTTATCATTTATGTGTTTGTTTATTTATTTATTTATTCTTATTTTTGTACAAATGATTTTTATACATTACTAAAATATTGTTTAAGAGTAAACATAATACCCTCTCCCCCCCCAAAATATAGACTCACATGAGTGATAAAGTAAAGGAAAAAAATTAAAATTAAAAGAATAATAATAATAATAATAATAACAATAGGTGTAGCTAGGTGGCACAGTGGATAGAGCACTGGCCCTGGAGCCAGGAACACCCAAACCCAAATCTGGCCCCAGACACCAACAATCACCCAACTGTGTGGCCTGGGGCAAGCCACCCCAACCCCATTGACCTGCAAAAACCAAAATAAAAAAAGGGCCAAAATAAAATAAAATAAAATAAAAATAATAATAATAACAATAATAGGTGGTGCAGTGGACAGAGCACTGACCCTGGAGCTGGGAGCATCTGGGTCCAAATCCAGCCTCAGACACCCAACAATCACCCAGCTGTGCAGCCCCAGGAAAGCCACCCAGCCCCATTTGCCCTGTACCCCCCCAAATAATAATAATAATAATAATAATAATAATAATAATAATAATAATAAATGTACTTCAGGCTGTGTTCCAACACCTCCAGCTCTATTGTGGGTGGATCACATTCTTTATGATAAGTCCATCACAAAAGCTACTTCCATATTTTCCACCATTGCCATTGCTGATTGCAACTCCCTCCACTCATACTTACTCACTACCATACACTATAGTTTCTCTCTCCTTTCATTCTGTCCCTCTTCTTAAATGTGCTGTAGGGTAGCTCAGTGGCACAGCAGACAGATCCCCAGCCCTGGGGCCAAGAGGCCCCAAGCCCACACACCACCCCTTAGGCCCAGCATCCACTTGGCCCTACGGTCCTGGATAGGCCATCCAATCCCAGCCCCTTGCAAGCCCCTTGCAAGAAGTAAACAAGAAAATGTGTTATATCTGACCACTCTCCCCCCATGGTCCATCCTCTCCTCCATCACTCACATCCCCCCCCTCCCCCTTCTCTCCTTCTTACTACAGATGTCTATACCCCATTGAGTATATATGCTGTTTCCTCTCCTAGCCACCTCTGATGAGAGAGAAGATTCCCTCATTCCCCTTGCCTTCCTCCCTTCCATATCATTGCAATAGCTCATTGTAATAAGAAAAATCTTATTATATGAAATATCTTGGCCTATTCTCCCTCTCCTTTTTCTTTCTCCCATTACATTTCCCTTTTATTCATTGACTCCTATTTTACCCTATATTATATCTTCATATTTAGTTCTCTCTTGTGCTTCATCTATAAAAGCTACTTCTACCTGCTCAATTAAATGAGAAGATTCATATGAGTATTATCAGTATCATTTTTCTCTGCAGGAATACATGTAGTTCGTCATCATTAGGTCCCTTATATTTTACCTTTCTCCTCCACTCTATATGCTTCACCTGAGTCCTGTATTTGAAGATCAAACTTTCTGTTCAGCTCTGGTCATTCCAACAAGAACATTTGAAATTCCCCTGATTCATTGGAAGTCCATCTTTTTCCTGGAAGAGGACATTCACTTTTGCTGGGTAATCGATTTTCAGTTGCATTCCGAGTTCTTTTGCCCTCCAGAATATTATATTCCAAGCCCTATGAGCTTTTAATGTAGTTGCTGCTAACTCCTGTGTGATCCTGACTGCAGTTCCATGATATCTGAATTGTATCCTGGCTGCTTGTAATATTTTCTCTTTGACTTGTGAGTTCTGGAACTTGGTTATAATATTCCTGGGTTTTTTTTTTTTTTTTTGGATCTCTTTCTTGGGGAGATCAGTGGATTCTCTCAATTTCTATTTTGCCCTCTGCTTCTAGGATATCAGGGCAATTTTCCTGTAGTAATTCTTTGAAAATGATGTCAAGGCTCTTTTCCTGATCATGACTTTCAGTTATTCCAATAATTTTTTTTAATTTACTTTTTTCCAGAGGGCACACTCCAAATCTCACAAAGATAGTGAAGCTCAAGGAGTTGCCCTGAATTGACAGTCAAGCAAGATTATATGGTTTAGTGTGATCCTCTCTTTCTCCCTATCCTCTCCCTTTGTCATCTCATTGGTTAATCTTCAGAGTTACATTCTACTCGGAAAAAATCTAGCCCAACAACAACAAAGAAAAGAATGAAAGGTTTTCATAAAATATTATTTCACCACCCAAATGGTGAGAATAAGCTTCAGGATTATAACTTTTAATAAAACAATGTCTAAGTCTAGTAAAAATAGGTTGATCATAAAATTAAGAACTTGTCATGGAATGCAAGGTTTTTCTAGTAACAGTCTACTATCCTCACAGTAAAAATATCCTTAGTGAGAAAACAGGTGGCATTACAAGTCTCATTTGGAATGGAAAGCCTTCTAAGGAATAATTTAAGAATTATAGTTTGTATTTCTTAATATTTCTTAACCCTGAGAGGAGTTCACTAGGAATATTAGACCTTTGAGGGTTTTACTGGGAATATTCCACACACTTCTAATAGTAAAAATTCCTTCCTTCAATAAACTTATTCCAACTTTAAAATATAGTTTTTTAAAGTATACCTTTATTTTACATTTAATTAAAACCAATTAAACAGATTGATATTCCCAAATTTCAGACTTAGAGATTGACTAGCTGAAACTTCTTTAGGCTTAGCAATTGTGTTTCTTTTTAAATTCTAAATCATGAAATTATTTAAACTTTCAAGACTTTGATTCTCAGTATGGACACTGGCCCTTGGAAGTTGAACTCCCCTCAGTGCCTGCACCCAAATTCTCTGAGGCTCAAGTAAATCTGTTCAAAATTGGTTAAGTCCGCCTTGATTTACCTTAAATTCATTTTCTTTAAGAAGGGTCCCCGATTAGACTAATGGGATGGTTGAATTTCTTTTTTTTTTTTTTGGTAAGGCAAATAGGGTTAAGTGGCTTGCCCCAGACCACACAGCTAGGTAATTATTAAATGTCTGAGACCGGATGTGAACCCAGGTACTCCTGACTCCAGGGGGATGGTTGAATTTCTAAGATTTTTAATCACTTCCCTAAATTTCTACTTGACTGAATTTCTCCTGAACATATCTCGAGATTAATATAAGAGTTCTTAAAATACAAACTTCAGCTTTAAATCAATCTCTAGACATTTTAAAGGTCCCTTTTGATCTGTCAATTTTGTTGTTTGTTGTTTTCATTAAATTCTACAGTTTGTAAGTATCCCATAAATTCATCAAAATACTTTATAAATACTTTATAATTTAACAATTCCATTGCTGAATCTCCCTGATATTTACAAAATGAAAGTAAGAAAAACAGAAAGGGGAAATGGGCTATGTTTAAAAAGTTAAAATTATGGTTATATATTTTTCATTATAAAAATTGAATTTGAGTGCTTCAGAGCTTAGAAATTTAGACAGATTAGTCACAAATTCAATCATCCCATTAGTCTAATCGGGGACCCTTCTTAAAGAAAATTAATTTAAGGTAAATCAAGGCGGATTTAACCAATTTTGAACAGATTTACTTTAGCCTCAGAGAATTTGGGTGCAGGCACGAAGGGGAATTCAACTTCCAAGGGCCAGTGTTCAGGGAGAGTCATCAGCAAAAAATTTGATCAGCTATTCACCTTTCTTCTTTTGGGTCCCTTGCAAGGGGCTGACCAAAGAGATTGAGGTCCAAGCATTATTATCCCCTTGTGGTTGCCAAAAATGGGGGGTGTGTAAAATTGACAGAGGTACAAAAATAAATTCAGACTTTTCAGGTAGTTGAGTCACCTCTGCCACATGTGGCTTAGTCATTAAGACAAGGAAAAACAAGGGTGGGAGATCTCTAACTAGCTTCCTAACTAGATTGAGTCCATGACTGGGGATGGCCCTGGGTGCCGGGCAATCGGGGTTTAAGGGACTTGCCCTGGGTCAAACAGCTAGTTAGTGTCAAGTATCAGGGGAACAGACCCGATAACCTGTCCTCCTGACTCCAAGGTCCGTTGAGCAATCCATTGCGTCACCTAGCTAAACACAATATAAAGTGGGTTTCTCTTACTCAACAGGAATAAAAAAAGCCAAGCATAGGTATGAGTCAGCCATCTCCAAGAGGCGGTTTGCAAAGTATTCCGAGCCAATGGGGAAAAAAAGGAACTGAGATAGGAAGTTTAGAGATCTGCATCAGGTTGCAGAGCGGGCACGTTAGCAGAACCCCTCCACTTACGGCTCCAGCTTGAACCCCGCACGGCGAACTGTTAAAGGTCCAGGGAGTCAGAGGATGGAGATTCCAGCCGCAGTCACTTTCAGCCATCCTCGACCTACCTGGTCTCGATTCCTCTGGCTCCACCCACTGCTCCTTATCTGGCTTTTCCCAAGTGAGTGATCCCGGGACCTCTAGGGATGGCCTAAAGGAGAGGCACCGGGGGTGGGGGTGGGGTGTTTGTCGGCAATACTGTCATTACCTGCTTCACTCTTTCTTCTTCAATCTCGCTTCCCATAAAGGCGTCTATTTTGTTTCTGTACAAATCCTAAATCTTGTTGAAAGGCTTTCTCGTGAAGGGAAGAAAGTAGAACTGGCAATTCTATTCCAAGAAATGTTCTTTCGGTGTGCCGGCATCCGGTCCTACAGTCCCTTATGTGTGTAGCTCCTTAGAAACAAGATTGAAGTTCTGCAATAGACTTGGCCCCCGGTGCCCGGTTCTTCAGGCTTCCAAAATTGTTTGGTCAAAGGAAGTTGTGGGGTAGCTATATGAGAGAAGGAAGAATTTACAGCATCAATACCTGTTGCATTCACATTTATTATTTTTACATTCTTTACCATGTTCTGTAAAATCTGGAAGCTATAATCTATGATTAGGGAAAACACAGAAACTACTATCATTTCCTAGGTTTTCTACCTGCTGATTCAATCGACCATAGTCATTTTTGGGGACAAATTCTTTCAGACAGTAACTTAAGTAAGTCATCTCCCTACTTTATCTCTGCAGATCTTGTAAATGATGTCCGACTATGACTCACTTGTAGGTTATCCAACATAAGCCTGCCACTTGAGATATGTTCACTTTCATAATTACAAGACCAATGGAGATCTAGGGATATGTGTAACAATTTATTCTTCATGAATAAGTATGCATTCCTTACTTCATAAATTATCATGAGCCCTCTATCTAATTCATTACAGTATATCTTAATTAGTCAATGAACTAGAGAATCTTCTTTGCCTCTTGGTAATAAGATTCATTTGTGTTTAAATATTAAAATCACTAATTATATAGGCTATTGACAAATGAACAATAATAAATATATATGTGTGTATACATACATTTGTTACAATATGTTGGTCAAGGCCAAAGTTAGCTCAAAATATCAGTATTGTCTTTTGTTCTCTCTGGAAAGATAATCCCTAATCAACTCGCTTCAGATAATGAATAAAGTCTCTTTAGCATCTTAACATTTCTCCTCAAGATTAACCTTCCCCCTCCCTTTGTTTTTCTCTTCAATGGAAGAAAAACCTAGCTTCTCTCAAGTTCTTGAGTCTTCTATCTGTGTGGCTAAACATTTCATTAGATAATTTGGATGTGGGACCTTTATAAGAGAAAAACAGTGCAAAGGTCCCACATTATTTTCCCTGATACTGTTCCCCCATCTAACTTCAATTGCTTTGGATTTGCCTTTGCAAGGCCTTTTCATTTTTATTTAAACTAAATTGTCTGCTTTACTTTCTGTGATCTCTTTTGTTTGATCATGAATTTCTCCCTCCCACATAGATCTGAAAAGAAATTTCTTCCTTTCTCTTCTAATTTGCTTATGATCTCACTTTTTTGTCTAAGTCATCTATCCATTGACCTGATCTTAGTGAATAGGGTGAAATGCTGGAAAATACCTAATTTTCTGTCCCACTGTTTTCCAGTTTTTCCAGGGTTTTTTTTTTATCAAATGGCTAAATTTTTCTCTAGTAACCAGGATCTTTGGTTTACTCAAAGTCTATGATAATGTATTCATTTGTTTCTCCAAATTGTGTACCTAATCTGATCTACCGATTGATCTCTCAATTTTTAACTAGTACCAGTTGTTTTAATTAGTGTTTTGTACTATAATTTGAAATCTGTAATTGATAACTTCATTTCTCCTTTTTTCCTTCCTTTTTTCTTACCATTTGGATCTTAATATATGTATGTTATAGGCTTAAGTATGCTGTTTAATTGTCATTTTATTTAATGAAATCTGTTGCTATACTTCTTCCTTTGACCCAAAAGATTTTTAATTTTTAAATTAAATTTTATTTTATTTTCACAAATATCTGCTTTTTTTGTCCCTCCTACTTTCCCTTCCCCCAATGCATTGAAAAAGCAAGAAAAATAAAATCTTTATAACAAACATGTAATCAAACAAATTCTAAAATAAATGTCTCAATTTATACTCTGAGTCTATCACCTCTATCAGGAAATATTGAGAATAATTCATCAGGAGTTCTCTAGATTTGTAGTTGGTCCTTGTGTTGCTTAAGATTTATGTCTTTAAAAGTTTTTTGTCTTTATGATATTGTTGTTTCTGTATAAATTGTTCTCCTACCTCTTCCCCTTTTTGTTCTTTATTCTCATGTTTTTCTGAAACTATTTTCTTGATCACTTCTTATAGGTCAGTAATATTGAATCACATTTACAAACCATAATTTGTTCAGCCATCCATGAACTGATGATCATCTCTATTCAGTTTCTGATTTCTTGCCATCATTAAAAATGTTGCTATAAACATTTTTGTATGTCTCAGTCCTTTTCCTGTCTTTATTTATTCTCTAGGATTTAGATCTAATAAACTCACTGATTCTTGAGAATTGTTAATGAACTTTCTATTACTTTTTCATATTTTGTCTTCAAAGGCCCTGTACTGAACACTTGTTATTTCCTTTGTAGTCAGTAAATTATATATTTATTGTTTCTGCTTTTCCAAATTTTATGGGAACTCTTTATGCTCTATTACAGTTTTTGAAAAGGCACATATCTCCTTTTCACAACTGAGAGGTATATAAATTCTCTTCCATTTCCATTTAGAAATTGTCAGAGAGAATCATCTCCAATTTTCTTAAGTTGTATTCAGGTTCTTAACTTCTTTTGGTTTATCTTTTGGTTATATTTATCTAAAAAAAATTGAGATCTGTCACTAATTTACTTTTACTATGTATTTTAATTTAATTGACTTCTTTCAATTGATTTCCTTTATTTCAACTGACTTTTCCTTTGAGTACATGGATGGAATGCTATTTAATGAATAAATATGAAGTATTGATATTGATTCATTATTTATTATACCTTTCCTGTTTATATCTTTTTATAATGTCTATATTTATTATAACCTTATCAGAAATTATGATTGCTAGCCTTTTTGTTTTTAGTTCAACTGAAGTATTAGATTTGTTCCAGGTCCTCATTTTAAATTTATCTGAATTTGTAAGTTTCAATTGTGGTTTTTTTTTTGTGAGCATTATGTTATGTTGTAGGAGAAGTTGTTGATTCCTATGATTAAATTCAGTTCTGGAATGAAGGTGTAAAAATGAAAACAAAGATTTATCAAGGGAGAGCTAGAAATAGTTAAAAGTTCTTCAAAAATCAGGGGATTTGGGGCCTCATTGTTTAAGTAGGCAGGGAAACTTCTGATTAACTTGAGTTTAGGAGGTCAGAGAGACTTGGCACTAGGCAGATTCTCTTTAAATGCCCCCTCAGGGTCCATGGGAGGGGCAATGTTTTAGGAGTGGTTTGAGTTCTATGTTGGGGGAGATTGCTACTGGAGTGGTCCAGGGTCTTTGTACAAAGTGGTTGGGATCTTATATTGGAGCCATTACATCAGGAGATGTGGCTGTAAAATGAGGCCCCCATCTTGTTTTCTTAATCTAGAAAGTAGTTTGAGACATAGGTGGAAGCATGGCCAGGGCAAAGTAAAGATCAAGAGGAAACTTTTAAGCGTACAAGAATCAGATACAAACATATATACATACATATATATGTATATATGGGAAGTTCCCATACACACACACACACACACACACACACACACACACACATATCATTATAGGATACAGGATTTAAACATTTTAACAGTACAACAAAAAGATTACAAAATTTGTTTGCAATTACTGTATTTCTCTGTGTCCATAATTCCCTGCAAATGTTGGACCTTTCTTTCTTTCTTTCTTTCTTTCTTTCTTTCTTTCTTTCTTTCTTTCTTTCTTTCTTTCTTTCTTCAAGGCAATGGGGTTGAGTGGCTTGTCCAAGGCCACACAGTTAGGTCGGAGTACTTCTGATTCCAGGGCCACTGCTCTATCCATTGTGCCACCTAGCCGCCCCCGACTCTGTTTTCTAATCCATTTACTATCTTTTTATGTTTGATGAATGAGTTCATTTCATTCACATACTTATGATTTGTAATGTTTATTTCTCTCATAATCTGCCTCCGAGGACATTTTTCCTGCTACTCTGGAGATTCTTGGGTTACAAAAGATATCACCTAGGGCTCCTTTCTCATTGTGGTGAGCCTCAATATTACTCTCTCACTGGACTTCACATGCTCTTCTCCCTCCTTTCTCTTAGGAGTTTTAGTCTTGCTACAGGGGATCTGAGCAACGCCTGAGATGGATTCTTCTGTAATATTTCTCTTGCTGTGAATTTTGGAGTGACCCCCCCCCCACTCTGGACTTCTGCCACATAACAGTCTGTCTACTCTCACAGGGCTATGAGGAGCAACCCTCAACTGGGTTCTTCCCAGCCCCTCCCAGTCTAGTTGCTCTAGGTTGCTTTGTACCTACTCTGGCTTGCCTATTTCAAGATTCTTGAAGCATTTGACTATTCTTATTTGTAGCCCTGAAAGAAGTGGGGGAGTCTGCAGGTTATTTTTCTAATTCTTTCACTTGCTAGAGTTTGTTGGGGTTTTGTTTTTGTTTTGCAGCATTATTTTTTTGGGGGGGGTTACCGACTCCTTGTTTTACATATCAATTCAAAGGAATTTTTTTTAGTCTTAATCAATGTTTTCTTTGATTTTCATAATTTTTATTTTGTTGCTTTTCTAAATTGCAGACCCAAACCATTTAACTTGTTCTATCTCTCTTTATTTGATGAAAGTATATAAAGATATTCAGTTTTCCCTGAATATTTTAGTGGCATCACATAAGTTTGGATATGATGGATAGCTGTTGTCATTTTTCTTTAGATTTTGTATTGATTCTATGATTTGTTCTTTAATCCTCCAGTTCTTTAGGATTAAGTTATTTGGTCTCCAATAAAGTTTTATTTATTTGTTTGTATATATATATATGTGTGTGTGTGTATATATATATGTTTATATGTTTATTAAACATAATTTTTAACTTCATTGTTGCCATTAAAGGATGTATTTCTTTTTTCCATTCATTTGTGACTTTTTAAGCCACAATATATGATCTTTTTTTAGTAATGCATAGCTGAGAAATATATAAAATCATTTCTTTTCACATTCATTAATTGTCAGAGCTCTGTTATCTCTAATATTCTCAAGTTATATTCAGACTCTTAACTTCCTTCTTGCTTTAATTTTTGTTAGATTTTTGCTTATAGTTTGAGAAGTATACATTGAAGTCCTCTGAAAACTTTGAATGTTTGGAATAACATGATCAGGTTTTTGCCTTAGAAAGATTACTTAGTCAGCTCCTTGAGGGATGGATTGTGGGAAAGAAACTAAAATGAGGAACTATGCATAAGACTCTAAAATGGGTGCTATTTGACTAGACAACTGTATTAATTTCTGGAAGGTAAGTAACACTTGGCAACCAATTACATACTGGGGATAGAGGGCAGGATTAGGATATGAAAAGAACAGTTTAGAAAAACTATGAGGATACTATCCTGTATTACTGGAAGGATGGTTTAACAGAAATAGCAAAGTATAGAGGACAAAGTTTAGAAGGAATTATAATTACTGTCTTTGAGGTATATTGAATTTGAGATGAAAGGGGTCATGCAGATCTTCTATCTTTTTGATTTCTTATTCTGTTCTCAGTAAGGCAAGTGTTGTTTCTTTTCCCTCCCCATTCATGTCTGCCATTGTCATAAGAAACTACATCCCAAAAGGTCAAGATCCCCCTCATCTGAAGCAGATTGTGAAAGATTTCCATCTTTTCCCCATATAGTTGCAAAAACTAAGGAACTGAGATGTGAAAGCCTAGAAAGAGGACTCTGCTTAGAATAATAAAATCAGAGTTAAAATCCTGTCTGTGATGTATTTTACTTGTCTGCTCTTGGGCAAACCAGTCTCTCCACCCCCCCCCCTTTATTTATTTTTTCAACTGCATGTAGTTTTCAACAATCATTTTTTCATATTTTTCTCTCTCCCTCTCTTCCCTCCCCACTCTAACAGACAGCAAAGTAAATATATATATAGTATATATATTTGTTTATATGTTTACTGAACATAATTTTTACTTCATTGTTGCCTTTAAAAGATGTTAAACATAGATCCATATTATTCATATGGTGAAAGAAGCATCAGATCCAAACAGAAAAGAAAGTTAGAGAGAAAAAAATTCATAAGAACTTTTTTTTAAAGATTGAAGATAGTAAACTTTGGTCTACATTCAAACTCCACAGTTCTTCTCTGGATGTGGATGGCATTCTCCATCATAAGTCCTTTCGTATTGTCATTTATTATTGTACTGCAGAAACGATCTAGTCTATCATAGCTGATCATCACCCATGTTGCTATTAGTGTGTATAATGTTCTTCTGGCTCTGTTCACTTCACTCAGCATCAATTTGTGCAAGTCTTTCTAGGCTATTCTGAAATGACTCATGACTTCTTATAGAATGTGATATTCTGTCACATTTATGTACCACAGTTTGTTCAGCCACTCCCCAATTGTTGGGCATTTCTTCAATTTCTAATTTTTTGCCACTATGAAAAGAGTTCTTGTATATAGGATTTTTTTAAACCCCCTTCTCATGATCTCTTTGGGATGCAGACCTAGAAAGGGATCAAAGGGTAAGCATAATTTTTTGCCCTTTGGGCATAATTCCAAATTGCTCTCCAGAAAGGTTGGATCGATTCACAACTCTATCAACAAGGCTAATTTTCCCTAGTTTTCCCACTGGGTGTGATGGCCGAATAGTTTCCCAGATAGGTTTCAGGTGATACATCAGAATTGTTTTAATTTGTATTTCCATAAACAATAATGATTTAGAGAATTTTTTCATATGACTACAGATTTTAATTTCTTCATCTGGTAATTGCCTTTCCATATCCTTTGATCATTTAGCAATTGGGGAATGACTTGGATTTCTTATAAATTTGACTAAGTTCTCTATATATTTTAGAAATGAGTCCTTTGTCAGAAATACTAGTTGTAAAAGTTGTCTCCCAGCTTACTACATTCCTTTTAATCTTAGCTGCTTTGGTTTTATTTGTGGAAAAACTTTTCAATTTAATGTAATTGAAATTATCCATTTTGTCTTTTATAATGTTCTCTATTTCTTCTTTGGTCATAAACTGTTTCCCTTTCCATAGCTCTGACAGATAAACTGATCTTTGTTTTCCTAATTGCCTTATGATATCACCCTTTATGTCTAAATCAGGTAACCATTTCAATTTTTTTTTTGGTATAGGGTATGAGATATTAGTCTATGCCTAGTTTCTGCTATATTATCTAACAGTTTTCTCAGCAGTTTTTATCAAAGAATGAATTCTTATCCCAGAAACTGGAGTTTTTGGGTTTATCAAATTGCCGATTACTATAGTCATTCAATATTGATTCTTTTGTATCTAAACTATTCCACTTATCCACCAGTGTATTTTTTAGCCAGTACCAAACAGTTTTTTATGACTGATGTTTTATAATTTAATTTTAGATCTAGTATGTCTAGGCCACCTTCCTTTGCATTTTTTTTTTCATTAATTCCCTTGATATTCTTGATCTTTTGATCCTTCATAGAAATTTAGTTACTATTTTTTTCCCTAGCTTAATAAAGTAACTTTTTAGAAGTTTGATTTATATGGCACTGAATAAGTAACTTAATTTAGGTAAAATTGTCATTTTTATTACATTGGGTCAGCCTGTCCATGAACAGCTGATGTTTGCTCAGTCATTTAGATCTGATTTTATTTGTGTGTGAAAAGTGTTTTATAGTTGTTTTCATAAAGTTTCTGAGTCTGCTTGGCGGATAGACTCACAAGTATTTTATGTTGTTTGCAATTGTTCTAAATAAGATTTCTGCTCTTTCTATCTCCTGCTGCTGTGTCTTGTTAGTAATATATAGAAATACTAAGGATTTCTTTGGATTTATTTTATATCCTGCAACTTTACTCAAGTTGCTAATTGTTTCCAGTAGATTCTTTAGTTGATTTTCTAGGGTTCTCTAGGTACACCATCTTATTAGCTGCAAAGAGTGAGAGTTTTGTTTCTTCATTACCTATTCTAATTCCTTTGATTTTTTTCTTCTCTTATTACTAAAGCTAATATTTCTAGTATGACATTGAATAATATGGATATAACAGGAAATCTTGTTTTTCCCTTGATCTAACTGAGAATGTTGCTAGCTTATTCCTATTACATATAATGCTCATTGATGGCTTATCATTTTAAAGAATGCTTCCTTTATTCCTGTGCTCTCTAGTGTTTTTAATAGGACTAGGTACTATTTTTTGTCAAAAACTTTTTTTGTTTTGCAAGACAATGGGGTCAAGTGACTTGCCCGAGGTCACACAGCTAGGTAATTATTAAATGTCTGAGGCTGGATTTGAACTCAGGTCCTCCTGATTTCAGGGCCAGTGCTGTATCCACTGCACCATCTAACCGCCCCTTGTCAAAAACTTTTTGCACAGCTTTTGAGATAATTATGTTATCTTTTCTGTTAGTTTTGTTTTGCTGATGGTTTACTGATAGTTTTCCTAATATTGAATATTCCTGGTATAAATCACATCTGGGTTTAGAATATTATCCTGATAATAAATTGTTATAATTGCTTTGCTAATATTTTATTTACAATTTTGCATCAATATTTATTAGGGAAATAGGTCTATAATTTTCTACCTTTGTTTTAACACTTCCTGGTTTGGGTATCAGCATCTTACTTGTGTCATAAAACAAATTTAGTAGGACTCTATCATCATCTATTTTTCCAAATAGCTAATATAGTATTGGAATTAATTGTTTCTTCTAAATTCATCTAGCCCTGGAGATTTTTTCATGGGGAGTTTATTGATAGTTTCTTCAATTGGTTTTTCTGAAATGGGATTATTTAAGTATTTTATTTCCTCTTCTGTTAATCTGGGTAATTTATATTATAGTTAATATTTGTTTCACTTAGATTGTCAAATTTATTGGCATACATTTGGGCAAAATAGCTCTGAATTATTGTTTCAATTTTTTCTTCATTGATAGTGAATCGAACCTTTAATTTTTTTATATTAGTAATTTATTTCTTTTTTATATTAGTAATTTTTTCTTTTTAAAAATTAGAATAGCTAAATGTTTAACTATTTTATTTTTTTATAAAAATAACTCGGTTTTATTTATTGGCTCAATAATTTTTTACTTTCAATTTTATTAATTTCTCCTTTGATTTTCAGGATTTATAATTTGGTACTTAATTAGGAATTTTTACTTTGTCCTTTTTCTAGCTTCTTTAGCTGCATGTCCAATTCATTGATCATTTCTTTTTCCAGTTAGAGACATAAAATTTCCCCTAAGAACTGCTTGCCCATTCATTCTTTAGGATCACATTATTTAGTTTCCAATTAATTTTTAGTTTCCTTTCATACTCCTTTATTACACAGCATTTTTATTGCATCATAATTTGATAGGGATGCATTTAATATTTCTGGCTTTCTGCTTTTGATTGTGACATTTTTATTCATGGTCAATTTTCACATAGGTTCTATGAACCATTAAGAAAAAGATACATTCCTTGTATCCCCATTCAATTTTTCCAGAGATCTATTTTAAATAACTTCTTAAAAATTCTATTCACATTCTTAACTTCTTTCTTGCTGAAGGGTAAAAGGTTAAATTGAGATCTTCCCTATCAGCCATCATGTCCATGGAGAAGGAACTTTCTGAGCACATTGAACCAAGCATGACTGATCAAGACATGTCTTGGACAGGGAGTGCTGGGGACCATTCCTAGTAAAAATGTTTTTGGGATCCACACCTAGGGACTTGGTCTGTCTCTGGGTGTTTACCACAAGTCACCTTGAGAAAGTGATTGTACTCAGAATCTGAGGGTGTTTTGACTGAAACTCCCAGATCATTGAGTTCAGTCCTGTAAACCCTTGGACCTGTGCCACTTTTATGTGAGCACTCACTATAAAGGTCTTACTTGGGAAAGTGGGTTTTAAAAGTCCATCCTTTTGGAGAGTACACTTAAGGGACTTTCCCAATTGAGACCCTGGAGGCCGTGTTGTGACATCTCAGGACTTCTCCAGTCAGATTTCTAGGCTTGTTGGAGTCTCCTCAGTTAGGTCCTTTCTCTCTTATCTTTCTTTTCTTCTTTCTCTATGGTGATGTTTTACGTGTGTGTGTGTGTGTGTGTGTGTGTGTGTGTGTGTGTGTATAATCTTGGATTCTAAGGATATTGGTCATTAAATTCTGATTTAAAGACTTAAGAGAGACAGCATGTCATGGCGGGACAATTTCTGACCAATTAAATTAAAAGTTTATACACATGTAAGCCATTACTCTTGCTTAGTTTGTGGTTAGTTTATCTAGCTCTGAGAGAGAGTTTGAGATCGCCTACTAGTATAGTTTACTGTCTATTTCCTCCTTTACCTCATTTAACTTTTCCTCTGAGGATTTTGGATGCTATGTCCCTCAGTGCATATATGTTTAATATTGATATTACTTCACTGTCTATGGTAGCTAAGTATAGTTTCCTTCCTTATCTCTTTAAATTAGATTTTGGGGGCCGCTAGGTGATGCAGTGGATAGAGCACCAGCCCTGGAGTCAGAAGTACCTGAGTAGCCTCAGACACTTAATAATTATCTAGCTGTGTGGCCTTGGGCAAGCCACTTAACCCCATCACCTTGCAAAAACTAAAAAAAAAAAAAATTAGATTTTTGCTTTTTGCTTTGTCTGAGATCAGAATTTCTACCCAAGTTATTTAAACTTTAGCTGAATCATAATCTATTCTGCCTCAACCTTTTAACTTTGCTATGTGTGTATCTCTTTGCTTCAAATATATTTCTACTCTTCTATCTACTTTCATGTTATGGGAGAGAGTCCATCCATTTACATGATCACAAACTGGGTATTTCCTCCATCCTGTTTTCCCCTGCTGTTTATACTTTTCTCTTCCTCTTCATCCTTTCCCTCCTCACCAGTGTTTTGCTTGAACACCACCTTCTTCCATCCCACCTCCCCTCTATCATCCCTTCCCCCACTTTTTTCTTTCCCCTTTCTTCTCCTATTTCCCTATAGGGTAAGATAAATTTCTAAACCCAACTGAGTGTGTATGTTATTCCCTCTTTGAACCAAATCCAATGAGATTAATATTCAAACATGTCCTTCCTTCTTTCTCTCTGTTGTAATAGGTCTTTTATGGCTCTTCATGTAATGTAATTTGATCTATTCTGCCCTCCCCCTTTCCTCTTCTCCCAGTACAATCCTTTTTTCACCCCTTAAGTTTTTTATATCACATCATAATCAACCTACACCCACACCCTCTGCATATATATTTGAAATCCTTCTACCTACTCTAATAGAAATACAGTTCTCAAGCATTTCAAGTATCATCTTCCTATGTAAGAATGAAATAGTTTAATCATGTTGAATAATATTTTTTTCTTTCCCATTTATCTTTTTCTGCTTTTCTTGAATTTTGTATTTTAAGATCAAATTTTCTGTTGAGCATTGTTTTTCACCCAAAAAGTTTGGAAGGTCCCTTATTTCACTGAATGCCCTTTTCCCTAGAAAAAATATGCTCAGGTTTATTAGGTAATTGATTTCTGGTTGTAATCTGAACTCCTTTGTTTCTGGAATATCCTATTGCAAACCTGATCCTTTAATGTAGAAGTTGCTAAATCCTGGGTAATCTTGACTATCAATCCTTGGTATTTGAATTGTTTCTTTCTGACTGCCTGCAGTATTTTCTCCTTGACCTGATAATTCTGAATTTGCATTGTGAACTTTAGTATCTCTTTTTTAGCATCTTTTTCAGGAAGTAATCAATGAATTCTTACAATGACTATTTTACCCTCTGATTCTAACTTTGTTATCCAGGCTCTTTTTGCAAATCAAGGTGTTCAGGTAATCCAGTAATTCTTTTTTTTTTTTTTTAAGGTTTTTGCAAGGCAAATGGGGTTAAGTGGCTTGCCCAAGATCACCGGGCTAGGTAATTATTAAGTGTCTGAGGCTGGATTTGAGGCCACCTAGCTGCCCCTATCCACTGTGCCACCTAGCTGCCCCTCATTAATTCTTAACCATATCTTTTCTTGATCTATTTTCCAGATCAGTTGTTTTTCCAGTGAGATATTTTACATTTTCTTCTATGTTTTCATTTTTTTTCTTTTCTTTTCTGATGCTTGATGTCTCCTAGAATCATGAGCTTCCACTTTCTGAATTGGTATTGAGGGATCTGCAGATGAGGGGAGGTAGCTCAGTCTCTTCAGACTAAGACAGGGATCCATTGTTTAATTGATAGAGGCCCATCTTTTGCCTGGGAGGGGCAAGGTACTTTATTAAAAGTTCATTGAAGGGGTGGCTAGGTGGCACAGTGGAAAAAGCACTGGCCCTGGAGTCAGGAGTACCTGGGTTCAAATCCAGTCTCAGACACTTAATAATTACCTAGCCCGGTGGCCTTGGGCAAGCCACTTAACACCATTTGCCTTGCAAAAACCTAAAAAAAAAGTTCATTGAATTCTCTCATAGCTTGAACAATGGGATGGGGGAGGGGAGAGATGCATGGTCAGTACAGAAGATGCAGATTAATAATGATAAAACATATTTCTTTATCCAATATTTCCTCTATTTCAGTATGAGCTTAATTGGCTTCAGAATTGCTGATTTTCCTGCATATCTAGTTGGGTTTGTTCTTATTGCATAGGACTACTGGTATGTCACACCACCCTATACCTTAATTTATCTAGTTATTCCTCAGAGAACTCTTCTTGGCTACTTGGATAACTGGGGAGCTCAAGTAAGTCCAGATAGTTAGTCTACTCATTTATAAATTTCAAATTCACTTTTACAACCTACAAACTTCTTTATATTCATTTAGAGCAGTAATTATGAAAAGATTAGATCAGTCCCATTTAAATCCTCCTTAATCATTTTGATTGGTTTACAGAATTACAAGATGAGATTACAGATAGTTTAACATGATTATACATGTGAAGCAAGGCACAGAAAACCCTGTAGTCTTTGGAGGCTTTTCTGTACTATGGAGAATGATTCTCCATTTTCTTCATTTCCTAAGCTATTTTGGATATGCCTTTCAGAATATGCCACCCATCCTCAAGTGGTTTGTCCCATCAACAGGATAGGTGTTTGACTGGACTTCTGCCTGAACTCTATCTCTCTTACTCTTACTCATTCTAATTCCCCATGATCTGGCCACATGGCTAGAACAACATGGCCCCATCTCCACAGTGGCTTGATCTATGTTGATCTAAGCTTATCTTCTCTTCTTTTTTCCTCTCCTGGGCTTCCTCCCTGATTTCCCCAGGTCATTGGGCAGATTTGAACTCACCTGATCACCAAACATGATCAGGTCAGACCCAAGACAGAATTCTAAAACTAAGCAGATTAACTGAGGAGGTCTTGGAGGTGAGGGTGTGGGAGAAGATGAAGGTTAGGAACAAGGGCTCTGGGGAGAAGAGGAAAGAGTTCCAGCGGGGAAGGAAGAAGAGAGAAAGCAGTCAGAGCACAATGTATAATGTCTTGTGGAAGTGTGGGTAGGATGTGAGGCATGGATTGGGCTTTGGTGAGATAGTACTCACCATTTAGTAGGAGGTCTTGGAGGTGAGGGTGTGGGAGAAGATGAAGGTTAGGAACAAGGGCTCTGGGGAGAAGAGGAAAGAGTTCCAGGGGGGAAGGAAGAAGAGAGAAAGCAGTCAGAGCACAATGTATAATGTCTTGTGGAAGTGTGGGTAGGATGTGAGGCATGGACTGGGCTTTGGTGAGATAGTACTCACCATTTAGTATGGAGTATCACTAACTGAATAGGCATATATACTATATGTAATTATATATGTAAATGCAAGGAGAACCAGTGCAGGAGGTTATATATGATTGAACTGATCATGAGCAGGCAAGCAGTTGGGTGAGATCAGTTGAAAACAAAATAAGAGGTCATAGAATTATTTACCATTGCACAAAGCCTTGAAGAATTGATCAGAGACAGAATCTGCCTCAAGCCCTCTCTTCCTCCGTTATGTTGGGTGTTCTCAGTCACCTCAAAGACTTTGATCCTCCAGTTTCTCATCTGTGAAATGAAGGGATTTGGAATAGATGCATTTTATTATCTCTCCTCAATGCAAATGAATGACCTCATGATCTGGTCTTTGAAGTCAATAATCTTTCCATTACTAAGATATTATGGCAGTTTAACCTGTGATGTCATATCAATTTAACCCTACCTCTGAAATAAGCATTTATTAAGCACCTGCTAGATGCCAGGCACAATGATAAATGCTTTACAAATAGTATCTCCCAGCAACCCTGTGAGATAGATGATCTCCATTTTGCAGGCAAAGAGAGGTTAAGTGACTTCCTCAGGGCCACATTCTTAGAAAGTATCTAAAACTGGATTTGAACTCAGCGCTTTTTGACTCCTTATCCACTTATTGACTGTATTGTCTGTATGACTTTGAACAAGTCGACTAGTCTCCCTGTTCTCTCCTTCCTATCCTACCCCAAGAAATATTACTTTACCCTGTCCTAGACTGGTTCCTGCTATCACAGTCTTGGAACTGGAAGGGACCTTAGAAATCATCTAGCTAATTTGCCTCATTTTAGAAATAAGAAAAGGGAGTCCTAAAACAGAAAGTGACTTGTTCACAGTCACAGAACTGGAACTAGACCCTGGTCCAAGTACAAAGATCTCACTTTACCAGAACACCATGTCACTGAGAATGGAGTCCTGAATCCCTGGTAGCAAACTAATACTCTGAACTCCAATTCCACTTTGTTTTCCAATGCACCATTACATCCACCGCATGAGCTGAGACAGGTAGGAAAGTAAATATTCAGATGAATGCAGACAAGGTAGCTGTCTTTCCAGCTGTGGGGCTTGGCCTAGGAGAGGACAAGGAAATGGGAAATGGATTGTAGGCTTTCAGGAAAAACTGTTTGTCAAGTTGGTCTGGAGTAAGAAGACTAGAAAGGAAACAGATGGGGGAGACTCAGTGGTTGTATTTTCATCCTAGAGGCAACAAAACTCCTCTCTGGAGGTTTTTGAGTCAGGGAAGGGAATGGTCAGTATTGTGCATTGGGAAGATTACTTGTCAGCTTTGTGGAGAATGGTTGGGAGAAAGAAAAATAGAAATAAAGAGATGAATTCTGAGGCTACAACAGTAGTCTAGGTGAGAGGTATTGAGAGTCTGATCAAGGGTGGCCATGTGAGCCAAAAGAACAGATTAAATATGAGAGAAGAGACAAGACTTAGTGACCTTAGCTATGGAGATCAGCAGGAGGGAATGTGGAAGCTGAATCCAAGGCTGCCAATCTGGGGGGGGGGGACGACTGGGCTCAGGGTGGAGCCCTCAACAAAAGGAGGAAAATTAGAGAAGGATCAGGTTTGAAGAAAAAGACAATAATTTTTATTTTATAATGTATCTGAGATACCTTTGGTACAGGCAGGGATCTTTCTGTTTTTTTTTTAATTCCCTCAGGTAAGTAAGAGGCTACCCTTCATGTGCCTTTATGAGTCTTATTTCTGTCCTATTACAGGCAACTGCAACCTAGAAATGGTATCTTCTCTGAACAGGACCCGAGGAGATGAAGTTGTATTCCATCTAGATTCCCAAATAGGAAATGAGACCCAGATAATGAGATGGTATTTGGAATCTAGGAGCCTACTTCTCCTCACCATGTCTCCAGGGAAGAGCAGTCCAAGCTGGATCATTCCCCAGAAGGAATATGAGGATAGGTTGTTTGCCCCCAATGATACATCTCTGAAGTTAATAAATTTGACCCCTGAGGACAGTGGATGCTATGAAAATCATGTGATATCAAGCTCAGGAGAAATTCGTATTCAAAGATTCAACCTAACAGTCTCAGGTAAATGAACCACTTGCCCCCATTTGAATTCCACCTTGCTAACACACTTGTATATTTTAAAAACTTCCTTTCACTCTCCCATCTTTAAATCTTTCCAAAATCCATCTTCCTCTCTAACTTTGCCCTTTAGAAAGGAAAGGAGGAGAGATGTTCTTTCCTTCCATAAGGGGAAAATAGAGAAAAGAAAAGTGAGGCTACAAGGACTGTCCTAAGGTCACACAACCATGAGCCAGTCTAGATGAATGACTAGGATTGGCTGAGGTACACATCTACCTTCCTTGAAAAACCAGGTGAAAGTCAGGGAATTTCCTAAAGTGAAGAGTAATCCCTGAAGGCTGAATGTGCTCCTAAAATAGTAAAGTAATACCTATGTCTCCTTCTAGGAGAGAGACAGAGACAGAGAGAGAGAAAGAGAGAAAGTGTGATGTAAAGAATAAGGAGGTATATCAGAGGAAGATGACTGGCTCACAGTAGGAGAGAAAGGATGTTTAGGGAGAAATTAAATTACAGGGGAACTGAATCAGCTTTGTAAATACTGACATTCTGAAAGAGACACACTCCAGGTATTTCCTATTGTCATATTTATTGCTAACTTATCTGGTTATCTCTGTATTTCTACCCTCTGTTTAAACCATCGAGGCCCTTTTCTCTCTTGATTGCTCTTCTTTCCATATCCCTCCATCCCTCTTCCTGGTCCTTGTTTACCTAAATCACCAAAAATTCAATCAGGAGCAGAATCTCTGCTAGTTCTTTCCTATTCTCTTCTCCCCATTCCAACTTGCTTCCTTCACATGGTCCCCTTTCTAGTGTCTGTCCCTTTGGCCAGTGACAGAATGATAATGAAAGATCCTGACTTATTATTTTAGAGACTGTGAATACAGAGTCTAACAAGAACCCATGGATTTGGATCATTGTCATTGTCATTGCCATTCTGGTCCTTCTATTCTTCTGGAAACAAACAAGAAATTGCCTTTTCATTAAAGGTAACCTGAAGACAGGAGAGATTATGACTATGCTGGGGCAATGGGGCTTGGGCAGATAATTTGTCCTGAGTTTTCTTTGGGGAGATGGGAGGAAGGAATTGGACCCTGAGTCTTGCATGTTCTCATCAGTGGCCTAGCTTTATGGCAGGGGTGTGACCAACCTGCTCTTGGACACCGCTCTTCTCATCTCTAGATATTCTCAGAAGATGGAATATAGCACCAGTACCAAACCAAAGGGAGGAAAGAAGACTACAGGAGGAATGTGCACTTTTCCAGTTGACTTCTGTTCAGATCAAGAAACACAAATCAAAGACAGAAGGGTAAGACAGTTCTTTGTTAGCCAGATAGATAGATAGACAGATAGATAGACAGATAAATATCAAAGCCAAGAATGAGGCCTGTCAGAAGTAGGCAGTGGAATATGATCTTGCTTCTTGGCAAGTGTATAACCTACACAGGTTCGGGGCTTAAAAAGCTGAGGGTGCCCTAATCCTGAGAGCCCCTGAAAGGGTTTTTTCCCTCTTATATCATGATTAGGTGACTGAAGGTTCTCTTATTTTTTTAAAGTAACTGTGCTGTGGTAAAACATTTTTGAGTTTTAAGCTCAAAGAGCAATGGGGCAGAATCCAGTCCTACTCCTATGAGAAAGATTTTACCTCCTTCCAAAAATACAGAAATAAATGATCACCTTAGCAGTACCCTCGAGACTTTAAAGCAAAGTATGTGATTCTTTGACATGGACACAATTTTTGATTAATGGCTTGACAGAATAGAAAGGTCATTTATATGGAACATTTTGTACAATAGAACTTTGTCAGCTATGTTGTTTTGCTGGTGGTGGTTGTGATGGTGTTGGTCCTTCCTTCTCAGAGAGGACCAGTGACATCCACAGGGTTATGTCATGACTTGCAAGTGAACTGGATTTACATGAGTCATCAGTTTTACTCTCTCTTCCAGAGTAATGTAAGTCTAGCAGCCAGACACAGGTGAAGACAACTGGTGACACAAGATAATGAAGGAAAGCAGTCTGCACATCACAGGAGAGCAACAGAGAGAAGTACAGACAAGAGCAGGTCAATAAGATTGACAAAAGATATTTTTTTCTGCTGTATTCTTGGAAGCCTAAGCTGATTTTTCCCAGGCCATGACCTGAGAGATAATCTTTATGTATGTACTTCTTCATGTGTGTTGCTTGCCTATGAATATGCTTCTGCTAACCTCTGGAATCACTTTTTGCCCATCATCCTCATTTTCTTGTCTCCTACCTGATGTGGGGGAGCATTATTTCAATGCTGATCCTTGATAAACTTTCCCTTTTTCTTGTACAAAAATAGGACTCTTGACCATTTCAGACCAGCTCCACACCAATCCAAAGCCTCATTCCAATTTCCCTTCATATATTGTGTTCTCCTGTTCACATGTGAGTTGATCTGAGGGCAAGATAAACCATAGACTGCAGTTCAAATTCTTCCATAGCACTCAATAGCTATGTGACCTTGACCAAGTCACTTAGCCTCAGTTTGTCTCAACTTTCTTATCTGTAAAATAAGATTAATAATAGTGCCTACCTTCCAGAGTTGGAAAAAATGTTATAATATTTGAGGATTTTAAAATATTTTCCCCCCAATTATAACAAAAAAGTTTTTTAATTGGGTTTTTTAAATTTTCAGTTCCAAATTCTATTTTCTCTCTCTCTGATGCAGCAAACACAGTTTGATATAGGTTATATATTTATTATCATGCAAATATATTTCCATATTAGTCATTTTGTGGAAGAAAATGAACAACAAAAAAAAGAATTGGCAGAAGGAACAAAAGCAGAAAAAAATAGTATGCTTCCTTCTATATTCAGATGCCATCAGTGCTTTCTCTGGAGGTGGATAGCATTTTTTTTTCCAGAGTCCTTTTTTATCCCTGAGTCTTGGATCAATATGAAGATGTAAAGCACTTTATGTAAAGTCATTGTAAATATGAAGTACAGATTTGTAAAGCACTTTGCAAACCTTAAAGTTCTACTAGATGTTACCTATCATTACTATCAGTATTGTTATTGATATCTCAAGCACTTTGCAATGAGTGGCTCAAAATGAGCACTGAAGTTAACTATTTACCTCTCTCTATGATTAATTCCCTTTTCTTTGAACCAATTGTGCTTTTATATATACCTAGAAAAAGTCAACACACCTATGAAGGCTGGTGATCTTGAGTAACTGTGAATCAATAACATCCCTTAAACTTCAGGTGCCCTTCTTTGGATCACTGTGAATGATGGGGTTGAGGTGACAGTTACTCTCAGGTGCTATATATTAAAAGGACAAGACCTGACTCATGAATCATCACTCATCACTATGTATATCTAATTACAGGATCCAGCCAGAACTGTGGTCAGTAAAATTTATCTAAGGGATGAATTTATTACTATTGCTATTATTGCTATTATTATTATTGTTATTATTATCATTATCATCATTATTATTATTATTATTATTATTATTATTATTAGTAGTAGTAGTAGTAGTAGTAGTAGTAGTAGTAGTGTTGTATTCAAAGAGCGAGATGGAAACCAGAATTTGATAAGGTTGGAGATCTTTATTCCTGGGGACTGTCTGGGGAATGAGTACCTGAGTGTTCAGGGGATAGGGTTTTTATAGTGTTTTCTTTTGGGGGGGGGTTACTGAGCGCAAGCAAGATACAGAGAAGCAAAGACAGCAGTTAGATATATTATCTTGACATATAAATATGTAAACATAGGGTTCCATATAGATAGGGGTGAGAAGGGGTCAGGGTCTTTGTGTAATGTTTGAACATATTTTCTGAGATGGAGGGAGTCTGGAATTTACTATCTTATGGTTCCAGCCGCATCTGGGGAAGGGGGAGAGTCCTGGAGTTTAACAGATACAGCAAGATAATTAGGCTAACAAGGGTACTTTGTAAATCTTTTATGGTATATCCATGACTCCTTGGGTCCTATCAGACTATTTTCAGACCCAAAGGCACCTAGCCAAAGTTATATTTCCTAAGGAATTTCTCTGGGCCCAGAAGGATGTCAGGGGCCCCCTTTCTATACAGGAATTTCACAAACATTGATAGTGTGCTTCAGTAGTAGTAAAAACTTCTAATCCTCTATTACCTTTTTCCGTACCTGGCTGTATACCTTTATGATCTTTTCCTCATGAAGTCAAAATTCTGTTATAAGCCAACAGCAGCCCCACTTGGAGTTCTTTGGGTCACAGGCTTAGAACTCATCAGAACTGGAAACTGAAGTATGAGAAATATGATTTATAATTAATCTGTTCTCTCTTTATTGACTACAAACTTTTAAGTTAACACTGAATCCCCCTCCCACATCTTTTGTAACAACTTATGAATATTTTATAATTATTTATGAACATTTTGTAATAATTTATGAACTTTTTATCATAACTTGTGAATCTTTTGTTCCAACTTGAGAATTAAAGTCTGTACTTCTTCCACCTCCTCAGAGTCTAGTGATTTGTTTATTTAAAAGGAACCCACATAGATCCTTAAGTCCCCTCCCCTGAAGCCAATTCTTCCATCTTCAATAGTTCCCTCAGAGACCCTAGTAACTAAATCCTTCACTTGGCCCAGAAAACTAAAGTCCATGAAGATCAAGTGAGTTACTTGAAGACATAGAATTAATCAGAGGAAATTTATCCTAAATTGTCTGACTGAACTCTTCCTGAGTTCAAATTCTACCTCAGACTCTTCCTAGCTATGTGATCCTGGGTAAGTATCTTAACCCTGCTTGCCTCAGTTTCTTCAATCTGTAAAATGAGCTGGAAAAGGAAAGGACAAACCACTCCAGTATCTCAACCAAAAAACCCCAAATGGGATCATGTAGAGTCAGACACAACTGCTTTTAAAGACACAGAAATAGGAGTGGCTAGGTGGTGCAGTGGATAGAGTGCTGACCCTGGAGTCAGGAGGATCTGAGTTCAAATCCAGATTCAGACACTTTAATAATTGCCTAGCTATGTGACCTTGGGCAAGTCACTTAACCCCCATTGCCTTGCAAAAACCAAAAAAAAAGATATAGAAATATAATTCAATTATATATGTGTATATATGTATATAAGTTAAATTCACTGTTTATATTATTTGACTTATTTTTCTGATTCTTTAAGAACAGAAGTGATTGAAATGTTACCTTTTACATGGAAGCCCCCTTTTAATCAAATCAAATTAGCAATTATAAAAGGTGAACCTTGCCTTTAAGAAGAGATACAAATTTGAAAGTAAAAATGTCAGCTAAAGAAACAAAAGCCTACCTGCTTGTCTTCCAAATCCCATAAAGATAGCACCTAGGAAGGTGCTTTGTGAAGGTTTTTAGCATAACAGATGGGGCACTCCTTTACTGAAATGCTTGATTTCTGGTCCCATCTTCAGTTGCTGCCTGCCTCATCCCAAGAGAACCCAGTTTTCTCTTTTGTTTGGACAAGCTGGGGGGTAATGTTTCAGATTCCACCTTCACTTTGTCAAAATGATAAAAATTCCAATGTAGCAGTCCATTTGGGGAGGGTTTGACTCATTAAACACCCTAAATACGACTGTGTAATTATAAAATTTAGAGAAATATTAAAAAAATACAAGTATTAACCTAATTTTATTTTGCTCTTTCTTTAGGTCAAATTCTAGAGGTTAACATTTGGATCTTATTAGGACAAACTCTGGGGTTAACATGTATTTAATTTAATTATCTCTTTTCAAGGCCAAAACTCAGTGAGTACCCCTCCTCATATTTGGAGGCCCAATCCACAAGAATCTGATACAATTAAAAGAACTGAGCAACAGCAAATTTTGATTTTAGAACTAGTGTTCTTTTTATTGAATTTAATGCTAGTATGGTGATGTTAAAAATCATCTAACTTAGGCTCTAAGTCTTGGGCCACATACCTCTGGTTTTGCCATAGGTGCTAACTCATTCTTTTCACAGTGACTGTATCATCTAGACTGATGGGGTTCCTTTTTATATGACCCCTAGGGTTTTCTCTTGTACCAGTATCTTACTGTTCTTTTCCCTACTCCCACCTGTCACTGTTTTCAATTAGCTGGAATAGGGACCACAAACATTGAGCCAGGGGGATAAAATGCTCTCCAGTCTCCCAAAACTTCCATGAACATATGAACCACTTTTACTGTGATAGGGAGGGAGTAGCTTGTGTCTTAACTATGATAGTCATTGGTACAATCTTTTTCTCATTTTACTCTAAACTCTGAAGAACTTTACAGTGTTTTGGCATGATTCACTACCCATCTCCTTTCCTGAAGATATTCTATCTAGGTTTGCAGTATGTCCTATTAAGAGAGAAATAGTCTCACAGATTGACACTGTATTATCAATGGAGAGGGCCCATGAGATGTCTTCAGGGAAATGTAATAAACTGAGATCGCAGATGGTTGGCTATGTAACAGCCCTGAGGCAGGACTGGAACTTCTGGGGGAAAGTCTACTGAAAAGACATAAGACAAGTTAAGTACATCTTTATTTACCAAAGTGCCTTGGCAGGTAACCCAAGATATCTATAATGTATGGCACATCAGCATGAATAGGGGGCACTACTTTATTAAACTTTCTTGTAATCCACAGTCATTCTCTATGACCTGTCTGGTTGTTGAACTGTCCAAACAGGGCTGGTAAAGGCATTATAGACATGCCTCAGTAAGCCCATCCTATAGAACTCCTTTCTTGACTCTCCTTTCTCTTTATGCCCTCTTAGAAGGTGCTACTGTATTACATACAATAAGATCATCTTTGGTAACAGCATTGCTGGGGGCCCCAGTTGTGGCTCAGGAGAAGAGAGGAGCATCTGAGGTCAGGCTTCCAGTAGAGCTCAGAAAAAAATCTAAAGTCCGAGACATTATTCCGCAACTCTAATACAACCAGAATCTGACTGTAACATAAAGTTACCAGCCAAGAAATGAGCTACTGAGAAAAAAACTTAATAAGTAAAAGAAAAAGGAACATACACAAGAAATTGACAATCAAAAACTATTATGGTGATAGAGAAGATCTGGATTTTAAGGAAGGAGATAATGAAGTTAAAACAACTAATCTTGGGGCAGCTAGGTGGTGCAGTGGATAGAGCACTGGCCCTGGGGTCAGTGTTCAAATCTGGTCTCAGACACTTAATAATTACCCAGTTATGTGGCCTTGGGCAAGCCACATAACCCCATTGCCTTGCAAAAAAAACTAAAAAAACCCCAAAACAGCTAATCTTCCTTCAAAGAAAAAAAAGCAAAATGTTTACATATTCAAAAAGAGTTTTTAAGAGTTTAAAAAGGACTCTTTAAACAAATAAGAAAAGATAGAGGGGAAAATGGGAGGAAAAAATAAGAGCAATAGAAGAAAATTATGAAAAATTGCCCAAAAATTTACAGAATAAAATAATTCCATAAAAATTAGAATTGCACAAAGGGAAGCTGTTGATTTCATAAGACTCTAAGAAATGATTTTTAAAAATAAAAAGAATAAGGGGTGGCTAGGTGGTGCAGTGGGGGCAGCTAGGTGACTCAGTGGATAGAGCACTGGCCCTGGAGTCAGGAGTACCTGAGTTCAAATCTGGCCTCAGACACTTAATAATTAGCTGTGTGGCCTTGGGCAAGCAACTTAACCACATTTGAATTGCAAAAACCTAAAAAAAAAAAGAATGAAAAAATAGAATATGAAATATCTCATTGGAAAAACAACTCTCTTGGAGAGCAGACTGAGGAAAAGAGACAACATAATAATAATTATTGGATTACCTAAAAGGTATGATAAAAAATGATTCTAGATATTCTACTTCAAGAAATTATTAAGAAAAATTTCACTGCAGATTTAGAAATAGAAGGCAAACTTAGAAATTCACTGATCATCACCTGAAAGAGATCCCAAGATGAAAACTCATGGAAACATTATGTATGAATTTTGAGGCTACCAAGTCAAAAAAAAATATGGAAAAAAATGAGAAAAAATTTAATAATGTGGAACTACAGTCAGGATAACACAAGACTTCGTATGGAACATTTTATTCCAAAAACCAAAGGATTAAGAATAATCTTCCCAGGGGCAGCTAGGTGGCTCAGTGGATAGAGCACCCAGCCCTGGAGTCAGGAGGACCTGAGTTCAAATCCAACCTCAGACACAATAATTGCCTAGCTGTGTGACCATGGGCAAGTGACTTAACCTCATTGCCTTGCAAAAAAAAAAAACATGACAAATTAAAAAAAAAGATTAATCTTCCCTGCAAAGCTTAATGTAATCCTGGGGGAAAAAAGCATGTTTATTAATTAAAGTACTTTCAGACTACACAGAGATGTCATTTTGGTCTTCATACATATACATATGTGTGTATATGTATATATATATATGTATATATATATATATACATATATATGTAGAAGGCTTAGGGTTGAGTAGAGTATGATGGCATAGTCACATGATCCTAAAAAATGAAATTGAGTAGGGAGAGGTAAAATGTAGCAATTATCTCATACAAATGAAGTGTGAATGGAAGAACTGTTTCTATGGAAGCAGATAAGAGTGGAGGGTTAGTACTGCTAGAACCTCATTCTCATCAAAATTGGGTTCAAGAGGGGAACTAGATGGGCAAGGGAATAGATAAGGGATGGACTGTCAGATCAAAAAATAGGGTAATAAGAAAGGATAAGGGAGGGAGTATTACAAAAGCAGGCAAATTAAGAAATAGGAAGGTCCTTTCTCATGCTTTTTTTCCCTTTCCCTTGAGTTCTAATTCCTCTATCACAAAATGACTAATATATAGTTATGTTAAACACAAATGTACATGAACAAAATTTACCAGGCTCCTCTCCCTATTTCAACCCATGAAATACTCTCCCTTGTCCCAAGTTGCTGCCTGGCATCATAGACCCAGAACTGGAAGGGACTTTAGAGGTCATCTGGTTCACCTGCCTCATTTTTGAAATGAGAAAGAGAAATACTAGAAAGGAATATTGTTCACAGTCACACAGTAAGAATGGAGTAGAGTTGGACCTAGACCCTGGTTCCAGCACAGAGATCTTGCTTTACCATCCCATCTCACTGAGAATGGCATCCTTATTCCCCCAAACTAATGCTCTGATTCCTATTGCACTCCGTTTTCTGATACACCATAACACCAAACCACATGAGCCAAGATTTCAAGAAAAGCAAACATTCAGATGGGGCAGCTCAATGATGCAATGGAGAGAGGACTGGACCTGAAGTCAGGAAAACTATCATATTGAGTTCAAATTCTCCCTCAGACATTTAACTAGTGAAATATTCCTGAGCACGTCACTTAACCCTGGCTGCATTGGTTTCTCATCTGTAAAATGAGAAGGAAATAGCAAATTGCTCCAGTATCGCTGCCAAGAAAACACAAAATATTGAACAGGGAAAACAACCCAACAACAACAAAAGACTCAGATGCAAGCAAAGTGTATCATTTGGCCTGGGTGAAGAATGGAAATGGAAAATGAAATGCAAACTCTGGGGGACAACTGATGACAGTCAAGTTTGTCTGAAATGAGAAGTGCATAAAGGGGGAAAAAAACATGTGAAGACTGGAAAGGAAGCAGATTATGGAGCCCCAGGAGTTTGTATTGTCATCCTAAAGACAACAAAACTGCTGGATTTTTGAGCAAAGAATAGGAATGGTCAGGGCTACGTCTTGGGAATACTTGTCAACTCTGTGGAGGATGGATTGGAGAAAAGAGAGAACAGAAGCAGGGAGATGAATTAGGAGACTATGTCAGTGGTTCAGGTGAGAGGTGGAGAGAGCCTGAGTGTCCATATGAGAGGTGCTGAAAAAAGAGAAGAATCCAGACTTGGTGACTTTGGCTGTGGAGAGCAGCAGGAGAATATTTCACACCTGCTAGCCTTTTTCCTCTCTTGATTCCATATTTCTCCACCTCCTCTTTCTTGGTTCTTTTTTTTTTTAGGGTTTTTTGCAAGGCAAATGGGGTTAAGTGGCTTGCCCAAGGACACAGCTAGGTAATTATTAAGTGTCTGAGACCAGATTTGAACCTAGCTACTCCTGACTCCAGGGCCGGTGCTTTATCCACTGCACCACCTAGCCATCCCTTTCCTGGTTCTTGTTAACCCAAATGCTCCTCTCCAGTCCAAATTGGATCATTCCCCAGAAGGAATATGATGGAAGACTGCTTCAGATGATAAGTCTCTGAAGTGAATGAGTCTGATCTCTGAAAACAATGGATGTTATCAAAAAGAGACATATATATATATGTATATATATATATATATATATATATATATATACATATATATATATATATATGTATATAGGCTATTCTAACAGACTGCCACCTGGACAGTATCAGGAGCTGGCATGCTGCCCTGAGAGATAAGGTGTGCTGGAGTCCTTGGGAGCTGGACATTCTGCCCCACAGCCCAAGGACACAGGACACAGCTGTGTTTTGTCACCTCCCCCCCAAGTAACGCCTGTAGTGCAAGACACTGCACGTATATACTGCTTGTGCACTCCCATTCCCTCCATTTTCTTTGTTCTACCCTGGAAGACCTAACAGTATATATGTAAAAGCTAAGCAGTAATAAAATTGAGCTGGAGGCATAAGGCAGTGGTGGCTTGACTCCTTATTTTCAGCTCCCCTCTGGGAGGGAGGTTGTTGCTGTGGGTCCCAAGGTGAAGCTAGCCAAAACATATATATTCAGAAGTTCGACCTAACTGTCTCAGGTAAATGAACTACCTATCTTCTTTCCACCCCATCCTACAATCACACTTGTACACTTTTGAAGGCTACTCTACTCTCCTACCCTAAGCCCTTTCCAACACATATCTTCCCTTCCAACTTTGACTCTTAGAGGAGGAAGCAGGAGGAGAGATACTTTTTCCTTCCATAAGGCAAAAGTTGAGCATAGAAAACCGAGGTTGGAAGGACTATCCTAAGGTCACACACACAGTGAATGACTAGGTCTGACTGAAGTATACACCTACCTTCCTGGAGAAAAGTCAACCTTTCAGTCTATCCTCCACTCCCTCCGCCCCCCCCCCCCCCCCCCCCACTCCAGGCAATTTTCTTTCACTGAAGGACAATCCCTGAGGACTGAACCTGCTCCTGAAATAGTGAAGCAGAAATGTCTCCCTCTTATGGGAGTGTCCATAGGAGGGAGAAAAGGTGTGATACAGGGGGTAAAGAGGTACACTAGAAGAAACTAGTGCACACTGGGAGAGAAGGAAGACTTTCTGGGAGTAAAGTGGGGAGAAACTGAAGGAACTTAGCAAATACTGGCATTCTAAAAGAGATACTCTCCAGTTAGTGCCTATTGTCATAATTTAATGATAACTTGTCTGTTTTTCTCTGTATCTCCATCCTTTGTTCACACCTTCTAGCCCCTTTCTCTCTTAATTATCCTTGTTTCCATACTTTCCTATCCCTCTTTCTTCTGAGTTACCCAAATATCCAAAAAATTATATGAAGTGTTGAATCCCTTTCCTATTCTCTTCCTACTCTCTCTTGCTTTCTTCATATATTCCCCTTTCCAGGTCTCTATCTCACTTCTTAGTAATATTAATGCTTAAAGATTCTGACATTGTTTTAAAGATTGTAAATGCAGAGTTTGACATTATAAACCTGTAGATTTTGTTTGAATTTGTGAGTGGGGTCTTAATATTAGTAGTCCTGACAGCAGCATATGTCTTCCATTGGAGACAATGGAATTACCTTTACAGAATTCAAGATAATCTGAAGACATGGGAGATTATGACTTGGGCAGTCCTTGTGAGTGAGACAGAAAAACTGGACAGAAAAACACATTTTTCCTTTTTGGAGAAGGAAGTGAAGAGATGGGCCCTGAACCTTGCATGTTCTCATCTGATCTAGTTTCATGGAAGGGATGTGACCAGCCTGCTCTTTGACAATCACTCCAGAGTTACTAATGTACTGAACCACAGGGGGGAAAAAAAGACTAGAGGAAAGATGTCCACTTTTCTAGCTATCTTCCCTTCAGATCAAAAACATAGAATGAAGATACATGGATATGACAAATACAGAAATACATATTTATACATAGGCACATATAACCTTCATATACATACAATACATATATGTGTTCTGTATAAATGTGTGCATATGTGTATATATTTATATGTATATATGATGTATATATGTATTCAAAGAGAGAGAGAATGAGGCCTGTTAAGGGGTAGGCAGGAAAAAGATGTTCTTACCTCTTGGTCTTTGTTCTATTCCTTTATCTTTTCCTCCTCTAACTCATTTGCATAAGTTTGGGATTTAAAAAGTTGAGGATGCTCCAATCCTGAGAGCTCTTGACAGTTTCTTGAAGGCTGTCCTCTGGACAATGATAAGATGTATTTGCGCCATCAGAAGTTATGCAGCAATAAATTCTAATCCTAAATAAGAGAAGCCTCTGATAAAGAACTTGCCCCGCTGATCAGGAAATCAAAATAAAAGAATAGAATCAAGTTTAAAGTATCTAAGTATAAAGGATAATTCTGTTTCAAAGAGATTGCCACCATTCAAGAAATCTTCTTCCGGACAGGAAATTCCCATTTTATCCTAGACTGGAAAATCAAATGTATTCCCCCTATTGAGGAAAAAAAATTGAGCAAAGGTTTCCCCCGCTAGTATCATGATTAGGTGCCTGAGAGCTTGTTTGCCTTTTAAAATAGCTATGCTGCATCAACAGTTTTTTTAGTTTAAGCTAAAAGAGTCAATAATGGCAGAATCCAGTCCTCATCCTATTAGAAAGAGGAAGCCACTCAGATGAAGATTCTCTCTTGAGCCTGGAGTATGAAGACAGAAGCCTCAGATGCCAAAATAACTTCTGGCAAAAATGCAGAAATAAAAGAATACTTTATCAGCACCCTTGAGACCTTAAAGCAAAGTGTGTGGTTTTCTGAAATTTTTTTTAATGACTCAACAGAATATATAAATAGAGCCTTGCTGTTCCTCCTTCATTTTCTCAAAGTAGACCAATGACATCAGCAGGGCACTGTCTTGGTTTACAAGTGAATGGGATTTGGGTGAGGCAGAGCTATGCATTCATCAACCTCACTTTCTCCTTCAGTCATGGGGGTTTCAGGAGTAAGACATGGGTCTGGAGGACTGTTGAACTACACAAGATAATGAAGGAATAAAGACGATTTTCCCCCTTCTACTGTTTTTTACCATATATCCATGCTTCTCACTGATGATGTATTTCGGTGGTAAATTCTGCCTCAGAATTCTCAGGGAAATGTCATTACTTCTCTCTTTACTAACCTCTTGAATGGCATTCTACCCATTGTCCTCATTCCCCGCTCTCCACCCTCTTAAAGCTGATCTCTGATAAATGAGCTTTCCCTTTTTCTTGTGCAGAAACTGGACTCCATATCAAAACACAGAGCACTTCCTCTACCCCCTTCAAATTCCCTTTCACATCGTGTCTTCTGCTAGTCATATGTGTTAGAAATGAAAGAGCCCAGGGTCCACTTATTCTGAAGTGGGATCACCTGACTACAATGAAATTTAGTCTTCTGGAGTGAAAGAATTTTTTTGTCTTACAGTTCTTGCAAGAAGGGGGTGCTTCCTGGTGTGAGACATCCCAAATTGCAGCAATGTCCAATCATGGGTTTGGAAGATTTTTTGGTCCCTCCCTTCTGAGTCCTGATAAACCCCGGTCCTTAGGGATACGATCTAAAAGATACTCACCCCATGACACTCCTTAAAGTCTTTCCCCCTCCCTGGTCATAGGTCTAATGTTATGCTGATGAATCTCAATTGTCCCAGGGATAGTGTATGTTAATATGCATGAGATTTATTAAGCAAGAGCACTTACAAAGGTCAGGGACCCAGGCCAACCCTGGACTAGCTTGAGCTGGTTTTTGGCTTCCCATTGGGTTAGGGGACCCCTTCAAGTTCAATGATTGGTCAGGGTCATTTCTTTTATCACCTTTCTCTTTGTTTGACTTCCATATTCCTGCATGAAACTTGTGTCCTTTTAGCCTAATCAATAGCCAGAGACCTGCCTTAATAATATATTGTTCTTACAGATAATCGTGGAATCCTAGCAATATCCTCTCATATCTTGTGGAAAACAGACACCCAATAATTTCTCTCACTTCCCCCCTTTTTTTAGTTAGAACTTGGTTTCCATACCTGCCAGCAGTTTCTCCCTTCAAATCATCTTAGCACCAAATCACAACCCCATCACTAACAGTACTTTTGACTTTTTCTATCAAGATTTTTACTTCCTCATTATCAGAGACATGTATCTATCCAGTTTTATTTATTTATTCAGATTATTAATTGAATCATACATGGGAGGCATACAGGTAGTATGATTTACCCCACTCAGGACCAGCAGTATAACATCTAACATTTGTTTCCACCATGAACCTGTAAACTAGCTCATGCAAGAAATGTGCCAATTTTCTAATATCTCTGGTTATCTCTTTACCATTTGCCTATTGGCATCTATCTTTAGACAGTAACTTGACAGGTTCAATTTACCATAAACTCTCCCTTCCAACAGGTAATCTATGCTTAATAACTGCCTCTCTTGTTTGTGTGGCTTGGTCAGCCAGCAAGTCTAAGGTCCTAGTTGTCTGGTAATTATTTCTACTACTGTCTTAGGAGTCTATTAAGGATATAAATTGGGGTTTTATAGCCCCAACTCCCATCCTGTGACCACTTAGCAGGCCCATACTTCTGAATGATTTTTTCCTGGAGGTCATATATCTCCTCAACTATTAGCATTCCCCAGTTGCAGTTAGCAAGGTATCTATACTTCTTTTCTCTTGGTTTAAGTCATAAAATCTTACCCCCAACTGATCCCCTCTCTGCCTATAATATCTCCCTGACCAACCCTTGCACAGATGGGTGTATGCAGCGATCCCACAAATCCTATAATGTCCCTTTAACGTTGATTAACCTTCCAGGAATAGAGGTTTCTGACCCCAAGCAAACTGATAATATTACTCATCTTTGCTTCCAAGAAGTCTTCCTTAGTAAGCCATATAGTATCATGATAATAGGTACATTTCCAAAGTTGTTCCTTTTTCCACTGGTAAGGTTTTATACCAGTCTCATTAGAGAGATCTTTCTGGCTACAAAACTGATCAAAATAAATCCCCAAGTTTGTGCTGTTGGAGCAATCCCAGGAGTTTGCAATCTATTTAGTAACATTCTTCAAATTATTTTTCTTACAGAAGGCCATCTCAACATCTCCATTGCAGATCCACAACAATTCGTAACAATAATTTCCTTTTACAAGCCACCCAGGTTGTGCATTCTGACAAGGGATCTAAGTACCATCAACACATCGTATGTGAGCTTCAGTCCACCTATGTCTGTAAATCATACAGTTCAGAAAGTGTGTATTCTGCCTCCAGACATAAGTCCATTGATATTTGTCATTCCCCAAGAAATTATTCTGTCCAGGCTGATATAAACAATAATCTCCCTGAACTGATTCCATCAAATGCCACTGGTATTTCTCTTCTCTGGACCAGAATCCAGTGCTGTGGTGTACCACTTAGCAGGAACTGAGAATGCAGGCCAGACTCAGAGGTTCTGGCTCCCAAGACCAGTTCTCAAGCTGTTGTGGACCACCACAAATTCGGCAGTGAGCCACACTAAAGGATTAGGCAATGACTTCCATCAGCTGGATGTACTTATTTTCCTCTTCCCAGGGGGAATGAACTGGGACCATGAATGTCATGGTCATCAAGTCAAGAAGGACAAGTATGAGGAAAGTAGACACAGTGTTGTTGATCAACAAGTCCTACTACCATTTCAAATACTCCGTTCTCTTGGTCAGAGAAAGTGACTCTCCCTAGATAGGACATACAGACTCATGCATGAGATAACCTTGGTTCAACAATCCCAACCCTTCTTCACATCAGTGGAATATATTTTACTCCATTTCCCCTTCTATTAGTGCAGTATGGGGATGGGGAAATAATTTACAAAAGTGTAGCACTACCCAAAGCAAGTCAGTCCAAATTTGTCAGTATGTAGTGTTTCTTCCAGTGAAGAAAATCTTCAGAGACTCTTGAATTCTCAGATACCTCCAGTCCTGTGATTCCCCCACTGATCTCTTCACCTGAGTATGAGTCCAACCCCACTCTGTCATCCATACGGCAGTTTCTGTGGTCAAGAGGATCAGTAAAAGGTCTGTTCCAATTTGAATGAAGTTTCAACTCTTTCCAAGTCCTTCTAAGTGCCCAATTGCCAGGCTTGAAGTGATGTACTGAGAACTCCAATGGTGGGGTCTGAACCAAGAGGACTGTACCAAATATCTGTGGGGGAGGATATAAATCCATTAGAACTTTTTTTCATTTCCAAAGAGGGGAGTTCAGTTCCCCTTCCCATATAAGGCAACTCAAATAGCATTTCACAAGAAGACAACCCTATGTATTTCCTAGGGGTAGTTTTAATCCTCAACAGGGCAAGCAGAAGGCACTTGGTCCAAGGTAACCTGGTCTCAAGTCCCAACTTTGACAATTGATTCTTTAGTTTGATTCCTCCTTTCTACCTTCCCTAAAGAAGAAGGAAGCCATGGGGTATGAAATCCCCATTGTTAGACAATTCATAAAGTTCTGCAAGACCTTTGATGTAAAGTGTGTCCCATTGTCAGAATCAATCCTTTCCATCAACCCAAACCAAGGAATCATTTGCTCTAAGTTTGCCTTACTGATTCCTGAGGCAGTGACAGTAAGGTGATTTACCATGACCAATAAATATTTTAATCTTCCCACTGAAATGCTATTTCAGTGTAATCCACCTAAATGTCTGGAAGGATCTTAAACTTATTTCCCTCCCACCAGACACTGGTTTTCCCATTATCATCTTGTTGACCCTTTGACATATTAGGCATCTTCCAGCAACTTATTTTATTTTGCAACTTGCATAGAATCTTAAGAGTGCATCACAATTGCTTGGGTTCCTCCATGGCTTTCCTGATGTAGAACTCCTAATATTTCTCTAGCTTTTTCCTTATTCAATACTTTTCTTCCAACAGGAAGTATCCACTACCCTTTCTCCATTTTAGTTGTCCCAAGTTTTGTTAACTCTTCCTCCTCTTTCACATTGAATATCAGGTTTGATTCCAGGCACAGAACTTCTAGAATAAGAACTACTATCTTAGTCCCAGCTTCCTCCAGGGAGGCTCATCTCATCTATTCCCTATCACTTTGGGGAGCTTCCCTTTTTATGGCTCCTTACACGTACCACAGCCATTTCTGAAGGGAGGATTTCTAATATCTGTTTGATTAATTCCTCATATACTAATTCTTTTCCTCTGTTCTTAATGAGTCCTCTTTCCTCCCAGATCTTTCCAAAGGTGTACACTACTTCAAATTCATACTTGAAATCAGTGTAGATGATCCTAGACTTCCTATCCAGAGCTCTAAGAGCCTGATTCAAGGCAGACTGCTCACAGGAAGAGGTCCAGATTCAATTAAGTGCCAGCATGCCCATTTCTGTGCCCATACTCCACCATCCTGGAGGACCCATCAATAAACACTCTTTTTTCCTTTTTCAAAGGGGACCTCCCTTAGATTTGGTTGCACTTTGATCTGATGGTTTACTATGTCAAGGCAACACATTCCAAGTCTCCAAGTCTGTGACCTTCTCCTTTCTGTAGGAAAGATGCTATTTCAAACGATGGTCTATAGTTCAAATTAGATCTTCTTTTCCCACCAGTATGGCTTCATATTTTAGAACTCCAGAGTCTGTCAGCCATCTCCCTGCCTTTTGGTTCAAGATATCTCTAACCTGGTTGGAATGCTATTAGTACACCTCCAAAGGTTAACTTCCCACTTTCCTTTGCTAATACTGAGACATTGGGTCAAGTAATTTGGATAAAAGGTCACCAGTTGGCATTGCCCTGCCTGATTGGGTTATTTTGCCCAGTGCTGCTCCTTTTTCCATGATGACAAACAAGTGAAACAATTTGTCCAGGGTGGACAAGACTAAAAGTGGGGCTTGTACTAAGGTGCTTCAACCTCCCAACTTCCTCTTTCTCTTTGTCCATCCATACTAAGGTTTCATATTACTAAGATAGTAGTTTCTTATATAACTTTTTAAAAGGTTCTCTGTGCATAAGATTCAATTCATAATCTACTATATCCAACCAATCTCAGAAATCTAAATTCTCACTTGGTAAGGGGGAGGAATAAATCTTAGATACCCTGAATGTATTCTGGGGTTAATTTTCCTACTCTCTTCACTAATCAAATGTCCCAAATATTTGACCTCTTTCTTAGAAAATTGTAATATCTTGGGGGGAACTCTCAGATGTGCTTCCCCAGATCATTTAACAACCTGATTGTGACATCTGACACTTCAGCTCTCTTTGTTCTGGATAGCAGTAAATCATCAACATACTGGAGGAATTTTACCCCAAGAAACAATTCTAGAATTCCCTTCAATGCTTGCCCAAATAAGAAAACCCCTTTGATAATATTGTCCACCTGTACTACTATTTTCTCTTTGTCTCAGAATTCTCCCATATAAATGCAAAGAGGTCCCTGCTCTCTGGATCAAGGGGGCAAGCCCAAAAGGCATCCTTTAGATCTATTACACTGAATCTCTTGTGGTCTGAAGGAATCTGACTGATTCAGGTATAGGGATTGGGTACCACTGGGTACCACTGAAAGGTTAATAATACCCATCCTGATCCTGGGCAAGGCCATATGCTGGCTCCCCCACCCAAGGTCCCCTATCACCTTTGCATGAACTTGGCTGTTTTTGCATGTGTTTGATACTCCGTCCAGGAACTAGCCATTCCTGAAGGTTGAATCTTGGAAGGGTTGGCTACCCAACCAGAGGTTCAATGTTTAATTTCATAACCTTGGCCGTGAGTCTTCCCAGGTCATGCACATACTCTTCACATGTCCTCGTTAAGTGCCATAAAAGCTCATATAAGCCTATTGGCAATGTGCCACCTTTGTCTGGGACCCCTTAAAAGTCCCTAACATTGGCCAGGTCCTCCAAGTTTTGCCCACGGAAAGGATGCTTTGCCTGGGACATTTTCCCAATTGTGACTCTGAAAGGCTGTGATTTGGAACTCTCTAGTCGCTGTGGATTCAGATGTTGGTGCTCCCCTGATTGATGATGTTTTCTTTTAATATCTATCTTTATGTAGGCTTTGCTCTTCTTTTTATTATATTAGGACTTATTGGTTACTTTTGCTGTAAAACTGATTTATTTCTACCTGTTTTATAATCACTTTATTAAATATACTTTTTGTTTGTTTTGTTGTTGTGAATGTGTCATTTTGTAGGAGCGAATAGAAACCAAAACTCCTTAATCAAACACATACTAACCAAGTCAGTTTACTTCCCTTAAATCTTGTATTGGATGGTACTTGTTGTCAGCCTTTCTAATCAGCAGAATAGGGATATTGAATCACTATATGCATAGCTCCAGGACCTGTCCTGGAGTAGCTGTTCAATAATTAGCTGCAGTCTCTTCCTCCCTTCAAGAGGTATAGATATTGTCTAACATATGCCACTGACTAGAGCTCCCTTAAAATAACCTTTAGTGGTTCTATCCTTAAACCTTCTCTGTTCCCCTTCCTGATCCAGATCTCAGGGACTACCTGTCTTTCTTCCTCTGTTGTTAGAGGACACATCAGGACCTTTAATGGCTTATTTAAGGCTCCTTTCCCCAGATTTAGCTTAATTATTAAATCTTTATGCAGTGAATTTGATTCTGTGTCAGGAATAAATGGAAACTTTACTTTCTCCTTTTTTTGCTTTATACTCCATCTCTACCTTCTCAAAAATTGTTACAAAAAAGTTCTCCCCTTAACTCCCAAGAAACCCTTAGGGTGACTTCTCCTAATCCCTCAGCAAAAAGGTCCTGTATCCACAAGAAAAATGTTCTCTTCTTTGGAATCCCAACCTTCAGATTTACCAAAGGCTCTTGGTTGGGTTTAAGGAAAAAGAGCCCATGAATTCCCTAGTCCTCTTCATCAAAAATCATAAGGGGTACTATTTGCTCCTGCTAATCCAACTCAGGGTATTCTCTCTTAAAAAGTCCTATTTTTCCACAATTAAAACATTCATTCATTCTAGGGGCAGCTAGGTGGCACAGTGGATAGAACCCTGGCCCTGGAGTCAGGAGGACCTGATTTCAAATCCAGCCTCAGACACTTAATAATTATTTAGTTGTGTGACCTTGGACAAGTCACTTAGCCCCATTGCCTTGTAAAAAAGAATTCATTCCTTCTTCTCCATTTCCCTCTCTTCCCCCCTTCTTCATTTCCCCTGGCCTTCGCCATTTTCTCTGATCCCCATCCTCATGCCCCAGTTCAGTCATATTCCCCCTTATTTATCTCCCTAACAGTCTGGACCATGATTCTTGCTTTCTTCTTTTGCTTCTCATCCCCCCTCCTAATGTAGATTTTCTGTGTTTCCCTCAAAAATTCCTTTAGTGGATGTGTGTTCCATCTTTCCAATTTCTGCAATTTCTTATTAATATCTGGCCAGGCATAGGTGACAAAATTCATCTTCAGCATGCCATCTGTCATAGGATCCTGAAGATCCTATACCAAGTACTTTCTGATCTTCTCCTTCATTCTTTCAAGAAATTTAGAGGGTATTTCATCTTTATCCTGAAAAAATTTCAAAGACTTTGTTCAGATTTTGGGATTTAGGAACTGCTTCCTTAATACCTGCAATAATTAAATCCCTCAAATCTGCATGTATCCCCTATGAGCCAGATTATTATTATCCCAATCAGGATCAACATTAGGATCTTTAACTTCCACAGGAAGAACCCATGGGACTGAGAAGTGTCTTCTCTCCCACCCTTCCAAGGTTGCCTTCTGAATCATTCTTCTCAATTCTACCAAGAAGAGGACATTCAGGATCCACATTAATTCCCCCCCCAAGTGAAGAGGTTAATCCTAAAAATTGCTCCAGTTGCTCAAATAGCCCCACTGGATCTTCTACTAATGGTTTCATTTCTTTTTTGAACCCAAACCTCTGAAGTACTTAAAGGATCATTCACAAACCCTATACTTCCTCCTCCTTGTCCTCCCATGGAGACCTCACACAATGAAAGCAAAAATGTTTGGTTATTCCTGAAGGGAAAACTTTCTACATCTCTCTTCCATTGAGCCATCTCTATTCTTAGCCTAGAAAAAGGTTCTTTAGCCTCCATCTCCACCCTTCCCCCTACCTCAGAAGCTTTATTGATAGTTTCTTCCTCTATAGGAGCAGTCAGAGGACTTGAAACAGAAAGGGGGTCAGGAGGATGTGGATTACAAGGAGGAAATAGCACAGTGAGGGGATCCCACCTATGCTTTTGAACCCTTCCTGGCTTATTCAAAAATAATTTAGTGTCCCTAATTATCCAGCATGCTGCATATTCTGTCTCCTTTTCATCTAGAGGTGTTTTGTTATCCATAGAAATGTTCAAAATTTGGCATTCCCAATCTTCATCAGAATTTTGGCCATCATACAAAACCCCCTGAACGGGGATTTTGGACCATTCAAAACAACAGAACTGGATCATTCTATTCTTCTCTTTTTTCCAGACAGCATTCTCACTATCCCAGCTAGCCAGCAGCCTCCCCAATGGACTATTTTGGGGAATACTTCCTTCCATTAGGCACCCTTTATGATCTTCAGCCTCCCATCTAGGACCCCCCCCCCAATCTTTGGGGCTAGCTAGTCTACCTAGAGTGGAGACTTCTAAGCCAAGAAGATAGTACTTAAGTCACTAATTTTCCTACCTTTCAGGATCAATTCAGAGATTCCTTCCTTAATTGTTCAGTTACTCCAGATTCTTTCAGAGATCTGCTGGATGGAAATCCAGAAAAGAAAATGGGGAACTGCTTGAAATCAAGCAGGAGCAATCTTTTCTTGCATTCTTCTGAGGTCACCCCAGAGATTCTGCCAGTCCTGCCCCCAAATATAGTTCATTTAGAGACTACAGGGAGTCCAAGTTCCACTTATTCTGAAGTGCCATCACCTAGCTCTTAACAATGAAATGTAGTCTAATGGAATGAAAGAAGAATCATTTGTCTTATGATTCTTGCAAGAAATGGGTGCCCCCTACTATGAGACACCCCAAATTGTAGCAGTCTAATCTTATATAGCTTTGGAAGGTTTTTTGCCCCTCCCTTCTGAGTCCTGATAGGCTCTGGTCATTGGGGGTGCAATCTAAAAGATACACCCACCCTATGACACCCTAACATATTTCCGCTTTCCTATTCAGACAATGCATGTTATTCTGCTGAGTCTCAATTGTCACAGGGGTAGTCTATGTTAATATGCTTGAGGATGTGAGGTCAACCTTGGACTAGTTTGAGCTGATTTTTGGCCTCACAAAAATGAAGGACAAACAACAGTCTATGTAAGTTGTAGGAGCTGCCCCACTACTAACCAGATGGACAACACAGTTATTTTCCTTCTTTCTTTCCTTGTCTCCATCTCTGTCTCTGTCTCTGTCTCTCTCTGTGTCTCTGTCTCTGTCTGTCTCTCTCTGTCTGTCTGTCTCTCTCTGTCTGTCTGTCTCTCTTTCCCTTCCCTTCCTTCTATTCATATAGGATATCCTTAAGTGCTGGTGCTCTGCCTAGAGGAATGTAAATTTTGGTCACTGAAAACTGGTAAGATATTTTGGGGTTTACCAGCCCCCCAATAACTCTAGCTTTCATAGACTGGTCAACAATAAGTACCAGGTCAAGCCTCATTTGATTATTTTTTGGATGCTGATTGGTTCAGAGCAAATGTAAATAGCAATCCTTTCTGTGTTTGCCAGAAATCCCACCGATCTTCCCCTCCAAATTTGTTTTTGTTTTGCTTTGTTTTGTTTGGATTAGGTAAAAAGAAGTCATTCTTTGTTTCATTTTCTTTCTTATCTTAACCATTTGCCTCAGTCAAACTAAGACTTGTTAAAGACCCTAGCTTAAAAAGATCAATGTCTCTCCTTTCATCCAGGAGCATTCTCCAATTATCCTGATCCATATCTGGCCACTGGGTTTGGAGGAGAAAATGGGACTGTTTTATCCACCTTTCCTATGTTTTCTTTCCCTTTTCTACCTCACCAATACCCAAAGCTGTCTACCCCACTTCATAAGTAGTACCTCCTTCCGATGAGGGAGGAAATGTTGTTACTAATAAGGATTGAGAGCTCTTGAAGGTGAAAAATTCAAGACTAGCCCTGGAGATATAAGAGTTCAGGGTTTTTATTTCACAAACTTGCACCTGGTATGATTATAGTAATTGCCTATAAAGAGCATACAGTGACATATGGACATGTTCCCTTATGTATTTAGATGTCCGTTACAGGTAGGAGTTATACAGACAATCCTTTTCAATGAGCCAGGCTCCAGGTCTGCCAGGTGAGGCATTCCTTTAAGAGAATCCTATCCCAGCTGAGACTGAAGTGGTTTCAAAGGCTCCCATGCACTTGCAATATTAAACATCAAACCCTGTAGCTGGTTGTTTCATTGGCATAGTGTTGCTCTTCTGTTTTAATATACGTGATGTCAGATAGCCCAAATTATAATACATACATACATACATACATATTTGTTATATATGGAGAGAGAGAGAGAGAGAGAGAGAGAGAGAGAGAGAGGGAGAATAAGATAGTAATTTCCTATAATCAGAGCTTCAGGTGGCTTGAGCTCTAAAAGAATCAGAACCATGCTGTGGATATGAACAATATCAACAAAGAGATTCAGAGAAAAATTATAATTAATTCTTTCAATCACTGTTCATTTACTTAAGGACTGCTGCACTGTAAATGAAACTTGGGATGTAACAATACAATGATCCTAATTCACATTTAGAACTGAAGTTTTATAAAAACAACTCTTTATAATAAACCTGGTTAGTTATTAACCATGCTTAAAATAGATAAATACAAATCATTGCTTTCAGAATTCTTTTTTTTTTAAGATTTTGCAAGGTAATGGGGTTAAGTGACTTGCCCAAGGCCACACAGCTAGGTGATTATTAAGTATCTGAGGCCAGATTTGAACCCAGTTACTCCTGACTCCAAGGCCAGTGCTTTATCCACTGCACCACCTAGCCACCCCTGCTTTCAGAATTCTTTAACACCATTAGAACTTCTTAAGGATTTTAAATTTTCAACATGTATTATTAATTCAAAATGAAATAAAACAGTAATAAGAAAAACCAGATTTCCAAGTTGAGTATGAATATTAGATTTTACAGAACAATCTTTTCATTATTATATTATGCATAAGACTACAGATCTCAAAACCTCTAAATCTTAAATAAAGGTGAAGAGAAATTTAGGCATTTACAAAAGTTGATAGCATAACTGATAAAAACTTAAAGCAATAACGACCAATTGACTTATGCCAGGCAGTTTGCAATCACATAGAGATGAAACAATAAGCCACCCAGTCCAGTTAACAAAATTTCAAATAGGTACACATTTTTACTTATTTTCAAATAACATGTTAAAAGTAAGTTACTCCATTCGTGCGCACGCGCGTGCATGTTTGTGTGTGTGTGTGTGTGTGTGTGTGTGTGTGTGTGTGTGTGTGTATTCCCTCTTATAAACACGTGGTAGAAGACAAAGGTTTCAAAAACTTTCTGGGCCAAAAAGACCTTAACAAATTTTTGACAATATATTCTCTAGCCTTCTACAATTCACATGGCAGAACTTGAACATTTTGATGGTAAAGAACTAAAACGTTAGATGAAACCCCAATTCATTCATTCTGTTTGCTATTAACAACCCAAATTTAAATTCCCAAAAGTTTACTTTGAATCTCTTCTCATATAAAAGTTTTAGATTACCTTTAATAGAAAATGTAGGCATAACATACCATTCACATTTCAAAACTTCACCCAAGAGAATAAAGTCCCAGAGTCTCATTAAAATAGATTGAACCCAATTACTACATTAGGTTAACATTACAAATTAGCTTACAGATGAGAATATTTCACAAAGATATTTATCTCAAAGTTTCTAAATTATACACAAGCACTTATACTTTCAAATATAAACCATTATATTTCAGAGACAAGGTGGGGCTCAGCTTTTCTAAGCCAGAGAGCAAGAACTGATTGAATTGAGCTTTTTAGAATTATTCTGTCTTTTTGTTTTGCTGCTAGTAAAGTGTGTCTTGTTTTAAAAACTTCCTACAGATATTCATCTCAAACCCTTTTTCTGGTTTAAACCCTGATTTATACTAACTTCATTTATAAAGGGGACTATTGTCTTTGCAGTTTCTAACTGCAGTCAATTTGTTTATAGTATTGAAATTCACTAGCAAGGAACTAGGTCTTTAGATCTTAAAAAATGATGACATTCTAACTCAGATGATAATCTGTTATCGATTGCTTATTAATTTTAAATTAGTCAGGGTAGCTAGGTGGTGCAGTGAATAGAGCACCGGCCCTGGAGTCAGGAGGTCCTGAGTTCAAATGGGACCTTAGACATTTAATAATTACCTGTGTGACTTTGGTCAAGTCACTTAAACCCATTGCCTTGTAAAAACCTAAAAAAATTTTTTTTAAAAATTGTTCTTTTAAAAAAGCACAGTCCCTAGGTAAATAAAATTCGAAATTCAAATAAAAAAGAGTGAGAAACATTTACAAACTTTTATTTTATTTAGACTTGAATATAAATGAATGTAATCTAAACAGGAACACATCATTACCCATTTCAGATCTGGATTGAACTCTCGAGTTTTATGTATATGCATACACACACATATAGACACAAGCTAGATTTTAGAGGCTTGACTATCCCATTTCACCTCAAGAAAGTCTAGTGACCTTTTCTCAGCTTTCAGGTCAGTGGAAAGAAGGGAAAGGGTTACTGAGAACTAAACAGAGTTTTCTGATTTAAACTATATACTGAAATATATACACATATATAAACATATGTTTAGATTATTATTTTTGAATTTTACTAATTAAGATAGGTCAGAAAAATTTTAGAGTCAATTATAACTTCTTGAGGAAACTCATATTGTATATTAATATTTTAAATAATCAATCAATAATTAAAATTCCTTAATGTAGTTAAATGCATTTTTAAGTTACCTTGCAAAGAAAATCAAACCCAGTTAAAGCAAATACTTCTGTGCTTCACATTTTAAAACATTTGGTGTTAGCATTTGACTTTTACTCCATTTCTTATTAACACAGGGCTTAACTGAGATTGAATCTGTAGCCCAGATGAGAAAAAGGGAAGATTATCAATGTTGGAGAGGTTGTGGGAGGACTGGGATTGATGCATTGTTGTTGGAGTTGTGAACAGATCCAACCTTTCTGGAGAGCAATATGGAACTATGTCCAAAGAGCAATAAAACTATTCATATGCTTTGGCCCAGCAATTTCAATTCTAGGTCTATATTCAGAAGAAATTGTAATAAAGGGAAAAGTCCTACATGTTCCAAAATATTCATATCAGCCCTTTTTGTAGTGGTAAAGAATTGGAAATTGAGGGGATGCCCATCAATTGAGGAATGGCTAAACAAGTTATGGTACATAAATACTACGGAATACTATTGTTCTACAAGAAACCATAAATGGTTGGACTCTAGAGAAGCATGGAATGACTTATGGGATCTGATGCTGAGCAAAGGTAATAGAGTCAAGAGAACAACGTACACATCAACAACATTTTGAGATGAACAACCATGATGAAAGCAGCTCCTCTTGGCAGTCCAGAGAGCTAGGACAACTGTATTTGACTAGTTGTGGACTATATTATCACCAATCAGAGGAAGGAAAAACAAAACAAAACAAAACACACAGAAAAAACCCCAACCCTTCCAAATCTGATGAACATTTTACAAAAAAGTATCTCTTATGTATTTCTTTACTTAATCCTAATTCCTCATGCCAAAAATGACTTTGTAAATATGTTTAACAAAATGTGTATGTAAAATGTTAACTTGACTGTTCCCTACTGAGGGGAGGGGGTGGAGGGAAATTTTATAACTTGGAAATATGCATGTGCATATGGATGAAAAAGAATAAATAAATTTTAAAAGAGAGAGAGAATAGGGGCGGCTAGGTGGCACAGTGGATAGAGCACCCGCCCTGGAGTCAGGAGTACCTGAGTTCAAATCCGACTTCAGACACTTAATAATTACCTAGCTGTGTGGCCTTGGGCAAGCCACACAATTTGCCTTGCAAAAACTAAAACAAAAAAAAAAGAGAGAAAGGGAGATTGAATCTGGATTTCCCAGTCCCAGAAAGAGTTCTCATATAACTCTTTTCATTTATATAAAAAAATAAAGTTAGAAAATTTCCAAATCACAATTTACTCTTCTTACAAACTGGCTGCAACCTCCTCCTCAAGGGCAGGGTTCTCCTTCAGCTTGAACTCCTAGACACTTAGGCAGGCTCCAGGTAAAGCCCTAATGATGGGAGGTGAGGCTAAGCAACCACATGTAGGCCCAGGAGAAGCCATACCCCCCTCCCCCTCCCCATCCAGGGAGAAGGTATTGGGCACTCACTCAGAGACAGAGACAGAGACAGAGACACAGAGAGAAACACAGAGAGACACAGAGAGAGAGTCATAGAGAGGAGGAGCAGGCAGAATAGATTAGAAATGTCAAAGATAAGCAATTGTCCTACAGGAACAAAGGGGAGAGACCACAATTTTTAGCCGGGTAAAATCTTGTTACATAGTGACTCCTCCGAGATCCAAGCAAGAACCACAGAAATTGGTCACTGGGCAGCTTAATAATTACCTAGCTGTGTGACCTTGGGCAAGTCACTTAACCCCACTGCCTTAAATAAAAAAAAAAATTGGTCACCCCTTCACACATACAAAAGTACAGGTGCCTACTACTCACAGCAGGGCTCCTCACAAGCTATATCCAACACAGTGGGCTCAAAAAGCCATGCAAAAACCCAAGGGGTGCTGCAATATGCATCCCAATATTGCCTCTAACCACCCTTCATAAACTCACATAACTGCACACTAGTTCTCCCAGGGGGCTAGAGAAGAGCAAACAAAGTAAGAAGGTTTGGGCTGAAGATCCAATCTGGTCTGATCTGGAAAGATGGTCGGGTTCAGGTTCTCTCACCTCCCTGAATTTCGAGTAAGTCCAGGTTTGTGGTTCACTAAAATGTTGCCAGAGAAATTGGTGTCACCAATAAGGATTGAGAGCTCTGAAGGTGAAAAATTCATGACTAGCCCTGGAAATATAAAAGCTTAGGGTTTTTATTTCATAAACCTGCAAAGTTCACAGATGAAAACACTTTTTTTCCCCCCTGGAGAGACAGGGTGAATAACAAAGGCCTAGTTAAGACTGTCTCAGGGTAAGGGAGAAAGGAAATACAGTCAAAAGAGCTGGCTGGCTTAGACTCAAGAGAATCCATTCACATGAAATAGAAGTCATAATTCTCCAGTTCCTGTGTCCTACACTAGGAGACATAGCATGGATATTAAAATACGATACTTACTAAGAACCATATTAGGTTGAAATATTTTTCCCTTGATTTTTGTAGTTATCACAGCAGTGCCTTGACCCTCCTACATACATAGCCTGTCTCATTCCCAGCTCTCTTAGCACCTACTCTAAGTCCTCTATTGCTTTCCAGCTCCCTAGGTATCCCTGGAGATCCACTTTGCTTCATATGACCATGCAGCTGGACCATCTAAAAATAATCTATATGCATGCGCTTTGTCTGTCTGGCTGTGGTGGAGAAAGTTATGTTATGATGGTGTGGGTAATGATGTTATTTATTTTCTCCATCTCATTTCTTATGAGGGAGATACCTTCAACTCCTGAATCCTATAGTCTTACCATCTAAGCAGGAGTACTTTCCTTCACCCTTTGTTGGAATTTCATTGACTAAACAATTAATTCTGCAGGGGTACATTCCCTCTGTATGACTAACTCTTCAGCTGTGTTTCTTACTTCTCCTCCAGATCTGTCTGCCCCCCTTTGAAATTTCTAGTAATTATAGGCATACTTTTCACTCTGGGAAAGTTCAGATTATTTACACCATGTACAGCTTCTCTTCTTCCTCTTCTATGATCTCAACTTCCTCCTCTGATTCTTCCTCTGTTTAACTGTCTTCCCAGGAGATGTAAACCTTAGCATTTCATTTTTTGCTATTTATAATTGCTCTAACCTGGGGTTGGGTCAGCTTTTTCCTTCCCAGTCATGCAAAGTAACAGGCAAGGATTTCAAACTTCTTACTCTGGGATGGCTAGGTGGCACAGCAGATAGAGCACCTGCCCTGGAGTCAGGAGTACCTGAGTTCAAATATGGCCTCAGACACTTAATAATTACCTAGTTGTGTGGCCTTGGGCAAGTCACTTAACCCCATTGCCTAGCAAAAACTAAAAAAACAAACAACAACAAACTTCTTACTCTGCTTCTCCATCTTCTCCATCAACCCTTGGCCAGAAGGATCTCAGAGAATCTCAGATTTCACTCTCCTTGCAGGTCTTCCTCCAACTTCTTCACTTTATTCTCAGCTTCCATTTGAGCTTCTGTAGACCACCTATTGACCAAAGCAGTGACAGACCAAACACACAGCCTGCCTTTCTTATTAAAGGGAGGATCCCTCATCTCCTCAGATTAGTGGAACAGTCTCCCTGGCATCTTTGCAACATTCTCATAATCACAACCTGAGGGAGGGGGATTCACAAGTATCCAACATACATAACATTACTCCTTAATGGATGTGACTGGCCAATGCAGTATTGTCCCCATGGAAGTATCAGTATTTAAGTTCATCCTCTTGGAATAATGCTCTTGAAACTGGGTGTAGGGGTGCATCTTCCAAAAAGAACAGTCCCACAATAAAAGGGAAGGTATTCTGATTCCTGTGATGATGATTAATTGGACCCCTACTTCATTGGAAACTGATTTTATTCCAATCAGTATTAAAAAGTTTGATATAATTCCATAGAGGTTGTGATTATAAGTTCTGATAGGAGGCCTCAGAGCTTGAGCAGCAGATTGTAAGTTCAGCTGATGAATCATAGAAGCCTTAAAAAAAGACCTCTATATTTTTTTCCTCCTTACTATGGAAATAGCTAAGGAGAACATCTTCCAGCTATTTTTATTGCTCCTCTGTCCCTTGTCACCCTCTATTTCCCAATAAGATTTGAAGACCATGGATACTTGGCCAATGAGTGACCATGCTTATTGGCCTGTAATCTGCTTTTCTTCTGCCACATTCCCAAAGGCCCAAGTATATGTTTTGAAATTTATCAACCCAGATGATGAGTGTATCCATCAGCTCAATAGGATCTCTTGAAAAATCAAGATAGGCTTGTTAAGGTCTGCCTACTAGCCCTTTTGTTAACTAATGGATTTTGTGTAGACCTTCCTGGTTATCCACCAATAAGATCCTGTATTTTTGATCTGCTTCAACTTTTTTGTCTAGTTATCAAGTTCTATAGAACTAAGACCTGAGAGGAAGGGGGCTTCTCAGATTGTAAGAAAGATCTGAGGTCTATTTTATTAAAAGGGGTCATGGATCCTTAATAAAGAACCACTAGGAGGCAGTTAGGTGATTCAGTAGATAGAGCACCAGTCCTGGAGTCAGGAGGACCTGAATTCAAATCTGACCTCAGACACTTAATACTTACTTAGCTATGTGACCTTCAGCAAGTCACTTAACCCCACTGCCTTGCAAAAATGCAAAAAATAAAAATAAATGAATAAAGTACTATTAGTTTAGAACTCTCTGCTTCAGTGTTTTTTTTCTTGCACTTTGGACAATTTTGAAAAATTCCAACATTCCAGAGAAAAAAAGTTGACCAAACTAGTTTGGTTTATAGATGTAGATTTATTAAAGTTATTAGAGTTAATTGGGTTGAAAAAAGGCAATTTACTCATGAAACCAGTTCCCACCAGTGGACCCCTGCACCAGCCACAGGCCAGATGTCAAAGATGGCCTTGAGGTCAGGTGCAATTGTTCCCCTGGAATAATTGGAACTTCTTTTGTTATTTACCTTTACTTAAAGTAGCTTACATTCTAAGACTTGAAGTTACATTTCTAGGTTCTGTCTATCATTATACAGAAGCATGACAAGATAAAATCAGGATTTTGATATTTTTGTTGAGCATAGAGTGGGGTGTTGGATGTGTTCAACTGATGCTGATATCAGCTTTATGCAGATAGTAACAAACTAAAGAGTTTTTATAATGCTCTGAATGCTATTTATGGACCAAAGAACTGTGAGTATCTCAGCTCCTCAGTGCTGATGGATCCTCATGTATCAATAATAGGGACATGATCCTAGAGAGATGGGCTAAACATTTCCATAGTGTTTTTAACAGACCATGATCAAACAATGCAGAAGCCACTGACATTTTAACTCAAGTTGAAGTCAATCACTCCCTAGTGGAAGCTTCAATAGAAGAGGTTTTAAATGACATTAAGCTCCTTTCAAGTGGCAAAGCACCTGGTGATGATTCTATTCCAGCTGGGATCTACAGGGTGGGGGGTCCATTGCTTGTCCAAAAACTGAATGAAATTTTCCAGATTGTATGGCATGAAGAGGTTATCCACCTGAATTCAAGGATGCCTTCATCATTCATCTCTCTATAAAGGTAAAGGGAATAGATTGTACTGTTACAATCACAGGGGTATTTCTCTTTGAGGCATTGCGAAGTAAGATTCTTGCCAGAGTCCTTTTCAAAAAAAACAGGAATAGGACAGAGTTCTGTATACCACATCTGTAAATCTGACCAAAGCCTTTGATGACTACCATCAGTCATGAGGAAAATTTTGTCAAAATTCAGTTGCCCAGATAAGTTCATCAATATTGCATGTCAACATCAGAGGGCATGCATGCTCAGGTTCTGGTTAGGGGACGATGCTCTCAACATTTCCCAGTCACCAATGGAGTGAAAAAAAGGATGTGTCCTTGCTCCCATGCTTTCTAGCATGATGATTTCAGTAATGTTACCAAATGTTTCCACTGAGGATGAATATGCATCAAGGTCAGCTACTGCACTGTTGACAAATTCTTCAATTTACAAAGGCTACAAGCCAAGACCAAAGTGGAGGGAACGTTGGTGCATGATCTTCTCTTTGCAGATAATGGTGCACTCAATGTATGGATCAATTCTCTGTTGTTGCTTGTGTTCATTTTGGTCTAACAATTAACATCAATAAAGCACAGGTGCTTCATCCGTCAGTACCACACTCTCTATATGTGGAACCATCAGTTACAGCAAATGGAGAAGTTTTGAGTTCTGTGGATAAGTTCACTTACCTTGGCAGTGTCCTTTCCAAGGAGGTACACATTGACAATGAAGTTAACACTCAAATTGTCAGAGCTAAATCAGTATTTGGGAAGCTCTGAAAGAAAATGTGGGAGAGAAGAGGTATTAGACTAACTACCACACTGACCATACTGAAGGTCTACAGAATCATTGTGCTTACCTCATTACTGTATGCTTATGAAACCTGAACAATCTACCAGCACCGTGTCAGGAAACCGAATTGCTTCCATTTAAATTCTCTTTTGGAAGATTCTGAAGATCACCTGGCAGGAGAAGATAGCAGACACTGAGGTCCTTTCTCCATCTAAACTGCCTAGCATTCCAACATTATTACAGAGTATGTGACTACAATGGACAGGACACATTAGAATGCCAGACATACACCTGCCAAAAAGACTGTTTTCTGAAGAACTCACACAGGGAAAGCTCTCAAAAAGAGGTCAAAAGAAGCAATACCAGGACACCCTGAAGGTCTTTCTTAAGAACTTTAGAATTGGGGCAGCTAGGTGGTGCAGTGGAAAGAGCACTGGCCCTGGAGTCAGGAGGGCCTGAGTTCAATTCCAGCCGCAGACACTTAAAAATTATCTAGCTGTGTGACCTTGGGCGAGTCATTTAACCTTATTACCTTGTAAAAAAATTAAAAAAAGAACTTTAGAATTGACTTGCAGCATGGAAAATATTGGTGCAGGACCACCCCGCTTGGCATGCCCTCATCAATGAGGGTGCTACACTCTATGAAGAAGGCATAATTGAAGCAACTCAATGGAGACATGATACATGTAAGTTTAGAGTACTCACCAAGACTATTTGTACTTGACCTGTGGTAGAGTATTCCAAGCTGATACTGGTCTGATCAGCTACAGTCAGATACACTGTAATTTGTCTCAAACGTAGTGATATCATTTTGGTCTTCTTCGATAATGAAGGACAAGAACCAACCATGTCCTAGGTGCTAGAATATAAGGACATAAAATTAAATCATTTCTTCTCTCTAGAAGCTTACATTTGATAAGACAAGACCAATTAGGAAACTTCTGTCATGGATGAGGGGAGAGATAATGTTGTACCAACCTGAAATAGGAACTGTATGAATGGCAAGATGTATTGGATTGGTCAAGTCACTTAACCACAATGCCTTGCAAAAAAACAAAACAAAAACCAGAATTAAAGTAAATAAAAAAATGTATTGGAAGTAGAACTAATAGACTGTGGTCCCTACCTATTAGGAGTGAAGAAAAGGGAAGAGCCCAGGATAACCACAAGGCCACAATTTAAGTTCATTTTAAGACAATGCTCTATTCAACAAATATAGAGTAGTTTGGAGGAGGATATACTTGGGAGGAAATATGATAAGCTTTATTTTGGACATGTTGAGTTTGAGCTGCCAATGAGAAATCTAGGTGCTGTCTGGCAGGCAGCTGTTTGATGTGGCTAGTGTTCAGGGAAAATATTTCTCTGGATTACTTGATATAGCAGTTCTCTGTCTAGGGATGAGCAGTCAACTCAAGGTAACCGAGGACCTTACATAGATAGGGTGCATTGAGAGAGAAAAAGTGACACTGCTTTCAAGAAATAGTGTAGGACACAATTCATATCTTTAAGGGATATCCACACAAGGACAGAAGATTATAAGGAGATACAAACTTTTCAATTTAGTTTATGTCCTTTATCTTGAACCATAGACATAGAGCTGAAAGGTATCTTAGAGGTTAGCTAGTCTAACACTCATTTTTTTTTTTTTAGGTTTTTGCAAGGCAAACGGGGTTAAGTGGCTTGCCCAAGGCCACACAGGTAATTATTAAGTGTCTGAGACCGGATTTGAACCCAGGTACTCCTGACTCCAGGGCCGGTGCTTTATCCACTATGCCACCTAGCTGCCCCTAACACACTCATTTTTAACAGATAAAGAAACCAAGGCTCAGAGAAATTCATTAAATTGCCTAGTATCTCATAAGGAATGAATGCAACTTTAGTTTCGAAACTAGGTTTGTTGAATACAAATACAACCACAACATTGGAAAGTGATGCCATTACAAGCACATGAATTGGCTTTGAGTGAGGGAATGCTGTGCTAAGTCACCAACCTCACTTTCTACTCCAGAACCACTTGGGTCCAGTGGCCAAATAAGAATCAGGATGACTGGAGATGGCCCTGGATGTGAGGCAATCAGGGCTAAGTAACTGTGCCAAGGACATACAGCTAGTGTGTCAGATGCTGATTTGAACTCCTGTCCTCCTGAGTCCAAGGCCAGTGTTCTATCCACTGCACCATCTAAATAACCTTCCATTGGCCCACTATGATTCTACTATTGTGCAGTTGAGGAATTATTCCCCAATAGACAAGTGTTGGGATCAGAAGCCAGATTGAAATGAGTTCAAAAAGTGGAGAAACAGAAGCAAGGAGTATAGACAAAGAGTAGACAATTTTATCAAAATTTGACTGTGAAAGAGAAAAGAGATAGAGGATGACAACTGCATGTCTTGGCAGAATCAGATTCCTTATTTTGCTATGAATTTTTACTTTTGAAGAACTTGGGAGACATCATTATATGTGTAGATGGTAGCAAACAAACTAGTGAATTAGATAAGATTAAGGGTGAAAGAAAGAAGAGTCATTGAAGAACATCTTCCAAAAGAAATGAGATGGAACAGACTCTGAAGTACAAGGGGAGAGACTGACTGGCAAAGAGAAGAGTCAACTTTTCATCAGAGACTGGAGCCAAAAGAAAACAGGAGATAATGAAATAAGGTTCTGAAGGGTTATGTGAGGTAGAGAGGGAACTTGGGACAAGAAGCTTCTACTTTCTCAGTAAAGTAAAAGGTCAAGTCAAATTTTTTCCTGAGAAAGAGAGGAAAGAAGATGTTAAAGGAGGCCTAAAAAAAATGAAAAATTTTGGAAAGGTTATTTCAGAGAGTGTCATGCTAGAGACTTAATAAAAGAAAAATAACAGTATTGCCATTAGGAGTGAGAGCCAAGCTGAGATTAGAAAACAAAAATTTGTAGTGAAATCAGTCAGTTCATGTATTTGCAAAGGCAAGAATGAGGCCTGTCAGGGGTAGGCAGGGAGAACATCATCTTGCCTCTTGGTCTTAGATAAATTTCTTTGTCTTTTTTCTCCTCTACTTTATTTACATAAGTTCGGGGCTTAACAAAGCAGGCCCTAACCCTGAGAGCCCTTGACAGTGTTCTGGAAGGTTATGCTCTAAACAGTGATAAGATGCTCTTATGCAAGGGGCAGGTAGGTGGTGCAATGGATGGAGCACTGGCTCTTGACTCAGGAGAATCTAAGTTCAAATTCAACCTTAGACATTTAAAATTACCTAGCTGTATGACCTTGGGCAAATCACTTAACCCCATTGTCTTGCAGAAAAAAAAAAAGATGCACTTGTGCCATCGAAGATTAAGCAGCAATAAATTCTAATCCTAAATAAGAGAAGTTGCTGACAAAGGCTTTGTCCCCGATGACCAGGAAATCAAAATAAGAGAACAGAATCAAGTCTAAAGTAATGAAGTATAAAGGATAATTCTGTATCAAAGTGATTGATGCCAGGCAAGAAATCTTCTAGACAGAAAATATCCTTTTTATTCAAGACTAAAAAATAAGTGCATTCCACCTTATTGGGGAAAATCCTGAAATGTTTTTTCCTCTTGAATCATTAGGTGACTGAGGGTTCTCTTGTTTTTTAAAAGAGCTGTTAACAGAACAATAGTGGCAGAATCCAGTACTCTTATGAGAAAGATTTTACCTCTTCCAAAAATGCAGAAATAAATGGCCACCTTTGCAACACCTTTAAGTTCCTCCACTCCATTCCAATTCCCCTTCATATAATATATTCTCCTATTCACATGGTAGCTCCCTGAGGGCAATATGAATACCAAGATGGAATATAGTATCCCAAAAACCTCAGTTCATATTCCGCTTTAGCATTTAATAGTTACATAATCCTGGCCAAGTCACTTAGGCTCATTTTATCTCAATTTGCACATCTGTAAAATAAGATTAATAATAATGCCTGCCTCTCAGAGTTGAAAAAAATTGATATAATATTTGAGGATTTTTAAATAATATTTCCCCCTGTTATAGCTACAAAAATGGTTTTAATTGAGATTTTTAAAATTTTCAGTTCCAAATTCTATCCTCTCCTTTCCTCTCTGAGACAGTAAACAATCTAATATGGTTATACACTTATTATCATGTATATATATTAGTCATTTTGTGGAAGAAAACTTGAACAAAATAAAAAAGAAAAGAAATTCCAGTAGGAAAGAAAGTGGAAAAAAAATAAAATGTTTCTGCATTCAGATGCCATCAGTATTTTCTCTGGAAGTGAATAGCATTTTTCATCATGAGTTCTTTTTCCATCCATGAATCTTGGATCATTATGAAGATAAGATAATATTTGAAAAAGCATGTTGCATACCTTAGTACACTACTAGATATTAGCTATTATTACTATTAATATTCTTATTGGTATCTCAGGCATTTAGCACATTTAATGGCACAAAATGAGCACTAAAGTTTGCTATCTCTCTCATTAAATGTCTTTACTTTGAACCAATTGTGTTTCTACATACCTAGAAAAAGTCAACTCATCAATGGAGGCTGGTGATCTTGAGTGAATGTGAATCAATTATACCCCTTAAACTTCAGGTGGCCCTCTTCGGATCACTATTGTGAACAAGTCTAGGGTGAGGTGAGGGGTACTCTCAGATCCTCTAATATTTGTCCTTCATTTTTGAAGAAAACCATGACATCAGGGAGGTGATGTCATGACAAACACTTGAATTGGATTTAAGTGAGGGGATGCTGTGCTAAGTCACCAATCTCACTTTTTCCTCTGGAGTCATCAGGGTCCATTGACCAGATATTAATCAGGATGACTGGAGATGGTCCTGGATGCAAGGTAATCAGGGTTAAGTTACTCGCCCAAAGTCACACAACTATCAAGCGTTAAGTGTCTGAGGCAGGATTCAAACTCCCATCCTCCTGAATCCAAGGCCAGTACTCTATCCACTGACCACCAAGGGGCAAGACTAAGACACCTGGCTTATCTCATGAAGCATTGATGTGGGAGAAATTGGTAGTGCCATCATAAAGATGGAAGTTTTTGAAGTGAAAAATTCACTATTAGCCCTGGAGGTAGAAAACCTTAGAATTTTTATTTTATAAGCCTGCAAAGTTCAGATTAAACTTTTTTTTTTTCCAGGCGAGACAGTGAGCTGTTTGATGTTTGAGGACAGGATGAATAATAAAGGTCTAGGCAAAAGTGTCTGAGGGAATGAGAGAAAGAAAAGCAGAGGGGCTGGGGTTAAGACTCAAATGAGTCTGGCCACAAGGGGAGTTTAGGTCAGACTTTTATAATCTTGCCCACATCTTGTGCAGGGAACAGTCAGTGAAAAGGAGATCCTGAGGTCAGGTACCCATTATTTTATTTAAAAATTGTTTTAATTTATATACACATTACTAAAATATTCTTGTTTTAAGAATAAATATAATTCCCCCTCCCCCCACAAAAATAAAAAACCTCATGAAAAATAAAGTGAAAGAAAGAGGAAAAAATGTGCTTTAGTCTGTGTTCCAATACCATCAGCTCTGACTCTGGGGTGGATCGAATTCTTTATCATAAGACCATCAGATGGGCAGCTAGGTGGTGTAGTGGATAAAGCACGGGCCTTGGAGTCAGGAGTACCTGGGTTCAAATCCGGTCTCAGACACTTAATAATTACCTAGCTGTGTGGCCTTGGGCAAGCCACTTAACCCCATTTGCCTTGCAAAAACCTTAAAAAAAATAAGACCATCAGAGAAGTTACTTTCATATTTTTCCATGGTTGCTGTTACTGATTGTAATTTCCTCCATCTATTCCTCCCCCCTACCATTTATTATATTTTCTCTTTTTCACTGTCTCTTTTCAAAAGTGTGCTGTGGGGCAGCTGAACACATAGCACTGCCCTACATCCCACACCAGAGACCCAGCAACCATCCAGCCCTGTGGTCCCAAACAGGCCACCCAATCCCACCACCTTACAAAAGTAAAAAAAGGAACTGTGTTATATCTGACTATCCTCTCCCATGAGCTACCCTCTCATCTATCACTTACATACCCCTCCCCTCCCCCTGGACTCTTTCTCTCCTTTTTCTTCTAGATTTTTATACCCTATTGAATTTCCTTTCTGAGCCATTTCCAATGAGAATGAAGGTTCCCTCATTCTCCCTCACCTCCCCCCTTCAATACATTGCAAAAGCTATTTCTTGACTCTTTTACATGAAATATCTTAGTCTATTCTATCTCTCCTTTCTCCTTCTCCCAGGACATTTTCTTTTCACCCATTGGCTCTATTGTTACAATTATTACACCTTCAAATTCAGCTTCCTCCTATGTTTTGTCCATATATGCTCCTTCAAACTGTTCTAATAAATGAGAAGATTCATAAGAGTATTAAATGTACCGACTTCCCAAGCAGGAACACACGCAGTTCATAATCATTAAATCCCTCATAATTTTCAGGTACCCATTCTGAAAAACTGGAAGCTGAAGGAGGGGTAGAGGGATGAGCTGAGGGAATATGCTTCTATCTTGGCAAATTTACATTTAACAATGGAGTTACAATGAACAATAGGAGGGAACTGACATCTGATTAGGGCCCATGCTGCCAAGGGGAGCCCAAAGAAAACATCAGACAGGCACAATAAACATTTTATTAATATTAAAAACTAGACAGATATTTCTCCTTCTATCATCACTGTATCTAATTACAGGACACAGCTACACTATAGTCAATGAAGTTTATTCAAGAGATCAATTAGTAGTAATAGTAAAAACTTCTAATCCTCTATTACCTCAATAAGTGCCTGGCTGTAAATTGTTATAAGCCAGCAGCAACTCCACTTGGGGTTCTCGGGTTCACAGGTTTAAAGCTCATCAGAATGGAAAATGAAATATGAGAACTATTAAGAGAAATATGATCTATAATTACTCTAGTCCTTCTGCACTGACCATATACCTTAAGTTAACACTGACATGCACCTCTCTACATCCATTGTCCAAATCATGAGATTAGATCAGTGAACTTTTAGTAAAGTACCACATTTCCCCACCTTAATTTTGGAGCTCAAAATTTGAAAAAAAATTATTACATAAAGTTATTGAACTCAAGTTTTATTCATCATAAAATTCATACAACTTCTCATCACTGTCAAAACTCCCATCCATTAGCTCATCCTCCTCTGTGTTTGAAGAAGAATCACTGTCTTAGGAGAGGCTCTGTCCTCTGGTCTAGTTTCAAGAACCTGAAGTACCAATTGTGTCCTTTGAAATCAGTCACTTCTTTTCATCAGCAATTTTTCTTACCTCATGCTGACCCATCTTTGTGGACACAAGAATTCTAATGGTCCTTTGCTCTTCAATCCATTTCTTCAATACCCTCTCTAACTCTGGCCATTTGGCTGACTTGCCTCTCATGGCCTTCTTCTGCTAGGGCATTTTCAGTAGGGTTTATTCTTCCCATAGTCAGTCTTGGATTGTTTTCTCAGTTGGAGGAAGACCAAACTGACATTCAGCAGCATGATTTCCAGCAAACTGGACCACTTTTCATTCAAATTCAGCACTATATGAAAATCTTTTCTGAGCCATTTCTGGGCAGAACATGGCAAAATGTAGCCTAATATACTGGTAACCAATGCAAAACAATGAGCACAAAGACAAGCGGGAAAAGAGGGAAGTTCAAGTAAAAAAAAAATCTGCAACCACTGTATAAGACATTCAGTTTTTAGACCACAATTTTTTTGAAAAAAAGTTGGATCTTATACATGGGGAAATACAGGACCTTCCCCCTCCCTGGCAATGACTCAGTAAATTCCTGTCTCCAGGCAAAAGATAAGCCTCTATCAATAAAGTAATGAATCCTTTCTTTAGCCTGAAGGGATTAAGTCTTCCAGCTTCCTTCATCTGCATACAGTACCTTATCAACATATCTCTCATTACCTCTGAGCTACCTGCTCCCTACCTAAGTCTCTTTTTGTTCTCCATAAAAGCTCACTCAATCTTCAGTTGAGTTGCTTGTCTAGTAGTGAACTTGGCCCACTTTAGGGGGAACATCATTCCTCAAACAGCCTATCATGCTCCTCAAATAACCTTTCCTTGCTGCTCAACTTTTCATGGTGGTTTTGGATATTTAGTTTTTTAGTTGGTCTTTAGTCTCTCTTTCCCTTTAGCTCATAGAAATACTTAAATGAATATTTTTATCCCTAATATTAAAAAAAAACTTGTGAATTTTTTGTAGTAACTTAACCCGTAATAACTTATGAATATTTTGTAATAACTTGTTAACCTTTTGTAGTAATCTGTGCAACCTATGAATTAAAGTCTATGTCTCTTCCTACCCTGAGTCAGTCTAGTGATTTATTCACCCAAAAGGAACCCACATAGATCCTTAAGTTTCCTCTTTAAAGTCCATTCCCCTAGTTTCAAAAGGATCCTCAGAGACCCTAGTAAGGAAGTCCTTCACTTGGTATGGGAAACTAACGTCCATGAAGATCAAGTGAGCTGCCTAAAAATAAACATAGTATTTATCAGAGGAAATTTATACTAAATTCTCTGGCTGACTGAAGCTCAAATTCTGCCTTGGACTCCTCCTGGCTATGTGATCCTGGTTAAGCATCTTAATACTGCTTACCTCAGTTTCCTCATCTATAAAATAAGCTGGAAAAGGAGAGGAAAAACCACTCCAGTATCCCAACCTAAAAACTCCCCAAACAGGGCCATGAAGAGTCAGGCACAGGTGTTCTTAGAAATCCAGAAATATAATTCAATTGTATATCAATTGTATATATATATATATATATATATATATGATTATGATTATATGCATATATATATGATTATGCATATATATATAAGTTAAAGTCACTGTTTACAATAGTATGTGTCTATATATTTGACTTATTTTTCTGATTCTTCAAGAACAGAAGTGATTGGAATGTCAAAAGGTAAACTTTGTCTTTAAGAACAGAAACAAATTTGAAAGTAAAACTGTCAGGTTAAGAAACAAAGGCTTGCCTGCTAGTCTTCCAAATCCCATAAAGATAGCACCTAGGAAGGATCCCTATGCTTTGTGAAGGTTTTCAGCACAATTGATGGGGCACTCCTTTTACTGAAATGCTTGATACCCAGCCCCATCCTCAGCTGCTGCCTCATCCCACGAGGATACCATTCCTGTTTTTTATTGGACAAGCTAGAGATAATATTTGAGATCCCTACAAGCTAGGGATGATGTTTCAGATCCCACCTTCAGTTTGTCAAAACTATAAAAACTCCAGAGTAGCAATTCATTTGCAGGTTTTGATTTTCTAGCTAGACATCCCACACATGCATGTGTAATTATCAAATTTAGAGACATATTAAAAAATGTGAATGTTAACCCAATTCTCTTTGCTTTTTCTTTAAGCCAAACTATAGAGGCTAATATTTGTCTCTTATCAGGACAAACTCTAATGGGTAACACATTTTTAATTTGATTATCTATTTTCTAGGCTAAAACTCAGTGAGTACCCTTCTCATATTTGGAGGCCCACTCCACAAAGATTCAGACACAAATAAAAGGTCTCAACAACAGCAACTTTGACTTTAGAATTAGTGCTTTTTCCATTGGACTTAGTGTAGAAATCAATTAATCTAGACTCCAAGTCTCACCCCACACACCTTTTTTTTGCCACAAGCTCCATCTCTTTTCTTTTCAGAGTGACCATATCATCTAAATTGAAGGTGGTTCCTTTCTATATCACCCCTAGAGCTTTTACTTACCGAGGTACCAACACCTTAGATTTTTCATTAACTTATTGTTCTTTTCCCCACTTTCCACCTGGCACTTTTCTCACTGGAAAAGAGGCTGCAAACATTGAACTGGGGTGGGGGGATACAATGCTCTTCGATCCCCAAAACTTCCATAAATATATGAACTCTTTTACTGTGATGGGGAGCGAGTAGGCTTATGTCCTAATATAGTCACTGGAACAATCCTTCTCATTTTACTATAAAACCCTGAGTAACTGAAGATCCAGGCTTGCAGTATGTCCTGCAAGAGAGAAATAGACTTACAGATTAACACTGTATTATCAATGTAGTGGACTCATATGATGCCTTCAGGCAACTGAAATAAACTGAGATTCTAGATGGTTGGCTAGGTAACAGTTCTGAGCAGGACCTCTGCTGATCCTTCCAGGCAAAGGCAAACTGATTCTTGACTTCTAAGACCAGGCTATACTAAAAAAGGTTTAAGACAAGTCAAATCCTGCTTTATTTACCTAGGTGACTTGGCAGGTACTCTGTATTTCTGTAATGTTTGGCACATCAGCATGAATGGGGGCCACTACTTTATTAAACTCTCTTGGAGTTCACAGTCATTTTCCATGACCTGTCTGGTTGTTGTACTGTCCACAAAAGGCTGTTAAATGCACGATGGGCAAGCCTCCTCTTATCTCTTTATGCCATCTTGTGTTGGGAGCCAGGGTCTCTAAGCTGTTTGACACAGTTGTGGCAAGAAGACTCAAGGCAGTCACACTGCTTGATGGAACACCATTTCCTTCTTCAATATATATATATATATATATATAGGGATTCCATGTATACCCATATTTATAGGTCTATTATTGATTGCAAAACTTACTCATCCTAATAGTGGAATGACTATAAAGGAAGGATTTCAGAGAAATTCCTTGAATAAAACAGATTGTGAACTCTGTCCAAATTTAACAGGACTGCCTCTCCCTGAGACATACAAAAAGCTTCAACATTATGAAATCTTTGGAAGATATGGCACTGGGAGTTCCAGGGAGATGTCAGAATATATACAGGGAAACCAGATACAAGATGGGTCAGATAGAATTCCAGGGAAATTAACAGTTTTGCCCCCCTTATCATACACAGGAATATATGATAAAGATGGTGAGAGAATAGTTAGTATAGGTAACCAATATGTGAACTCTAACAGCCTTAGTTTATTGGCAAAGAATAAAAAGTCATAGAAACCGTAGCGTCTACCAACAAGGGCTGAAAGGAAAATTAGTTATTGAAGGAGTCAACGGGCAGGTGGACAAACATAACTACCCTCACTATAGGTTGTCAAAGGAGCATATCGAAAAAATATTATATATGCGGTACAAAAACATAAAAGCATTCCATTAAACAAATTATATCAAAGATTATTATAAGGAAAGTTCTGCTTAATTAATAACTTTACTATGCAGCAACAAACTAGGCAACAGGCAGGTTGAGGTCATCACGGTCTGAGCAGGGACAAGAAAATTAACTACATGATTGATAATCACACTTGTAACCACTACACGATCAAACTTGTAACCATATGAACTATTTGATTAATGATGAAAATTGCATACTTTTGTAACCAAGGAAATGATTTTAGTTTGCTTGTTTCATATGATTCTAAGACTATAAAAATAAATCTAAGCAGCTGACAGTAAGTCAATCTGCTCCTGACTATACCCACTTGTTGACTCAACTCATTTTGCCGACTCTATCCCTCCTATCAGGTTCCAAGGACCCGGTGGAGGCTGGACCCCCGCAATCTTGGAAGGTGCTACTGTACTACATGCAGTGAGATCATTTTGATAACAGTACTGTTGGAAACCCGGGTGTGGTTCAGGAGAAGAGAGGATTACCCAATCTCAGGTACTCCCTGTACTTCCAGTAGAGCTCAGAAAACAACACAAAAAACTCTGAAGTTTGAGTCATTATCCCCCAACTCTAATACAACTAGAACCTGACTCTAACACTAAGCTATCAACCAAGAAATAAGCTGCTAAAAAGCCTTAAAAAGAAAAAGAAACATGGATAACTGATAATCAAAAAGATTCTGAATTCCAGCTGAGTAGAAGTTAAAACAGCTACTCCTGCTTCAAAGAAAAAAGCAAAATGGTCACAAGTTCAAAAAGAGTTTTTGGAAGAAATTAAAAGAATCTCTAAAAGTAAGAAAGTTAGAGGGAAAAATACGAGGGAAAATACAAGAAAATCAAGGAAATTAAGAAAAGACTGTCAAAAATATTTATAGAATAATAGTTGCAAAAATATTTACAGAATAAAAGAATTCTTTAAAAATTAGAATTGGGCAAGGGGAAGTTGATTACTTCATAAGACACCAAGAAATGATTTTTAAAAATCAAAACAATAATAAATAGGTTATAAAATATCTCATCTGAAAAACAACTGCCTTGGAGAACAGACTGAGGATGGACAACATAACTGTTGGATTACTTGAGAGGTATGATCAAAAAAATGATTCTAGATATTCTACTCCAACAAATTATTCAGAAAATTGCATTAAAAATTTAGAAATAGAAGGCAAAATTAGAAATGCATTGATCACCACCTGAAAGAGATCCCAAGATGAAAATTCACAAGAACATTATGCATGAGTTTTGAAGCTCTCAAGTGAAAAAGAAAATTCTACAAGGAATGAGAAAAAATTTTAATAATGTATATAACATTAGAATAACACAAGATTTAGCAGTTTCTGCATTAAAAGAGTGAAGGACATGGAACATTATATATCAAAGAGCAAAAGACAAGAATAATTTAACCAGCAAAGCTGAGAGTAATCCCACATGGAGTTGCATATTTAATAACTAAGTAACTTTCATATCCTTTTGGACTTCAAGATAACGAAGGACATGAACCAACCTGTATATACATAGAGGGCTTGGGGTTGAGTAGAGAATGATGAGATAATCTTAAAAAATAAAATTGAGTAGGAAGAGGTAAAATGTAGCAATTATTCCATACAAATGAAGCATGAATTGTTATAGTGGAGGCAGATTTGAGTAGAGGACTGATAGTGCTAGAAACCTTATTTTCATCAAAACTAGGTTCAAAAGGGGATAACAAATCAAGAATGGTATAAAAGTCTTTTTTACTCGCAAAAAATAATCAGTCAAGGGGATAGTATAAGGGATGGATTCTCAGAAGGGAATGAACATCAAAAAAATAGGGCAAAAGGAGAGGATAAGGCAGGGATTATTACAAGGTGGGCAAATTAAGAAAGAAAAAAGTCCTTTCTCATAGTTTATTTTCTTTCTTCTTAGTTCTAATTCTTCTTCCACAAAACAACAAATATATAAATATGTTAAACACAAATGTACATGCACAGATTTTACCAGATTCCCCTCCCTATTTCAACCCAGGAAATACTCTACCTGTCTTAAGTTGTACCCTGGTGTCATAGACCTTCAGTTAGTTCATTTTTCTCATTTTAGAAATAAGAAAGAGGAATCCTAGAAAGGGAAAGTGACTTGTCCACAGTCACAGAGAAAGAATGGAGCAGAACTGGACCTAGACCCTGGTCTCAGCCCAGAGATCTCACTTTATCATAACCACCATCTCACTGAGAATGGCATCCTGATTCCCCAAACTAATATCTCATAATACTGACCACATGAGCCAAGACTTGAAGAAAACTAAGCATTCAGATGGGGCTGGACCTGAAGTCAGGAAAATTCATCATACTGAGTTCAAATTCTGCCTCAGACACTTAACTAGTGAAATGACCCTGAGCATGGCACTTAACCCTGCATCATTTTCTCATCTGTAAAATGAGCTGGAGAGGGAAATAGCAAATTGCTCCAGTATCTCTGCCAAGAAAACACAAAAGAGTTGAACAGGACAAACAACTGAACAACAAAAGATTCAGATAGATGCAAGTAAAAGGTGCCATTTGGCCTGGGTGAACAATAGAAATGGAAAATGAAATGCAAACCTTGGGGAGCAACTGATAGTCATTTGTCTGGAATAAGAAATGCATAAAGGGAAACAAATATGAGAAGATTGGAAACAAAGCAGATTATGGAGGCCCAGGAGTTTGTATTGTCATCCTAAAGACAGCAAAACTGCTGGATTTTTGAGCAAGGGAGGGGAGGGTCAGGGTTGTGTCTGGGGAATATTTGTCAGCCCTATGGAGGATGGATTGGAGAAAGAAGAACAGAAGCAGGGAGATGAATTAGGAGACTATGTCAGTATTTGTTGGTGGATCTGTGGACTCATTCAATCTTTCTGGAGAGCAATTTGGAATTATGCCCAAAGGGCAACACAAATGTGCATACCTTTGATCTAGCAATACCCCTACTGGGTCTATACTCTGAAGAGATTATGAAGAAGGGTTAAAAACATCAGTTATACAAAAATATTCATAGTAGCCCTGTTTGTGGTGGCAAAGAATTGGAAATTGAGTGAATGTCCATCAATTGGGGAATATCTTAACAAACTATGGTATATGTATGCCATGGAACACTATTCTATTAGAAATCAGTAGGGATGGGAATTCAGGGAAGCCTGAAAGGATTTGCATGAACTGATGCTGAGTGAGGTGAGCAGAACCAGAACATTTTACCCCAACAGCAACATGGGGGTGATGATCAACATTAATGGACTTGCTCATTCCACCAGTGCAACAATCAGGCACAATTTTGGGATATCTACAATGGAGAATTCCATCTGTATCCAGAAAAAGAATTGTGGAGTTTGAACAACTATAAAAAAAAACAACTGTTATTTTATTATGTAATTTTGCTATCTCTTATACTTTATTTTTTTCCTAAAGGTTATAATTTCTCCCTTATTACATTCAACTTAGATCAATGTATACCATGGAAACAATGTAAAGACTAACAGACTGCCTTCTGTGGGGGTGGGGGGGTGGAGGGAAGCGAAATTAGGGGAAAAATTGTAAAATTCAAAGTAAGTAAATAAATTTAAAAAAAAGAAACTATGTCAATGGTCCAGGTGAGAGGTGATGAGAACCTGAGTGTCCATATGAGAAGAAGAAATGAGAGGTGCTGAAGAGGGAGAAGAGAGAAGCTTTGGTGACTTTGGCTGTGGAGAACAGCAGGAGAGGGAATATCATGGTTGAATCCAAGTTCCTGACCTGGGGGGTCTGGGCCCCTAGAGGGGCCCTCCACAGAAGGAGGAAGTATGGAGAAGGCTCACATTTGTAGAGAAAGACAGTGACTTTTACAGTGTATCTGAGATGCTTCTGGTATGTGCTGGGACTTCTCTGCAATTTTTTTTCCCTCAGGTAAGTACAGGGTCACCTTTCCTGTGCCTTTATGAGTCTTAGGCTGTCATAGGTAATTACACCTCAGAAGTGGTGTTCTCTTTGAACAAGATAATGTTCTGTTCCATCTTGATGTCCAAAGAGGAAATGAGACCCAGATGATTAAATGGTATTTGAAATCTAAGAAGAGACTCCTTCTGACATCTCTCCAGGGGTAAACAGTCCAAATTGGATCATTTCCCAGAAGGAATATGAGGAGAGGTTGTCTGTCCCCAGTGATAAATATCTGATGTTAATGCATCTGATCTCTTAAGACAGTGGATGTTATGAAATGGAGATAATATCAATCTCAGGAGAAATACGTTTTCAGAATTTCAACTTTACTGTATCAAGTAAATGAAGATACAGCAAGATAGTTAGGCTAACAATGGTGCTTTGTGAATCTTTGCCAAATTTATGGCATATCTGTGACCCCCAGAGTCAAGCATTTGGGTCCTGTCAGATTATTTTCAGACCCAAAGACACCTAGCCAAAGTTATATTTCTGAGAAGTTTCTTGGGGCCCAGAAAGGTGTCAAGGACTCCTTCTATACAGGGATTGCACAAATACTGATATTGTACTTTCATAGGAATCAAGTCTCTGCTAGTCCCTTTCCCATTCCCTTCTCTTCTCACTCCCCTTTGCTTCCTTCATACATTCCCCTTTCCAGGCTTCTATCTCACTTCTTAGTGACTGAGTAATGCTGAAAGATCTGGACTATTTGTTTTAGTGACTTTAAGTGAAGAATGAGAGATTAAAGGGAGAGATTAAAGATGGATCGCAGACTAGAGAAAGGGATTTGGGAGTTCTGGATCAAGAGCATGGAAGAACTCTGGGTGATTTGATAGGCCAATATCATAATCAATATTCCTATATAGAATGAGTCAAAGGAACAGAAGACTTCAGTAAATCTCTGGCATATCCTAATAATCTCTTTGTAGTCTCTTCTGATTTCTGTCACTGGGTTCAAATGTTTCATTACAGTTACTATAATGAATCCCAGGATGAAGATTTATAGAATCTTTGAACATATAGATACAACGAACATGAGTATTATAGAACAACAAAACCTTATATCTTTCAGCAATTACTTAAAGAAATACCATAAGACAATATGTGGAAGACATACCATTAGGATGCTACTAAATGCTTTCATAGAACTCCAAAAGAATGAAATGAATATGAGTTTTTCATTTTTTTATTATATTGTCATTATAGAAATTGGCAAGACAGTTCAGTGAATCCAGCAGATGGAGCACTTACAGTCCTCTGAAACTGAATACTCAGGGCTACCCTCTACATATACTTATTCTCTAAATGGGGTTCTGGTCTAGCCCTTATAAAGATATAGTTTCTGGTCTTGAGGTTCCTGAAACCTCAAAATTAATAATACTTTCTTCTCTTCTTTTCCAGTAGATGTAATTCTTCCTAAATTTCAACTTATAAAATGCTTTTGTGTTTAGGACAAAAGCTGAAAGGAAGGTTGGCATCAAAATATATTATGACTTTAAAAAATAATGATGGATGTAAAGGTTTGGAGCTTCAAATACAACCTGTAAAGCATTTGTATTCTTTGCCAACCCAAACACATATATTCAGCTTTTATAATAGTTTTGCAAATTGTAAACAAACAGAAAAGAGTGGATGCATTTTAATGATGGAAATTGCATTTATAAAAGATTTGGATTAGGATATAATTAATCTCCAGGATAGTCAACTACTAACCACATTGTGCAATGAATACCTTCTATTTTAGTTGCTAATATAGGGTTACATAATTCAAAAGAAAGGAATTTGGGAATTCTGAATCAAGGACATGGAAAAACTCTAGGTGATCTGAGAGACCAGCTGTTTCCCATGCAGAGGTCATTTTGGTAACACTACAAAAAATGCTTTTTAAAATACTTTTTGAGTACATTTCTGGTTTTCCTTTAATAATATTAACATTTGCTTTGCCTCTACAACATAAGGACCATGGAATTTTTCCATGTGACTTGCATTGAAACTTTCCATATGTGTTGTCTTCGTTATTGGAATGTGAGTTCCATGAGCAATCAGAGTATCATTGTTTTAAATCTGAATTGGTAATCCCAACAATTAGCATCATGCATAGCTTTGCTTCAGTCAATCATCAGTTTATAAAATTATCACTATTGCTTTGAGTGAATGCATAAAGGTGGAGATCCTGTGATTTTCAAAGCTTGATAAATAGGGTAGATCAGAGTGTTTGATTGAAAATATGGCCCATTGGAGGGCAGGAAATTTTTGATTTTGTATCTCCAGGGTCTTGTAAAGTACCTGGTATATGGGAGGTGATTAATAAATGCTTGATGACTAGTTGATTAATTGTTTTGAGGAGATCTCAACATTTAGGGCTGCTAGCGAAACTGGGGAAACATAGAGCATTGAGCCTGAAGTCAGGAAGTTTCATTTTCCAGAGTTCAAATCTGACCTCAGACATTTGCTGTTTATTTGATCTTGGACAAGTCACTTAACTCTGCCTGTTTTCTCATCTGAAAAATGAGCTAGAGAAGGAAATGGTAACTCACTCTGGTACCTTTGCAAAGAAAATCCCATAGAAGCAAACAAGTTTAAGTAATTTGTCCAGTATCACACAACTAGGAAGTGTTTGAAGTCAGATTTGAACTCTTCCTCACTCTAGGGCTGGTGCTGCACCAGCTAGACACCCATAACCACTTCCTATCGGTCCTTTTATCCATTTACTCCTCTTTAAATACTGTGCTTCTGTCATACCCAGATACCTTTGTGCCTTTGTACTTACTGCTCACCTCCACTTACCTGGAATATTCTTCCTCCTCCTAGGAATTGTTAGTTGATGACAAGCCTTGGCACCTTTGCAAAACCTTTTCTGGATACACAAGCTACCAGTGGCCTCTACCTGCAAACATCTTAAAATTCATATTAAAATGACTAAGGCAACCTCATCTCCTCAAGTATTTTGATTGTTTCACAGAATTCTGAGGAAATTGGATTGGGGGCATGCTCTTGTCATTTTATGCAGGCTAATGCCATTGCACAGAGTTTTAAACAGACAGCACTCATGGTGCATTCTATCCATATGGGTCCAGAACTTATGAATCATTTAAGTATTTCTTTCATCATTCAGGCTATTGAAAAAATCAATTATCAACAAATATTTTGTGGTTGTTTACTTGTTTCATTCTGATTCTTCCTAAACCCTTTTTGGGAATGTCTTTATGGTTACTAGAAGGATTTGCTATTTCCATCTCCTTACAAATGAGGAAACTGAGAAAAACTGTTAAGTGATCTACCCAAAATCACAAAGCTAGATTTGAACTCAGGATGATTCATCTTTTTGATTCCAGGTCTCCTACTCTATCCACTCTATCAATATGCTGTCCAACAAGTATTTATGAAACATCAACTCTCTGCCTGGCCCTGTCCTCAGTTCTAAAGATACAAAAACAAAATTAATACTTTCCCTGACCTCCAAGATCTTTCATTCAGCTAAGAATTACAGCATGTTCGTGAGCAAGACACCTTTTCAGAAAAAAATGCTTTGGTTGTTGAAAGGGGCAGAAAAAAACAAAACACAAAACATTGTATGCACATAAAGACACACACAACCTGATAAAATCCATGTGTGAAAAAACAATATTTCTCAAAATGTGAAGACATTAAAAGGAGCTTTGAAGGATGGTGTGTAGGCACTGTTCTAGGGATAGTCCCTTCTGTGATTTATGGTCCAGGGGCCCAGTCCACATTCTCTTGGTACTTTCTTATGGACTGACATGTCTAAACAGTCATTCTAATGGGACACTATGAGGAAGTCAAGATTTGGGGGCTGGGGTCTTGGCCAGGATTCCATTACAATCTATTTTTAGAGTTTCTGAGATTACAATTTACAAAATGGTTGATCCAATAACTTTGGAGACTCTGTGAAGATTGAATGAGAATGGATGGTTTTCAAAGCAGCTGAGTTTTATGAAGGAATGATGATTCACTCTGACTTGGCACAAAGTTCTAATGTAGGTATGTGCGTAGGTTATGTGCAGGCAATTAAAAAGCCAGAGGGAAAGATTTCCCAAGTCAGCAAGAATCAGCTGATGGAAAGACTTCCAGTGAGGTGTCTGCTAATAGGGTGGAGAATGCTGAAAGACCAAAGCAGTCAGAGGTGACTCACAGCTCTTTGAAGCAGGTCAAGCCCACTAAACTTGACCTGGACTGGTCAAGCCCACTAAAACTGAGCAGATGGACTTCAAAGGACAACAAAGGAAAAAGCCTGAACTATTTACCACTGTACAAGGCCTAGATGAATATCTGATTTCATGGGTCAAAAATCGACCCTGCCTCAAGTTGTCTCCTGGATTGTGGTATGTGCTCTGAATCACCACACAGGTTCACCAGACTGGTCCTGTCCTAATCTGGATTTCTCAGCTGGAGTTAGCAAAGGTATGTGGGATGAGTGGAGAGGGAAGGGAGAGAAAAACTTCAAAATAGGAAATGAGATGGAAGAGATTTAAAAAATGAACTTCATGTAGTGACATAAGCTTTGAGTTCAAATCCTACCTCCAATGTTTATGAATTATATGATAGCTTGATTAAGGAGTTTTGGTTTTGATTCGCTCCTACAAAATGACACATTCACATCAACAAAACTAAAAAGTATATTTAATAAAGTGATTATAAAACAGGTAGAAATAAATAAGCTTTACAGCAAAAGTAACCAATAAGTCCTAATATAATAAAAAGAAGAGCAAAGTCTACATAAACATAAATATTAAGAGAAAAACCACTGAATTGGGGGAGCTTCAATATCTGAATCAATAGTGGCTGGGGAGTCTTGGGGTACAGCCTCCAGAGTCCTAACTGGGAAGGTCCCAGGCAGAGCATCCTCTCCGTGGGTGAGACTCCAATTAGGCTAAGGTCAAATTAGATCTTGTAGAACTTCAGAATAAAGAAGGCTTCTTGCCAATTATTTTGTGGAATAAAACCAAATTTTCCAGGCTGTCTGAGAAGGAAGCCATTGCTCCCCAAACCCCAAGAAGTATTCCATTAAGGAATGGCTAGTTCCTGAAGAGATAGGCAATGTTAATCAAGTACGGCCTTGAGAGTCTGTACACGAGATCAATTCTGCTCATCTTCCCTCCCTGTACATCAGGGTGTACATCAGTGATTCTCTGTACTAGAGATAAATTGAGGGTCAGTAATTCTTTGTAGCTAAACTATAAGGCCTTTCAATGGAAAATCTTATATCCTATGCATTAATCATACAATGACCTTTCAGTAAAATCTTTGGGTCTCCAGTTCCTCATCTGTAAAAGGAGGGCATTGAACTTGATGACTTCTATTATCTCTCCTTGGGGTAAATGAATGACCCCATGATCTGATCTTTGAAGTCAATGATCTATTCATTACTAAGATATTATGGAAGTTTAACCTGTGCAGTCTTGTCAATTTAACCCTACCTCTGAAACAAGCATGTATTGAACACCTACTATGTGCCAGAGACCATGACAAATGCTTTACAAATAGTATCTCAATTGATCCTCCCATTCAACTCTTTGAGGAAGGGGCTTTTATGATCCCCAGTTTACAACTGAGAAAACAGGGGCAGATAGAGGTTAAATGAGTTATCCAGGATCATACATACATCCAGGATTTGAATTGGATGAAGCTGGATTTGAATTCAGGTCTTTTGACTCCTTACCTACTTATTGACTGTATTGTCTTTGTGACCCTGAACAAGTCACCTAACCTCCCAGTGTTCTCCCTTCCCTATCCTCTTCCATCCTCTCCCAGGCCATTGCCTAGATCTGAGATCTTAAATCTGGAGTTGGAAAGGATCTTGAAGGTCATCCAGTTCACTAGGTTCATTTTTGAAGTAAGAAAGGGGAGTCCTAGAAAGGGAACATAACTTGTCCATAGTCATAGGCTAAGAAAGGAGCAGAACTGGATCAAGACCCTGGTCCCAGAACAAAGATCTCACTTTACCATAACCACCAAAACCACTGAGAATGGAGTCCTGATTCCCCATATTAATGCTCTGACTCCAATTCCACTCCATTTTCTAATACACTATAACACCTACTGCATGAATTGAGACTGGAAGGCAAGTAAGCATTCAAGGTAGATATAGATAAGGCAGCTGGGCTTTCTAACTCCCAGGGTTTGGCATGGGAGAACACACAGAAATGAGAAATGGAGTGTGGACTTTCAGGAAAAACTGATTGTCATTTGTCTAGAATGAGAAGACTAGAAAGGGAGATTCAGGAGGTTTTATTTTTCATCCTAGAAGCAACAACTGCCCCATGAAGGTTTTTCAGCAGGGGAGGGGAGTGGTCAGGGCTGTGTATTGGGAAGATGACTTGTCATCTCTGTGGAGAATAGATTGGAGAAAGAATAGAAGTAGGGAGATGAATTCAGAGGCTATAACTGAAGACAGAGGGAAATGATGGAATTTTTTTGTCAAGTTGGACTTGGAGGTCATGTCCTTTGGGGCAGGAAATATTAATAGGTAGAACACCATCAATGTACAATAAATAGTCTTTTCTTTTTTAGTTTTTTTTGGCAAGGCAAATGGGGTTAAGTGGCTTGCCCAAGGCCACACAGCTAGGTAATTATTAAGTGTCTGAGACTGGATTTGAACCCAGGTACTCCTGACTCCAGGACCCGTGCTTTAATCCACTGCACCACCTAGCTGCCCCAATAAATATTGTCTTAGTCACACAACTTGGGGACCCCTTCATGTGGCATACACAGTAGAAATACCTGGAGTCAGGTGTTAAATAGTTTCCCAAGCTACTACTCTTGCTGTGTTCAACATGGAAATTCATTTAAACAAAGATCCACCTAGCCTGAAGTTTTTCTTCAGGATTTAGGGATTGAAGACAGAAGATTTAAGGCCACTGAAAAGGTGAAGGAATTTGCAGCTCTCTGGGATGTTAAAACTGCTCAAGATTTTATTATGGCAAAAGATCTGTTGTGTCTGTCTCTAAGCCAGAACCACATGCTCCAGCCTATGTCTCTGGAACAATATGACCCCAGCTCAGTGTGGCTCGATCTATGCTGATCCAAGCTTTTCTTCTCTTTTCCTTTCCTGGTATCCCTGCTGTTTTCTTCTCACTTCTTTCCTCTAAATTTCTTCCCTGGACCTAGGTTGATCCAAGCTTTTCTCTCTCATTTTCCTGACTGGACATACCCAGATCTAAGCCCTAAAACCAGTTATTTCTTAGGGCTGTTTTCCTGTTCCTTTTCTCCTTCCCTCTGGCATTCTTGCCTCTATGTTGTTCTGTACTTAAGGAGATCTACAGATGAGATTAATCTGTGAACAGATGAGATTAATCTACTTGTGGTCAGTAAATTCACACACAGGTGGTCTGTGAATTAAAGACAGAGTTTTTACACATCTGTGTCAATCTTGAGTTTTTCACTTAAACTCTGATCCTTCGGTAATTTCTCTGACATCACTGCCAATTTCCCCATCATCACAACAATAGTCTAAGTGAGAGGTGGTGAGAGCCTGGTCAGGGTGAGCAGACAAAAACAGATTATATATGAAGACTTGATGACCTTGGCTATATGGAGAGAAGCAGCAGGACTGCTGAGCTGTGGGTATGGGTTCAGGGTAGGGCCCTCAACATAATACAGGGAAATTATGTAGAGAATTATGAATGCAGCAAAAATAAAAAATCTGTAATCTTAAATACTGTTAAATCTTGTTAAATGAGCAGAGGTTCCCCACTCTTGAGATGTAAACTGACCCCCTGATGATTGTATCCTGCCTATCTTGTCCCCATTTTCTCCTTCACTTAACCTTAGCTTAGATGCTGGTGAGACAGGAAATGACATGTACTTGGGGATCAAGCACCTTGGGACAGAAGGGATCAGTACATGGCTTGCCTTTGATAGATACCTGGTCCAAGGTGTAAGACTACTTCCTAATCATCACCCTCTGTCCAACCTACCATAGAAAGGTATTTAATAGGAAGCACCACCCCTTCTAGCTCTCTTGCTTCATCTGGCTTCCCATCCAAAAGGATGGGGCTTTCTCTGGTTCTTCCTTAATCCATGTAGAACATGGTGGTCCTCACCATATGGCCTAGTTAAACCAAGCCCCACGACTACCTGCCCTTATCACCCCCCCCTTCTCTCTCTGTCTCTCTCTCCCACTCTGTCACTCTCTCTGTCTCTCTCTGTTTGTCTCTCTCTCTCTCTCAGACTTCACCTGTCCTGTCCTCAGTGTGCTTACTACTTTTCTAATAATTTTTTTTCTTTTTTTGCAAGGCAAACGGGGTTAAGTGGCTTGCCCAAGGCCACACAGCTAGGTAATTATTAAGTGTCTGAGACCGGATTTGAACCCAGGTACTCCTGACTCCAGGGCCGGTGCTTTATCCACTATGCCACCTAGCTGCCCCCTAATAATTTTCTAATAATATATTGCCATAATAAAATCCCAGAGAACTGCAAATTCCTCCACCTTTTCAGTGTCCTGTTCCTGAAATAATGAAAAAGAACTGTGTCCTTCTAAAGGTGTAGGGGAAGGAGATTGGTACACACTAGGAGAGAAGGGAGGCTTTCTGGGGGGAAATTGAAGGAGCTTAGGAAATACTGACACTCCAAAAGAGAAACACTCCAGATATTGCCTATTGTCGTATTTTATTGGTTTATCTAGTTATCTCTGTTTCTCTGCCTTTTGTTCACACCATCTAGGATCTTTTCTCTCTTGATAATACTTCTTTTCATACCCCATCCTCCTTGTTTACCCAAATGTCCAATAAATCTATAATTCTCTGCTAATCCCTTTCCCATTCTCTTCTCCTCCCCACTCTCCCTCAATTCCTTTAGGCCTTTATCCCACTTCTCCGTGACAAATTGAAGTCATTGATTCTGACTTCTTTTAAACACTGTGAGTAAACTCTGACATGAAACCATGGATTTGGTCAATCATCATTGTGGTCCTGCTATTTGGGCCCCTGATGGCAGCAGTTTTCCATTAATGAAAATGAGGGAAATGCCTTTGCAGAAGTTGAGGTAACCTGAAGACAAGAGATACTCTAACTGTGCTGGGGCAATGGCGTTTGAGCAGAGCATTGGTTTTACTTGTGAGAGATGGGAGGAGGAGATGGGCCCCAAACCCTACATATTCTCATCTGTGGCCTGGTTTCTTGGAAGGGATGTGATTAAACTATTCTTGGACTCCACTCTTCCCATTCCCAGGCACCCATAGAGGAAGAAAAAGAGCACTGGAACAGAACCAAAGAGAGGAAAGAAGACTAGGGGAGAGATGTGCACTTTTCCAAAAGACTTTCCTTCAGATCAAGAAACATAGACCAAGGACTCATGGGTTAGATAGTTCCTCATTAACTAGATACAATTTCTAACTAGCTAGGTGGGTGGATAGATAGATGGATGAATGAAAAAATAGCAAAGGCAAGTATGAGTCCTATCATGGGTGGGCAAGGAGAAGAATATGATATAGTTTTTTGCTCTTAGTTTACTTTCTTTGTCTTTTTTCTCCTCTACTTCAAATGAATAAGTTTGGGATTTAAAAAAACTGAGGGTGTCCTAACTCTGAGAGTCTCTGGCAGTTTTCTGGAAGGGTATTCTCTGGATAGTTATAAGTTTCACTTGAGCCATCAGAAATTAAGCAACAACTCCTGGGAGGCAGAGGCTGCCTGCCAGGGCGAGGTGGCCCCAACCCCTTCCCGCCTCTGCCCGCCTGTGCCCGCTACGGCGGCATCGCGGAACCGGCTGGTCCTGAGGGCTGGTACGAGAGCCTGGCTTCATCAACTCCCGTGCACTGGGCAGAATCGGTGCTCTTGGGGGCGCAGGGCGCCACCGGGCTGCCGTGGTGGCCAACATCGTAGTCACCACCACTGCCTGAGGACCGCTGGCACGCTGCCCCTGGCCGCCTACCAGCACCGCATCCTGGCCCAGCTAGGTGGAAAATTTGAAAACAGAAATAAAAATAATTGCCAAGAATCTTAATCATGACATTGCACTTGGAGCAAAGCAATTGGGATGGTCAAAAAGAGTAAGTAGGCTCACTTACCTGAACAACATGAGGAGGATTGTTTCAGAACTGTATATTCGGGATAATTGTCACCCATTCAAAGCTACTTTGTTAGTATGGATTCAGATACCAATGTGGATCTTTATGTCTGTTGCTCTATGGAACTTAAGTTTGAGGATAACAGATTCAGAAGGTGACTTTTCTATCAAGGAACAGTTTTCAACAGGTGGAGTCCTGTGGTTTCCTGACCTCACTGTGCTTGACTCCACATGGATTTTACCAATCTCACTTGGAATCCTCAATTTGTTAATCGTGGAGATTTTTGCATTACAGAAACTTGAAATGTCCCGTTTTCAGAAGTATATCACACATTTTACATGTGGAATATCTGTGTTGATGATTCCCATTGCTGCAAATGTCCCCTCGTCAATTGTGCTGTACTGGCTCTGCTCCAGCTTCTTGGGCCTTTCACAGAACCTGTTACTTCTCTCCCCAGGATTTCACCAGCTCTGCCGCATACCCCAGACGAGATCAGTCAGACACTCCTTATAAGGACCTCTTTGCTGCCTTTTATGCCAAATTCTTTTTAAAAAAAAAGATCTCGCCCACAGTGACTCTGCAGTCAATCTATCACTTCCCTTAAAAGTGGAGGGTTAAGGTCTGGGTGATCATTCCTCATATGATGCTCTCTTCTGTGATGGGTTTTAAAAGCTATTGCAACATCTGACACTTGTGTTTTAGATACGTGAAGTTCTGGCTAATTGAATGTAGTGATTGAGTCATGGAAAGAATATTTGTTTTATATCAGAAGGATGAATGGTTCGAATTTGTTAGGATTTCAAGTAACAAAACCCTGAATTGCAGAAGTAAAATATCCCACAAACCTAAGCTATAGAAATGACTTCTATGAAAGAAAAACAACCATTGAAATAGTAACTGTTAATACTGCAGGGAGACCAATTACATGTTGTTGAATAAAATAGATGTAAAAATTGTACCAAAACCAACCTAATGGAGTCATACTTCTTAAATCTTCCCTGAAATGATTCAGTTGGTTTTATCTTCTTCATGCTTCAATAAAGCTGGACATCTCTGCTAAGATAAAAAAAAAAAGAAATTAAGCAACAAAAATAATAATCCCAATCTGACAAAGACCTTGCCCCTGGCGATCAGAAAATCAAAATAAGAGAACAGAATCAAATCTAAAGTAAGTAGATATAAAAGATAAATCTGTTTTGAAGTAATTGCCACCAGTCAAGAAATATCCTTCTGCACAGGAAATACCCATTCTAGCCAAGGTTGAAAAAACAAATATATTCTACCTTAATAGGGAAAATCCTGAAGGATTTTTTCCTTCTAGTATCAATGATTAGGTGACTGAAGACTCTTGTCTTTTTTGTGCTGTGGTAAAAAATGTTTCTGGGTTTTAAGCTAAAAGCTTTTTAAAAAGGTTTTAAGCAAAATCCAGTCCTCCCATGAGAAAGAGGGAACAACTTAAGCTGAAGAGCTTAGAGCTGAAATCAGATGGACATCTCAAATCCCAAAGTACAACTCCTATTAAAAATGCAGAAATAAAAGGCTAACAGCAGCACCCTTGAGACCTTTTAAAGAAAAGTGTATGGTTTTCTGACAAGTGTACAATTTTTAATTAATGACTTGAAGGAATATAAAGGTCATTTATATAGAACTTTTTGTCCCATAGAACCTTGTCAGCTATAATGTTATTGTTTGGTGGTAGTGGTGGTCCTTCCTTTTTAAACAGGACCAATGACATCAATGGGGTGATGTCTTGACTTGCAAGTGAATTGGATTTAAATGAGGCAGAGTTTTGCAGTCATCAATCTTACTCTCCTTCAAAGTCATGGAAATCCAGTGGAAAGACACAGGTTAAGATGACTGGCAAATTCCACAGTATAATGAAGGACATATCACAGAGAGCAGCATAGACCAGAGCAGACCAACACTGATAAAAAAAAAACATTTTCCTGCAGCACTGTTGAAAGCCTAAACTGATTTTTCCAGGCCTGAGACCTGAACACAGCTCTCTATCCTTCTATGTATGTGCTTCTCCATTAGTGTTGCTTACCTCTGTTCATGCTGCCCTCTGATGGGATGTATTGGTGGCAAATTCTGCCTCAGGTTTCTAAGAGAAATATCATTACTTCTCTCTTTACTAATCTCTTGAATGGCCTTCTGTTCGTTATTCTCATTCCCCTTTCTCCTACCAGAACTGTATTCTCTCAAAGTTGTTCCCTAATAAGTGACTTTTCCCTTTCTCTTGTGCAGAAGCTGATCTCACTTGATCTTAGCCAAAAGTCCTAGAAGCGATCAGAAGCTGATCTCTAGGTCATTTCTACAGCTACACACAAAGTCATTTTCTCTCCCCATTCCAATTCCCCTTCAAGTATTGTATTCTCCTGGTCACATGTGAGCTTCCTGAGGGCAATGTGAATACCAAGACAGATCATGGTATCCCAAAAACATGAATTCAAGTCCTGCCCTAGCACTTAATACTTGTGTGACCCTGGGCAAGTCAGTTAACCTCAGTTTATCTCAATTTCCTCCTCTATAAAATAGGATTAATAATAGTATTTGTGGTCGAGGGCAGAGCCAAGATGGCGACAAGAAGGGATCAAGTCTTAGGAGCTCTCTGATAAAACTCATAAGCTAAGGACTCTAACTAAACTTTTGAGAGACAGAACCCACAAAGGGACCCAGTGAGGCAGTTCTCCTATTCAAGGTAACCTGGAAAAGAGCAGAAAGGCTCTGCTCCCCGGGGTCTGAGGGGCGGCCTGCCAGAGCCAAAGAACTTCAGCCTCCTGGAGGCAGCCCCAGGGCGCTGGGAGCCGAGGCTCACAGCAGCGGGGGAGTCTCCTGAGCTGTATCCTGGGGAGCACCAGGCACAAAGTGGGGGAACAGCAGGGGACCTCTGCCAGAGCCAGCACGTGGAGCCCAGCCCTCAGGGCCCACAGTGAGCAGCTTGGTCTTTCCTCAGCCCAGACCCGGAAACAGAAGCAGAAGCAGGCGGAGCCTGTAAGCAGGAGCCCCCAGGGCATGAGCCCATTGAGCTGAGGGAGGGGAGTGAAGAGAGAGAGACTGCTGAGCTCTGTCCTCTGCCTCTGGAACAGGACTTTGGGGCTCTGAACACATTCAGATCCTGATCCCAGTCTAGGCCCCCCCCCAAAATAGAACAACAGGGCCTCCCCCCACCTCGGCCCCGTGGCAGAGGGGGGCGCTTATGGTCATTCACAGACCAGGAGGGAGGACAGAGCCTCACACACTGAGACCCTTGTGGGAGTGTCCAAAAAGCTCAGGAAGCACCCCCAAACCAGGCCCAGGCTGGGAAAATGAGCAAGCAGAGAAATAAGGGGAAGACTATTGAGAAATATTTTGCAAATGAGCCCAAGAAGGATCAAAATACTCAGTCTGAAGATGAGGAAGCACAAGCTCCTGCATCTAAAGACTCCAAGAAAAACAGAAATTGGGCTTGGGCTAAGACAAAGCTCAAAAAAGACTTTGAAAAGCAAATGAGGGAGTTAGAAGAAAAACTGGGAAAAGAAATGAGAGAGATGCAGGAAAAACATGAAAAAGAAGTCAGCAGCTTAGTCAAGGAAATCCAAAAAAATGCTGAAGAAAATAGCATGCTAAAAACCAGCTTAGGTCAAATGAATAAAACAGTTCAAAAAGTTATTGAGGAGAAGAATGCTTTAAAAAGCAAAATTGGCCAGATGGAAAAAGAGATAAGAAAACTCTCTGAGGAGAACAAATCCTTCAGACAAAGAATAGAATTCAGGGAGATTGATGAATTTAACAGAAATCAGGAATCAATACTTCAAAACCAAAAAAAATGAAAAATTAGAAGAAAATGTAAAATATCTCCTTGAAAAAAACAACTGATATGGAAAACAGACTTAGGAAAGATAATTTGAAAATTATTGGAATACCTAAAAGTCATGATCAGGAAAAGAGCCTTGACATCATTTTTAAAGAATTACTACAGGAAAATTGCCCTGATATTCTAGAAGCAGAGGGCAAAATAGAAATGGAGAGAATCCACTGATCCCCCTGAGAAAGAGATCCCAAAAAACCAACCCCTGGGAATATTATAGCCAAGTTCCAGAACTCCCAAGTCAAGGAGAAAATATTACAAGCAGCCAGAAGGACACAGTTCACATATCATGGAGCTGCAGTCAGGATCACACAGGACTTAGCAGCAACTACATTGGAAGCTCGTAGGGCTTGGAATACAATATACCAGAAAGGCAAAAGAGCTTAGAATGCAACCTAGAATGAACTACTCAGCAAGGCTGAATGTCCTCTTCCAGGGAAAAAGATGGACTTTCAATGAACCAGGGGAATTTCAAAGGTTCCTTTTGGAATGGCCAGAGCTGAACAGAAGGTTTGATCTTCAGATACAGGACTCAGGTGAAGCATGGAGATTGGAGGAGAAATATGGGGACTTAATGAGGATGAACTGCATGTATAGAAAAATGATACTCATAATATTTATATGAACCTTCTCAGTTAATAGAGCAGATAGAGGGAGCTTTTATAGTTGAAGCACAGGAGAAAGCTGAATTCGAAGATAAAATATGGTGTAAAAATGGAGTCAATAGAAAAAAGGGAAATGGAATGGGAGAAAGAAAAAGGAGAGGGGGAATAGTCCAAGATACTTCACATAATAAGACTTTTTTTTATTACCATGAGCTATTGCAATGATATGGAAGGGGGGAGGCAAGGGGGAATGAGGGAACCTTTGCTCTCATCAGAGATGGCTAGGAGAGGAAACAGCAAATATACTCAATGGGGTATAGACATCTGGAGTAAGAAGAAGGGGGGAGCAGGGGGAAGGGGTGAGGATGTGAATAAAGGAGGAGAGGATGGACCATGGGGGGAGAGTGGTCAGATAAAACACATTTTCTTTTTTACTTCTTGCAAGGGGCTGGGATTGGAAGGCCTGCCCAGGACCATAGGGCCAGGTGGATTCTGGGCCTAAGGGGTGGTATGGGGGCTCAGGGCTTCTTGGCCCCAGGACCAGGGATCTGTCTGCTGTGCCACTCAGCCACCCTACAGCAGAGTCAGAGTGAAAGGAGAGAGAAAATATAGTACATGGTAGTGGAGAAATAAGAAAGGAGGGAGTTGAGATCAGCAATGGCAACGTTGGAAAAATATGGAAGTAACATTTGTAATGGACTTATCATAAAGAATGTGATCCACCCGTGATAGAGTTGTTGGTGTTGGAACAAAGCCTGAAGCACAGTTTTTGTTATTATTATTTGGGGGAGGGTGCAGGGCAAGTGGGGCTGGGTGGCTTGCCTGGGGCCACATAGTAGGGTGATCTTTGGGTGTCTGGGGCTGGATTTGGACCCAGGCTCAAGGGCCAATGCTCTGTCTGCCACCCAGCCACCCCTACTATTATTACTATTTTATTTTACTTTGGGTCTTTTCTTTTTCTTCTTTTTGGTTTTTGCAGGGCAGTGGGGATCGGGTGGCTTGCATGTTACATGGCTGGGTGATTGTTGGGTTTACGAGGCTGGATATGGCCTCTGGTGCTCGTGGCTCCAGGGCTGGTGCTTCGTCCATTGCGCCACCTGGCCATACCTACAATTATTACTATTATTTTTTTAATTTTAATTTTTTTTCTCTCCCCTTTACTTTTTTTGCCCAAGCAAGTCTATCTACATTCATGGGGGGGAGGGGTATTTTGTTTACTTGTAAACAAGAATATTTTATTAATTTAAAAAACATTTGTACAAAATGAGAATAAGAAATAAATTAAAAAAATTAAAAAAATAATAGTATTTGCTTCTTAGAGTCAGAAAAAAATAATACAATATTTGAGGTTTTTAAATAATATTTTCCTCTAAATAACTAAAAGCAAATTTTTAATTTTTTTAAAAAAATTAAGTTCTATGTCTCCCTTTCCTCTCTTTGAGAGAGAAAGCAATCTGATATAGTTAATACTTTTTTGATCATGCAAAATATATTCCCATATTAGTCATTTTATAGAAGAAAACTCAAAGCTAAAAAAGAAAAGGCAAAAGGAAAGAAAGCGGAAAAAATAAAATGTTTCTGAATTCAGATACCATCAGTGCTTGCTCTGGAAGTGAATAGCAATTTTCATCGTGAATCCTTTTTCATCCACATATCTTAGATCATTATGAAGATGAGAAAATATTTGCAGAGCACTTTGTAAACCTTAACACTCTACTAAATTCTAGCTATTTTTGTTATTATTATTATTATTATTATTTATATCTCAAGCACTTTGCACACAGCCTAGCACAAAATGCACTCTTAAATTCATTATCTACTCATCTCTTTCAGTAAATGCCTTCGCTTTGAACCAATTGTGTTTCTACATGACTAGAAAAAGTCAATACAGCTGTGGAATGAATTTCAAGTGAATATAATGTTCCTTCAATAATGACCTTCTTTGGATCATTGTAGATGAGTCAGGGGATGGGTTGGGAGAGACTCTCTCAGGAGAGTATATTAAGGGGGCAAGACGGAAAATACTACAACCTCCTGACCTGTTGCATGTGTCATCACCATCTGTATCTAATTACAGGACCCAGCCATATTATATTCAACGACATTTATCTGCAGGATCAGTTAGGACTAAGAACCTCCAATCCTCTTTTCCATCAGTGTCTGGCTGTGTCCCTCTGTGCCCTTTACCTCATGAAAATTCTTTTAGGAGTCATTAGCAGCCTCACCTTGCATTTTTAAGTCCTCAGGTTTAAAGCTCCGCATCAGAGGCCATAATGTCTGAGTCTCTCATTTGGCAGAGGAAACTGAAGTCTGTGAACATAAATGAGTTGCTCAAAGACAAACATAATATTAATCAGGGGCAATTTAATCTAAGTTCCTTGATTGATCTCTTCCTTAATTAAACTTTTCTGAGTTCAAATTCTGCCTCAGACATTTCCTAGCTATGTAATCCTGAGCAAGTCACTTAATGCTGTTTTCCTTGGCACAGACCCCCTCTCTAAAATCCAATTCATCTGCTGTCATAACATCATCTCCCCTGATGTCATGATTTTCATCATCATCACATATGATGTATTCATGTATATATTTATATACATATATATGAAATTCACTGTTTATAATATTGTATATTTATATATTTGACTTATTTTCTGGTTCTTTAAGAATAGAAGTGTTTGGAATATCATCTTTCATATGAATACTAAGAAAGATTCCCTTTTAATTAGATCAAATTAGCAATTATAAAAAATGAACCTAGTCTTTAAGAACAGATATGAATTTGAAAGTAAAATGTCAGTTTAAGAAACAAAGGTTTGCCTTAGAAATTCCACAGGGAGGATTGCCATGCTTTGTGAAGGTTTTTAGCATAACTGATGGGGCACTCCTTTTACTGTAATGCCTGATGCCTAGCCCCAACCTCAGCTACTCCCTGCCTTATTCTATAGTCCCAGTTCCCCCTCTTTATTTGGAGAAACTGAGGATGATATTTCAGATGCTGCTTTCAGTTAGTCAAAATACTCCAGTGTTGCTGTGCATTTTGGGGGTTTGGTTAGCTAGACACCCCATGCATGGCTATTATGAATTGCTCATAATAATAAAAACTTAGCCTGGAGTGCCTGAATAGCTTTTATTAACTTTTCTGCAGAACACAGAGCAGCTGTAGTTCAGCTGTAATGCAGCCACAGAGCAGCCGGGTCAGGTGCCTGGGTCCATGGTAGGGGGTAGTGGTTTCTGATCTCTTGGCCCAGGGAGCACTGGGGACAGCTGGAAGGAGTGGTGAGAGAACTCTGCTGCACTAGAGGGAGTGAAGGGTGAGCACTGGTCTTAGAGCAGCCCTGTGGTGAGAACCTGCAGTGGGAATCAGTGGAGCCACCCAGCACATCCAGAGCTCTCATCCCACAGATAGTAAGGGGGTCAGGGAGACTGCAGAGGTCTGGGGAAGGACTCTGCTGTTTTCCCACACTCAGATACAGGTTGCAGTTTGAATTCCCATACTACCAGAGAGGTGGAACCCTCCTCATAGCTCCAGGGAAGAAGGAAGGCTGTGGTCATCCACATCCCAGAACACAGGCAAGAGAGCAGTCAGAGCCTCTCATAAGACCTTGGAGGAATTAAGGTCCCTGTGGATTTGTTCCCCAAACTCCCCAAAGCCTTGGAAGTGTGGTAAATCAGTCATAGGCTGAGGAAATGAGCAAATAATAGAAAAAGAAGAATCTGATCATAGAAAATTACCTTGGTCTCATGGAATATCAAAATACATATTCAGAAGATGACAAAGTTGAAGATTCTGTATCCAAAACCTCCAAGAGAAATAGAAAATGGGCTCAGGATATGGATGAGCTCAAAAAAGACTTTGAAAAGCAATTAAGGGAGGAAAAATGAGAGTGATGCAGATAAATCATGAAAACCATGTCAACACCTTAATGAAAGAAATACAAAAAATAGTGAAGAAAATAATATGTTTAAAATCAGTTTAGGCCAAGTGGAAAAAGCAACACAAAAGGCAAATGAGGAGAAGAATGCCTTAAAAAGCAGAACTGGCCAGCTGGAAAAGGAGATAAAGCTCTCTGAAGAAAAGAATTCCTTCAAGTATAGAAAGGAAGCCAATGACTTTGCAAGAAATCAGGAAGAAATAAAACTATTCCAAAAAACTAAAAATTAGAAGAAAATGTGAAATATCTCATTAGAAAAACAACTGACCTCAAAAATAGATCCAGAAGAGATAATTTTAAAATTATTGGGCTTCCTGAAAGTTATGCCCAAGAAAAGAGCCTGGACTTCATTTTTCAAGAAATAATATAGCAAAATTGCTCTGAGATCCTAGAAGCAGAGGGTGAAATAGAAATTGAGTGAATTCACCAATCACCTCCTGAAAGAGATCCCAAAAGAAAAACTTCCAGGAATATTATAGCCAAATTCCAAAACTCCCAAGTCAAAGAGAAAATACTAAAAGCTGACAGAAACAAAAAATTCAATTACCATGTCTCTATAGTCAGGATTACACAGAATCTGGCAGCATCTGCATTAAGGGCTTGTAGGGCTTGGAATGTGATATTCTGGAAGGCAAAAGATCTTGGTTTACAATCAAGAATCAACTACCCAGCAAAATAGAACTTCCTCTATCAGGTGAAAAGATTGACTTTCAATGAAACAGGGTCTTTCAAACTTTCCTATTGAAATAACCAGAGCTGAACTTTTTTGCAGTAAAGGGCTATCTCTCCCAGTGGGTAAAAGTCCCGAATTGTGACACTGTCCAGTCTTTTATACAATTTGAGAGGTTTTCTCTTCTGCTCCAAGCCAACTATTGGTCTGAATTGTCAATATGTTTAATATGTTTTCCCTGCCCTGGTCATACAACACATGTTATATTGATGAGCATCAATAATCATAGGAAAGTGTATAGTAGTATATATGGTTCTCATTTAACAAGCACACTTGCAAAGGTCAGAGACCCTGGGTCAACCCAGGAGTAGTTGAAGCAGGCCTCAGTCTAATCTCAAATCTGCCATATTTGTGCAAGTTGGAAGACCTCTCCCAGTTCAGTGTTTGGTGGGGTCAATTCCTTTATCTCCCCTATTGTCTTACTCTCACATTCCTACATGTAGACTTAATGGCCATAGACAGACCTCTGTCTTTTTAATGTATTATCTTTAACAGCCTCCTTCATATAGAAACCAAATACTCAGGGATTTCTCAGAATTTTCACCATTTTCTTTTTTAATAAGAATTTTATTTCCTTATCTTATTAGTGATTTCTTCCTTAAATCATAACCTTCATCACTTTCTATTAAAATCTTCATTTCTTCATTGGTGATGACCTCTATCAATGCCTGTACTCTTATGAGTCTGCTGGGAGTATAAATGGAGTTTGATAGTCCCAGCTCTACTTCTTGACAATACAAACATAAGGTATATCTACAAGGAGGGGGCATAAGTCTGAGTGACACATTTACAAAATCAAGGGAAAAGTTACAGATTTCAAAAGGGCAGATCCCCCTGACCACAGAACATGTACGCATAGACACAAGATGGAGAAGATGAACCTGGTTCAGTCTCTCTTTCCCCTGGAAACATCCCATGTCCTTCTGCATCTTCAGAATCTGTTCCAAAAAGTCTTCTCCAGTTTAGGTGACTTGTTGAGATCTTTTCTGGTAAAAGAACTTTTTTAACACATTTTAATTAGACCAAAACAAATATTTTCATCACTAGACAATAAAATTCTGAAATATTACAATTTGGACATTATGATTTACTCACTGTCACAATGATATACATACTCTTAACAAAATAAACTTCCATAATTGTTTCACTACACAAATGAATTAACTGAAAATTTACAGATAACTTCAGTTTGTAACATACATGTTTGAAAATTATCTTAGTACAAAGAGTATCCAACAAGTGATTTACAATTAATCTTAACTTTTTGTTCTTATTAAAATAATGATTCAAGCATCCTTGATTAAAACCAATTTCTCTCCTCAAAATATTTCTAACCATATCATAGGTTATCTTTCTTCTGATATATTCAATTGATTCACATTTCTTTCCTTAAACTAGAATTATATCTTAAGATCACAAAAACTTGTTATTCTTCTTATCTAAACATTCCCTTTAACATAAAAATTAAGAAATCTTAATTCTTGTCAGAACATATAGCTGACAGTAGATGCCAAAATAGTGATTACACATTACCCTATTTGGATACTAAAATTCAATTGGCCTAAAATTTCTGTGTCTGATTTGCTTATAGTGGTTTCCTAAAAAGATCCAGGTCATTAGAGGAAAATTCCTTTATTTATATAATTTTGAATGTCAGTTTCCAGGCAGAGGTAATGTGGGTAGTCAAATGCCTTAAGTCAGACTTTAAATCTCCATGTTGAGACATTACCCAAATCTCACATTTGGGAAATTGAGTCAGAAAAGGTCCAACCACAAACTACACTAAAAAACTTCCCCTTCAATTTTAATACCCATATACTCCAAGCCAATTATTGGTCTGAATTGTCAATATGTTTAATATGTTTTCTTTAATGTTTTCCCAATACACCTGTCACCTATAGTCCTCAACCTTCCATTGAGCTTCCTGGCTTCAGAAGAGCATTGACCCAACAATACTTCCTTTCTTGACCATACCTGTATCAGACACAGAATAGAAAATCCAATCAACAATCCCAGAACACCTTAAACAGTAAACTCCACCTATTTAGAATATCAAGTGAATTCAGTTCATAAGGACTAATTACCAATTATAATTTTATGTCAAAAATAGCAAGAGATTATCACAAAAAATCTCAAATTATTGCTATTATTATTATTATTTTTATTTTTCTCATGCTACACAGGTGCTTTCATTTCAAAGCAAACAACCATAGTTTTGAGATGTATAACCACAATAATCCAATTCACAAATATAACTGGAAAATTTCCCTATAAACAACTCTTAACAGTAGGCCTGGTTAACAATGCTTAAAAATAGAAACCATTACTTTCAAAATTATTTTCAAACCATTAGACTATTTTAGATGATTTTAAAACTTTAACATGTTATTAATTCTAAATATAACAAAACAGTAATAACACATAAATTACTAGATTTAACAAAATAATCTTTCCATTATTATATATAAACCTACAGATCTATAAACAAGTTCAATACATTGTTTAGAAATTTCAGTGATCCCAAAATATGTAATGATTTTTAATTTTTTTCCCCTTATTATCCCTACAAAATAATCAACTATCAATTCTAGGCTTCAATATTATTACAATAACTCCATTTTATGTGTGTGTATGTGTGTGTGTGTGTGTCTGTACATACACACACACACACACACACACACACACACACACTGTATTCTCTAGTTTTTCAGATAGCAAAGCTTTACAGGACTAGAACATTGGATGAATACTCAATTCACTCTTTCTGTTGGCTATAACATACCATTCACATTTCAAAATTTAACCCAAGAGAATACTTAAAATCCCAGAGTGTTGGGACAGGTAGATGGCACAGTGGATAGAGCACCAGCCCTAGAGTCAGGAGTATCTGAGTTCAAATTCAGCCTCAGACACTTAATAACTACCTAGCTATGTGATCTTGGGCAAGTCACTTAACCCCATTGCCTTAAAAATAAATAAAAATTAATAAAAACACAAAAAAATTCCAGAGTCTCATTAACAAAGACAAGTTGGCCACAATTGTTATCAATATTATCAACAAATTAGTTTATGGATTTGAAAATTTGGTAGGCCCTGTTATATAAATGCCTCTTACAAAAGATTTCTCTCCTGAGAGTATTTCTCTTTCTCAGTAAATATTCCTGTTGTCAAAGGGCTGTTATTTAACCTTAAAGCAAAAATAAATCTTTAAAACTGGAATCTATCAATCTTAAGTTATTATTATTTTTTCTTTAAGTATTATACATAAATTCCCCAAATTTTTTTACATGAAATAAATTCCAATTACCATAAAACTTCTAAGTACCCTTTCCTTGACAAATTTTGAAATACAATTTTTCTTTGGCTCTAGAAATAATCCCACATTTCCAATTTAACTTCCATAGGCATATTCTTAGATAAAACCACTTTAACAATCTAAATTGCATAATTACTCCCCAGTCTTTACAAGGATTCTGTTAGATAAAGAAAATCTTGTAACAATGTTAGACTTTTCTATTCCATTTTCTCCTATAAAATCCTCAAAGTGTTCCCCCCCCAAATCCAATTCAGAAATGAGGTAATGAAGGAGCTAGAAGTGGATCAATCTTATCTCAACAACATGAAAAATGCAATGAGGTAGGATTGTATATTGCTTTAAGCCATGTGGTTAGAGCAGAGGATCAATTTAACCATTTCCTGTCAAAATTTTCCCATAACTCACATTAATAAATTCACAATTGTTCATACAAACCAGCACCTTTAAATCAAATTCCTCTCAAATACTGACTTTAAAAAGTGACCTCACATGATTAACCCATTCACTTGCAATTAAGTCAATTAAGTTTAACAAAATCAACTCTCTTAAATTTAGCTAAAAGCCCAACTATATTTACTCACGAGAATGGTTTCTATTTAGTTAAAAAGATAATAGAAAGATAGCATAAATGATACTAAATTTCAATTAAGCATTTTATGAACTTGAAACCTCCTCAGGTTAATGTTTTTCAAATAACACAGAGGATCAACATACAGAATTTTCCAATTTAAGAGATAATAAAAAGTTCAGTTGCTTTCAAACCAAACACCTCACAACCATATAATCTAAAAATGTGAGTCTTTACTTTCCCCTTACAGAATAAGCCACTTTTTTTCCCAGCCCAAGCCTCTTTTTTTGGGGGAAGTATATACATTTCCTCAATACCAAATTTTAAATATTAGGTATCCCTGATAGGGTAAACTAAAATTTGGTATTGGAACTTAGATCTGAGAGAGGATACAATACTGTAAGAATTTCTAAGACATGAGCTTGAGAAAATACCTCCCAACTACTTGCTTCAGCGTAATTGCAGATGCCTTTCCTTATTAAAGTCTCTCCCCCATTTGCCCCTCTCAGACTAAGTCCCTAGACAAGAATTGCATTCTATCCTTTTCCCTTCAACTCATCCTGTACTTCCCAAGACAGACTTTCAGCTGAATCTCTGCTGACAGTCTCATATTTCTCCTGAATTAAATACTATCAGATGATTAAATCCTTTCTTAACTTTTAGCACATATATATTCCTCTCTTCATCACAAGAACAGTTTAAAACAATCACTACCAGTTACCAAACTATTTGCAAACCTTCATTAGTATTATTCTTATTGATTGATCACAGAGTAAGTAAAAATTCTTTCCAAACAACTTATAAGATATTTATCATATCTTAATTATCATATCTAAGCATAATTTAATTCAGTTCCCTTCTGGATTCCATAATCCCAGAAAGACTACATAGCTTAACTCTTTCTCCCATAACTTCTGAGACTTACTCATACCTGCCTCAATTTTCTTAAAATCCACTTTACAAATTTTCACAGCACCACAGCTTTTCCTCAATTTATTACAATTAAAAAATTCCCCTAAGAGATAAAAAGCATTAATCAAAAAATATACTGTCTCTTTAAGAGTTCAGCTCTCAATCTATTCCCCCTCCACTCTGTACCTCCAGAGAACACCTGCACCAGAGGGAGGGAGGGATAAATCCTCAAGGGAGACAAAGAAGATTCCAAGTCCTCGAAAAGCTAAGAACCACAGATCTCACTTTTCTCACTCTCCCTGGAGGATGGGTGGAATTCCTTCAGCCTGACTCCCAGCTCCCACAGTTTAAAACTTCACATCCAGCTAGTCACAATATTGAGACAAGACAAAACATGCCATTCAAACACACAAACACCTTCCTCCTCAAAGTGGACACACCCACACCCACACACCCCCCACACCCAGTAAAAATGACTGCTCCTATGCTCAAAGGACATCTTGGTCTGAGCACACAGGTCATTCAGGTCTGCTAGCATCTTTCCCCCTTCCCTGCCCCCAGACTTTTTTTCTGGGGAAAATAAAATCCTGGGTAGAAATTTCCCCTCCCCCTCCCCTTTCTTTCTTCCCATTCTTGCCCTCTCATAGTTAGGATATTTTTTAAGTTACCCCCCGCCCCCCCAGGACCCTCCCTAGCATGAGGACAATTTTTAAGATAGCTCTAGTCATCAGTTTTCCTACCTTAATGGATCTCCCACCTTGGTTTTTTTTTTTTAACCCTTAGGCAGTCAATCACTCAATTCAGTCAAGTCTTTTTAGAGATCTACTGAGATCTTTCCCATAGAAAAAAATTTGCTTGAATTCGAACAAAAGTGTTCTTTAACCACATTCTTTTGGGAAAATCTCAGAGATTCTGTTACCCCTCATGAGCCCCTAAATTGTTATAAACAGTTCATAATAATGAAAACTTATTTAAATTTAAAATTTAAAAATAGCTTTTATTAACTTTTCTACAGGGACAGGATATCTCCCCTAGTGGGGCAAAAGCCCCAAATTGTGATCATATCTCAGTCTAATATAAAATTTGAAAGGTTTTCTCCTCCCCTCTGAGTCAATCATTGTCTGAATCATCAAGGATACAAAGTAATCAATATACCCACCCCATACCACTCTTTAATATGTTTTCTCTGACCTGGTCATACAATACATGTTATGTTGATGCACCTTAATCATCATGGGGGAAATCTATAATAATATGTAGGGACCTCATTAAACAAGAACACTTGCAGAGATCAGAGGACCCTAGGTCAACCATAGGACTAGTGGAGCAATCCTCAGTCTAATCTCAGATCTGGCATCTTTAGATCAGGTTGGAAGACCTCTCTCAGTTCAATGATTGGTGGGGTCAATTCCTTTATCTCTCCTTTTGTCTTACTCTCACATTCCTGCATGTAGGCTCAATAGCCATAGACAGAACCCCATCTTTGTAATGTTTGTTTTAACTAATAACCTTCTCCCTGGGGAAACCAATCACTCAGGGATTTCTCATAGTTGTGTAATTCTCAAACATGGAGAAATATTGATAAATGTGAATGTTAATCTAATTCTGTTTTGGTCTTTCTCTAGGCCAAACTCTGGAGCTGAACATTTGTTCCTATTTTAATTTTCTATTTTTCAAGGCCAAAACTCAATGATTACACTTCCTCATTTTTGGAGGACACCTCCACAAGAGTCAGGCACAATGAAAAGGATTGACAACAATTTTATTTTAGAACTAATGCTCTTTCCATTGGACTTAAAGCTGATATGGTGACCTTATAACTCACCAAAACTAGTCTCTATATGTCCCTACCTCAGCTCCTCCCACTGTTTTTGCCATAGGCTCTATCCCACTGCTTTCAGAACGGCTATCATCTAGACTGAAATTGGCTCCTTTCTATATGACCCCTAGGGTTTTTATTATACCAAGACCGTGGCTTTTTCAAAGGCTTGCTGTTCTTTTCCCTACTCCCACCTGGCACCTTTCTCAATTACTAGGATACAGACCACAAAAAGCAAAAATCTACAACCATTTTAAAAGATGCTACCAGTTTTTAGATCCCAAACTTTTTGAAAAAGGGTCATATACATGGGGAAATGTGGTAATCTAACCCACTCATTTAATAGATGAAGAAATTGAGGTCCAGAGAAATTCATTAACTTACCAACTTACCAGGAAACTTACGAGTCATTTAATTATGTCTTTCATCATTCAGGCTATTGATAAAAAGTCAGCAAGTATTTTGTGATTACTGTTTTAGTCTAATTCTTTCTGAATTATTTTTTAGGGGTGTTTTCTTGCTTACTAGAGTTGTTTGCCATTTCCTTCTTCTTACAAATGAAGAAACAGAAAACTATTAGGTGATCTAACTATGGTCACAGAGCTAGATTTGAACTCAAGAAGACTCATCTTCCTGATTCCAGGGCCAGTGCTCTATGGATTGTATCATCAAGCTGCTCAACAAGCATTTATGAAATGTCTATGTCTAGTACTGTCCTCAGTTCTGAAGATGCAAAAACAAAATTAATACAATCCCTGGCCTCCAAGATCTTCTATTTAACTAAGAATTACAGCATGTTCACAAGCAAGATACCCTTTCAGAAAAAAGTTGAAAGGGGCAGGAAAAACAAAACCATTATATGCACAAACACACATACACATCCTTAAAAAATCCCAAGTGTGAAAAAATGATGTTTCTCAAAATTTGAAAACATAGAGTAGAAGGAGCAAAGAAGGGTAGTGTATAGGTGCTGTTTTAGGGAAAGTCCCTTCTGTGATTTATGGTCCAGGGTCCCATTTTACATTCTACTGGTGCTGCTCTCTTATTGACTGACTTCGAGTGTGAGGTCTAAACATCATGATGTGACCAGGTGGTGTGGTTAGGTCAAAGTGTGCTTTGCTATTCTAATGGAACCCTATGAGGAAGTCAGGATTTGAGGCTGGAGTCTTGGCTAGGATCCTATAGCAATCTATTTTCAGTTTCTGAGGTTACAGTTTATAAAATGGTTGGTCAAATAACTGTTTGGAGACTATGTGAAGACTGAATGAGAACTGGTGATTTTCATGACAGCTGAGTTTCAGGAGGGAAATATGAGTCATTGACATGCACTAGGCTCTAATTTGAGGTGTTTGTGGGCAATTAAGAAGCCAGTGGGAAAGAGATGCCAAGAAGGTTCATAGAGAATCAGCTGATAGGAAGGCTTCAAGTGAGGTGTCTTCCATTAGGGTGGATAATGGTGATTGAAAGACCAAAGCAGTCAGAGGTACCTGGTTGTTCTTTGAAGCAGTGTTTGCTGTTATTTGTCCTTTGTTCTCAAAAAAGACCATGCCATGAGAAAGGTGATGCCATGATATGCAAATAAATTGTATTTAAGATAAAATTGTATGAAGTCTCCAGCCTCATTTTCTTCTTCACAGTTATCTGGGTCCAGTGGCCAGATGTGGATAAGGACTATCAGAGATGATACTGGATTTTTTGAGCTAAAGTCTTTAACAAGTCTCAGTTTTGATGCCAGCATCCCCAGGCATGTGTTTGCAGCAATGTGAGAAATAACCTGGCCAGGTGGATAGTCATAGATGACTTCATTTATTGATCAGAGAGCCAGGTTATTTATGCTATAGCACAGCAGTAAACAATTTTCCACTCCAGTTGATTTTTACAATACTTATTATTTTTATCACTAAACTGCCAAGGTACATATATCATAGGTATTTTTCAAGATCTGTGCCTGTTATTTTTCATGGCATGTGGTTAGCCCAACACCATGTACAGGATAGGTCCTGGTTTTGCTTCACACAAAACCTCAGTTTGTGTTACAGGTAAAACCTGAAGCTGATCTCAGAGATCCTTGCAGAACCAGATCAGGTATCACGACTTTCCACATCTCCCCTTTTTTTATTTAGTAACTTGAGAGCATGTATGTCAGTTCCTAAAACCTTAACATTATGGACTATCAATCTTATAAGCTATAGTCCACAGATGAGTAAGAGAACAGAAATTATTATAAAAGTAATTACATTCATTATCATGGCTTGCAGATTATGAAAAGTAGATATCTGCTTTAGGGTGTCTAAAAGGGATTTTGCTGTTGCCTCAGGATCAATTCCTGGAATGTTGGAATGTTCAATGCTATCAATAATTTTATGCATGGTGGCCATGTCCATTGTATTATTAGAGGCATGCCAGGCTCCTAATAGATGACCCTTAATCTGACTCCATGTAATGTTTTGTGTATGATTATTATATTGGCTGGGAGTCACACAAAAATAAGTATATCTAAAATCACATCTAAGAGACAAGTGAGTTTTAAGTGATTCCAATTCATCCCCTAGGTACAATACAGATTGATCTCATAAATTAAGTTTTTCCTCAATATCTCTATCAATACTTTCTTGCAAACTCTAAACTGCAGTTATATTTTTTTGCAAGTTCTTCAGCATCCTGAATCATATGCACAGAGGTTTGTAAATATACAGTTGGTAAGGTAGCAGTAGTAGCCAAAGAGATTAGAGGTAAGGTGGTTAAGGCAGCTACCAGAAAGGTATCTTGTCTTGTATGTTCCTTTGAAGGTCTAAGTTTGCAACCTCTATTTCTCCTCCTCCTCCTCCTCCTTCTCTTCCTCCTTCTCCTCCTCCTCTATCTCCTCCATCTCTTCCATCTCCTCCATCTCCTCCATCTCCTCCTCCTCTTCCTCCTCCTCCTCCTCCTTCTCCTTCTCCTCCTGCTCCTCCTCCTTCTCCTTCTCCTCCTCCTCCTCCTTCTCCATCTTTGAGTCCATTAGGAGGTGTTTAATGTCAATCTGTTCATTTTCCATGTTAAGGCTGGAACAAACTCAGACATTCTTTTTGGTAACCATACTGGTTTCTATGCTCCTCTTGAAAGACACAAACATAACCTTGTCTCCAAGTTAGTAATGGATTGGGGCCACTCCATCTATCAGTCTAGGGATACTTCCACATTACCTGAGCCTGCCTTTTTGATTCTTTTTTGTACTTTTTTGGAACTGTTTCTCTGCTGCTGTATTCCCATCTTTATCCATTATTAAAAAATTAATAGTATATAATACCATATCTAATCTTCTAGCTGATGCTGTCTTCCCTCTAGATTCCCCCCTTTTTTGTAAGTCCAAGAAACATTTGATATCTCTGTTCTTTCATTCTATGATAGTTTGCCCCGTGGGATTATAAGGAATTCCTGTGGTATGTTGAATACTAAACTGCTGATAAAACTTTGCAAAATTGGTACTAGCGTAAACTGGTGCATTACCTGTTTTCAATTGTTTAGGAATGCCATGTTCAGATATATAGTGTAGCATAAGATCAACAACATGTTTGCTGGCTTCACCAGTCTGCAAAGTTGTTAATTTTTGTAATATAATATTGCATGCTTCAGAATCTCCCACACTTCTCTGAATAAGTGCCCGGCTACAGATGGCTCTCTGAATAGTCATCTGAAACTGGGTTATAAATTGAAGAAAATTCTCATTTGGGCCTTGAATAATCTTAGTAAAAGAAATATCCCCATCTTGTTTGCCAAGAAATTTCCCCCAAGCTGCTTTAGCTGCAATCATGATCTGTTCATAGGCTTGTAAATCATATCTCAACTGAGGAGTTAAGCTGAGAATAATGTCCTGTTCCTATAAGCATCTCAAAAGAAATTCTGACATTGTGCATTTCTTTTGACTTGGTCATTACAAAGTTCAAAGAATTCAGTTTTCCAGATCAAATAATCTCCAGTAGTCAGTGCAGTTTTTGCTACCGAAAACCAATCTTGTGGACATTATATTGACTGAGCAATGGTTTCAACTAAAGTCAAGACAGTCTATATGTTCTTTAACTCATTGTCCCTGAGAGTGGGGATCAGGGTTTTTCTAGAACCGGTAGCATTTGGAGGATATCTCAGATGTCCCATGGTATTTCTTCCCCTCTATTCCTTGCCTCTTTTATGACTTTCTGTATTACACAAAGTTCTGTAGAAGCTTTTGGCGAGCTATGCCAATTGGAATGTGTCCTTGTATAAGGTGAGGCTCCTGATATAGGGCTAACATGCTCTGTTTCCTCCAAAGGAGCTGAATGTTCTACTGCTGGACCTTCTGCACTAGATAATTCACACACCAATTCCTCCATATCTGGGTTAACATCTGGCCCTTTAGCTATGTCCACTTTCAATATTTTAGAAGCTAGAGGTACTTCCTGTGGGGGAGTGAGGCAAATTTTTTTTTTTAACACATTTCCAGATGGAGAATATGGTAATGGGGAAAGCTAGGGCCCCTTCTCTAAATCACTCACTCATTTGTCTTTCTACAGTTTCCTATTTTTTTTTTTTTAGGTTTTTGCAAGGCAAATAGGGTTAAAGTGGCTTGCCCAAGGCCACACAGCTAGGTAATTATTAAGTGTCTGAGGTTGGATTTGAACTCAGGTACTCTTGACACCAGGGTTGGTGTCACCACTGTGCCACCTAGCTGCTCTGAACTAATTTCTTTAATGCCTTTAAATAGTATTGTCTGTCCCCAGACTGTATTTGTCTCATTTTTATTTTTTGTAAAATCCCCGACTAAGCCTGGTGAATTAAAAATGAAAATAAAGAAGAAACTTCTAAGAAGCAGAGTTAAAGTTTAATATGAAGACTTTCCTTTGTTTTTCCACTCCTACCTTGCTACTTTTGTTTTCCTGGAGCTCCTTCCTAGGGGCCACCACTGCATCCTTTGCTTCAGGAGAATTCCCATAGCAAGTTCTCCTTGTCAGGTCCCTGTTCAGACTCCACTTGATGCCATCAACCCCTAGGTGTATGTTTGCAGTGATGTGAGAAATAACCTGGCCAGGCAGATAGTCATAGACAACTTCATTTATTGATCAGAGAGCCAGGATATTTATACTATAGCTATAGCAGTAAACAATTTTTCACTCCAGTTGATTCTTACAATACTTATTCTTATCACTAAACTATTTTCCCAAAATGTCAAGGTACATATTTCATAGGTGGTTTTCAAGATCTGTGCCTGTTATTTTTCATGGTATGTGGTACAGGATATAGTCCTGGATCACAGACAATCATGCAAAGCTTCAGGTTGCATCACAGGTAAAAAAAAGCTAGCCTCAGAGTTCCTTGTGGAGCCTGGATCAAGTATCACAGCTTTCTACATAGTTTGACTGAGATAATGCCCATTCAATGATTAAGACTAGGTAAGAGAGAGATGAGGCAAAGAGACTAAGAATGAACTCTTCTGCTTAGTCAGAAAACAAAAACAAAAACAAAGGACAAGACCTTCAGGGTTTCTCAGTGACTAAGGCTAGTAAGAAAAAAATGAAGCAAAGAATAGCCTCTTTTGTGTAGTCAAACAAAAATGTCAAATTTTGAGGGGAAATCTCTCAGGATTTCTGACCAAACAGAAGCAATTTCTACTTACATTCAAGGGTACACCAAAGAATGACCAAATAGACTTGATCTGAAACCTAGTGTTGGTCACTCAGGAAGTACCAGAGTGACCTGGGGTCTGTAATCCCCAAGAAATCTTACCAACGTCTTTGGTCTGTTTTGTTTTAAATAGGAACTGAGAATTGACTAGACAATGCTTACTGCTGATCATCTTTCTCAAAGGGGACCAATTTAGATCTGGAAGGAATGCTAAAACATTAAAAAAAAAGATATGAGGAGTTTAGAAATCATTGATTTCAATACTTTTATTTTACAAACAAAGTAACTACAAGGGTTGTTGTTTGTCCTTTGTTCTAAAAAAGGATTAATGACATCAAGAAAGTGATGTCTTGATTTGGAAGTGAATTAGATTTATGTGGGGCAGAGCTGTACAAAACCAGGAGCTTCACTTTCTCCTCCAGAGTCATTCTAGATTCAGTGGTATGACATAGATCAGGATGACTAGAGATGTCCATGGATGCAGAGGCAAACTGGCTTTTTTAAACTAAGGTCTGAGGCAACTGTCAATCAGTAAATAAAGGTTAGATAAAAATGGAGGCAAAAGATGGTCTACTTTGCTCTCACAAAAGAGAAATCTGGAAAGGGAAGACCTTCAGAGTTTCTGATCAGAACAGAAACATTTACCCTGAACCATTTGAAACCAAACAAAACCCAAATGAAGCTTAGAATTGTCAAGTACATCCATTTAAATCTCCAAGAACTTTATCAAAGTCTAGTTTTTCAGAGCTACATTTCAAGAAATCTTAAATAAAAACTACTTGAAACAGAAGAGTAAATGATCCCAATTTTTTTAAATGATAGAATAAAGAGGTAAGGAAGAAAATAAATCTAGCCCCCCAAACATCAAGCAACCAAAGTTTATGTTCCTTTGGACAGAGTCCACATGTGAAGTATGACTCCCCTCATGGACAGATGAGGGGCAGGGAGAAGGAGGAGAAGGAGAAAATAGCAGCATTACCCAAATGGAACTGAACAGTTAAGTCTCCAGGGGGTGCAGTTACTACTGCTCACAGATTATTGTTTTCTTGTCCTTCTTGTAGAAGACCAGTGCCATCTAGTATCCTGACTTGCAATTTGACTGAGGCAGAACTGTGCAAAATAATCAGCCTCACTCTCTCCTCTAGTTGCCTGGATCCAGTGATCAGATATGGATAAGGATGACTAGCTATGACTCCAGATTACAGTGGAAGACTTTTTTTTTTAAGCTAAGGCATTTCCCAGATCCCATTTTGTCTGAGACAACATCCATCCAGCATTTAAAGACTAGGTCAATCAATATGAGGGATCTCAAAGTCTGTCTCTGCTATATGAAAGCAAACTGTTGCTGAGAAAGAAAGAACCAAGGATGGCAGAGTATAATAAATAGCTCATAATTATAAAAATTTAGCCTGGAGTGATTGAATTAACTTTTTATTAACTTTTCTGCAGAAAAGGGCTATCTCCCCAGCAGGAAAAAAATCCCAAATTGTGACAATATCCAGTCTTATATACAATTTGAAAGACTTTCTTCACTTCTCCAAGTCTGTCATTTATCTGTATCATCAGGGGTACAATCTATTTTTTTTAAGAGTACAATCTATTTAAGCCAACCCCAAATCACTCTCAAATATGTTTTTCCCACCCTGGACATACAAGGTATGTTATATTGATAAGCCTCAATCATCACAGGGGGAGAGTACAGTAATATGTATGGACTTCATTAAACAAGCACACTTGCAGAAGTCAGACACTCTGGGTTAATTTAGGACTAGTTGGACCAGGCCTGGTCTAATCTCGTATCTGGTCAGGTTAGAAGACCTTTCCCAGTTAAGTGATTGATGGAGTCAATTCCTTTATTTTCCCTTTTGTCTTACTCTCACCACCTGCACATAGGCACAATACCCAGAGACAGACCCTCATCTTTGTAATGTATATTTTAGATAGCCTCCTCCCTGAGGAAACTAAACATTCAGAGATTTCTCACAAAGAATTACACCACAACTCTGAAAATCTTTAAAAGGTCATTTTTAAGTTACAATTAACGATATTTTCAAAGTGACAGACAAAATTCCACAAGAGATTCATTATGATTGGGGTAGAGAGTAAGTAACATTTTGCTACAATGAAAATGAATAATAATTATCTTCTTTATGGCATACTCTTGAAGAATTGGGTTCCTAAAATTTTAAATCTGTCTTTGGCCACTTTTTGTTTTTAAGGTTTATGTGTTTTATTTTTATATTGCAAACATTTATACATTTTTCCCTTTCATGAGAATTCTTTGGGAATTAATTAAAACAGTTAATAAAACAGTCTTTTTGGTATACTTAGTTTGAGAAAGAAAGACCATCCAGGTCTTCTCCAAATCTTCATTTTCTTTTTCTAACATTCATCTAAGCTGGCTCCCAGGTGTGTGATTTTGGACTGTCTTCCCAGTCTCAGTTTTCTGTCCTCTACTTTTCCTTTATGGAAGAAAAGAGAAGCTCTCTCCCTCCTTCCCTTTCTAAGGGACAAAGTTGGAGGGGAAGATGGGTTTTGGAAAGGTTTGAAGGTGGGAAGGAAGGTTTTGAAAGTGGATAAATGTATTATAGCAGGAGGAGTCCAAAAGGTCATACAGCTTATAAGCACTGGAAGCAAGTTTTGAACTCAAGCCCTATGACTTCTAAGTGAAGTCCTTTTTTAATTCTCTTCCATCTCAGTTCCTAAGCTTCTGCCTCTCTCTTGAAAGGTAGAACCTATTCCTGCCCTGTTCAAGCTGAACCCCTTACCTGCAGGGATGCAAGCTTCTATGTCATGGGGAGTCATGACCAAGCAGGGGAGAGGAACAAAAGACATTTTGGTTATCAAGGACAGAAAAAGGAAATGAAGATTTGGAAATGACTTGGATGGCCTTTGTCTTTCTCAAACTAAGCATGCCCAAGAGAAGGAAATTACCAGCCTTCTCCTTTGTCGAGTCCGGAGGAGGGAACTCAGGCCGACATCAATATAATGCATAAGCTGGTTCGTTTATTGATCACAGGATACATACTTTTATACTCTACATTTACGGAACCAATTACATAAGCGTTTTTAGCAAGCATTTTTTTCACATGCATATCCTTGTGTATGTCTTAGGTGATTGTTTTGAGAACCAAACAGTGTTCTGATAAACAGAGAAGATTGTTTTGAGAACCAAACAGTGATTTGATAAACAAAGTGCAGAAGGTAATTATCTCAGAATGCGCTATCTATCTGAGCCTGGGAATACACCTTGTTAGCTCAGACATGCAGCTACTCCCTTATCTAAGCTCTGAAGTACATCTTGCTGGTTAAAGCACATAACTATTTCTGTGTTAACCCTTCATAGCTCTTAGCCTGGACCATATGTGACACAACACTCCTTCCCCAAACTTTGCTAATTTTGTCAAAGATACCAACATCCTGTCTAGTAACCCAGCACTGCAACCACAGAGTTCTCTACTGGTCCCTTATTTCAACTGCTTCTCTTGCTACATAATAATTTTTCTCACTTTTCTTGCTTTAGATGACCTGATTGATATCTAGGCTGTGTTTATCCTTCATTCTCAAAGAAGACCATGACATCAGGGAAGTGATGCTATGACAAGCACATGAGTTGAATTTGAGGGAGGGGGTGCTGTGCTAAGTCATCAGTCTCACTTTATCCTCTGTAGCCACCTGGGTCCAATGGCCAGATATGAATCAGGACGACTAGAGATGACCCAGAATGTGAAGCAATCAGGGTTAAATGACTTGCCCAAGGTCACACAGCTAGTAAGAGTCAAGTATCTGAGGCTAGATTCAAACTCCCATCCTCCTGACCCCAAGACCAGTGCTTGATCCACTATGTCACCTAGTGCCCTGATATCTAGTACTAGCTGAAGTATACACCCTCAGTCACTCTGTCCTTCCTCCACCTTCCTCTTAGGAATTTCCGTGTTCTGGAGAGCAATGCTTTGAAGACTGAACCTACTGCTGAAATAGTTAAATAGGAACAATGTCACCCTTATTCTGGGTGTGCCCAAAAGGATAGGAGGGAGAGGTGTACTAGAGAAAGGGGACCGGTGCACAATGGGAGAGAAGGAAGGCTTTCTGGGGAGAAATTGGGGGAGATTTCAAAGAGCTTAGTAAATACTGGCAGTCCAGAAGAGACACAATCCAGATATTACCTATGGTCATATTTTATTGGCACTTTATCTAGCCATCTCTGCATCTCTGACCTCTGTTCAAACTATCCTTTTCTCTCACGATTATTCTTCTTTCCATACGTCCCCACTCCCTCTTTACTGGTTCTCATTTACCCAAATATCAAAACTTTTAGGAGTAAAATCTCTACTATTCCCTTCCCATTCCCTCCTCCTTCCCTCTTATCCTTGCTTCCTTCAGATTATTCCCCTTTCCAGACCTCTATCCTGCTTCTCATTGACAGACTTTTGCTGGATGATTCTGACTTATTGTTTTATGGTCTGTGAGTTCAGAATCTAATATGAGCCCATGGATTTGGTCACTCAACTTCATCAGCACTGTCATGATATTATGTGACTGATATCTGCAGAAGGGATGGGTTTACCCTTGAAATATTCAAAGTAACCTGAAGACAAGAGAGATTCTGATTGTACTAGGGCAATGGAACTTGAGCCGAGAATTGCACTATTTTTACTTTTTTGGAGAAGGGAGGGAAGAGATGGGTCTGGAGTTCTCATCAGAGGCCTAGGTTCATGGAAGGGATATGACCAGCCTGCTTTTTGATAGTTAGTCCAGGCATCACAGAGAAAGAACCAGACCACCAGTACCAAATCCCAGGGAGAAGAGAGAAGACTAGAGGAGGATATGCACTCTTCCAGGCAGTTTCTATTAAGCATCACAGACATATATAGGGAGAAAGAGATAGACAGACAAACAGACAGATAGATAGATAGCAAAGGCAAGAATGGGGCCTCTGAGGAGAAGGCAAGAAGAACGTGATTTTGCTTCTTGGTCTTTTTTTTAGTTTTTTTTTTTTTTTGTGTGTGTATGCGCAAGACAAATGGGGTTAAGTGGCTTGCCCAGGGCCACACAGTTAGGTAATTATTAAGTGTCTAAGGCTGGATTTGAACTCAGGTACTCCTGACTCCAGGGCCTGTGCTCTATCTACTGCACCACCTAGCTGCCCCCCTGCTTCTTGGTCTTACTTTAATTCTTTTGCTTTTTCCTTGTCTATCTCATTTTCATAAATTTGGGGTTTGATAAGCTGAGGGTGCCCTAACCCTGAGACCTTTGACAGTTTTCTGGAAGGGTATCCTCAAGATGTACTTGAGCTGTCAGAAATTAAGCAGCAAGAACTTCTTATCCTAAATAAGAGAAGCCTCTGACAAGTCCTTGGTGACTTGGAAATCAAAATAAGAAAACAGATTTAAGCACAAAGTAGGTACAAAGGATAGTACTGTCTCAAAGGGATTGGCACTTGGCTTAAGAAATCTTCTTCTAGATAGGAAATACACATTTTAGCCAAAACTGGGTAAAGGTAAACAGCTAAAGCAGCCTGAACTATCTTATAAGTACACTTCTATGTGACCCTGGGCCATCTCTGGCACATGTTTTTTTTGTTCTGTTTTGATTATCAATGTATAATAACTAAAATAATAATTACCATAAATTATGATATTCCTGGTTAAAGGTTGATTTTATTAGCCATTGTGAGGAATGGAATGTGTCCTCCTTTAGACTTTGAAAGTTCTGTCCTACCCTCCCCTGTCCCCAACTCATAAAAAAAAAGTTACAGGGTAGCTAGGTGGCTCAGTGGATAGAGCACCGGCTCTGGAATTAGGAAGACCTGAGTTCAAATCCAGTCTCAGACACTTAATAATTACCTACCTGTGTAACCTTGGGCAAGTCATTTAACCCCATTGTCTTGTAAAAAAAAAAGAAAGAAAAAAGAAAAAAAGGTTCCTTCCTTAGGCAAGATTGTATTGTAAAAGGATGGTTCCCTTTGATGATGTTTGTCCTTCATTCTTTTTAAAATTTTTTTAATTTTATATTATTACAATAATCTTGTGAGAGTAACCATAAATCCTTCCCCACCCCCCCAAAAGGATGAGAAATCTCAAGAATAGCGAGAGAGAAAAAGAAAATGTACTTCAGCCTGTGTTCAGATTCCAATGGCTCTGTCTCTGGGATGAGTTGCCTTCTTTATCATAAGTTCAGAGAAGAGAAGTTGCTATCACTAGCTGTATTTCCCTCTACTCTATTCTTCCCCACTCTCATTTTTTTCTATTCTCTCTCTCCTTTCACCCTGTCCCTGCTCAGAAGTATATTGTATTTGAGTACCCTCTCCTATGATCTTCCCTCTCTTCTATCAACTACTCCCTCTTCCCTACTCCCATTCCCCCTTATCCCACCCCTTCTTCTCATTTTTTCTCTAAGGTAAGATAGATTTCTATACCCTATTAAATGCATATGTTATTTCCTTTCTGAGCCATTTCTGATGAGAATGAAAACTCACTCATTCCCCCTTGCCTTCTCCCATTCTACTCCATTGTAAAAGCTTCCTTTTGACTTGAAATATCCTAGCCCCTTCTTCCTAGTACTTTCCTTTATCACCCATTGACTCCATCTTTTTGCCGTATTATACCATTATATCTAGCTCTTTCCTGTGCCTTGTCTGTATATGCTCCTTCTAACTGCTCTTATGAATGAGAAAATTCATATGAGTTTTCAGTATCTTCCATGCAGAAATACAAACAGTTCAACATCATAAGTTCCTCACCATTAGTCCTTCTCATCCACCCTCTCTATTGTTCACCTGAGTCTTGTACTGGAGATCAAACTTTCTGTTTAGCTCTGGTTATTTCAATAAGAAAGTTTGAAAGTTTCCTGTTTCATTGAAAGTCCATCTTTTTCCCTGAAAAAGGATGTTCAGTTTAGCTGGGTAGTTGATTCTCAGTTGTAAACCAAGATCTTTTACCTTCCGGAATATCATATTTCAAGCCCAATGTAGATGCTGCCAGATCCTGTGTAATGCTGATTATAGAATCATGGTAGTTGAATTGCTTGTTTCTGGTAGCTTTTAGTTTTTCTCTTTGACTTGGGAATTCTGAAGTTTGGCTATAATATTCCTGGAAGTTTTTCTTTTGGGATCTCTTTCAGGAGATGATTGGTGAATTCCCTCAATTTCTATTTTACTTTCTGCTTCTAGGATCTTAGGGCAATTTTACTGTATTATTTCTTGAAAAATGAATTCTAGGCTCTTTTCCTGGTCATGACTTTCAGGTATTCCAATAATTTTTAAATGATCTCTTCTGGATCTGTTTTCAAGATTAGTTGTTTTTTCAATGAGAATTTTCATATTTTTCTTCTAATTTTTTATTATTTTGGTACAGTTTTATTTCTTTCTAGGTTCTCACAAGGTCATCCACTTCCTTTAATTCCATTCTGAATTTGAAGTAATATATCCTTCAGAGAGCTTTTTTTATCTCCTTTTCCAGCTGGCCAATTCTGTTTTTTAAGGCATTCTTCTCATTTGCCTTTGTGTTGCTTTTTTCCATTTGACCTAAACTGGTTTTTAATATATTATTTTCTTCAGTAAGTTTTTGTATTTCTTTCACCAAGTTGCTGACTTGGTTTTCATGGTTTATCTGTATCACTTTCATTTCTCCTTCCAATTTTTCCTCTACCTCCCTTGTTTTTCAAAGTTTTTTTTTGAGTTCATCTATAGCCTGAGCCCATTTTCTATTTCCCTTGGAGGTTTTAGATACAGAATCTTTGATTTTATCATCATCTGAGTATGTAGTTTTAGTCCTCCATGGGACCAAAGTAATTTTCTATGATCAGATTCTTCTTTTTCTACTGTTTGTACATTTCTTCAGCCCATGACTGCTTTACCATACTTCCAAGGCTTTGGAGGGTTTTGTAGGCAATCCAGGAGGATCTTAATTCCTTCAAGTTCTTATGAGAGGCTTTAGACCCTCCCCTCTGCCCTGGAGCTGTGAGGATGGTCCCTGCTCAGCTATGGTGGTGTTGTGGGGACCCAAACTGCAATCTGGACCTGAGTGTGGGCAAACACCTGAATCCTGCCCCAGGGAAAGCAGAGAGGTTTTTGCAGTTTCCCCTGACCCCCTTGCCATTTATGGGCTGAGAGCTCTGGACATGCTGGGTGGCTCTTCTGACTCCCGCTACAGGTTCTCACGGCAGGGCTGCTCTGAGGCTGGAGCTCAGCTCCGCACTCACTCTGGTGCATCAGAGTTCTCTCACCACCCCTTCTAGCTATTCTCAATGGTTAAATCGCCCCCTCTGCCACAGACCCAGGCATCCAGCCTGACTGTGCTGCGCTGTGACTTTTTCCAACCCCCAGTTGGAAACAGACTTGTCCCAGAACAGACTTGTCCCGGAGATCTTCTAAGTTGTCTTGGACTGGGAAATTGTATCACTTGATCTTCCTGTGGGTTCTGCCCTCTAGATTTTAGCTAGTCATAATTGCCAGCTTTTGTAGTTTTTGGGGAATGAGTTTTCGGGAATTTCTGCCTTCATGCTGCCATTTTGGCTCCTCCCCTGTTCTTCATTTTTTGAAGAAGCCCATGACATTAGGGTCATGATGCCATGACATGCCCATTAATTATATTTGAGTGAGTGGGGGCTGTGCTAAGTCATCAGCCTCACTTTCTCCTCCAGATCCATCTGGGTCTAGTGGCCAGATATGAATGAGAATGACTGGAGATAGTCCTGGATGAACTTTAGTTAGGGTTGAGTGACTTGCTCAAGGTCATACAACTAGTAAGAGTCAAGTATCTGTGGACAGATTTCAAATTTCTATCTTCCTGACCCTAAGACCAATGCTTGGTAGCCAGGAGGTTCTTGTTGATATCAAATAATTAAATGGTCTCCAGGGAAGTTTAAGGTTCTGTCTGTTATTTATTCTGTTCTCCTCCCCTTGCTGCTCTGTAATTTTTTTTTGATCTTCTTCAGCTTGGGTGGTCATTACTAGAATGGTTTATGGTAGATCCCAGAGAATAAAACTTCATGTCTAGCTTATATTATCTGTCATTTTATTTTAATGCTATATTTTTAAGATTTTGTTTCTTAAAGTTAACACTATATAATATCTGACCTGATCTAGGCCTGAGGCAGAATTAGATATATTACTTGGTCTTGTTACAGCTATAGGAATGGCTTCATGGTTTTACAAGAATGGGTTTTATTACCCCATTAGATCTAATAACCTTAAAAAATCTGTATCTATAAACTCTGCTGGCAGTGTCAGCTTCTTTCCATGGAAATGGAAATTTCTAAAATTGTCCAATTTGTAAGAAAAAAACACTGAGGCAGAACTCTGAGCAAATGGCACTTTTGTTAAGAGCCTCTAATAATCTAATAATGTAGATCTCAGATCTTTCTCCCTTCCTTCAGGGATTTAGTTTTATACTGCTTGATACTCAGATAATACAGATGGAGCAGACCAAAAATACAGTCTAATTAAGAGAGAAACCTTGCCCTATCACTCTGGGAGGGACTACACAAAGTGCACAATTCCTTTGGTTGACAAATAGGCAAGTGAGCAGACCTTAACAATCCTATTTGCACTTTTCAGGAAGTCCTACCAAACCTGATGTGAACATCCCAGAGCTGGGTTGATAAAAAAAATGTCAAAACACCTACATGGGACTATGGGATGGGCACATGGAATTTGGACTCATGGGGATGAAATGTTGAGTTTGGGTTCTTAGAAAAGCAGGTCTGATGACACTGGTGTCACCTGTTGGTCAAGAGATCATGATCTTTTTTTTTTTTTAAGGTGTTTTTTTTGCAAGGCAATGGGGTTAAGTGGCTTGCCCAAGGCCACACAGCTAGGTAATTATTAAGTGTCTGAGACCGGATTTGAACCCAGGTACTCCTGACTCCAGGGCTGGTGCTCTATCCACTGTGCCACCTAGCCGCCCCAATCATGATCTTTGAACAATATTTTGAAATAGAGGGACAGAGGAACTTGGGAGGCTTTGTATATAAGTTAGTCACTTCCCTCCCACCCTCTATGAGCTTGTTTGTCATAAGTTAAAACACAAAAAGGTAAAGGACCTCTTAGATTTCTATGATTAAACAAATGAAGGTACAATGTGAAGTTTACAGCTTTGTAATCTTTCAGAAATTGTAATAAATTGTGGATTGAGAACAAACTGATTAATACTGATTGAAATAAAAGAGGAATACAATTAATCAATGTTTTTTTGTTCATTTTTATCATTGATGTAATCAATCATGCAAAAGTTTTCCTTATGTTAAAGAAATTATCATTTGTTTCAACAAATGTTTTAGTTGAGTCTTTGGAATTTTCCAAGTTATCATATCATCAGCAAAAAATATATATTTATAAACTTATTTTCACATCTGATTCATTTTATTTCTTTTTTTGTCTTAATACTATTGCTAGGATTTTTAATAAAATATTGAGTAATATTGGTGAAAGTATACATTCTTGTTTCACATTTGATCTTACAAGTAGGGTTTCTATTTTAGCCTCACTACAAATAGTGATTGCATCTGATGGTTTTAGGTAAATATATATTATCAATTTAAGGGAAAAATGTATTTCAAGTGTTTTTAATAAAAATGAGTGTCAAACTATATCAAAATATTTTTCCTGCATCTTTTGATATAATCATGTTTTTTTTACTTTTATTATCGAGTACTCAGTTATGTTAATAGTTTACTTAGTTAAACCATTTCTGGTATAAATCCCACTTATTATTATGTACCTAATTTCTCCCTTTATCCTTTTATTCCTTATTTTGCCCTCCCCTCTAAAGGTCTCTCTACTATCTATTTACCCCAACTTCCTTGTCTCAATACTTCTAAAATCCCTCCCCTGCCCTATTCCCCCAGCTTTTTGACCTCTCTAGAAGTACAGAAGACCTCGTGTCCCATTTTTATGAAATAATTCTCCTTTTAATCTCTTCCTACCCAATTTTCTTTTTTAGAAGCATCTCATCATGCACAACTCAGCCCCAACCTTAGTAATGCTAAGTTTTTTTTAGTTTTTTTTTTTTTGCAAGGCAAATGGGGTTAAGCAGCTTATCCAAGGTCACACAGCCAGGTAATTATTAAGTGTCTGAGGCCAGATTTGAACCCAGGTACTCCTGACTCCAGGGCCAATGCAATGCTCTATCCACTGTGCCACCTAGCTGCCTCCTATAATGGTAAATTTTAAGAATACTATTACTAGTAATAACTACTAATATTAATAAAATGTTTATATAAGTAAACATAATATAATATATAATAATAAACAAAATATAATATAATATAATATGAGAAAAAATCAATTTTACTTTAATCAATATCATAAAATTGATTTTTTCCTTATATTTTCTGGATCTTTTCAATCTAATTTTAGATTCAGTTTTGAACATGTTAAAAATATATGAAAGTCTTTCAGTTCATCAAAAATCCATTTTTTTTTGTTCATTGAGGATTATACTCATTTTTGCAGGATTAGCTATTCTTAGGTGCAACCCCAGCTCTTTAGCTCTTTAAAATATAATATTCTAATACCCATAACCCTTTAGTGTAGTTGCTAGGTCTTGTGAAATCTGGATTATTTTTCTGCAGTATTTAAATTTTTTTTCTTATTGATTTGGATATTTTCTCTTTAACCTGGGAATTTTGAAACTTAACTATGACATTTTTATGAGTTTTCTTCCTAGAATTCATGATGATCAGTGGTTTCTTTTTATTTCTACTTTACTTTCTTGTTCTTGATCTTTAAAATAATTTTCCTTAATGATTTTTGTAATATTGCACATTGATTTTTTTTGATCATAACTATCAATTCTTATATAGTCATTCCTTGACCTTTTTTTCCAGGTCAGTTGTTTTTCTATTTAATTTGATTCAAATTATCTTCTACTTTTACTTAAAATTTTTTAAAATCTATTTTTCTATTTGGGTAACTTTCTTTTCATAATTTTCTCAAATTGCCTTTTTTTCTAATTTTTTTTCTCATTTTCATTTTACTTGATTTTTGAATTCCTTTATAACTTCTTTTAAGATTTCTTTTTGGTCAGAGGCAGAGCCAAGATGACAGCATGGAGGCAGGAATTCCCAAAAACCCTTCCCCAGAACATTCCATATCCCATAAAATTATGACTCTTACCAAATTCTAGAGTGGCAGAACCCACAGAAAGACTGAATGAAACAATTTTCTAGCCCAAGACAACTTGGTAGACCTGTGGGAAAGGTATATTCCACTGGGACCAGGGTAAGAAAAAGCTGCAAGGCAGCCTTGGCTACAGCCATACCACACAAGAGCAAATCATCTCCAACCTTCCAGGAACAGCCTGTGGGGCACATGGGTCCCTGGGGGTGCCTGGGTCCATGGCAGTAGGAATTGTTTCCAGACCTCTTAGCCCAAACTAGGGTTCAAATACTGAACTCAAGTGAAGCATAGAGGGGGTGAATGGGAAGGGGAAATTATGAGGGATTTAATGATTTTCAACTGTGTGTTTTCCTGCATGGGAAAGAGATACTGATAACTCATAACAACATTCTCATTTATTAGAGCAGTTAGAAGGAATATATGTATATATATACATACATACATATATATATATATATATATATATATATATATATGGACAAGGCACAGGAGGAAGCTGAATATGAAGGTATAATATATTATAAAGAGGAAATCCATGGGTGAAAAATGAATATACTGGGAGAAAGGGAAAGGAGAAGCAGAATCACTGAGATACTTCAATTTAAAGAGTCAAGAAAAAGTTTTTGCAATGGAGTGGAAGGGGGGAAGGTGAGGGGGGAATGAGTGAACCTTCATTCTCATTGGAAGTGGCCCAAAGAGGAAATAACATGCACACTCAATAGGGTATAGAAATCTATCTTATTATAGAGGAAAGGGATGGAAGAAAGGGGACAGGGGGAGGGGAAGTCGTATGTAGGGGATAGAAGAGAGAGAAGATCTTGGGAGCGCACAGTCAGATACAACATACTTTTGAGGAGGGACAGGGTGAAAGGAAAGAGAGAACAGAAGAAATGGGAGTGGGGAGGCATAGAATAGAGGTAAATACAGTTAACAACTGTGGTAAAAGAAATCACTGAAGCAACTTCTCTGATGGACTTATGGTAAAGAATGCAATCCATCCCAGGGACAGAACCAATGGTATCTGAACAGAGATTGAAGTATACCTTTTTTCTCTCAGTTATTTTTATTAAGGTTTCTCTATCATTTTGGGGGAAGTGGGATTATGTTTACTTTTACTACAAGATTATTGTAGTAATGTAAAAATAAATAAATTATGAAAAAAAGGATTTCTTTTTGGTGTTGTGATCAAGTGATACTACTCTTTAGGATTGGAGTGGCTTTTTAAAACTTCATTATCTTCTAATGAATATGAACCTAGATTTTCTTTGACATCAAAGTAGCTATCAGTGTCAGGGTCTTTTTCCTTTGCTTACTCCTTTTTATTTTTAACTTGTCATATTTTATCTTTATCCACTTAATATTTAAATCAATTTTTAGTCCCAAATTGTGGGTTATGGTGCCCTGGGCTTCAGGTCCTTCTTGCTATTTGTTTTCAGAATTCTGTCTGGGTCCCCAACCTTAGGAACTCCTCTCTTTCTCTCCAAACATCAGCAACACCATCCCCAAAATGCTCTTGCTCCCTGGTATTGCCTTCATGGGGCTTGAACTTCTTCCTAGTTCATAGTCACAGCAGGGGATCATGTCTGAGCACTCCTAGAACAACAGCAGGAACAATAACAACCCTTTTGCCTCTGCTATAATTTAGATGAAAATTTGTGAGGTAAAAGTTCCTGAGGTGAAATTTCTTGAGGCCTACTATTTATGGATTCAGTAGAGTGAGCCTGAAGGTATTTAAACTTCACTCAGGTCATTCCTCAGCTATTGCAGTCTTTTCTGAGGACCTCACATGATGTCCTAGGAGAACAACAGTATTATCTTTTATTTTCACTACTGTACATTCATTTCTTAACAATTTTCTGCCAGTTTGTGGAGGAAATCTAAGGAACCTGGAAATTTCTGACCCAATCTTCCATCTTCCCAAAGTGCTTCAATAAGTATTTCTTAAGCATTGTGCTAGGGACTGGGATATAAAGATGTAAACTCAAACCATTAACATTCAATCAGACAAGCCCAATTAGGAGACTTTTGCAATAGACAAGGGGGAGAGGTAATGTTGTACTACTCTGGACTAGGGGCTATATGAATGAAGAAATGTATTAGAAATAAAGCTAAAAAATTGTGGTCACTAGCTAAATATAGCAAGCTAGGGTAACTCCAAGGTCACAAATTAAGTTTATTTTAAGATGGTGTTGTACTTAACAAGTAATGGGAAGTTTAAAGGAGGGATGTTCTTGGGAGGAACTATGACGATATTAGTTTTGGACATGTTGAGTTTGAGCTGCCAAGGAGGAAATTTAGGTAATGCCCTGCAGGCAGTTGGATAGAGTTCAGAGAAGATATTCCTCTGGCTAGTTTTGTGTGGGATGAGAATTGTGTGTTATAGCCATTAGTTCTCCTTAAACAAAATAATCAGAAGCTGTGAATGGACCAGAGAACAAAAAGGAGTTTATTTGCTCTTCTCAAGAAGAGGGAAATAACCTCTGGAACATGAGTTACAGTTCCAAGAGGGGTGCAAAGTACCAAGGAATACAAGCCCCTTTTATCCTAGTCCCTAATATAGTCCCAATCCCCTGGCTAAATAATAGCTAAGCTCACAATCTTTCCACGAGTATCTAGCCAATTGGTGCAAAGTATTTTCAAGCCCTAAGAGCAGATAACTCATTTTACCCTATCAGAGAGCTAATTTTGTATCTTTCCATATATGTAGTCAATCTGCACAGTACTGTATAATTTGTGTTACCACCTGATCTTGGGGAAGTGGAAAATTTGCAATTCTTGCTGAAGTGGCTTTGGGAAAAAGGAAGACTCATTGAAACCATGAGGGAGGCTTCACTCAGTTATAGTTCTATTCAGTTTGATGTGGGATGAGTACTCAACTCAATTAAGCCAAGTAGCTTTCTTCAGAAACATTTAGAGAAATAAAGAAATAGTGCGAGAGAGAGAGAGAGAGAGAGAGAGAGAGAGAGAGAAGAGAGAGAAAGGCACAGCTCTAATCTTTAGGGGATTTCCATACAAGGACAAAATGAGTACACAGAGACTCAAACTTTTCAGTCTGGTTTATGTCAGTCTTTCACCTTGAATCACAGATATAGAGCTAAAAGGTATCTTAGAGGTGATGTAGTCCAACTCCCTCATTTAATGAATGAAGGAAACTGAGGTTTAGAGATTTTCATTCACTTGCTCAGCATCACACAGGAAAGAAGTGGCAGGTTAGTTTTCAAAGCTAAGTTTACTTATTACAAGATTAATTATCCTTCCACTGGGACACTATGATCCTAATGTTATATAGTTGAAGAATTATTGGCAACTTTGGAAGGAAAGGTTTCAGTCAAGTAATGAGATCAGAAGCAGATTGAAAATGCATTGGTAAGTGAGGAAAATAGAAGCAATCCTTTCCTCAAAGTTTGGCTGTGAAAGGGAGAAGAAATATAAGATGACAGTTTCAGAGGTGGCAGAATAAGGTATACATTTCTTATTTTGTTTGGGAATTTTTTAAAAGAACTTGGGACACATCCTTATATATGTAGGTGGTGGGGAAGAAGCTAGTAAATTAGATGAAATTAAGGGTGAATGAGAGAGAGAGAATCAATGAGTACAATCTTCCAAAAGAAATGAGAGGGAATGGGCTCTGAAGCACATAAGGAGAGGCAGGCTTTGAAAAGAGAAGAATCAATTTTTCATCAGAGACCAGAGTAAAGAGAGACTAGAGGATGATTAAATAGGGTTCTGAAATGTAACATAAAGTAGAGAGAGATTTGGGATAACAAGTCCTTTTCTCAGTGAAGTTAGAGGTCAAATATCTACTGAGAAAGAGAGAAAAGGAAATGGTTAAAAAAAGATTTTAAGAACAAAGGAAAATTTTTGAATAGCTATTGCAGAGAGTGTCATGCTAGAGATTCAATAAAAGAAAAACAATAAAATTGCCATGAACATTGAGAACCAAATTGAGATTAGACAATAAAAATTCATAGTAAAACTATTCAGTTCATTTATTTGATTTTTTAGTGCTTTATAGTGATGTATTTTTTACATCACTTGTTACTTGTTGATAGCTGCCACAAACCATTAGGAATAAAAGTAATGCTTTTAACAAAGAAACACAATTAGATGAAATTAACCAACACATTGACCATATAGAATAGTATATGCCTCTTACCATAAGTTTCATTCTTTAAAAAGGTTCATTGAGTTTGGCTAATAAAAGACAGTTAAGATTATTGACTTAAGCCCATACAGCCATCATCCATGAAAGGGAGCCCCAAAAACTGAGTTCAAAGAGAGTCTTTTTTTCTTAGGGGTATATATATATACATATATATATATACATATACATACATACATATATATATATTATATAGTATCATAGTTAGAGGGCAGGGTCTTTAGTAGGTGGGATAAGAAGGAGTTGTGTTTTGAGTAATTTGTTCACCAAGACTGAAAGGATTGTTATCAATAATTTCATTAACTTCAGAAAAAGCCCCTCCTTTCTCCAGACTTTGGTTTTATTGATTATACTAAATGATCTTCAGGAAGCATGGGGGTAAGTCTCATCTCTATAGCAAACTTCATCTTATTCAATTGATAAATTACCAGAAAATTTTCTTTAGATGACCAATGACTTTTCCACCTTCCTTTCCTAGAGATACATAAATATGTTAATAGATGTATTTTATTAGGGCCACCATTCATTGTTCAAAATTTCCCTCCTGTTGGTCAAAGTGGCACTGTGCCACCTGATGACCTAAAAAAAAGGTATAAGAAGAGAAGAGTAGATCAAAATTTATTCTTCCTCAGAGGGCAAAAAATTCCCTCAAATATTTCTCATTAGACCAACATTCTAGGTCTGTCAACTGGAGGGAAATGTCTGCAGATAGAATTATTCTATTTGCCAAGGCAAACCCTAATTGAGTCCCTGTTTAGATAATAGCAGAGATAATAGTGAATATTCCAGTAGCAGAAAAAAAAGGAAAGATTTGATCAAACTGCCAGTTTTTGAAGGGAGGGCATTAATATATCAACCCATTGATGATATAAAATCTGTTCTTTCAACTGAGTGGCATGAGCCTGAAATGTGTCAATATTGTCCTGCATTTGTTGGTACTTATTGATAGAAAAACAGCATTCCTCTTTGAGAAAGATGAAGGCCCCTCCTTCAGCAGCAAGTAGTTTATCCAATGCCCATCAGTTTTGCTAGACCAATCCAGCCAGAGAGTTAATTTCATCCCTATTGATTTCTCACTGCTGTTGCTTTTTAGTCATTTATGCCAATCAACTGCTAGTTTAGGGTTTTATAAACCTTATCCAAGATAACAAGACCTGCTAGTTCCATTCCTGTGGCAGCCAAAATGTACACAGTCCTAACCACTGAGAAGGGAGGGTCTGATAAAGGGACATGTTACACAGGAAAAGCATTCTTAGAGATGAATGTAGGGTGGGAGAAAATTTGAAAGAACCCAGAATTTAGGTCTGGATTCTTGTTGAGAAAAGACACTCCCTACTCAGATCCCTAGAGGAGGGGCTTTTTCTGAAGATCCCTTTTTGAAAAAGAATCATCCCCATAGAAAGATTTAGGGAGAAATTTTTGAATATTTTATTAGAAATGGGATCATAGTCTTGTTCTGTCCAGTGGGGACCCCCCCCCAATATACTTCCCAATAAATGACTTGGTTCCCTGTCTTTTTGGGTCAGAATCTTAGGCAGGTACCCATGGAGAAGGTAGTGTTAATAAGGAAATATTCACTGACATGGGAGGTACAACCAGTCCCAGCAGGTCAGTCAGTTTCTGGGCAAGGTATCTTTTTGAAATATCCTTCAAATATTAGAAATTTGATATTACATGGTATTTTCAGGTAATATTAATTCCAATTGATCCCATATGTTGGGAAGCCCTGCACCTTCCCCTTTTGTTCATCAAAAGTTGCAACCTTTTTCCAATTAATTCTCTAATTAAATTCCCAGTTAATATTCAAATATTAAATAACAATAGACCCATTAAAGTTTCATATAAATAATTATTTCTCTACAAATACTGTTGTGGTCATAGGTGTCTTCATGCTTCCTTTCACTGATGCAGTCAACTCTTTTTTTCTTTTTAGGTTTTTGCAAGGCAAATGGGGTTAAGTGGCTTGCTCAAGGCCACACGGCTAGGTAATTATTAAGTGTTTGAGTGTTTGAGACCGGATTTGAATGCAGGTACTCCTGACTCCAGGGCCAGTGCTTTATCTACTGTGCCACCTAGCCACCCCTGCAGTCAACTCTTTATAATCATCATTTAATTTGTTAATTACTTCATTACTTCATGACCTTTATAAGCATTAGATGATATTGTGCTATCCATCAATCCTTCTGGATAACCACTTTCATAATGATTATGACTTCTTGAGTCAAAATGGTCTTCCTGGTTTATAAGTCTCTTATCTACTAAAACCATATTTGTGAATGAAATGTTAATGGATTTAAGTTCCATTGTTTTCTCTTTAGTATCTACTACAGAATGTTGTTGCATATATGATTTGGTTAAGCAATTTTACAATTTTATAATTGAAATTATTCCCTGATTTGTGCTAAGAAGTGTTATGTATGACTTTTCAGTTTTCCAGTGGAATCTATATGTTTGACTAACACATCAACTCCAACCACTTAGGATTTGGATATTTCTGCAGCCAGTTCCAACCAATGTGGTCAAAAATGTGTGCTTACAACCAGATCTTCATGGTGCCAGCAACCAGCATGATGTTCAAACAGCACTAATAGGTACTATATTTATATACTTTTTTCAAACAAAGAAAGTCAGGGTATTGGAGAGAAAGGCTGGAACTGGCTGGTCCCAAGAAGGAATAGGGAAGAGAACCCCATTCCCAAGGAAAGTGGGAGTTGCAGGAAACAGGGAATGGAAGATGCAGGAAAGAGAATTCCTGATGGCAGAGCTGTTGTCTTTTGATACACAAATCAGAAGACATTTTTAGTGATAAGAAATCCTAAGAGTTCCAGGCTTGAGCATGAACAGTGAGCTAAATCTCCAAAAAACATAAAACAGGATGTGCCCAAGAGCCCCATAACCAACCATCAGGGGAGTCTCTGAAAATAAGTGTCTCTTGAAGGTCTATAAACCATCAAAAGGTCCAGGGTCTGTTTCAAGGCTGCTATTAGCTTAACTGACTTCAGAATTGCTGATTTTCTGCACATTCAGCTGTGTTTACTCTTGGTCACCACAAAGGTTTGTTGATATGTCAAGCTATCCTGTATCTTAGTTAATACAGTCAGTCATTATACAGCTCTTTTTGGTTATCTTCCTGGATAACTGAGGAGCTCAAGCAAGTCCTGGTAGGTACTATATTCATTTACAAATTGACTTGTACAACCTAAAAACTTCCTTATATTCATTTAAAGCAGTAATCATGAGGAGATTAGATTAGTCCCATCTCATTTCTTCTCTAAGTACTTTGTGTCACAGAATTATGAGGAGATGAGATTAGGGAAGTATGTCCTTGGCATCTTTGCAGGCTAATGACCCCTACACAAAGTTGTAAACAAGGTTTTAAAATTCAGTTATTCAGCACAAATATTTCAGTCTGTACATATGAGTCTAGAACTTGTCTCATAAAGTGACATATTTAACATGATTGTAAATGTAGCAGATTACTTGCTCTCTTGAGAAGGAAGGAGGGAAGGGGAGAAGGAAAATAACTTAGAACTCAAAATCATACAGAAAGAAATTTGGAAAATATGTAATTTCAAAAAATACTATTAAGAAAAAAAGAACAAGTCATTAAAGTAAACTGATTATTTTATATTATTATATCATTATATATTATATTATATATCATATAATAATATATATTATTATATATTAATATATAATTACATTACTTGAGTCATTAAAGCCTTTGTCATTTAGGCTATGAATAAAAATCAAATAATACTAAGAATTTTGTTGTTCTTGTTTAGCTGCATGAGTTATGTCTGATTCTTCCTGATCCCTTTTTGGGAAGTTTTCTTGATAGAGGTACTGGAGTGGTTTGTCATTTCCTTCCCCTTACAAATGAGGCAAACAGAATTAAGTGATTCTCCTAGGTCACATAGTCAGATATGAACTCACATACCCACTAAACTGGACAGGTCAGGCCAACTAAAACTTAATAGATGAACTGAAGGGTAGGGGGCATTGGGGGAGGCTCGGAGAAGTAAGTTAGGAATGAGATTTCTAGGGAAAAGGGGAAGAGTTTCAGGGAGAAGAAGGAAGAGGAAAAGCCCATAGAGAAGATAGAGGGATGTCCCTGCCACCTTATGGATGTGTGGGTGGGATGTGAAACAGGGTTAGGCTTAGGTGAGACAGTACTCATCATTTAGTACAGAATCTCACTGACTGAATAGGTTTGTATGAAATTTTTGTCTATAAATGCAAGGAGCTCCAGTGCAGGAGGTGTAAGTGATTAAGCTAAGTCCTGATCAGGCATGCAGGTGGGTGAGACCAGTTGGAACCAAATGGTCATCACAGGAAGACATGTGCTGCTATCAGGACCCCCAATAGTAAAATCAGAATGACAAGGTAGTTGACCAAATCCATGGGTTCATGTTAATCTCTATACTCACTGTCTCTAAAACAAGAAATGGAGATCATTCAGTATCAATCTGTCACTGAGATGTGGGATAGAGACCTGGAAAGGTAATATCTTAATGAAGTAAGGGGGAGTGGGGAGGAGAAAGGAATAGGAAAAGGACTTGCAGAAAATGGACTCCTTTTAGAAGTTTTGGATTATTTGAATAAACAAGAATTAGGAAAGAAGGAGGGGAGGAGTAGGGAAAGAAGGATAATCAAGAGAGAAAAGATTCTAGATGGTGTGAACAAAGAGCAGAGATACAGAAATAACCAGATAGGGGCAGCTAGGTGTCGCAGTGGATAAAGCACCGGCCTTGGAGTCAGGAGTACCTGGGTTCAAATCTGGTCTCAGACACTTAATAATGACCTAGCTGTGTGGCCTTGGGCAAGTCACTTAACCCCATTTGCCTTGCAAAAACCTAAAAACAAAACAAAATAGAAATAACCAGATAAACTGCCAATAAAGATGGCAATAGGCAGTATCTGGAGTTTCAATAGGCACTATCTGGAGTTTTTCTCTTCTGGAGTGCCAGTATTTCCTAAACTCCTTCAATTTCTCTCAATTACCTCCCCCCAAAGCCTTCCTTCTTTCCTAGTGTACACCAGTCCCCTTCCCCTAGTCACCTCCTTACTGCCTACATCATACCTCCTCACCTAGATGACCTTCAAGTCCCTTTCAGCTCCAGATTTAGGATTTTAGATTTAGGAACAGGATAGAACGTAGAATACTGGAAGGGTAGGCAACTTGTTAAGGGTCATACAGACAATACAGCCAACTAAGTCAATAGAAATTCAGGAAGATGAGTTCAAATCCAATTTTAGACACTTTCTAGATGTTTGTCCTAGGCAAACTTAACATCTATCTACCTATTTTCTCATTGTAAAATGGTGATCATGGGAGCCCCTATCTCACAGGGTTGTTGGGAGGGTCAATTGAGATACTATTTGTATTTATCATGGTTCCTGGCATATAGCAGGTGTTCAATAAATGCTTGTTTCAGGGTTAAATTGACAGAACAGCACAAGTTAGACTGCTTTAATATTATAGTAATGGAAAGCACATTGATTTCAAAGACCAGATCATAGGGTCATTCATTTATACCAGTGAGAATGATAGAAGCGGTCTAGTCCAATGCCCTCATTTTGCAGATGAGGAACTAGAGACCTAAAGATTTTATAACTCATAAGCTTTGGGGTCACCGTACTCAAGTACTGTGTTTCTAAGTGAAATACTTTTTTTAGTCGCTCCCATTTTATTTCCTAAGATTGTGCCTATCCAGAAGAAGATGGAACCTCTTCACATCCTGTTCAGGCTGAATTCCTTACCTGTAAATATCTGTGCCATTAATAGTCAAGAGGAGAGGAACAAATGATACTTTAGTTACCAAGAATGGAAACAAAGAAATTTAGGTTTGGAGGAGGCCTGGGGGCCTCAAGAGAAGGCTAATTACCAACTCATCCCAGTTTTCTCCTTCCCTAAACTTTGCTATTTCTGTCAAAGATACCAACATCCTGCCTAGTAATCAGTACTGCAACTTCTGAGCTATTTTTAGTTCTTCCTCTTTCAATCTGCTCCATCTTGTAATAGTTTTATTCACCTTAGATGTCCTGATTTTAATATACATATGGGTGTATATTTTAAAACATACATATATTTTAAACACTTATACCCATACACATTTACTGATGTTATATTGAATAATATAAACAGATATAGCTCTCTCTCTCTCTCTCTCTCTCTCTCTCTCTCTCTCTCTCTCTCTCATTTCCCTGATTATAACATGGAAAATCAAAGTCAGGCTTTATGTAATGGAAAAAAATTCTAACCATTTAGGGCTAATCACCTGTAGAAGGGGCCATCTTAGGAGGAGGAGTGGGCTCCTTCTCGTTGTAGACCTTTAAGCAGAGGCTATAATACTGGTCAGGTGTATCATGGCAGGATTTCTTTTTCAGATTTGGGTTGGATTCTACTTCTAAGATTACTTCCATAATTCAACCTTCAGGTTCTTTCTTCTCCTTCATCCTCACTAGGCGCCACCCCCCCCCCCCTTTAGTAAATCAGCTTCCAAGCCTGCAGAACCAAGACACGGGGGCTAAACCTGCGTAAGAGGTTCATGGAGCTGGGTTCTCATGAGAAGAGTAAGGTGTCTCTCAACTTCCCCATCCTCAACCCACCATGGCCTCCATTCTTTTTTTTTTTCCCCAGCGCTGTCCTTGCAATATCTAAGTTTTTCCTCTCCCTCCCATCCCTACCTATCCCACATATATTACTAACTCCAGATCAGAAGCCCAGAGCATGGGCAGCAACAGGCAGGTGAAATCATTAAACTATGAGGTGACTCAGAACACCTAGCAGCATCCAAGAAGAGAAAACCCATCTCTGACCCATTAAATCAGACATTTCCTCTAGAACTTCTTTGGCTCTGTGGATGAATCTGGGGATGGACTGGGAGGGACTCTCTCAGGTGAATATATTAAGGGAGCAAGATGGAAAATACTACAACTTCCTGATCTTACTCATGTGTCACCACCATCTGTATCTAATTACAGGACCCAGCTATACTATAATCAATGACATTTATCTACAGGATCAGTTAGTAATTAAAACCTCTAATCCTCTATTACCTCCATCAGTGCTTGGCTGTGTCCCTCTGTGGCCTTTTCCATATGAAGTGAAAATTTCTGTTAGGAGTCACCAGCAGTCTCACTTTGGGTTCTTGGATTCTCAGGCTTAGAGCTCCTTACCAGAACTGGAAAGGATCCTTAGAGGCCGTAATGACTAAGTCCCCCATTTGGTAGAAGAAACTGAAATGCATGGAGATTAAATGAGTTGCTCAAAGACAAACATAGTATTAATCAGGGGCAATTTAATCTAAGTTCTCTGATTAACTAAACTCTTTCTGAGTTCAAATTCTGCCTCAGACATTTCCTAGTTATATGATCCTGAGCAAGTCATTTAATGCTGTTTGCCTCAGTTTTCTCATCTCTAAAGTGAGCTGTTAAAGGAAAGGGCAAACCACTCCAGTGTCTCAACCAAGAAAAACCCAAGTCATGAAGAGTTAGACGCAATTTTTCTTAGAGACCCAGAAATATAATTCATTTGATTATGTATATATTGTTATAAATGACCCAGAGTTATAAAAACTTAGTCTGGAGTGACTAAATAGCTTTTATTAACTTTCCTGCAAGAAAGGGAAATCTCCTCTATTGGGGGAAAAGCCTCAAATTGTGACAATGTCATCTCATATACAGTTTGAGAGGCTTTCTCTTCCCCTCCTAGTCAGCCATTGGACTGAATATCAGGGGTACAATCTAATTGATAAGCCCACCCCATACCACTCTTTAATACGTTTTCTCTGCCCTGGTCATACAACACTTATTATACTGATGAGCCTCAATCATCACAGGAGAAGTATATAGTAATATGTATGGACCTCATTAAGCAAGTGCACTTGCAGAGGTCAGAGGCCCTAGGCCAACCTAGGACTAGTTGGAGCAGGTCTCAGTCTAAACCCAGGTCTGGCATCTTTAGGTCAGGTTGGAAGACTTCTTCCAGTTTGATGACTGGTGGAATCAATTCCTTTACCTCCCCCCTTTGTCTTACTCTCACATTCGTTCACATAGGTTTTATGTCTTACAGCCTAATCAATAGCCATAGTTAGACTACTCAGTCTTTGTAATGTATATTTTTTTAACTGTCTTCTTTTACATCCCGTGGAAACCAAATACCCTATAATTCCTCACATATATGTATGTATATAAAATATAATAATTACTATAAGTTTTTAATAGCTATTTTCTGGTCAATGGATGAAGTGTTTTAGCTATTGTGAGGAATGGAGGTATCCTCCTTATATTGAAAGGAAGACTTGTCCTGTTTTCCTTAATTCAGAGAAGTATGTGTCCTCTTTAAATTTTGAAAGGAAGACTTGTCCTGCTCTTTTTAATCCCTCTATGATTTGAAAGGAAAAATGTTGTCTTGCCTTCCTTAAATCAAGAAAGAATTGGATCCACCTTTAGACTTCAAAAACAAGTATTCACTCTGTCCTCCTGGTACTTAAATTCAAAATATTGCCTCCCTCAAGGAAAATAACATTGCAGAAGGATGGTTCTCTACAATCATTCTGAAATGGTCTCCATTTCCTAATGGTAGTGGATAAATCCCAGAGAAATAAAACTTCACGTCTATTCTATTTTCTATTATTATTGATGTTATTTTAGTGCTATGTTTTAAGAATCTTAATTTTAGGTTAACTACATATATATATGTAATATGTATAAATATTCATACATAAGTATAAAGGGCTGCTAATTAGCATAATGGATAGACCACAGGCCTTGAAGTCAGGAGGATGGGAGTTTAAATTCAGCCTCATTCACTTGACATTAACTAGCTTTGTGACCCTGGGTAAGATACTTAACCCTGATTGCCTTGCATTCAGGACCATTTCCAGTTGTCTTGTTCCTTATCTGGCCAATGGATTTGTATCTCCACTAGAGGAGAAAGTGAGACTGATTACTTAGTACAGCACCCCTCACTAAAATCCAATTCATGTGCTTGTCATAGCAAGACCTCACCTGATGTCATGATCTTCTTGGTCTTCATGAATGAAGGACAAGGGCCAAGATGACAGAGAGAAGACAGACACACTGCTAAAGGTCTCTGGATCTTTCCTCATTTAGAATATGAAACTAACCTCTTAACAGAAATCTGATCTACAACACCTTGAAAGAAAAGCCAGAACACCCACCTCAGGATCTGTCTTCTGTGATCCTGGGTGAGTCTGGGTGTGGAGGGCAGACTCTGCCAGGATCACAGATCAGTAAAAGCCTGGAGCCTGGATCAGCCTCAGTGGGGCAGGAGCCTTGAGGGCCTGAGAACTGGACTGGCTTGATCAGTGGCAGGGCTAGAACCTGGTCAGCCATGGGGGCACTGGCCAACCAGGGAGCAGAAGCATTGGTTGTGGCTTGACCATCTGGAGCTTGCCTGCAGGGCTGGAGGGAGAGTAGTAGATATCAATCCCTGGGCTCCTCTGGTCTGGAAGAACTCAGAGTCTGTACCATTTGAGTTGAAGCCTCTTCCTAGGACAAATACAATCACAGCCCATCTTCTCCCCAGGCTAAGGCAGAGCAGCAGAACCACCTCCATTGTGAATAGAGAGAGTGATTACCTTACTGCAGGGTAGAGCCCCCACCCCCCCTTAATGAAAGATAAAAGTATTTAACAGCTTCAATAACTCCTCTGCAGGCCAAGGGAGAGGGCCTCAATCAAGGTCACAGACACTCCAAAGAAAGCAACCAGCACCCCCTATTGACTGGTTGGAGATATTACACTCAGTGAGCAAAACCTCTAGTACCACCTACTGGCCATATGGAGATATTACACCCAGTGAGTAAAGCCTTTAGGGTTTCCAACACCAAACCTCTGTGAACCAGCCCCTCCCCAACACAAGGTCTTAAGTTTAATGAAAAATGCCAGTGCAAAGGAGGGTCCATAGAAAAATTCTTGAAAGGAAAAGATACTAACTCAGAGAGACCTAGAACCTCTGAGGAGAATATGACAGCACAGAAAGACTTCCTGGAAGAAATAGGGAAGGAGTTTAAAAATCAACTGGAAAATTTGGGAGAGGAAAATTAACACATTGCAATAAGAAAACAATTCTTTCAAAACCTCAATTGGTCAAATGGAAAATTACAAAAAATAGAATTGACCAATTGGAAAAGGAGTTGCAAAAGGTAAATGAAGAAAATTCTTCTCTAAAAAAAAAAAGAATGGAGTTTGTGGAAACTAATGACTTCATGAAACAGCAAGAGTCTGTTAAGCAAAACCAAAAATAGAAAAAAATAGAAGAAAATGTAAAATACCTCATCAGCAAAACCACTGATCTTGAGAATAGATTGAGGAGGGACAGCCTGAGAATTATAGGCCTTCCTGAAAACATTGAAGAGAGGAAAAAAGCCTGGACTTAATATTCCAGGATTTACTGATGGAAAATTGCCCTGATATCATGGAACCAGAGGGCAAAATAGTTATTGAAAGAATACATTGATCCCCTCTGGAAAGATATCCTAAAATGAAAACACCAAGGAATGTTGTGGCCAAAATCCAGAACTATCAGATAAAAGAGAAAACCCTACAAGCAGCCAGAAAGAAACAATTTAAATACCAAGGAACCACAGTAAGGATTGCACATGACCTGGCTGCATCAACATTAAGGGATCGAAGGGCCTGGAATGAGATATTCCAAAGAGCAAGGGAACTTGTAATGCAGCTAAGAATCCACTATCCAACAAAACTGAGCCTTCTCTTCCAGGGGAAAAGATGGCCATTTAACGAAATGGGAGACTTCCAACATTCTTCCAACATCAGGAGACTTTCCTGATGAAAAGACCAGAGCTAAGTAGAAAATCTGGACATCAAACAGGAGGTTCAAGAGACATATGAAAAGGTTAAAAAGAGGGGGTAAAGAGGCAAAAAAACCCCTACTATCCAATAAGATGAAACTGGCTATATCCCGGCATGGGAAAAAGATTCTTATAACTCTTGAGAATTGTAACTCTATCAGAGAGAATATACTTAGCCAGAAATGATGGACACTCATGACTTATCCATGAGACTACTATCCAATGGGAAGAAACTGGCTATATCCTTTTTTTGGGAGAAAGACTCTAATAACTCTCAAGAATTGTAACTCTATTAGAGAGAATATACTTAGCCAGAAGTAATGGATATTCATGATTTTCTGTGACTCATTATCCTTTCCTAAGGTCATGAACCCTAACCTCCATAGAAACTCCAAACAATGCACAATCTCACCTTGGTGAACCTCCAAACAAAACACATCCTCCATGGAGGCCTCAGTCCCTATAGAAACTATACCACTTTGCTTCCTACAGCCAATACCCTATAAAAAACTTGCTCTCTCCACTACCCACTGCTGGAGTCTATTTGGATCCAGTCAGCTGTACCTTCCTTCAGTAAACAGCTTTGCATTTACTTCCATTTATCATACCATCTTCTTTTTTTACAGAGGGTTCACCTTTTGACCTCCTCACCCTAGAGCTTTTACTTATACCAAGACTTAGCCTTTTCAAAGGCTTATTGGTCTTTTCCCCACTCCCACCTGGCACCTTTCTCAATTAACTGAGGTACAAGTCACAGACAAGAGGGGAATAAATGTTCTCCAATCCTTTTAAACTCCCATGAGCTTATGTATCTCTTTTACCTTGGTGGGGAGGGATCAGACTTGTATTTTCTCTATGACTGCCATTGATATGATCCTTATCTTACCTGACCACACAACCCTGATGAATTTTACAGAGTTTTGACCATATTCACTACCCATTCCCTCCCCCAAAGATATTCTATCAAGGTTTACATGTGTCCTACAAGAGAGAAATAATCTTTTGGTTAACATTGCATCATCAATGTAATAGGCCCATGGGATAGATGTCTTCAGAAAGCTGAAATAAATTCATATCTGAGATCACCAAGCTGTGACAGTTGACTCTGTAAATAGTCCTGAGGCAGGACCAAAAGGTCCATAGTTGAACCTCTCAGGGAAAAACAAACTCAACCTGGGCTTACTAAAAAAGGATATACTAAAAAAAGCATTAGTGGCCAACCAATGACTAAATACATACATATGTGTATCTGGGTGGCTTGGCAGGTAATCCAAGATGTCTGTAATGTTTGGTACAACAGTATGAATAGAGGGTACTGATTTCTAAAGTACTTACAATGTCCTAGGTGGTGGGATATAAAGACATAAAATGAAATCATTCCTACTCTCTGTAGGCTTACATTCTATCAGACAATACCAATTAGGAGACTTTTGCCTAGGACAAGGGGAGAGGTAATGTTGGATTAATCTGAGAAAGGGAATGTATGAATGGAGAGGTATATTGGAAGTAGAACTAACAGATTGTAGTCCCTCCCTAGATATACGTGTGAGGAAAAGGGAAGAGCTCAGGATGATCCCAAGATCACAGTCAAATTCATTTTATTCAACAAATATGGGGAAGTTTAAAGGAGGAATGTGCTTAGGAGGAAATATGATGAGCTTTATTTTGGGGATAAGTTTGAGCTGCCAATCAGAAATCCAATTGCTGTCCATTAGGCAGTTGTTTGGGGTGGCTAGAGTTCAAGGTAAATATTCCTCTGGATGGTTTGATGTAGCAGTTGTCTCTCTAGGGATGAGGAGTCAATTCAAGGGAGTCAAGTTTGCCTATGGAACATTTAGAGAGACAATAAGACAGTGCTTTAGAGAGAGAGAGAGAAAGGTACAGTTCATATCTTTAGGGAATATCTACACAAGGACAGAAGAATATAAGGAGACCAAAACTTTTCGGTTAGGTTTATGCCAGTCCTTCACCTTGAATCACAGACATAGAGCTAAAACTTATCTTAGAGTTAGTCTAACCCACTTGTTTAACAGATTAAAAAAAACCTGAGACCCAGAAAAATTCACTAACTTGCCCAGTATGGAGTGACTGGCAAGTTAGCTTTCAAATCTAGTTTTGCTGATTACAAATCCAGTTAGCCTTCCACTGGATCACGATAATTCTACTATTGTATAGTAACAAGTTTTGGGATCAGAAGTCAGATTGAATGAGTTCTAAAAATGAGGAAGTGAAAGCAATGAGTATAGGCCATACTTTATCAAAGTTTGATTGTGAAAGGGAAAAGAGATATAGAATGATAGCTTCAAGGGGTGGCAGAATCTAGTAAAGATTTCTTATTTTGCTATGGTTTTTTATTCTTAAAGAACTTGGGACATATCACTATATATATAGATGGTAGCAAAGAAACAAATGAAATAGATAAAATTAAGGGTGATTGTCATTGAAGACAATCTTCCAAAAGAAATGAATGGAATGAGCTCTGAAGTACATGGGGAGAGAATAGCTTTAGCAAAGAGAAAAGCCAACTTCTCTTCAGAGACTGGAGGAAAAAGAAAACAGGGGATGATGAAGTAGGGATCTGAGGGACAAGAAGACTATTTTCTCAGTGAAGTAAGAGGTCAAATTTCTCCTGAGAAAGAGAAGGGGGCGGCTAGGTGGAGCAGTGGATAGAGCACTGGCCTTGAAGTCAGGAGTACCTGGGTTCAAATATGGCCTCAGACACTTAACCCCATTTGCCTTGCAAAAACCTAAAAAAAAAGAAAGAGAGGAAAGGTGATGTTAAGGAGGCTTAAAGACAAAGGAATAGCTACCACATAAAGTGTCATGCTAGAGAGTCAATAAAAGAAAAACAACAAGATTGCCATCAGGAGGGAGAGCCAAGTTGAGATTAGAAAACAAAGATCTGTAGTGATAACAGTCAGTTCATGTACTTGTTTTTTTTCAATGCTGTATATGAATGTACTTTTTGCCTCACTGATATTTGTCCATAGCCACACTAACCATCAGAAAAAGAACTGATATTTTAACAAAGAAGTACAATTAGATGAAATTAACCCACACACTGAATATGCCTCCTACCATATGTCTCATCTACATCTGTAGTCCAGGGCCTTTTCATTTCCATGATTTCCTTTCCATGATTGTGGTCATTTTCCCCTTTGTTCTTTGGTCCTCCTTACTTCTCTGTTAATCAGTTCATACAAATCTCCCTATGTTTTGCTGAATCCTTCATAGTTATTGTTTCCTTCAGCATAATTATATTCCATTACATTCAAATGCACGCATTTCTTCAGGCCTTTCACTATTGATGGGAGGCCATTTTATTTTTATATTTTTGCTGGGAAAAAATGTTACAATAATCATTTTGGCACATATGGGGCCTTTCACCCTCTTGGCATATACACCTACTAGTGTCATCCCTAAATCTATGAATATGAATTGTTTAGACATTTTCCTAAAAGAATTAAAAATTACTTTCTGGAATGGCTGGATAAATTCATACTTCAGATAGCAAGGTGTTCAGTCACTCCCTGATTTCCAGAATTTCTTCAGAAGCATTCAGTTGCAAGAGAATAGGAATAGAATTGGGATAACAGAGATGGGATTAATCAAGACTGGCTGAAAAAGAAAGAATAGGTTTAAAGTTCCTTGAGCATGATTTAACTAGTGTACAATTGAGTCAGAACTGAGAAAGGAAAATGTGTTAATGTAAGAGTTAATTGATTGAGAAAACAAGAAGGACTAGAGAGACTAGAGGACAGGGAGTGGAGAAACAATAGAATTAGGACAAATGAATCAGAGGGAGAGATTGATGTTTTACAGATAAGAGAAAGGGATTTTGGAATTCTGGAATAACAGAAAACTCTTCAGTAAATATCTAGCAGAACCTAGTAATCTCTTTATGTTTTCTTCTGATTTCCTCCATGGAGGCCAAAGGTTCTGTTACAGTTACTATAATGAATCCCAGGAGGGAGATTCATAGAATATTTAGATATAATGGATATGAATATTTAGAACAACAAAATCCTATATCTTTTAGCAATTACTTGAATAAATACTATAACACAATATATGGAAGACATCCCACTGGAATTTTACTAAATACTTTCCTAGAACTCCAGAAGAATGGAATGAGTATGAGTTTTCCATTTTTAAATTATATCCAGGAAAGTCAGTATAGAAACTGAGTTCTGCAGCTAGAGCCCTTACAATCCCCTGAAACTCTCAATACTCAGGGGCTAGCCCCTACACATACTCATTCTCCAATGAGGGTCCCAGTCTAATCTTCCTGATCATGAGGATACTTAAACCTCAAAATTAATAATACTTTCTTCTCTTCTTTTCTAGAAGGTATAGTTCTTCCTTAATTTCAACTCAAAAAATGCTTTTTAGGACAATTAAAGAAAGGAAGGCTGGCATCAAAATACATTATGATCGTAAAAAATGATGATGGATATAAAGTCATAGTGGTATATGGTCTTTCAAATACAACCTGAAAAGCATTTCGTGTTCTTTGAATATGTGTATACAAATATTCAACTTTCATAATAGTTTTGCAAATTGTAAACAAACAGAAAAGAGTGAATGGTTTTTTTAATGATGAACACTGCCTTTATAAATTATTTGAAATAGAATATAATAAATCTCCAGAAAAGTCAACTACTAACCATGTACAATAGATATCTTTTGTTTTAGTTGCTAATATAGGGTTACATAACTCAAAACAAAGGAATTTGGCAATTCTGGTTCAAGGACATGGAAAAGCTCTAGGTGATCTGATAGACCAACTATTTCCCTTGCAGAGGTTTGGTAACACTCCAAATATGCTTTTTAAATATTTTTGAGTACATTTCTGGAGGGTTTTCCTTCCTAATATTAACATCTGCTTTGCCACTACAATCTAAGGACCATGGAATTTTTCCATGTGACTTGCAGCTGAAATCTTCCATATGTGTTGTCTTCACCATTGGAATGTGAGCTCCTTGAGCACTCAGAATGGCATATTTTTGTATTGGTAACCCCAGCGATTAGCATCATGCATAGCTTTGCATAAAGTAAATGTTTGTTAAATGCTTCAGTCAATCAGTCAGATAATGAAGTCATAATCATTGCTTCCAGTAACTCCATAAAGTTGGAAATCCTGTAACTTTCAGAGCTTGATAAATGGGAAAATGGGGGTCAGAGTGTTTGATTGAAAATATAGTCCATTAGAGGGCAGGGATCATTTGATTTTTGACTTTGTAATCCCAGGGTCTTATATAGTGCCTGGTATATGAGAGGTGCTTAATAAATGCTTGATTGCTAATTGACTGACTGATTGTTTTGAGGGAATATCAACCAGTAGGACTGTGCTAGGTGGAGCATTGGATGGAGCACTAGAGCTGAAGTCAAGAAGACTCATCTTCCAGAGTTCAAATCTAGCCTCAGACACTTACTGATTATGTGACCCTGGACAAGTCACTTAACCCTGTTTGCTCATCTGCAAAATAAGCTGGAGAAGGAAATGGCATTTCACTCCAGTGTCTTTACCAAGAAAGTCTCATAGAAGAAAGGTGTTTAAGTGACTTGCCAGTGTCACATAGACAGGAAGTATCTGAGGTCAAATTTGAACTTAGGTTTTCCTGATTCTAGGGCTGGTACTCCATTCATTGTGCTACCTAGATGCCCTTGGACCCTTCCGACCATTTATTCCTTTTCAAAAACTATGCTTTGGTCATACTAGTCATCTTTGTGACACTGTACCTGCTGCTCCCTTCCCCATACCTGGAATTTTTTCTTCCTCCTCTTTGCTTTCTAGGAATTTCTGGTTGAAGATTCTACCCCATGTCACCTTCTATACAAAACCTTTTCTGGTTATTCAAGCTACTTGCAACATCTTAATATTCATATTAAGATGACTAATACCACCTCATCTACTCCTTAAGTATTTTGATTCTTTTGATACTTTTGATTCTTTGGTTCACAGAATTATGAGAAGGTGGGATTAGGGAGTATGCTCTTGCCAATTTAAGCAAGCTAATTTCCACTACACAGTTTTAAACAAACAAAGATGGTGCAATTTACCCTAAGATGAGAATTTAAGAGTTGTTTAATTCTGTATTTCATCATTCAGGCTATTGATAAAAATCAATTATCAACAAACATTTTGTGGTTGTTTATTTGTTTCCATCCAATTGTTTCTAAACCTCTTTTGGGGATGTTTTCTTGGTTACTAGAGTGGTTTATCATTTCCTTCACCTTACAAACATGGAAATTGAGGCAAACAGTTAAATTATCTGCACATAATCACATAGTTAGATTTGAAATCAGGAAGACTCATCTTTCTAATTCCAGATCCCATGCTCTATCCACTGCATCAGAAAGCTGCTCAACAAGTATTTATGAAACATCAACTCTCTGCTTGGTCCTGTTCTCAGCTTTGGAGATGCAAGAAACAAAATTAATACATTCATTGTCCTCCAAGATCTTCCATTCAGCTAAGAATTACACCGTATTCTTGAGCAAGACACCCTTTCAGGAAAAAAAATATTTTGGTTGTTGAAAAGGACAGAAAGAAAAAAAAACATTTATGCACATCCAGACACACACACACACACACACACACACACACACACACACACACACACACACAACCTGATAAAATCCTTGTGTGAAAAAACATTGTTTCTCAAAATGTGAAGACATAGCCTAGAAGGAGCAATGAAGTGTAGTGTAGAGTGTAGGTGCTGCTCTAGGGAAAGTCCCTTCTTATGGTCCAGGGTCCCAGTCTATATCATTTTGATACTGTACTCATTGAACATAGGTTGTGTTCTAAGTTCTAAGCACTATGTGCTAAGCCTTCTCTTGCTGCAGAAGGCATGACCAAAAAGTCCAAATGGATTAGGAAATGAATGGAGAGGGAATGGAGAGCACCTTTCACAGTACAGAAAAGCCAAAAAAGATTACAGCATTTTCCCTGCTTCAACTTCTTTATACTGCCATTCCACTGAGAAGGGATCCTGATTAGGTAATATCAAACTAATGGTCATTCATTTCCTTATATTCCATAATACTCATTGCATGAACTGAGACTGGAAGGAAAATAAGCCTTCAGATAGTACAGGCAAGGCAGGTATGCTTTCTAGCCATGAGTTTGAATTGGGTAAAGACACAGAAAAGGAAAAGGGAATGAAGACTTTCAGGAATAATTGATAGTTAAGTTGCTCTGGGATAAGTAATACATACAAATAAAGAACATAGGCAAACTGGAAAGAGAGCTTATATTCTCCTAGAGGCAACAAAAGTTCTCCATGGAGATTTTTGAATAAGGGAGGGGAATGGTCAAGGCTGTGCCTTGGAAAAATTACTTGTCGACTCTGTGGAGGACAGATTGGAGAAAGAAAAGACAAAAGAAGTAGGGAGATGACTTTGAAGGCTACTGCAATAGTTCAGGTGACTGGTGATGAGAGCCTAGTCAAGGATGGCCATGTGAGTAGAAGGAATGGTGAGATAGAAGAGATAGAAGCAATAAGGCTTGGTGACCAACTGCCTATGGAGAGCAGTAGGAAAGAGAATATCAAACTGAACCCAAGGTTCTGGACCTAGGAAACTGGGCTAATGGTGGGGTCCTCAACAGGAGGGAAATATGGAGCAGGAAGAATGGAGAGAAAGGCAATGACTTTTATTTTATAATGTGTCTGTGATGCCTCTGATATATATGCAGGGACTTTTCTGCATTTTTCATTTCATCAGGTAAATAAGGGACCACCTTTTCTGTCACAGGCAATTGCACATCAGAAAAGGTGTCTTCTCTAAAAGGACCCCAAGAGATGATATTCTGTTCCATCCAGAAGCCCAAATAGGAAATGAAATCAGGGTGATTAAATGATATTTGGAATCTAAGAGTCTGCTCCACCTCAGTATCTCTCCAGGGGAAAGCAGTCCAAGTTGGATCATTCCCTAGAAGGAATATGGGGGAGACTGTCTGCCCCTTATGATGTCTCTGAAGTTGATGAATCTGACCCCAGAATGATGTAGAGAACCATAGGCATGGGAAATATTGAATCAATTGGAAACAAATTTTTGTAAATATTTTGTTTGTACTGTTAAAAAAAATCTTCCTTCTTCCTTTATCCTTCTATTAAAATACTCCATCCTGACCTTCAGACTCACCTTGCTCTCTTTTGGTAAGGTGAAGAAGTTAGGTTGTGTAGGCGCAACCCATACCAGAATTGGAGACCCTTTGACTCCTCCCCAAAAAGCAAACTCTCCATTGCTGGACTTGGGTCACTCCTAGATCACCACCTCTTCCCATGGACCCTAAGATGGAATTTAAGGAGATTTTGGGAGGGATTCTTTCTCTCTTTTTTTCCAGACTTCTGCTGAGCCTGGCAGTTGGTCTGCCAAGATTAATTAGCAATTCATGTGGCCTTTTCATTAATCTCTTCATAACTTTCCTATTACTGTCTTTTGTTTATCAAATCTCTATTTTCTCTTTACACCTGCATTTCTGGGTTAAGAGAGATTCATCACAGGTGGATAATCGAACCTACCACAGCAAGAAGTTAGGGGATGCTATGAAACTCACATGATATCAGTCTCAAGAGAGCTACATCCTCAGAAATTCAATTTAATTGTTTTAGGTAAAACAATTTGAACCCCACCTTGCCACCACATACTTGTCTTTCCCTACAACTTTGCCTTTTAGAAAGGGAAGGAGAAGTAGGGCTGTTCTTTCCTTCCATAAGGGGAAAGTAGAGGACAGAAAACTGAGGCTGGAAAGACTGTCCCAAGGTCACACATCCACGAGTCAGCCTCGATGTATAGTTAGGATTGGCTGAAGTACATATCTACCTTCAGGAAAAAAACAAACAGATGAAAGTCAGGAAATTTCCCTGCACTGAAAGGTAATTACTGAATGTACTCCTGAAAAATGTCTTCTTCTTCATGTCTCCATTCTGATGAGAGATGGAGAAGAGGTGTGATGTAGGGGGTAAGGAGGTAAATGAGAGAAAGAGGACTGGAACAAACTGGGAGAGAAGGAAGGCTTTCTGGGGGGGATTTGGGGTGAAAGGTGGGGGAATTGAAGGAGCTTAGTAAATACTGGCACTTTAGAAGAGTGCCTATTTGTATTTTATTCACAGGTTATCTATTGCTGTATTTTATTCATAGATTATCTGGTTATTACTATATCTCTACACTCTGTTCAAATCATCTAGAAACCTTTTCTCTCTTGATTACTCCTCTTTCCATACTTTCCCACTGCCACTCTCCTGGTCTTTTCCAATTCATCTCTCTGCTTCTATTCTCTCTTCTTTCTCCAATCCATCCTCCACATAGCTGACAAGTAATCTTCCTGAGGCACAACTCAGACCATTCCCCTCCTCATTAAAAAATTTCCATGAGGGGGTTTTGTTGCCTCTAGGATGAGAATACAAACTCTTAACCTCCAAAATCTTCTTCCTTTTTAACCTTCTCATGTTCTTTCTTTCCCTTTATACATTTCTCATTCCAGTCATATTTGACTATCAGCTATTCCCCACAGTTTGCATTTCCTTTCTTTTTTCTGTGTTGTCATTCAGATGCAAGCAAAGTGTGCTATTTAACCTATCTGAATCCTCTGTTGCTGTTCAGTTGTTTGTCCTGTCTGACCCTTTATGACTCCATTTGGGATTTTCTTGGTAGATACCCTTGAATGGTTTGCCATTTCCTCCTCCAGCTTATTTTACAGATGAGGAAACTGAGGTGAACAGTATTAAGTGACTTGATAGAGGTCACACAATTAGGAAATGTTTGAGATTGGATATGAACTCAGGAAGATCTTCCTGATTTCAGGCCCAACTCTCTGTGCTCTATGGAACCACCTAGCTGCCCCATCTGAATGCTTATTTTCCTTATAGTCTCAGCTCATGTGGTGGGTGTTATGTTGTATTAGAAAATGGAATGGATACTGGGTCTATACCCTGAAGAGATGATGAAAAAGGGTAAAAACATCACTTTACAAAAATATTCATAGCAGGGGCGGCTAGGTGGCGCAGTGGATAAAGCACCGGCCCTGGAGTCAGGAGTACCTGGGTTCAAATCCAGTCTCAGACACTTAATAATTACCTGGCTGTGTGGCTTTGGGCAAGCCACTTAACCCCATTTGCCTTGCAAAAATATAAAAAAAATATTCATAGCCCTGTTTGTGGTGGCAAAGAATTAGAAATCAAGTAAATGTCCATCAATTGGTGAATGGCTTAATGAACTGTAGTATATGTATATCATGGAACACTATTGTTCTATTAGAAACCAGGAGGGATGGGAATTCAGGGAAGCCTGGAGGGATTTGTATGAACTGATGCTGAGTGATATGAGCAGAACCAGAAAAATATTGTACACCTTAATAGAAACATGGGGGTGATGATTAATCTTGATGGACTTGCTCATTCCATCAGTGCAACAATCAGGGTCAGTTTTGGGCTATCTGCAATGGAGAATACTATCTGTATCCAGAGAATGAAGTGTGGAGTTTGAACAAAGACCAAAGACTATTACCTTCAATTTAGGAAAAAAACCCATTATCTCATTATGTAATTTTGCTATCTCTTATACTTTATTTTTCTTCCTTAAGGATATGATTTCTCTCTCATCACATTCAATTTAGATCAATGTATACCATGGAAACAATGTATAAACTGGCAAATTGCCTTCTGGGGGGGGGGAGGGAAGCAAGGTAAGGGGAAAAATTGCAAAACTAAAAATAAATAAAATCTTTGGAAAAAAAAGAAAATGGAGTGGAATTCAAATCAAAGCATTAGTCTGGGGAATTAGTGGAATAGTGGTTGTGGTAAAATGAGATCTTTGTGTTGGGCCTAGTTATTGCCAGTTCTGTGACTGGACAAATTACCTTCCCTTTCTAGAATTCCCTTTTCTTCTTTTCTAAAATGAGGCAAGTGAACTAGATGTCCTTGAAAATCCCTTCCAGCTCCAAGTTTATGATCCCAGGCGTAAGGGATCATAAAGGGAAAGCAGAGGATAGAAAACTGAGGCTGAAAGGACTGTCCCAAGGTCACACATCCATGAGTCAGTCTTAATGTATAGTTAGGATTGGCTGAAGTACATATCTATCACCTTCTGGTAGTAGGACAGGGTAGAAGAGTATTTCTTGGGTGGGGAACACTGGGAGATTAGGTGACTTGTTCAGGGTCATATAGACATTGTAACCAATTAGGTGATGGGAGAGTCAAGAAGACCTGAGTTCAAATCTACCTTATTAGGTGTATGATCCTGGACCAGTCACTTAACCTTTCTCTGCCTCTGAACTGAAAAATGGGGAATAGTAATAGTACCCATCTCATAGGTTTGTTGGGAGGATCAATTGATAATGCTGCTGCTGCTGCTATTTGTCTTTTGTTCTTGAAGAAGACCATGATATCAGGGAGGTGATGCCATGACAAGCACATGAATTGGTTTTGAGTGGGGGGTGCTGTGCTATGTCACCTGTTAAGTTCCTGTTAGACTAGCTGCTCAGGATGTGTTAGATTCCTGCTGCCTAGCCTATCCTTACCCAGGCAAACATTGAAGGGGTAGGAGACAAGGGAGACAAGGATGACAAGTTCTCCTTAAAGTCCTCCTAGTTCTCCAAGTTCTCTGTTTATTAAACCAAATGCAAGTGCTTAAATATCTTCCCCAGTCCCTGGTCTACTTCCACTTCTGTAGCACTCTCCAATCAACTAGTAAAATAGTGTCCTGGTGCTCAAGGATACCAGGTGAGGAAAGTATACAGTATTCCCACACACAACAGTCCCTTACAGTCACCAGGCTTACTTTTTTCTCCAGAGTCATCTGGGTTCAGTGGTCAGATATAGATCAGGATCCTAGATGTGAGTCTATCAGGGTTAAGTGATTTGTCCAGAGTCATAAAGTAGTATCAAGTATTCATTGGCAAAGATAAAGTTTCTGATCCTATCATTGTCCTGTCTATCACTTAATAAACTCCAGGGGCTCCCTATTGCTTCTGGGTACAAATACAGGATACTTTATTTAGAATTAAAAAAACTGCATACCATATTTGTCTTCTTACATTTTATTCGCCAGTATCCATTCTGCAATTCTATGACATTGATCATTGAATCCAATAACTGTACCACAAACAAGATACCGTGTGGGACAAATGTAAATTTCAGAGATTTCTCAAGGTATGAAGAGAAAAAACTTTATTAGATTCTTGACCGCATTCAGCCTTAAAGATGGAGAATGAGGTAAAGGGACAAAAGACCCTAAGTCTCATATACACTAACTTGATCCCCACCCCCCACTGACCCATCCTCATCAGTGAGGAATATGGTCTTCACAATCTAAATGTGTAAGCTAATCTAAAGAAAAAAGCATATAAAACAGACAGGATTATCCCAAGGAATGTATGGATGTCCAGACTTCAACAGATAAAAAAGGGGCAGTTGACTCCTTACATTTTGGTCATGATATCCTGGAAGTTGCTTGTCAGGGGATGAGGGGCAGAAGAGATATAACACACAGTTCAACTATCTCTAATCTATAATATTCCACTGAAGAAATCTCAGGCCTTATCCAACTCAACACTAATCTCTTAACTCAAGGAATTTCCTTTGGTGGTCTCCGCTCCTTCCTCTGTTCTGACAACTGACCTCCTTGGCTTCTTTTAAGTCCCAACTAAAATCCTTCTTTCGACAGAAAGCCTTCCTTGAGCCCTCTTCATCTCAGTGCCTTTTCTCTTTTTATCCTGCTTATCCTATATTTAGCTTGTTTTGTATATATTTATTTTCATATTGTCTCCCCCAGTAAATTATTTAATAGTAGTGCTTAATAAATGCTTCTTTTAGAGGTAGGGTTAAATTGATATGACAGACCTGGTTAAACTGCCATAATACCTTAGTAATGGAAATGGAATTGACTAAAAAGATCAGATTATGGGGGTCATTCATTTTTATCAAGGAGAGATAATAGAAGCTATCTAGTTCAATCTCCTCATTCTATAGATGAGGAATCGGAGGCCTGGAGACTTTGTCTAAAAGGTCATTCAACTATAAAGCATTGGAGGCAGGATTTGAACTCAATCTCTGTTGACTTGAATCCTTTGTTCAGTCTCTCCCATTTCAGCTCCCAAGTTTTTGTGCCTGTCTGTTAGAAGATGGAACCTCTTCACATCCCGTCCAGGCTGAACCCCTTACCTGCAGAGATGCAACCTGTGTCATTGGCAATCATGACTGAGAAAGGGAGAGAAACAAATGACACTTTGGTAACTAAGGACAGAAAAAGGAAATGTAGATTTGGAGAAGGCTTGGATGGCCTTTTTCCTTCTCAAACTCAGTATGCTCAAGAGAAGGTTAATTACTAAATCATTCCTAGTCTTTTCTTTCCCTAAACTGCTATTTCTGTCAAAGAAACTGCCTAGTAACCCAGTACTGCACCCTTAGAGTTATCTTTAACTCCTCCTCTTTCAATCTATACTGCTCCCATCTAAGTTTTTCTCTCACCTTTGATAATCTGATGTTAATGTAAATATGTGTACAAACAGATATGTGCATATAATATACACACATTTTAAACACATAATCATGCAATAATACAGACACATAATCATAAATACACAATACATATATATCCACACATCTCCAATGTGCTATTAGTGCAGTTTTGAAGCTATCCAATAGATACATAGATGTCTAAATGTATATACATGTATATACACACAAACATTTACATATGTATTAGTAGTATATTGGATAATATACATATATTCATATTTATCTTTATAAATATAGCTCTAGGATTCCACACATTAAAATATGAAAAGAAGACTTATTTTTATTGACCTTACAGATCTGAAGCCAGAGTGATGGCTGAATGAAATGAATTATGAATGAAAAGATGAATGAAAAAACCAAATTCAGATTTTATGCATTAAAAAAAAGTCCTAAGCATTAGGGGCTAGCCAGCTGTAGAATGGGTTGTCTCAGTGATTAGGAATGAGCTGCTTCTTCCATAGGCCTTTAAACAGAAGCTACTTGATGACTGGATTTCTTTTTGAGATCTGGGTTGAATTCAGTGACTTTTTTTTTTTTGCAAGGCAATGGGGTTAAGTGGCTTGCCCAAGGTCAGGTCCTCCTGACTCCAGGGTCAGTACTCTATTCACTGCGTCACCTAGCCGCCCCTAATTCAGTGACTTCTAAGCTTACTCCCTTTTCTCAAGTCTTAAATTTCTTTTCTCTTTTTCATCCTTATCAAATCCCTTTCCCTGCATTTGCAGATATCAACTACAGATGATCCTATTTAGTCAATGATTTTCCAAACTAAATAATGAGTTCTATTTCACCTAGGCCCAGCACAAGCTCCATATCCTGCTATCTGACCTAACTATGGACTTTCCCTCTTCCTCCCTCCCTCTGGAACTCTTCCCTCTTCTCCCCAGAGACCTTTTATTGACTCTTTAGTATGACACTCTCCACAGAATTTATTCCAAATTTTTTCTTTGCTCAAAACCTTTTACCATCTTCTTTCCTTTCTTTCTCGGCAGAGATTTGACCTCTTATTTCACTGAGAAAATAGAGACCTCTTGGCCCAAGTTCCCTCTCTGCATTATATCTTAGATCCTACTTCATCATCCTCTATTCTCTCTTTGCTCCAGTCTCTGATGAAAAGTTGGCTCTTTTCTTTCCAAAACAGCCTCTCCCCATGTGCTTCAGGGTCGATACCATCTCATTTTTTGGGAAGATTATCCTCAATGGTTTCTTCTCTTATTCACTCTCTATCTCTTCTAATTCATTAGCTTCTTCCTCACCACCCACATTTATAATAATGTCTTGCAAGTATTTTTTAATTTTTAAACATTAAAAAATTTTTTTGTAAGTTTTTAAAACACACACACACACACACACACACAAACAACAATCTATATCTGATTCAGTCACTCCCTGAAGCTGTCATCCTATATATCTTTTTTCATTTCACAGCCAAATTTTGAGAAAGTATTAACTATATTCCTTGCTTCCACTTCCTCCCTTCTTGAACTCTTTTCAAGCTGGCTTCTGAACCCCAATTTAACTAAAACTTTTCCTTCCAAAATTGCCAATTATTCTTCAACTGCATAAAAACAGGATCACAGTGGTCCAGTGGAAGGATGGTTGTATTTGTAATCAGCAAAACTAGGTTTGAAAGCTAATCTGACACTTATTCCCTGTTTGAGGCTGGGCGAGTCAGTGAGTCTCTCTGGACCTCAGTTTTTCATCTGTAAAATGAGTGGATTAGACTACATTACCTCTAAAATACTGAGCAGCTCTATATCTATGATTCAAGTTGAAGGACTGACATAAACCAAGTTCAAAAGTTTTAGTCTCTTTATATCCTTTATATGTTAATAACCCTTAAGGATTTTTCCTGTGCCTTTCTCTCTCTCTCAAACCCTTTTTATTTCTCTAAATGCTCCCTAGGTAAGTTCCTTGGCTCCCTTGAGTTGAATTTTCAGATAACTATCTGGAGAAATACCTTCTCTGAACTCTATCCACCAAATAGCTGCCTGCTGGACAGCACCTGGATTTCTCATTGGCAGCACAAATTCAACATGTTCAAAATAAAGCTCATCATATTTCCTTTGAAGCACAATTAGTTCAAAGTAAAAGGCTTTTAATGAAAAAGATGGGTAGAAAGTGAATTTAAATGAATTTTGTGCCAGGCAATGAACAAAGTGTTTGAAATTCAAATAACAATATTAATAGTAATGATAGATACCATTTAATAGGGTTTTAAGACTGACAAAATTCCTTTTTTTAAATGGCAATGGGTTAAGTGACTTGCCCAAGGTCACACAGCTGAGCAATTATTAAGTGTCTGAGGTCATATTTGAACTCAGGTCCTCCTGACTTCAGGGCTGGTGCGCTATCCACTGTACCACCTAGCTGCCCAAGATAGACAAAACTCTTTACAAATATTATCTCATTTTCATAATGATTCAAGGTAAATTCAAGAAGCTCATGATGAAAAATGTTTATTTCCAGACAAAGGACTGATAGTATCTGAATACAGACTAAGGCATACTATTTTTCTACTTTGTTTTCTTCTTCCTTTCTTTTCTTTTTTTGTTTTCAGATTTCTTCCATAAAATGATTAATATGGAAATATATTTTATAAGATTACAAATATATAACCTACATCAGGTTACTTATTTCAGGAAGAAGGGAAGGAGAGAAGGATAGAATTTGGAATCAAAATTCAAAAAAATGTGAAACATTTGTTAAATGTAATTGGGGGAGGGATATTATTAAAAAATCTGAAATATCTCATTTTCTCCAACTCTAGGAGGTGGAGCCTATTATTAAACTCATTTAACAGATAAGGAAACTAAGGCAACCTGAAGCTAATGGACTTACCCAGGGTTACATAGCTATTAATATGAAGCTAAGGCAGAATTTGAACTGAGGTCTTTGGGTTTCTATGGTCTATCTTGGTATTCACATTGCCCTCAGGGAGCTCCCATGTGAATGGTAGATACCAATACATGGGATGGAATGTATTCTGTGGTCTGGTGTGGAGATGGTCAGAAATGGCTTCGAGTCTTGTTTCTGTTAAAGAGAAAGGAAAAGTTCTGATAGGAGAGGGAAGAATGAGTCTGACGGGTAGAACACCATGAAAAAGGTTAGTAAAGAGAGAAGTAATGATATTTCCCCCTAGGAATCTGAGGCAAAATTTGCCACCAATATACATCATCAGTAGGAAGCATGGATACATATAGGCACCACTTCTGGAGAAGCAAGTCACAGGCCTGGAAAAATCAAATTAGGCTTCCAATAGTACAAGGAGAAAAATGTCTTCTGTAGATGTTGTTGGTTTACTCCCATCTATGCTGCTCTCTGCTGCTCTATTGTGGCGTGCAGACTCTTATCAGCATTACTCCTTCATTGTCTTGTGTGGTCCACCAGTCATCTTCACCTGTGTCTTGCTGCTGGACTCCCCTGTCTCTGGAGCAGAGAGTGAGGCTCATGATTGCATAGCTCTGCCTCACCAAAATCCCATTTACTTGAAAGTCAAGACATCATCCTGCTGATGTCGTTGGTTTTCTTTGAGAAGGAAGGACCAAAACTACCACCAATGACATCATTAAGAAACCACATGTAGGCAAGACTCTATTGTACAAAAAGTTCTATAGAAATGACTTCATATTCTGCCAAATCATTAATAAAAGATTGTGTACCTCTTAGAAAATCACACTCTTTGCTTTAAAATGTCTCAAGGATGCTGCTAAATAGGCTTTTATGTCTACATTTTTACTAGAAGTTGTGCTTTGGGATCTGAGGCTTCCATCTATTTTTAGTTCCAGGTGTCTCAGCTGAGTTGCTTCCTTTCTCACAGGAGGAGGACTGGATTCAGCCACTATTGTTCTTTTAGTTAAATCCCATAGCACAGCTCTTTCAAAAGGCAAGAGAATGCTCAATCACCTAATCATGATACAGAGGAAAAAAAAACCCTTGAGGATTTTCCCCAATAAGGTGGAAAACATTTGTTTTTCACAGCCTTAGTTAGAATGGTTATTTCTTGTCTAGAAGGAGATTTCTTGACTGGTACCAAACACCAATTAAAACAAAATTATCCTTTATACCCACTTGCTTTGGATTTAATTCTGCTCTTTTATTTTGATTTCTTGATTACCAGGAACAAGGTCTTGGTCAGAAGATTCTCTTATTTAGTATTAGATTTTGCTGTTTAATTTTTTTTTTAGGTTTTTTTGCAAGACAAATGGGGTTAAGTGGCTTGCCCAAGGCCACATGGCTAGGTAATTATTAAGTGTCTGAGACTGGATTTGAACCCAGGTACTCCTGACTCCAAGGCCGGTGCTTTATCCACTATGCCACCTAGCCGCCCCTGCTGCTTAATTTTTGATTGCTCAAATGTATCTTATTATTTTCCAGAGGATACCCTTCCAGAAGATTGTCGAGAACTCTCAATGTTAGGGGACACTCAGATTTTTTGAGTCCCATAATTAAATAAATGAGCTAGAGAAGGAAAAGACAAAGGAATAAAACTAAGACCAAGAGGCAAGATCATGTTCTCCCTGCCTGTTCCTGACAGGCCTCATACTTTTCTTTACTATCTATCTGTCTGTCTGTCTAGATTTGGATAGCATGGAACTCTCTTATCCATGTGTTCTCAGTTCATGTTTACAGATCTGTCTGATAAGGTGTAAATCCCTCCTCTAGTCTTCTCTCCTCCTTCTGGCTAGGTACTAGTGGTCTGTTTCTTTTGTGAATTCCTGGAGAAGTAACAAAAACAGGTTGGTCACATCCTTTTCTTGAAGCTAGGCCACTGATGAGAACATGAAGGGCTTAGGGCTCATCTTTTCCCTTCCTTCTCCAAAAAGTAAACAGTGCAATTCTCTGCTCCAAACCCAAACTCTTGTCTTCAGGTTACCTCGAATTCTGCATACTGCAACCAGGTCGACCACCAATGCTAAATGATAAAGATGACTGATGAAATCCACAGATTCATGTTATACTGTACTCACTGTCTCTAAAAAACAAGGCAGGATCATTCAGTATTGATCCGTCACTAAGAACCCAGATATAGGCCTGGAGAGGTGAATATGTGAGGGAAGCAAGGAGAAGTGGGAAGAAGAAAGGAATGGGAAAGAGATGAGCAGATATTTGACTCCTTATTGAATTTTTTGGATGTTAGTTCAAACAAGGACTAGGAAAATGGAAGAGAGGAAGTATGGAAAGAAGGGTAATCAAGAGAGAGAAAGACCTAAATTGTTTGAACAGAGGACAGAGAAACCCAGAAAGCTATGAATAAAATATGACAGAAGTCAGTATCTGGATTGTGTCTTTTCTGGAGTGCCAGGATTTACTAAGTAAGTTCCTTCAGTTTCCCTCAGAAAGCTTTCCTTCTCAACCAGTGTACACCAGTCTTCTTCCTCTAGTACACCTCATTACCCTCTTCCTTACATTTCCTCTCTCCTCTATCACTATGGGCTCATCCCATAGGAGATGGAAACAGTTCCTTCTTTACTAGTTCAGGAGAAGGTTCAATTTTCAGGGATTGTTCTCTGCAGGAAATTCTCTGACTTTCAGGTTATTCTCCGGGACAGTAGGCGTGTACTTTAGCCAGTCTTAGTCATTCTTTGGAGCTGGCTTATGGCTGTGTGACCTTGGGACAGTCCTAGCCTCAGTTTTCTGTGCCTACATGTGTATTTTAGCAGGATAGGGTCAAAAGGGGGCAAGTGGTTCATTTATCTGAGAAAATTAAGCTGAGCATGTATAATCCATTACTTCTGCTTATATGACCACTTTTGGGCAGGCTCTTATCACTTCTCACCTGGACTTAATTCATTCCTTCTTTATCCAATTCTCTCTTTTTTCTCCAATCCATCCTCCAGAGTTGGTAAGTATTCCCAAGGCATAGTCCTGACAATTACCATCCTCAAAGATTTCTAGGGAATTTTGTTACCTCTAGGATGAGAATACAAACCCCTGAGCTTCCGTAATGTGCTCCCTTTCTAGCCTTCTCATGTTCTCTCTTGTCTTTAGGTATTCCTTATTCTAGACAAACATGACTATCAGCTGTTCCTGAATGTCTTAAATTCATTTCCCATTTCCATATCTTCACCCACTTCTAACCCCACAATCAGAAAGAAAACCTGCTTTGCCTGTACCTCTTTGAAGGCCTACTTTCCTACCTGTCTCAGTTTATGCAGAGAGTACTATGGTGATTTAGAAAATGGAGTGGAATTGGAGCATCAGTTTGCTACCACTCAATCAGGAGGCCATTATCAGTGGGATGGCAGTTTGGTAAAGTGATCATTGTGCATGAAGCAGGTTCTAATTCTAATTGCTCCTCTTTTGCTCTGACTGTGAACAAGTCATTTTTCCTTTTTATTTCTAAAGTGAGATAAGTGAACTAGATGACCCCTAAAATCCCTTCCAATTTCAGCAGCATCTCAGGCAGAAGCCCAGGAACAGGGTAGAGGATTTCCTGGGATGAGATAGAGAGGGGAGAACACTGGGAAGTTAGGTGACTTCTTCAGGGTCACATAGACAATATAGCCAATGCAGAGTGAAGATAATAATGTTTGTCCTTCATTCTCAAAGAAGACCATGATATCAAGGGGGTGATGCCATGACAAGCACATGAATTGGATTTGTATGAGGGGGGGTTCTGTGCTAAGTCAACAGCCTCACTTTCTCCTCCAGAGTCATCTGTTCCAGTGGTCAGATATAAATTAAGATGACTGGAGATGGCCATGGATGTGAGGCAATTAGGGTTAAGTGACTTGCCCAAGGTCACACAGCTAGTAAGTGTCAAGTTTCTGAGGTTGGTTTGAACTCAGTTCCTCCGGACTCCAGGGTTGGTACTCTATCCCTTTGTTACTTTAGATACTTCCTGGGTGTGTGATTTGGGCAAGTCATTTAATCTCTTTATGCTTCTGCTTCTTCAACTTCAAAGTGGGGGCATAATACCCCATATGTCATAGGGTCGTTAGAAGAATCAATTGAATTAAAGGGAATAGTCCTTGAACTTTGTTAGAAAAAACCCCAGATATCTTATTGTCTGCTCTTGTTACCTCTTAGACTTCTTGTCTCTTCCTTAAGGATATGATTTCTCTCTCATCACACTCAATTTGGATCAATGTACAACATGGAAACAAAGTAAAGACTGACAGATTTCTTTCCTTGGTGGGGTGGGGGGAAAATTGTAAAACTCAAATAATATCTTTAATAAAAAAATAATTAAAAAAGAAGAATCAATTGAGATATATTTTAAAGAACATAGAAGTAAAACTAGCATATCTTAGAAAGGTCATCCATTCACACCTAGAAGAGATATCAGAGGCTGTCTAATCCAATGCCCTCATTTTATATCTAAGGAACTGGAGACTCAAAGAGCTTGCTGCAAAGGTCATACAGCTCAAACACCGAAATAGGATTTGGACTTAGGTCCTTGACTCTTAGTGGAGAACATCCAGTTCAGGCTGAATACTCTACTTCCAGTGATGCAAGTACCTGTGACTTTGGCAGACATGACCAACAGGGAAAGTGAGCAAATAACACCTTGTTTACCATAAACAGTAAAAGGAAATGTAGATATGGAGAAGGCCTGGATGGACCATTTCCTTCTCAAACTCAGTATGCTCAAGAGAAGGTTAATTAGTAGCCCATCTCAGCCTTCTCCTTCTCCAAACCTTGCTATTTATGCCAAAAGCACTACCTTAGAGTTAACTTAACTTAAGAGTTAATAACTCTTCTTATTTCAACCTGCCCACTCATCTAAATAGTTTATCTCTCATCTTTGATTATCTGATATTAACATATATATGTGTTTATACATATATATTTATGTATATCAAATATAAATATAAACATATATGCATATATAATATAAATATATATTATGCATATAATATAAATATACATATATTTATGTATATATAACCCACAAATATTTTAAACACACTCATGTACATATAAACATATGTATACATCTATCCAACATGCTATTAGTACAGTTTTGTGGACACTCTATACACATACATATATTCAGATAAACACATTTACTTATATATTAATGGTATATTAGATAATTACCACACAGAAATATCTAACATATATAAAATATATATTATATATAGAATATATATCTCTATCTATCTATCTATTTAGTTTGATATATAGAATTCTCCAGATTATAATGTATAGGAAGAGCTTGTATTGTTGGCCCTAGAAGTCTGAACCAAGAGTGATGATAGATAGGTAGAAGACCAAATTAATTTATGAAAAGAAAGAAAAATATCCTAATATTAGGACTACCCAGTTGTAGAATGGGTCATCTCAGGAAGCAGGAGTAGGTCTTAGGCCCCAGACAAGGGGGATCAAAATAGAGCACAGGACATGTGTTGTGAAATGTACACTAAGAAGGCACCTCAGCTGGAACTAAATAATTTCTGTTAAGCATGTGAGTTTAGGGTACCCTATTTCTGCAACTATTCCCTGCTCTTAGGTTCTCAGACCTCTGGAGCTACGAGGAAAGTGAGGTTATCCAGCAGCTTCTCCACCCTGTATCCACCATGCCCTATCTCCCCCTTCTTTTTTCTGTGCCATCCTTGCTATTATTTCTAATTCTGTGGGCCCCATCCCTGCCTCGAGCACAATCTCTGCAAACTTCAACTGAGAATCAACAAGTATCTACCAATAAGTTGGATGTGATTACTTAATTGTGTGCTCATTGTTAGCACACTGCAGACAATGAAGATGGAGACAGAGGAATATTCTAATAGCTATTACTTGTTGTAACCAATGTTCTCTGGGGGAACAACCTCAGTAAATGGCTGAAGTTTTTTCTTCGATGGCCTTTTATCTTGGTCTCACCAACCTACTCCTCCCAGGTAAGCACAAGGAGGTGGGGGTCACTCTATGTGTTCTCACAATGGGCTCTCCCTTTTTCTCCCTCCCCTTCAGACTCTTTTCCTTTCTTCCCAGAGACCTTGTTTCTAATTTCCCTTCCTCCCTTCACACCCTCCCCCCAACATGGAACTCTTCCTTGGATCTAAACTGTCCAGATTAGTGAGTGGATAACCCACTCTGTCTAGCCACTCTGTCCAGTAATCAAACAGCACCTTCCTTGGCATCTTACCACCTTGCAGCCACTTTTGGACCAGTAATGTCCTCCACATGCACAACAGCAAGTCTAGAGATACTAATAAGTGCATAGTAACCTAATTTTATTTGTTCTTTTTAAAGACCAAACTGGGAGGCTAACCCAGTAGTCTAATTTCTTTTGTTCCTCATTAAGACACTCTCTGGAAGTTAACACATTAGCTTAATTCCATTTGTCTTTATTGAAATCAAACCCTGAAAGTTAACACATGTCAGTTTAATTCTGTTTGTTTTTATAAAGGCACTGTAAGGTTAACTCTGTAAGGTTATCACTAGTCACCTTTGATTTCCCTGGAGAGGAAAACATTACTTCTGATCAAGATACAAGAAAATGACTCCTCTCTGTTCCACACAGAGGATAATCAAGTGCTCTAGTTTATTTGCTCCCAGAAGACTGGGAAAGGGAATTACTAGCAAACATCTCCAAGGACAAGCAAAATTACTAAGGAAGCTTAGTCAAGGACAGAAGCCAATACTTTCCCTACACTGTTTTCTGGACTGGAAGGTGTTAGATCCAAGGCTGGATTTCACTCTTGCCTAGGTGAGCCTGGTTTGAGTATCCTTTCTTGAGGAAAACAAATCCTAACTTCCATAGAAACTCCAAACAACTCTCAATCCCTGTGGGAAATCATAGCACTCTGCTTTCTGTGTCCCATACCCTATAGAAGGCATACTCTTCCCCACTACCCACTGTTGGAGTCTGTTTTGACTTAGACAATCATTCCTTCCTTTGCCTTCATTACTATTCCTCTTAAACCAGGGATTTCCTGATTTCACCTTTTGACCTTTCAGAGGGGAGGGGCCATGGACTCCAGGATTTCCATTTAAAGAGGGTTCAGCACAGGTTTTCTTCCCATTTTTCATCATTTTTGGACTTTGTCTCAGGATAAACAAGTCTTCCTCTTGGGGTGGGCAGAGCAACACATAGGAGGTCCACTCCAAACCTCCATTTTTATTGCTGCTTCCTACTTGTTGGGGGGGGTCTTGATCCTTGGACAAGGAAGCAAGCACCCCTTGTCTGAGGGCCCCTGTCCCTTGCTCTGTCATCCAGTTGGGACATATACACATGGGATCCCCTGAAGCCAAGTATGAATTATTTGATAGTATTTAGATCAGGAGTGATGTGAAATGGTCTAGCAGATCAAGCTGAAAGTCTGTTTTAGGGAAAGCAGGATGAGTTAAGCAGAAGAATCTGACCTCCTTCACACCCCTCCCCCCCTTAATTAACAGATGACTGGATATTAGAATCTTTGATCTGCTGCTTTCTCAGGGGAAAGATGTGAGAAAGTACGCTAAGGGGTCAGGAACTGTAAGTGAGGCTATCCTCATTTAGGGGTTAGTCTGGAATGAGGGGACCTTAGAGAAAGAAAGGCATTTTCAGTTATGCAGGCACATATGGGAGACATTTTCTCAGGGTTGCTTTTCTATATTACATGGCCCTTCTCAGGCACACCTGAATGGGAAAGGAGGGGGCTGGAAGAAATATCTTTGAAGCTATCCTCAGACTTCTGAGTGTGTCCAGTGAGACATGCTGATGGACTGAATGGTATAGGAAATAGATAAAGACCTGGAGAGACAGAGAGACAGAGAAAGAGATAGAAAAGGCGGGAGGGAGAGGCTAAAGATTACAATATCTCAATATCTTGGCTGAATACTGACAGTGAGTGTGTGATATGGTTGTTCTCTAGACAAACACAGCTTTCTAAACTTTCCTAGATTGGGTGTGATTGATTATGTGATTAATCCACTTACAAACGGTTATTGAAGTTATCCAGAACAAAATTGAAACTGTCCCTGCCCTTAAGAAGTTTACATTGTACCCTATGAGACAAAAATGTATACATACAATATTTCCCATCTACTAGAGTTTTCCTTATCCAAACAACCTTATTTTTGTGTAGTGGATCTTTTGTATACACATATAAAGCATAAAACAATACACATTTTTTGTCTCAGCCAAGATATTGCAGTCTTTAGCCTCTCCTTCCTGCCTTCTCTCTGAAGACTTTTTTTTTTTCTGGGACTAGGAAATTCAGATTCCATTTTTTGAATGAGGCCTGTGTTTATGGCTAATATTTTGGTGTGTTTTGTGTATATGTATATTTAATCATCAATAGGACATTTTCACATCTCTCTCCTGGCCTGGAGAGGTGGGAAAATGTTTCTATATTCTGAGATCTGGTATTGGCCAGGACAGCAATCTCAGCTTGGTAAATGTGTTTCAAGAGGTTATTTCTGTGTTTGTGTTAGTGTCTAAACTCCTGTGTGTCTCTGTGTGTAATTCAGATCTGAAATAGGTAAGGTTAAATGTTACTCCTTTTAGTTTGAGTTTTGAATTTAATTGCTTAAAAAGGTCTAATTTAAGTAATTAATGTAGTTGGGATCTGAGCCTATCCCCTTATATCATTTGAGAGTTTGTAGGTTGTAAAGTTTGTGAAATGATTTCAGTGTGAGCTAAGCTTTTGTTAATCTAGTATTGATTGGCAGCTGTATTGCTTGAAAAGAGGAAGGGTAAAGGCCTCTACCTTGTGTTTAAAGAAAAAAGAAACTATCTGAGAGTAATTTAGTCACCTAAGTTTTATAACAAGTCTTGAGAATTTGTGCGTGTAAAGAAGTAAAATATAATTGGGATAAATTGTATTTTATGGAATTTGGAAATATTGAATCATATAATACTGATTTCTTTTGGGAAAGCGATATTTGTACTGGTTTGTTTTGAAGTTAAACTGGTATAATTGTTATATAGTTACTTATGTTAATGTTCTTTGTCTCATCTATCATCACACCTTTATGGTAAAGGAAATATCACAAATCATGACCCCCTTCTGAAATTAAATCTGTGGATTAATTCATAATATAATGATGGAAATATTTTGTGAAATTTAATAGCTCATGTTAATTGACTTGGATGCTTAGTTGTTTAATATTGTTTAATTGACATTTGTTTATACTATTTTTAAACTTTTATTTACAACTTATGTAGCATTAATTATGTAATTGAATTAAGGAATTTTGCTTCCAACAAAAAACCAAAAAGGGGGATATGTAAGGGACTGTTGTGTGTGGGAGTACTGTAAACTTTCATCACCTGGTGTCCTTGAGCACCGGAGCACTATTTTACTGGTCGATTGTAGAGTGGCATGAGAGTGGGAGTGGATCAGGGATTGGGGAGGATATTTAAGCACTTGTATTTGGTTCAATAAATGGAGTACTTGGAGAACTAGGAGATCTTGGAAAACTAGAACTTGTCTCCCTTGTCTCCTACCCCTTCATTGTTCACCTGGGTAAGGATAAGTTCCGGAAAGGGACTCAACAGAGGATGACATCCAGATTGTCACTTGGATGATTAGAATGAAGATGACACCCTTGACAGTAATAGAAAAAAGATGGATTTTTGGGGAAAGATAATGAGTTCTATTTTGGACATATTGAGCTTGAGATTGTTATGATATATTCCATTTGAAATGTCCAGTAAGGAGCTATTGGTGTGGTACCAAAGGTCAAGAGGGAGTATAGATACATCTAGGAGGCAATGTCATAGAGAGAATCAAAACACTGGAATTGATTAGAGCAGTTAGTGAGAGAGAGTGAAGAAAGAAGAGGGTCCTGGACAATCTTGGGGACATCTATAAGAGGATATGTAGATGATACTATCACAAAGGAGATTGGAGAAAGTTTTGACGGATTGGAAGAGAACCAATAGACAGGATTGTAATAAAAATCCAGAAAAAATTTTTACATTTTCCTTGTATACCTGGCAAATAGCAAAGTTTCATTTGTTGACTAAACTTGAAAAAAAGAATTCAGGACTGGGCATTCAGGTTGAGTATAGCAGACAGGTGAAAGTGGAAGAGGAATAATAAAAAACTATCCTGTTGGTCATCTAAGAAATCATTAATGACATTGGGGAGAATAGTTTCAGTTCAGTGACATGACTGATTACACAGGATTGAGGAATGAGTAAGGGTAGAGAAAGTGGAGACAAATTGAATAGAAAACTTTCCCTAGATTTTTGTCTTAGAAAAAGAGACAAGATAGAGGATGATATCTAGGAGTGATAGCTTATAGTGTGAATTTACAGATGAGGGAGAATTTGAATATTTGTAGGCATTAGGAAAGAAAGACTACATGGGGAGAGACTAGGAAGATGAGTTGGGCAAGGGTAGTATCAACAGCACACATAGACTGATATTGAGAAATAGTTGCCATCTTCTGTCACCAGCTTCATGAATATAAATTATATCTCTTTTAGTGAATTAGAGATTCAGAAAGGGTACAATAGGCAATTGATTAGCTTTCTCCTTTGGGGCATGAGAAGTAGACACTTGAAATATGCATTAAGAATACTTACTGCTTAATTTAATTACTTGAATTAATATCTTGATATTCTGACTATATACTCATTAATTTGAACCTTTTAGATTACTGGTTCATCTCTATACTATCATCAATTCTTGAATCCTTTTTTCCTTCATCCTATCTATGATCACACTTGGCCAACCCATGCATATGATTATTGTTCAACAAATCTTTATTGACTAATTATTTTTCTTTCTCTGAAGAATCGCAGTAAAGCAACATTGGACAGAGGGAAAAAATGTTGAATTTGGTATCAAGGGGCCTGAGTTCAGATCCTAGCTTGGATACTTACTACCTATGTGACCTTAGTCAAATCTTTCTAGACCTGTTTGTCAAAATGAGGGGAATAGACTAAATGAGTTATGAATTAGTTCTCTATCTATGATCCAGAAAGGATTTTCTTTGCTCAGTCTCATTTAGTACTTCCTTTCTCCCTTATACAATCACTAGGTTGGTGCAGGTTTTTATCATATGCCTATACCATTGCCACAGTCTTCTGGTTGGTCTTTCTGCCTCAGGTCTTTAAATGCCAAATAAGGAAACTGATGTGTAATTTTGGTGATCATACAAAACCACTGCAGTTTACTGAGTAGGGGTTTGACTACTGAGTAGTCAAATGACATAGTCAGACTTGCACTTTAGGAAAATAACTTTGGCAACTCTGTGGAGAATAGACTGGAGTAATGGGAAAGTATGTGATATAAGGATGAATAAGATAAAATCTCAGACTTCCCAAAGCTTTCACAGGATACAAGACACATACTGAAAAGACTATAATGCAATATAGTTTGTGACGCATGTGTAGGCTTTATAGTTACTTGGTTGGGTACTTATCTGGCTCCCACTAAACTAATGAGTTGGATTCCTCAGAATAAAGCTGGCTAAAACTTTTCCTCAGGCTAATTTTACCCTTGATGGATTGTGGTGCTATCATCTTTTTTTTTTTTTTTTTTTTTTTTTTAAGCAAGGCAATGGGGTTGAGTGTCTTGTCCAAGGTAACATAGCTAAGTATTAAGTGACTGGAGCAGATTTGAACTCAGGTCCTCTTGAATCCAGGGCCAGTGCTCTATCCACTGTGCCTCCGAGCTGTCATGAACCCTTACCAGTGTGCATCTCACTATGAATATTAGTTGTTATGAATTAGCTAGATTCAGTTAATTTTTTAAAATTTTTTTAGGTTTTTCTTTTGTAAGACAAATGTGGTTAAGTGACTTGCCCAAAGTCACACAGCTAGGTAATTATTAAATGTCTGAGGTCAGATTTGAACTCAGGTACTCCTGGCTTCAAGGCTACTGAGCCACCTAGCTGCCCCTAGATTCAATTAATTTTTAGAAAAGTATTTTATTAAAGTGGTATGATAAGACCAGTTGGTACAAATGTCCCCTCAACATGCAATGAAATGATTACTCACAGTTCTTGCAAATACTTATATGCCATAGTCCTCAAGATAGTTCCTTTAGGTATGTGATGTGTGTGAGTATGTGTGTGTGTGTGTGTGTGTGTGTGTGTGTGTGTGTGTGTGTATGTGTTTATTTTTCCTTCTTCTGTGCTCTTTAAAGATCCTTGAATCTGTAAAGAGTATGTCCTTGGATCCTAATTCAGACTTTGCCATTAGTCTAGGGACCCTGCTAAGATACTTATGGGAAGATGGAAAGGAATGAGAAGATGAGAAGTCTAAAATCCTCCAGCTTCAAAGGATCCTTCTCTGATAAAGGCAGAAGGTATGCCTAGTCTGAAGCTAAGGGTATTTCTCCCACCTCCATATCCCTCAGACACTTCAATCCTTGATTCCAGCTAGCTCTGCCATCTTATATAGGTCCCAGAGGATGTGACCAAGTGTCACCACCAATTCAAACTGACTTTTGATCACAACTAGGGAGGCATTCAGACTTTGTTTGTACCTAGTGAATAATTGGAATATATCCTAATTTGATAAATATAACAAGACTTAACACCTTCATACTTATTTTAATTGAGATAGGATGGTTTAATTGATTTGTTCCCCTCCCCCCCCCCCCATTAATCTTGCCATAGGTGAATAAAGCCAGTAGGAGGTAGCTAGGTAGCACAGTGGGGGATAGAGCACTGGGCAAAGTCAGGAAGATTAACAAGCAACTTAACCCTGTTTGTCATAGTTCTTCTCTAAAAAAGGACTGGAGAAGGAAATGGTAGACTACTCCAATATCTTTGCCAAGAAAATCCCAAATAGGGTCACAAAGAGTTGGATGTAGCCATGACTGAACAATAACAGCAACAACAAAATCCAGTACCAATTATAGTTTGGGAGAAATTACATCCACATGGCTAATCAATAAACTTTTAAATGCTTACTATGTGCAAAGCAGTGTGAAAAGTATTGGTAATTTAGAAAGATTAGGTAATATGGGATTCCTGCCATCATGAAATTAATAATTTAATAATGGAAGGCTGCTCAGAAGACTTCATGGACGATATCTGCCACTGTCTAAGAAACATACAGGTATAGTCAGTCCTATGAATCTATCCAGACACAGAGCACTGTAAGGTAGTTGACTGTTGGGAAGATCTAAGAGATAAAAATAGGGAGATGACTGGAATTTTGCAATCATTATCTTATCATAGATCATAATTTGCTTACTTGAGCAAAAAATACCCCATTCAGTGACACAAGGGCAGAAGAGAAATTATGTATAAAATAGGAAGTTTGTGTCTATCTAAACCATGACCTAGAAGGGGGAAAAAGTCAGTTTTGACTTTACTCTTCTTACCAGCCTCTTTTGGTGGGCATTGACTGTGAGGACTCAGCAGCCTAGAGGATAATTCATCAATTATTCTAATGCTATTAACTCTGTTCATCTGTCTTTTCTGGGGGAGAAAGTCCTCTCAGCTTTTATTGGTAAAAATACCCTGGCATGAGTAGAGAGATGAGAAAGGGCAGCTCTATCCCTTGGTCAAGAATGCAAATTATGGCTGAAGGGTCCTGGTGGGTTTCAATGTATTGGATTCTTTTCCAACAGTGGCAGAGGAACCTGAGGGATGTGGTGGGGGCTTTGTTGTTGTTTATTGGCCAATGATATGTCTTTTACTACTCGATGTGACTGGGGCTTGTTGACCTTGTACTTCTTAATTTGACCCTCTTTAGTTTTGCCCTTGTCCAGGGTGAATCTGATGCCCAGTGTCCACAAGAGGATCCCAAGGAGAAGAAGCCCCTTCCACAGGAGCATCCACTTCAAGGGGCAGGAATATATGTTCACAGGCTCTATAGGATCAGAAACAGAGAACTGGTCACTTCAAATATAAGATAGTTTAGTCTGGTAGGAATTAATTTGGGGTACCTACTCCCAAGAGAATGGGTAGTTTCTCAGGATGCCAGACCACTCAGTAGAACTTTTAGGTATGGATAAGGTCACTGATGTCACTTGAGGGTCAAGGCTAAGATTATGGGAAAACTATATTATCTTTAGTGGGGAAATGTGAGGTCTATGGATGGGTCCATTCCAAAGTAGGTCAGAAATATTCCCCCTGACATCGTTATCCCCTTCTGCTCCCTAAATCTTAGCCCTCACCCTCCACTCCTAGGAAAGCACAGGAAATTTAGATTGCTCCCATTTCGCTGGAAAACCTTCCAAAAACCTTTCTAGAGGAGAGAATAAGGATGTTGATTGAGCAAGAAGCATTTCCTCCTCTAATTCCAATGATAAGGTATGACTGAGAAACTGCTAAACTCCTATTTCCACAATTTTTATGTGGATAAATTACCTAACTTTCCCACTTAACCCTAAAACTCTCTCTCCCTCCACCTCCTTCCCACTTCTGAAATCCATCACACATACCCTGTGGGGTTTTGAATGAAGTATAGATGTCTCTCAGAGCACAGATGTCTTTCAGATCTATGGTGATATTTCTCTGATCCACAGGATTGCTGGCCAAGCAGGTGAGTGAGGAGTTAGATTGATCCATTAGTAAAGAAAGACTGAGTGTTCTGGAGTTGGGAGATATCTCTGATGTTTCTGATTGCTTCAGTCCAGTCAGGAGATTCCCACTCCTCCAGGTCACTGTTACTGCTTTCCCAGGCCCTGATACTTGACAATCCAGAGTGATGTTGCACCAGAGTGATGTAAGGCACTTTGACTGGATTTGGATCTGAGGGACAGGGATGGGTTCTTGGGTCAAAGGAAAAGAAGAGAAACTACAGTAAGGGACATAGAATATCAGAGGTCTTCCCTAATGCTATCAGCCATCTTTCATATGATGCCATACATCTTAAAAAGAACTCCTTTATAGTACTCAGAGATATAAAACAGTTGCCAGAACCTATTAGGACAATTTGACCCCAGAGAAAAGCATCACCAACTCAGTGTTCCAATAAAATTATAATTCATATTGAGAAAAATGAAAGTAAATGAGGGACATTTAATTAAATATATGGGAGATTTAGTTATTAAATTTGCTTTTATTTTTCTGAGGAGAACATTTACAATTTTTTTTTTAGATTTTTTTTTCAAGGCAATGGGGTTAAGTGGCTTGCCCAAGGCCACACGGCTAGGTAATTATTAAGTGTCTGAGACCGGATTTGAACCCAGGTACTCCTGACTCCAAGGCTGGTGCTCTATTCACTGTGCCACCTAGCCGCCCCTAAATTTTTACTTCCTTTTAAATTTGATGCTCTGAATCTAATCCCTGAGTACTCTGTCTTAGGTAGAGATCTGCTAAGCACTCTCCCATTTTTCCAGAGAAGGTAAGGGCCAGGGAAGAGAAAAGGTTCATTCTACTTGCCAAGAAAGTCCAAAATGTCTGTCTCTTAGGTCCTGTTTTTCTCTCTTGGTTCTAAAGACTAGGTTAAGATATGTAGTTAGAAGCTGAGTTTTTTTTTTTGGTTGTTAATGTTTTTGGATTTAAGGATTAGAATTAGGGTAAATGTAGAGGGGAGGGATGCTTATAGATGACTGAGTTAACTTGTAAATTGGAAGTAGCCTCTGATTTGAAGGAACTTTGGAACTGTGTTCCAGAATGAATATTTCTCTATTCTCTCTGAACTCCCCTCCACAGACATTGGCTTGGACAATGGACTTTGGAAGGAAAGAGGTACAGAGAATATAATTTGTTTCTGTGGATGAAGAGGGAACTAAGTTTGTTGGCTGCAATAAGCTCTCCCGTTGAGGAGGGAAGGAACTAGCAAAGAAGCAGTAGGAGAGGCAGCAAAATGAAAAGAAAGAGAAGAGTCTTTTGGGGAAGATTTATGGGAATAAAGTCAAGAACCAGGCAACCAAGTGGCATAATGAATACAGCATCATACAGCTAGGAAATTTTTAAGACAAATTTGAACCCATCTTTCTAACTCCGAAATCCAGGATTCTATCCACTATGTCATCTAGCTACTTAAAACAAAACAAAACAACACAGCAACCCCCCTCCCATATTTGTTTTTACCACCTGTATGACATTGGACAAGCAATTTAATTTTTTTAGTCTTCAGATGACACATTTGTAAAATGAGGTTGGGTTGGACTAGATAGCCTCTAAGGAACTTCTCAATAGAACTATCTGAACATAGTATGGGCTACCTTGGAGTGAGTCAGGACATGGTCATGAGTTCAATGGTAAGGAAAGTCTTCTGTCAAGAGCTAGATTGACTATTTCCCTGGGACACTTTAGAATGAATTCTCTTGGGTAGCTAGGTGGTGCAGTGGATAGAGCACTGACCCTGTAGTCAGGAGGACCTGAATTCAAATCTGACCTTAGACACACCTAGCTGTTTGACCTTGGGCAAAGTCATTTTACCCCATTGCCTTGCAAAAAATCCAAAACCCAAGTAGGAAAAATTTTCTGAGGTTAGAGGCTGGAATAGATGATCATTGACATCCTTTCCAACTGGGCACTGAGTACCTTTTTGGGATGCTATGATTCTAGGCTCCCTAATCGTTGGAGCCATATTTACCATAGATAGAGAGGGCAAAAGACTGAATGATGAACAATCCAGAAATGAATATGACCCGAGCTTCATATAATCCACTGTCCTTGATAGTTGTATTTCTAATAATGAGGGAGGAATCCTCCAGGGTGTCTAGTCTCTTTTTGTATCTGTCCAAGGGGCTATGCCAGAGAAATGAGTGGCTCCTAGGCTCAAGGGAAAGTAACTGAAGCTTCTCAGAATTAAACCTCCATTCAATCTCTTGTATTTCTGTCCCTAAGGGGACATTCAATGGGAGCAGGATGTCCCCTCCAACAATCCCATCCACTGTGTGGTAAGAGTTTCTGGCTTCTTCCTTCTGAATGCCTGTGTAGGAAGAGAAAAAGAGTCATTCAGAAGGAATCTATTATTCAACAACCATTTATTAGCACTCTTTTGTATAAAGCAGGTGTTTAGAACTGGGGAATCTACAAAGATGAACAAAATATGATTTCTGGCTTTCAAGAACTTATCACCTAGAAGACACTTATTTAAAGTAATAATAGAGCTTTATATAGAGCTTTAAAGTTTACAAGTTTACAAAGGACTTTACCCATATTATCTAATTTTAATATCAAAGCAACCCTGGAAGGTAGGTGCAATTATTAATTATTTTGCAGCTGAGAAAATTGAGTCACAGAGAGGTGATGTGACTTGTTGAGCATCACACAACTCACAAGTTTCTGAAACAAAATTTTAACTCAAGCAAGATTTCCTGACTTCAGTACTTTGTGCACTGAATCATGTAGCTACCTAGAGAACATAAAATACACGAATAAAATTTATTTAAATAGCAGTACCACAAGATCACAAATGTAGATTTGAAAGGAGACTTTGAGAAAGCTTGGTCTAACCATCTTATTTTGTAAGGTGAAGAAATAGACTTGAAGAAGAGAACTGACTTGCCTCAAGTCACAGAATAGTTATGAGTCAAGAAATGAACCCAGGTCCTAGAACTCTCCTTCCTCTACATACCAGTCACCTTTCAGAGCTTGAGAGGTCAATAATTGAATAGCCTTATTGATAAGGCATTCTTGTATAAGTATTCCATTGATGGAGACCACAGGGCCTCCCCTTCTCATCCTGGGAGATTCTTGTCTATTTGTTCAGTTGTCTTTCAGTCATATACAACTTTTTATGGTCCTATTTGGGGTTTTCTTGACAAAGATACTAGAGTGGTTTGTCATTTTCTTTTCTAGCTTACTTCACACTAGATCAATTCATATAGATTCTTCCATGATTCTCTGTGTTCATCACATTCATCTGTCCTTTAGAATAATACTATTCCAATACTATTCCAATAATACTATTCCAATAAATACATAGTTTGTTCAGTCATTTCAGCCATGACTGAGTCTTTGATACTGGAATCATTTGTCATTTCCTTTTAATTTTATATCACTTAGCTGCCTTAATTATTATTATTATTATTAATATAACATTAATACTAAATATTATTATTGTTTTGATTTGTATTTCTCTTATTATTAGTGATTTGAAGCATTCTTTCTTATGGTTGTTAGAATTCTAATTTTATAGATGAAGAAACCAAGGCCAACAGGCTTTGGTGACTTAGAGCCATACTGTTAGTAAGTGTCTGAGGCTAGATTTGAACTCAAGAAGATGAGTCTTCCTTATTTCAAGCTTGACATTCTATCTAAAGTACCAACTAACTGCCCCCTTAATAATAGGAACACAACAACAACAACAACTGTAGCAAAACCCACCACCACCATAATATGTTTAGCCGTTCTTCAATATATAGTCATTTACTTTTGCTTCAACTTTTGTTTTTCTTGAGATGGGTATTACAAAAAGTGCAGCTATAAATATTTTAACTTTCATAGGAACTTTTCTTATTATCTCCATGGGGTTTGTAATGGAGTTTTTGGGTCAAAATGCATGTGGTAATTTTAATAACTTTATTTTCATAATTCCAAATGGATTTCCAAAATGGTTGTATTTACAGCTCCATCAACTATACATTAGTGTGTCTATTTTTTTTTTTTTAGGTTTTTGCAAGGCAGATGGGGTTAAGTGGCTTGCCCAAGGCCACACAGCTAGGTAATTATTAAGTGTCTGAGGTCAGATTTGAACTCAGGTCCTCCTGACTCCAAGGCTGGTGCTTTATTCACTACGCCACCTAGCCACCCCATGTTTATCTTTCTAAGTCCCTCTAACATTGACTAGTTCCATTTTTTTGAAACCTCAGGGTTATTATAGGTAGCTAGGTGGCCCAGTGTCTTCATCCTTGGACTTGGAGTCAGGAATCCTGTCTTAAAACCTGTCCTGTGACCTTAGTTAAGACATTTAATATCTTTCTACCTTAGTTTCCCCATCTGTAAAAAGGGAACAATAACACTTTTCTCCAAGAGTTGTTGTAGGTATAAAATGAGTTAATATTTGTAAAATATTTTGCAAACTTTAAGAAGGGAAGAAAACATGTATTTTTAAATGCTTACTATGTGTCAGCACTGTGCTAAGCACTTTGGTACACATCTGAACTCAGGTCTTTCTCAATCCAAGCCCAGTACTTTTTCATTGTATCACTTAGCTGCCTTAATTATTATTATTATTAATATAACATTAATACTAAATATTATTATTGTTTTGATTTGTATTTCTCTTATTATTAGTGATTTGAAGCATTCTTTCTTATAGTTGTTAGAACTTTGCAATTTTTTTCTGGGAATGGTTTATTTATATCTTTTGACCACTAATCTATTGGGGAATTATATATATATATATACACACACACACACACACACACACACACATATATATATGTATATATACGAAATCACACATATAACATATATGTATGTGTTTATAGGGTATGTATCTACATACATACATATTTACAGACATATGTAGGCAGTTAAGTGGTGCAGATGATAGAACACTGGTCTGGAGTCAGGAAGATCTGAGTTCAAATCTTAGATACTTACTAGCTATGTGATCCCAGACAAGTCACTTAACCTCTATTTGCCACAGTTCCTCAACTGTAAAATGGGGACACCCTGGTGAAAGAAATGCCATACTACTGCAGAATCTTTGCTAAGAAAACCTCATGCATGAGGTCATAAAGAGATGTAGAATCTGACTGAACAATAATAACCAACAACAGATATATATATATATATATATATATATATATATATATATATATATATATCACAATCTGTTAATTTTTATTGTGATCTGTTAATTCTTTTTATATCTGGGATACCAAAACTATATCAGAGAAATTTGATAGAAAGATTTTTTTCCCTTCCCTCTCAACTGCTTCCTTTCTTAGGCTAAATACATTAATTGTATTTGTGCAGTTTAGCAAATTTTTCTAAGAAAATGTTGTTGCTTAGCTCTGAAATTTCTTTATGATTCATTCTATTATATATATTTTTAAACTGCTTATTATCTCTTCCCTGAATTATTGATTATTCTGCCTCCACATTCATTCCTTTCTAATTCATTGGGAGGCATTGTGAAGCAGTGGAAAGAACAACTGGATTTGGGCAAGGCTAGCTTTACCATCTCTGTGACAATGGAATAATACATTAAGTTCTATGAGCTTCAGTTTCCTTGTCTGTAACATGTTGAAGTTATAGAAGATATTTCCTTTTAGGGTCTCAATCTACAGTTTTGCGATCTCACATAAATACTATCCTCAGATTAATATTTCTAAAATATTGCTTGCTACTGAAACTCAGATCTGATACCAAGGAGGAGGCAGCATTCTCCTCTTCCACCAAGACCCCAAACCCAGGGAGCACCTGGAAGGTACCTTGACAGAATTAGCATACTGGGAGACCTTCCTGATTTCAGTCTTATTACCAATACTGCTCCCTTTTTAACTTTTCTTATCTCACTCTACCCCTGCCTAAGGTGCTGCAAAATCATTCATTTATCTCCATTTGTCTACACCTTGTCTTTCCCATAGGGCCTTGCACTAGTGTAGGAGGTAGTATGTGTTGTGATGTACTGGAAAGTAAGGGTCCTATATCTGACAGAGGTTTGATTGGAAACATATATATATATATATATATATATATATATATATATATATATATATATATATATATATATATATATACATATATGTATATATGTATATATATATATACATACACACATATATGTATATATGTATATATATATACACATATGTATATATGTATATAGTGAATTAATATAATTTTCCAGTAGATAACTGTTCAAAGGATGTGTGAATAATTTTTAAAAGAAGAAATGCAAGCTATTAATAACCATATATAGAAGAATGTTCCAAACCAAAGTTTCCAAAGAGAAATTGACTTTTTTTTTTTTTTAGTTTTTTGCAAGGCAGATGGGGTTAAGTGGCTTGCCCAAGGCCACACAGTTAGGTAATTATTAAGTGTCTGAGACCGGATTTGAACCCAGGTACTCCTGATTCCAGGGCCAGTGCTTTATCCACTGTGCCACCTAGCTGCCCCAAGAAATTGATTTTCAAAAGAAACTGAAATTAAAACAACTCTTTGATTTCACAGATACCCATCAGGAAGTGTTTTCTAAATCTCCATTTTAAAGATAAACTGGTTTAGATAGGTTAAAGATTTGCCACAGTTATATAACTATTAAGTCAGAGTTGGGAATTTTGCCAGTATTACTTCATTTCTTGATATAGGATAAACCTCTCTTGCTTCACAACCTCATCTTTTTTTTTCTTTTCATTTTTACAGTCTGAATTTAAGAAATAAAGCATATTTATAACATAATAGAAAAAAAAGCTAATTGTACATGAAACTTCAAATGTATTATGTACAATTTGCATTTCCTTTTAAATATATAATAAAATTATCATGTAACTTTCTTTTTTCCTCCCCTTTTCCCTCCTGACACCAAAGATGGCTAACATTATACACAAATATGTATTTATGTTTGTATATATGTAAAATCATTCTATACATCTATTTATCAGTTCTTTCCCTGGATGCAGACAGCTTCTTCCTTCATAGATCCTTTGTAGTTTATTTGGTTATTTATAATATTCAAAATGACTTAGTTGCTCAAAGTTCTGAAAACAATATTTTTGTTACTGCATACAACATTCTTGGTTCTGCTCATTTAGCTCTTCATTATTTTGTATAAATCCATACATATTTTTCTAAGACCATTGAACTCACCATTTCTCATAGCACAATAGTATTCTTTCCTAATCATATAATGCAACCTGTTTGGTCATTCCCCAATTGATGGGCAGCTGCACAACTTAAAGTTCTTTGCCACCACAAAGAGAGCTGCAATAAATACCTTAGAACATAAAGATCCCCCCCCCCCCCACCATCATCTTTGGAAACAGACCTAGTAGTGGTATTTCTTGGTCAAAGGGTATAGACAGTTTAATAACTTTTGAGCATAATTCAATATTGCTCTCCAAAATGGTTGGATCATTGCAGCCCTTACCAACAGTGAATTCATGTCCTAGTTTTTCCATATCCCTTCCAATATTTTTGACTTTCTCCTTCATTCATTTTAGCCAATCTGATAGATACAAAATGATATTTCAAGGTTGTTTTAATTTGAATTTCTCTAATTAATGATTTAGAATATTTTTAATATGACTTCAAATTATTTTGATTTCTTTATCAGAAAATTGCCCATTCATACTTTTCGACCATTCCTCAATTTGGGAATGACTCATATATTCTTTTATATTTGACAAAGTTCTTTAAATATTTGAGATATAAAATTTTTTTTCTGAAAAACTGTCTGTAAGCTCCCTCTCCCCCAACCCCCCATTTTTTATTTCTGATTTTGACAAATTAGTTTTATTTATACAAACACGTTTAAATCTATTGTAATTCAAATATTCATTTTACATTACTCATTAACTGTCTCTTGTTTATTTGTAAATCTTTTGCCTCTCTATAAGTAAGTCTGATAAGTAATATGTTCCATATTCTTCAAATGTATTATCTCCCTTTATATCTAGGTTATATATCCATTTTAAATTTATTTTAGTAAATGATATATGGTTTTGGTCTATGCATAATTTCTACGATACTGCTGACTAGCTTTTCCATATTTTTTTAGTTTTGCTTTGTTTTTGCAAGGCAGTTAAGTAACTTGCCTAAGGTCACACAGCTAAGCAAGTATTAAGTGACTGAGGCTGAATTTGAACTCAGGTCCTCCTGATTCCAGGATTGGTGCTCTATACACAGCACCATCTAGCTGCCCACCCCATAAATTTTTTAAACCAAATAATGATTTCTTATTCCAAAAATTTTAAGTCTTTACACTTGTCAAACTGGTTACTATAGACATTTGCTGCCATATATCTGCTCTGTTCCACTGAAATTACCTTCCTATTTCTTAGCCATTATCAAAAAGTTTTGATAATTATTGCTTCATAATATATTAAAATCTGGTAGTGTTAAATATCCTTCCTTTAATTTTTTATTAGCTCCTTTGATTTTTTTGCATGTGCATATTTATATATTTTGTTTATTTTATATTATTGCAATAATCTGGCTGTGAGAGTAATCATAAACCTTCCTCCCCCCCAAAAAGATCAGAAACCTCAAGAATAATAAGAAAGAGGAAAAATAAAAGTGTACTTCAGTCTGTATTCAGATTCCATTGGCTCTGTCTCTGGGATGAGTTACCTTCCCCATCATTGCACCAGAGAAATTGCTTCAATATTTTTCCTACACCTATCACTAGCTGTATTTCCCTCCACTCTATTCTTCCCCTCTCTCATCTATTCCATTCTCTTTCCTTTCATCCTGTCCCTGTTCAGAAGTGTATTGTATCTGAGTATCCTCTCCCACAATCTTCCCTCTCTTCTATCGCCTACTTCCCCTTCTCTCCCCCTCCCCCCTTATCACATCCCTTTCCTCTCATTTTTCTCTAGGATAAGATAGATTTCTATACTCTTTTTTAAGTGTGTATGTTATTTCCTCTCTGAGCCATTTCTGATGAGAATGAAGTCTCACTCGTTCCTCCTCATCTTCCCCACTTCCACTCTATTGTAAAAGCTTTTTCTTGATTCTTCTGTGAAATATCTTAGCCCCTTCTTCCTTTCCTTTCTCTTCCTCCCAGCACTTTCCTTTATCACTGAATAAGAAAATGAAGTTTTCTTATAAGTAAGTTCTCTCGAGCCTGTATGAAGATGTGCCTTCCTCATGAATTTACCTCTCCCCCCCGCCGACATTCCATAGGTGATTTGGCTGCATTTCAAAGACTCCAGGAGCCAGCCACTCCTTGGAATACACAGGTAGTACTGGGGAGAACTGGCTATTCTCACAGTATTGACCTTATTCAAAGTAAAATTTTCCGGCCCCCTATGGCATTTCCTTGAAGTCTTCAAACTGCTAGACTTGTAGGCTTTTCCCATATTACTGTTAAAGGAATTCCCTCCCAACTAAATTAGCATCTAGCCTTCTCTGTTCTCCACTGATAAATACTCTGAGGCTCCAAGCATTGGCGGGAATCTCACCCATGGAGAGTTGATTCTGCCTGGGACTTTTCTTTCTTTCTCTCTCTCTCTCTCCTTCCTTCTTTCTTCCTTTCTTTCCCAAACTGGGACTTAACAGAAAGACTGGACAAGAACGTGGGATCCCCCCAGCCACGGACTGTTCAGAGTTGGTACTCCCCCGAATTGGTGATGTTATCTTTATCTTTTTCTTCTACTTTGATTATAGTATTACTAACCCATTGTCTTTAATGTATTAGTTACTGTATTGGATGTTATTGTAATCAATCTACTCCTTGTGTTGTGTAATTAAAATACTTCCATTTTTTACGAGTGTCAGTGAGAGTGTCATTTGCAGGAACGAATCCGAACCTCATTTAAAATCACAATAATAAATTGGTGTAGTCGGCAGGATTCGTTGTGCAAATGCTATTTAAGAAAAGTATAGAGACCCCTGTCCCAGTCGAATTACCAGGATGGGAGAAACCCACCTTTTCTTCTTTAGCAAAGGTTTGGGCTCAAAACACAGGCTCCTGTGAAAATTGGGAAAGCTGCTTTAGGGATGGAAAGCCTGGCCAACTTACTAAGTGCTTAAGTAAAATTACCGTAGAAAAGGGAAAGGAGATGAATGGTATTTGCAGAAGGGGATGGGCTCTTTTAACCGAGGATGGAAGGTATGTCAGGCTTTGGACAAGAAGGAGGAAGAGAAAGTTCAAAGTGAGAAAGAATTGATTGATTTACAGGGGTATATATATCTGGAAAAAAAAGAAGAAAAGAGGGAGATTGATAAAAAGAAAGTTCATACTATGGTGGGGGATGCAGATACATATGATTTGGTTTTAGTTGGAGCAGCCCACTTATAATACCTTATTCCAGAGGGTACCCCCTTGGAACGATATTGCTTCTTAGTGAAGCAGGCAAGCCTCTGCCAGAAGTTTTGGACAAAATCTCCCAACTGAAGAACTTAGGCAACTACACATATACTGATGGCAATAAATCTCGATATAGGAGTGATGAACATGCTGCTGGTCAGTCTAATTCTTAGTCTCTCACAAGGTTAATTAATTACTAAAGTTTAGTTCTTTGTTCTGTTTTGTTTTGTTTTGAAACTGGGGCAAGACCTCTTTGATGGATGGCAATCCTAGTATATTTAAAAAAAAAGAAATTTAGGTAAAACAAGTTAAAATAATGATGAAGGTAGGCCAATTACCCAAATAAGGAGTACTCAGTGATGATTGTTCTCTTTCTCCCAAAGTACATATTAGTACATTTTAAGGGGGATAACTCTCAATTTACCTGTTGAAAAATTATTCTTGCAAAAGTACAAGGACCATCACAATCTGTAAAATTTTAAGTATACTAGGGAATTAGGGACATTGAAAAAATCTTGCCCAAGAATTTGTAAATAGAACTATGCCTATTTAGATGCAAAAGTAAGGTTTTAAATAAATCATTGGATCTGGTCGTGAACAGTATGTGTTAAAATAAAAGAAGAAGAAGAGGAAGGGGTGAATGAAGTCTGAAATATGCTTAGATAGTATGTTGAGAGAAAATGCAGGTTGTGTAGTCTGAATACTGGATTTAAGGACCTGTGAAGAGAATAATGAAAGGGGTGTAAAGAAAAATGAGGAGGCACAGAGAAGGTTGAGTTCTTTTTAATTTATGAAAGTTAAAGCATATAGAATGAAGGTATGAGTAAGTTTGACTTTGTATGAATAAGATGTTGGTTTTGGAAGTTTAAAAAATTGATTTAAAATCAATGTAAAGTAGGAAAGAACATAGAGAGCTATGAATCAATTAATAAGTTATGGAATTTCTTCTGGGATTGGGCAACCCAGATTTGTACTAAATTGAGATGTGTTCTTAAGGATGATTGGAGCAATTAAAAAAATTTTTTTATATATATTAGACTGCTACCTGTGGGAGAGAACTATACTCCTTTTGAATGATTGCTAGCTGCATATTGGGCATTAGTAGAAACGGAACAGTTTCCCTTTAAATCATGAAGTTTTGTTAAGGCCCCAAATAACTATTATGAGCTGGATAAATGGAGACTCTGATCTCTCATATGATAGGACATGCACAGAAGTCCAGTATAATTAAATGGAAATGGTACATACAGAACAGAACTAAACCATGAGAATCTGGTGTCTTTCCCCTGCCTGAGAAAGTATCTGAATTAACCTCAGTGCAGTCTCCACTGACCACTCTCCCTTAAGGCAGTTTCACCAGTCAAATGGAATCAAGGATTTAATGCCTTGAGTACTGAACAAAAGAAACACACTTGGTGAACTGATAGCTTTGCTAAATATTTAGGACAAATTAGGCATTGGAAGGCTGTAACAAATAATATTTTAGAAAGAACAGGAAAGCAGTCAGTGGGCAAAACTGATGGCTGTATGTCAAGTATTGAAACATGAGAAGGGGAAGCAATGTCATATTTTCTTTTTCCTCAGACACCTGGGTAGTGGCAAATCGTCTGACCACTTAGATGACCATGTGACATGCAAAAAAAATTGGAATTTTTATGGGAAACAAGTTTGGGCTTATGAAATGTGGAAAGATAAATGTATTTGGGTCCAGTATACTAATGTCTCAGTCTTTCATGTAGATACCCATGCCAGTGTGTGGACACTCTGGAACGTGAGTATAATGCCCAAGCTGATGAACTCTTAAAAGCAGAAGAAAAATCCCTGCAAATGATGCCCCTGGAGAATAGCGACGATTTGATGCTGGGAAAATGGATTCACATTATTGCAGGTCATCTTGGAGCTCTTGCCTCTTACAGGTGGACATTGGCTAGAGGAATTAATATTCCCTTAGATATTTTTAAACAGATAACTCCAGAGTGCCCCCAATGCCAGCTCTTCAGTCAGTGCTCTGTACCTCGGACTGTAACTGGAGAATTGGCTGGAAGCACTTTGCCTGCCCAAATTTGGCAGATAGATTATATAGGCCCATTGCCTCTAAATCAAGGGTGCCAATATACCTGTACTTGTGTAGACACCTATTCAGAAATATTAATTGCTTGCCCATATAGACGAGCAACTCAAAAGAATACTTGTAAGACTATTGATATTATTTCCTTATATTATGGCACCCCCATGCAAATCCAAAGTGATAATGGAATTCATTTTAAAGGAAAAGAAATTGATATTTACTGTGGGTATAATAATATCAAATGGATATATCACATTCCTTATTATCCACAGGCAGCTGGACCTATTGAAAGAATGAATGACTTATTGAAAGAAAAGTTGAGGAAAAAATTAGGAGGCAATAATTTGAACAAATGGAAGGAAAATCTATTTGAAGCTTTGAAGCAATTGAATAGTAGACCATTGGCTGATGGAGAAGGTACTCCATTGTCCAGAATGATGACTCCTAACTTACAAATAAGTAAGGCATCTAACATTCCTACCATACAATGGTGGAAATTTTGTAACAATGCTAAGGAACCTTGGAGGGCCTCACTTGGGTCCGCAGGTTATGATTTATACGTAGTGCATGATGTGGAAACAAAAACTCAAGGCCAGTTATTATGTAATACTGGTATTGGGGTCAAACTACCTACTGGATATTATGGTCAGCTATTCTCTAGATCCAGCTTGGCCAATAAGGCACAGGTACATGTACTGGGAGGAGTAATAGATAATGATTATAGAGGAGAAATTACAGTTTGTTTACATAATCCCTATGTGTCTGAAACCTACTTCTGTAAGACCAGGGAGAAGATATGTCAGATGGTTGTATTACCATACCTCATTGGACACTGGATAAAAAGAAATCAATCCCCTGATAAAATTACCAGAGGGGATCAAGGATATGGTAGCTAAGATGAAATACACTGGGTACCTGAGAAGATAATCCCAGGAACTAAAGTATGGATAAAAAGACATCCTACAGAAGCTCCTAGGCCAGCTGAGTTAATAGCTCAAGGGAATAACAACACAGTTATTGTTTGTTATTCAGGAGGTAACTCTTGGTACTACATTCCATTAACCCAGATGTTTATTCACAATTAAGTATCTCATAGGCTTCTGGCTTTATACTGAAGCACAGCCTTGGATTCCAGGAGCTCAACTAGCAAATTCAGGAATCCAGATCTGGTTGCCATGGAAATACACCACTAAATCTAGACAACAAGGAGATTTCATCTGTCCTGCATACAGCAAATGTAATATTGCTAATTGGACTATTGCTAATTGGTCTACTACTGATGCTAAATTTTATAGAGCCCCATTACCTATGTCTGCCCTCCTAACAGGACCTTGTCCTATAACTATTCTTATCTCTTCATTGGTTAATATCTCATGTTGTATTACTCCTCTCCACTTTGCGCTCCCAACATTACGGGATAAAGTAATGAGACAAAGATTAACTGAAAATTGTACTACATGGAATATAAATAACTCCACCCTTAGTATAACTATTCCCCTTAATAATCAATATTTGTTTTGTGTCAATGCTTCTGTAATAACCAATCGCGATACTTCAGTACATTATTCATTATTATTGCCCAAAACACCACCCACCGATCATCCTCTATCTGTTGTTTGTGTCCCAAAATCATGTATTAATGCCTCTATTGCTCAGCACAAAATTGTACTTCATTATAATGTGTCCTTTCCACCTTTATTGCCTTGTACTAGATTTAAAAGAGCCTGGTATGACACCCTACTTGGCAGGGCAGGAACAGGTTTGGGTATAGTAAATTCTATAGATCTTGAGACCTTGGCCAGCAGACTGAACAGTGCTGGACGGGATGTATCTCAAGCTTTGACAATTAATGCTAATTGGTTGCCCACGACGATCCTGCCACACCAAAATACTTTAAAATACCAAGGCCAATTCTTACAAGTTTTTTAATGATAGCATTCTAGCTAATATACGGATTGATGCTAATATAAGTGCCCTGTTTAGTTGGACCAAATGTTCTTTGCAAAACATGTACACTTTAATACAAAAAGAGAATGCTCAAAGGTTATTAAAAGAAGGAGATACTAACATTTGGGATGTAACATTATCCTATATGGCAAATTATTGGAAACAGATCAAACCTGAATGAGCTCAGTGTACCTCCCTTTGTAGTGGGACTGTAGTATATTATCAGGTTCATATATGGAAAATGATGTGTCAATTTCATGTGATTCCTTTTGTGTTACATGATTATTTTGCTTTACCACGTATATATAGTAACTATATAGATCAAGACAATGTAACTTATACTTTACAGGACTGTACTTTCACTAACAAAGGCATCCTGTGTGAGATGATGAATAGGCGGTTGGAGCCCTGCCTTCTCTCACACTCCTCTAACCTCTGTGACTTAAATGTCTATCTTCTTTCTAACTTTTCAATGTTATATGAAGTATCTTCTCAACACATTTGTTTAACCTCTAATAATAGTACTGATTTAGCTTCTGTCTCTCAGAAACCTCCCTTTTCTGAATGTTTTACTAACATCTCTTTTTTACACTGGCAGGGTGATGATTTTTACTTTTCCCCTGATACAGATGTTGTTAAGAATTTGACTTGGGTACCCAAATTGTTATCTCTTCCCCATACTTCTTTATCTTTACAACCTTTAATTGCTATTCTTAATCAATCTTATGTCCTAAAGAAGCTGTTAGAGTCTGATCAGCGCGCCTTGAATGAACATCCAATACAGACTCACACAGTTGCAGGACATTTAGTCGAGGCCTCTCATTTAGTAACTTCTGATACTAATCACCATTGGTATGATTTCCTGTTTAAACCAGCAACTGCTACTAGATATTTTAACAGTTTAGCTATTTCTATATTGTTGTTAATGATTTTTTTGTTATTATTATGCCTTTGTAATTTTTATATGTATGTTAAAATGAAACAAATTTACAATAGGTTTACTCCTATAGTCCCATCCTCATACATTTCTCATGACCTTAAGGCCAAATGAATAAGAAAATGAAGTTTTCTTATAAGTAAGTTCTCTCGAGCTTGTATGAGGATGTGCCTTCCTCACGAATTTATCTCCCCCCGCCCCTGGACATTCCATAGGTGATTTGGCTGCATTTCAAAGACTCCAGGAGCCAGCCACTCCTTGGAATACACAGGTAGTACTGGGGAGAACTGGCTATTCTCACAGTATTGACCTTATTCAAAGTAAAATTTTCCGGCCCCCTATGGCATTTCCTTGAAGTCTTCAAACTGCTAGACTTGTAGGCTTTTCCCATATTACTGTTAAAGGAATTCCCTCCCAACTAAATTAGCATCTAGCCTTCTCTGTTCTCCACTGATAAATACTCTGAGGCTCCAAGCATTGGCGGGAATCTCACCCATGGAGAGTTGATTCTGCCTGGGACTTTTCTTTCTCTCTCTCTCTCTCTCTCTCTCTCTCTCTCTCTCTCTCTCTCTCTCCTTCTTTCTTCCTTTCTTTCCCAAACTGGGACTTAACAGAAAGGCTGGACAAGAACTTGGGATCCCCCCAGCCACGGACTATTCAGAGTTGGTGCTCCTCCGAATTGGTGATGTTATCTTTATCTTTTCCTTCTACTTTGATTATAGTATTACTAACCCATTGTCTTTAATGTATTAGTTACTGTATTGGATGTTATTGTAATCAATCTACTCCTTGTGTTGTGTAATTAAAATACTTCCATTTTTTACGAGTGTCAGTGAGAGTGTCATTTGCAGGAACGAATCCGAACCTCATTTAAAATCATAATACAATCACACATCGACTCCATCTTCTTACTATATTATACCATTATATTCAACTCCTTCCTATACCTTGTGTATATGCTCTTTTTAACTACTCTTGTAAATGAGAAGGTTAATGAGTTATCAGTATCCTTTGATATTCCCCCCCCGCCCCCCGATTTTTGCAGGGCAAATGGGGTAAGTGGCTTGCCCAAGGCCACACAGCTAGGTAATTATTAAGTGTCTGAGGTCAGATTTGAACACAGGTACTCCTGACTCCAGGGCTGGTGCTCTATCCACTGTGCCACCTAGCTGCCCATCCTTTGATATTCTTGGCCTTGTTTCCTTCCAGATGAATTTTGTTTTTATTTTTTAAATTTTACATAATTTAACTGTGATGTCATTGCATATGTAAAGTAGTTTAGAAAGAAATGCCAATTTTATTATATTGGACCTTCAAACCTATAAACAATTAATATTTTTAGTTATTTAAATAACTTTATTTGTATAAAACATTTTAAAATAATTTTGCTCATATTGTTTCTGGTTTTGTTCTTGGATTACTGCCAGGTATTTTATATCATTTAGGCTGGAATTATTTCAAATTGGGCATTTCTTACTATCTCTTTTTGGAGGGTTTTGTTGGTGATATATAAACATAGTGATGATTTATGTGAATTTACTCGGTATCCAGCTACTTTGCTCAGTTTATTGTTTCAACTAATTTTTTGGTTTAATCTTTGGGATTTTCCAAGTATATCATCATATATCTGCAAAAGAGATATTTTTATCACCTCATTTCCTATTGTGATTCTATTTCTTTTTCTTCTCATAGTTATTGCTAGGATTTCCAATACAATACTGAGTAATATTGGTGATTGTGGGCACCTTTGTTTTACATTTGATCTTACCAAGAAGATTCTAGCGTATCCCCATTACAAATAATTGTTGATGATGGTTATATGTAAATGCTTTTCGTCAATTTTAAAGAAAAATTCATTTATATCTAAACTTTCAAGTGTTTTTTTTTAAGTAGAATGCCTGTTGAACTTTATCAAAAGCTTTTCCTGCATCTATTGATAGAGTAATATGATTTTTCTTAATTATTTGTTGATATAAACAATTATGTTGATAGTTTGCCTTATGTTAAACAATCCTTTAATTCCTGGTATAAATATCATTTTATCATAATGTGTAATCTCAGTAACATATTGTTGTTATCTCCTAGTTAGTATTTTATTTAGGATTTTGGTGTCCATATTCATTAATTATATTGGTCTATAATTCTCCCTCTCTGTTTTTACTCTTCCTAATTTAGATATCTATATCATATTTATTTCATAAAAGGAGTTTGGTAAGACCCTTTAATATAATAGATCTATTATTCCAAATAATTTACTTAATATTGGAATAAGTTGGTCTTGGAATGAGTTGATAGATTTCATTTGTAAATTTGTCTGGTCTTGGTACTTGGTACTTTTTTCTTAGGAAGCTCATTTATGTCCTGCTCAATATCTTATTCTAAAATACATCTATTTAGATATTTTATTTCCTCTTCTGTTAATCTAGGCAATTTATATTTTTGTAAATGTTCTTCCATTTCCCTTAAATTGTTAAATTTATTGGAATATAATTTCTTGTATTTACTTTGATTTCACCTTTATTAGTAGTATTTACCCTTTTCATTTTTAATTCTAGTGATATTGTTTCCTTTTCTCTTTTTAAAAATAATATTAACCAATAATTTATCTATTTTATTTTTTTCATAGGACCAACTCCTAATTTTATTTATTAAGTCAATGATTTTCTTACATTCAGTTTTATTAACTTCACCTTTAATTTTTTAGGATTTCCAAGTTAGTGTTTAATTGAGAATTTTTAATTTTTTTTCCTAGTTTTTAAAATTGTATACCTGATTCATTGGACTGCTTTTTATCTATTTTATTGATGTAAGCATTTAGAGATAAATTTTCCTCTGCTTACTGCTTTTGTTGTATCCCAAAAATGTTTTGATATCTTGTCTCACTGGCATTTTCTTTAATGAAATATTATTTCAATGATTTGTTCTCTCACTTGCTTATTAAGAATTAGGTTGATTAATCTCTAATTAGCTTGTAATATGTTTCCATGGTCACTTATTAAATTTAATTTTTATTGTGTTATGATATGAAAAGGATGCATTTGATATTTCTGCTTTTAACTAAAATATTTTTATGCTTTAATATAGGATCAGTCTTTGTACAGGTAACATGAAGTCTTTTTTTCCCTTTTCAGCTATTTTTACCTCTAGCACAGAGTTCAGCCCAGAAAGGACCAATCTGCTGTATTGACTATTATAAATGATTTATCTATGCCTAGTTCAAGTATTGAGACACCTAGGTGGATAGAGAACTGGGTCTAGAGACAGGAAGACCTGAGTTCATTTCCCTCCTCAGATCTTTACTAGTTGTGTGTGTACCTCTGGGCTAGCCATTTAACCTCTATTTGTTTTAATGTATTGGAGAAAGAAATGCACTCTAGTATCTTTGCCAAGAAAATTCCTAGGACAGTATTGAGAAGCTATGGTCCATGAAGTCACCTAGAGCTGGACACAGTACTGCATAGTCAATATGTTACAGTTATTTTCTTCCTACTATATCCCCCCCAAACTTGGAAGAATCAGATCTTTTGGAATGGCAGCCCTAAAAGCTGGCTCTGGCTGCTGGGGCATATCAGAGATGCCATATGCTTGCCTACCTCGCCTGTCCCATCCTGCTTACTGCAAGTCCCACGGCTTCAGCAGTGGAGTCAGAAGAGGTAGACTGCTAGCCCTGAGAATTCAGAGCTCTCTTAAATAATTCCTTTTGTCTCCCAAATCTCAGGATAGGTTGTACAATAAAGAGATGCTTCATTGAAGAAGGGGGGGAGAGATAGAAGAAAGGAAGAGGAAGAAAGAAAAAGAAAGAAAAAAAATTAAAGGGAGAAGGGGGGAGAAAGAGAAAGACAGAAGTAAAAAAGAAGGGGGAAGAGAGAAGGAAAAGTGAGGGATGCTGTTTTATCTGACTAGAGAAGCAGACAGGTAACTGAAGTTGGTATAGTATGATGAAAAGAGCACAGAATTTGGAGTCAGATGATCTGAGTTTGAGTCCCAATACCTTCAGGACCACCTGTATGACCCTGGTAAATTATTTATTTTCTTCTCAATTTGATTTCCTTAAGGTGACTGGAGCAGATGAACTTTTAAAGATCTAACTCTAAATCCTCTGATCTTATAGATGATCTTTTTTGTCTCATATATATTCAGCCTCACCCTTTTCTTTCTTTTGTTATTGTTGTTCAATAATTTTTTTCAGTTGAATCTGACTTTTTCTGGCCCCATTATGGATTTTCTTAGCAAAGATGCTGGAGTGGTTTGCCATTTCCTTCTCTAGCTTATTTTACAGATGAATATACTGACTCAATCTGGGTGACTTGCTCAGGGTCATATAGTTACTAAGTTACTGAGGCCAGATTTGAACTTAGGAAGATGAGTCTTCCTGACTTCAGACCTGGCACTCTATCCACAGTGCCACATACTCTTGTCTTTTCAAGTCTAAAAAAGTCTTCTTTTGATCTTTCTATCCTGGCAATTTCCTATCCCATCTCTGTCATCTCCTTATTTGCCAAATATCAATGAAACGTTGCCTTTACATAATGTCTATCTTTTACTAATTCCCAACCCCTTCCTCTGTTCTGCAACAACTTGTAGTCCAGTTTTTTTTCCTACTACTTGTTTTTTAGAAGTTAGGTTCAGAATGATTGTCAAATTCAACTGTTGCTTTTTGAATTCTTTTATCTCTGCCCATTGTACTAAATCAAAAAAAGACACAAGAAGATGAAGGGAAGAAAAGCAGATTTGTCTTATTCACTCACCTTTTTGGGATTGAAAAAACAGGAAAAGAAGTTGGAGAGTTCTCATCCTGAGCATTGGGCACTTCTTCCTGCTCTATATAATCTGGACTATAGAAGCTTCTGATTGAGTCTACAGGCTAAGGGAGAACATCAATGATCAAGACAGGAAATGCAAGAGTTTTGTTGGTCACTTCAGGGTGGGAGGAAATATTTCCTATCTCTAGACCTACAGAAAATGTGAGATGTGTTTCTATGACCACTTCCTCCAGCTTTATAGAATCTCAATTAGAAAGAACCCAAGAAGCTACTAGTCCTACTCACACCTGAAAAAAAATTAGGAGATTTTTGTGATATATCCAATAGGGGACCATCTAGAATGAATGCTATTCAAACACATTTAGAGAATGGGAACTCAAATACCTAAGAAATCATTCTATTCTATATTTGATACTTTTTGGAAAATTTTTGATTATGACTCAATGCTTTCTGACTTTCATGATCAGAGAGAAATCTTCCTCCTATGTGTGAACCTTCTCACCAGGGGAGGCCACCTTATGTCAAAGGACAAAATACTTGATTCTCTGTAAAATAGACACCAAATACTTGTAATATTGGTTTGTTTTAAGGAAATTTCATTATGAACAGATTGTTACATTGATATTTATAAGGAATGGACTTTCATTTGTTGGAATTTTTCAGTATAAAATAAAAGTGAACCTTAACTCTAAATAATCGCATTTTTTTCTTTCCTCCCTGATCCTCTCTCATCTCTATCTGCCTACCAAAGGGAACAATATCACCCACTGTGAGACCTTTAAGTACTATGGAGCAATTGTTTCCAGATAGATATAGAATCTCTTAATTTCTTTTTCTTTTTTTTTCCAAGGCAACTGGGTTAAGTGATTTGTCCAAGGTCACACAGCTAGGCAATTATTAAGTGTCTGAGGGTGGATTTGAATTCAGGTCCTACTGACTCCAGGTCCAGTGTTCTATCCACTGTGCCACTTAGATGCCCCAGAATCCCCTAATTTCTAAAGCTTCAGAATCATATCCTGGTTATTACAGGAGCAAAAACCTGAGATATCTGGGACTTCCCCAGACTCTAAGGGCATAGAGCAGATGACCACTTCCACCCAGTCTGATCTAATTATATCTGGAAAGTTGTAGCAGAGTACAACCATCAGCTAAAATGGTGAAAAAAAGTAGAAAAAAAAGACAAAGTTAAAAACAGAATTTAGGTTTCAAAATGACATAAGATGCTTTCCTGGATTTACCTTTAACTCACCTTGTTTATCATAGTTATTTCCATCTTTCTCTTTTGCTCCAGGTTTTTAAATCTGTCATGCTATGCCTCCCCTTACCTAATATCTCTTTCTCACCAGGAAAAGTCATTTTGAGCTTCAATCACTAATCATGTAGGTTTTCATCTACATTAATAATGGAGATAGCTTGATGACCCTATTAAGGGGTGATTTTGACCCTTTTAAAAACATCCCTAAGGAAGATGTGAAACTATTGTTACCTTATTGAGAGGGGAAAATTGTCTTAGACTAAATATCAGTTATTAAATATATCTCCAGGTAAATTGGTTGGAATAGAACCATTGCTAGTCCTTCCTGGAAGATAAATTTCAATAATAAGAGGAAAGAGAGGAAGATCCATTTTCTTTTTTCTTTTTCTTTTTCAATTATATGAAGAGATAATTTTCAACATTCATTTCAACATTCTAAATTCAAGGTTTTCTCACTCCCATCCTCCTCTTCCCCCAGTCTAGGATGGCAAGTAATCTACTACAGGTTATACATGTACAATTGTGTTAGATATATTTCTGTATTGCTCTTGCTGTGAAGGAAGAATCAGAACACAAAGCGAAAACCATGAGAAGGGAAAAGCAAACACAATTAGAAGGATGAAGATAGTATGATTTGATTTGCATTGAGAGTCTGTAGTTTTTTCTGGATGTGGTTCCATCTTTTAGAATTGCCTTGGATCACTGTATTGCTGAGAATAACTAAGTCCATCATGAATGGACTGGATAATATTACTGTTAAAGAGTACAGTGTTCCATAGTTCTATTCACTTCACTCAGCATCAGTTCATGTAAGTCTTTTCAGATTTTTCTGAAATCTTCCTGCTCATTGTTTCTTACATAGCAATAATATTCCATCCATTCATTTGTCACAACTTGTTCAGCTGTTTCCCAATTGACAGGCATTCAGGAGGGACTATTTCCAAGATAAATGGTTTAACTTGAATCATAGGGAGTATGTTCTTATATAGGAACAACCACCCTTTTGTTCTGATCTATATGTAAGTGGGGTGCTCTGGTCATATTTTGATAATTTTATTATTTGCAGAGACTGAATCAAATGTGAGACTTGTATATTGTAAGAAGTACTAAGAAAACAGACCATAGAAAATAATTAATCAGATTAAAGTCAGCTACATTTTTAGTCAGTTTCCAGTTTTCCAGATTCTAATTTTCCTGTGATCAAGAGAACAACTTGGAAGTGAAAGCTGAAGACTGCTGAACCCCAGAACTATTTTGGGATGTTGGACAAGTGGATTGGGTGGTTGACCTGCTTATGACTAAGCCTGAAGAAATGAGGATTTGGCTAGTCCCAATGATCTAGAAATAAGGAATCTCACAGAAGGGACTGTTTTAACTCAGGAATTGGATCTAAGAACAGAATTCAGAGCCATGCAACTTTTCTACCACTCCTTCAGTAGCCTTGATGCTTCTACCCCTTCATTCTTTCCTCTGCTTTGGTTGTTGAGGTCTTCCCCAGAACCTGCATTTGAGGAAATGATGGAGCTAGTCATGTTCACTTCTCTTTCTGTTCTGTTTTTGACCTTTCAGTCTTCGCAGTCTTACTGCTACCTTGATAAGTTCTCTCCCCACCTGCTTTTTTAGCTCCCTTTTTATGTGTAGTCTTCTGTATTGAAATTAAGTTTCTTGAAGGCTTGTTTTTCTTTCTGCTTGTACTTCTATTTCCAGCTCTTGGCTCACAGCTTGACTAGTTAGTGGCTTAATAAATGCTCTAGTTATTTATTTAGGTTTTTATCTATATGCCTCTTGGTGAGAAGATGCTTTAGTGTACTTGATACTTAGTGTTTAGAGGAATTGTGGCAAGGGACTAAAGCTAGAATATGATGGAGTGAAAGACCTGGATTTTCAATTGTACTTTTATAATGAGTTACTCAGCCAATGGGGGGTCCAATGACAAGAGGAGAAAATTGTATTAGCAACTCCTAGGTGGCCTGCCCAAGTATCTTTCTTCTCTAAGGGAGTCTGAGCCCTCAGAGAAGTTCCATAATGGCAGGTAGGTGGTGCAATAGATAAAATATTCTGGAATCAGGAAGACCAGAGTTCAAATTTGATCTCTGACAGTTAGTAGCTGTATGCATTGGACAAATCATTTCACCTTTGTTTAAATAAATTTCCTCACTTTAAAATGGGGATAATAATAACACCTACCCATCAGGATTATTGTGAGGATCACATGAGACAAGAATTTTAAATCCCTTAACCCAATGTCTGGTACATAGTAACCACTATTAGTATTATCTCAAGGGGATGATGGTGAAGCAAAGTATCATTGGAATGATAGAGTATTGTCTATTAAATAGGTCCAAGTATAGTTTCTTTCTAAGGGCAACCTGGATTTGAAGGTGGGATGGAATGTGGAGGACTTTTGGAACATGAGGAAAAAGTCACAAACACTGGAAAGGTAAGAGAATTTATTTTTATGGGATATTGGGACTCCTTTGCATTTTTTGCAGGATGAAATAGAGTCCAATGCCCACTATGTGCTTTGTTACTTTGAGTATTTACATGATCTAGAAACCCTTTTCTGCCATCATCTGTGGAGACTTAGACATAAACTATATAAACCATAGATTCATTGATTTTTGGGGGAATGGCCAAAATTGGACTCAACTCAGGTCCCAAAATTATAGCAATATAACATTTTGAAAGTTTACAAAATACTTTCTTCAACATATAGCTATAATGGTGGTAGTATTATGATATATCTCTCTCATCCCTAACACCTCTTTTTTTACAACAAGAAAACTGAGACTCAGGGACATTAAATAATTTTGCCTAGAGTCAGATTTCTAGGAAGTGGCAGGAATGATATCTGAATGCTGTTTGGCTGACTTCAGGTCCAGTGCCATTTCCATGCCACTAGGCTTCCCCTTTTAAAAAGCACCAGGGACCTTGCAATCACAGTTCCAATATTTCTTTCCCACTTTTCTTCTTCCTTGATTTCTATGCATTGTTTGGCAGTTTAAAAATATTCCATCATGTTTTAATTTTAGTTTACATTTTTTACTGTCCACCCCTTTGAATCAGTAATTTTCCCTCTCAGAAAAATACTTCCCCTCTCTTGACTTCTTTCTCTTTTTCTTTTCTAATTAGTCATTCACTAACTCACCCTCTTTCCTTTTACTCTTAACATGGAGATGCCCCCAAGGTTCCCTCCTTGACTATTCTCTCCCTGGGAATCTCATTCACATTTATGACTTGAAATCATATTCTTACACAGAACCCTCAGATCCTTATGGCCAGTCCTAACTACTTTTGGATGTCCCAGACCTGCATCTCCATCTGCTAGTAGAATATTGCCCCATAAGCGTCTCAGACTCAACTAGTGCATATGGTCAGACTGAGCTTACTGACTAAGAGTGGTGGTCTGCCAAGAGAAATGAACTTGCAGTCCAGAGACTCAAACTTGATCTGAACTTTGGCACAAAAGCCATGTGATCTAAATTATTTCCTCTCTAGGAGTCTCACTGTCTTCATTAGTAAAATGGGATTAATAATACTTTTAGAGGATTTTGTTTTTTTTTTTCAAACCTTAAAAGCTTAAAACCTTAAAAAAAGGATTTGAAATATTATTTCTTGGGGCAGCTAGGTGGCGCAGCAGATAGAGCACCGGCCCTGGAGTCAGGAGTACCTGAGTTCAAATCCGGCCTCAGACACTTAATAATTACCTAGCTGTGTGGCCTTGGGTAAGCCACTTAACCCCACTGACTTGCAAGAAAAAAAAAGAAATATTATTTCTTCATAAATTTTCCCCCTTTTCCCTGATTTTACTAGTTTTCTGTATGGTATTACCAGTCATTCACGTTTCCACGTTTGAGACTTTAAAATAAAATTTTCACTTCCATCATTTGGCATATCTAATAAGTTGTGGCAGTGCCTTCAGATCTTTAACTGTTGAAATGCTTTTCAAAATGTCTGTTCTCTATGATATATAGTTCTATGCCTTTTTGTTCTATGTATGTAAATGATTTTGCTTCTTAGCATTTTGTACCTGTAAATGCTATCTTTCCTCAGCTTGAGGAGTGTCAATGAATCAGTACCAATTCTTATCTATTTCATTTGAATCTATATAATTTATCCCTAACTGTTAATTAGAAAGGTCTTTAATCCCCTCATTAGATTTTTATATATTGGAAATTTCTACTCCTCCCCTATGAAGTCTCAAAATGTTGCATGTAAAATCTCAAAATAAAAACCCAGATCAAACAGAAGCACCTCTTTGTGTCCCTGAGAGAAGAAAACACTAGTCTCCTGCCAAATAATTGCCTTGTGATCTGTAGGTGTTAATTGTCATTTGTTCTTTTCCTCAGTCTCCTAAAATGGAGAAATAGTCGCTTCTTTTCTTTTTTTGAAGTTTAATTATTTTAGTAACAAAAATCTGTTTTCTCTCCATCTTACTCCTCCCCCACTATTGGAAAAACAAAATCAAATCATACTCTTGCAAGAGACATGTATAGTCAATAAAACAAATTCCCATAATTTCATGTCTTAAAAAGTTTCAATCTGCATCTTGAGTCCAACACTTTCTGTTACCAAATGATCAGTATATTTTATCATCAGTTCTCTGAAGTTGTGGTCAGTTATTACATTGATGAAAATTAGTCTTCAGAATTGCCTGTCTTTTTTTTTTATTATTATCTTTAGAGGCAGCTAAGTGATGGACTTGGAGTCAGGAAAATCTGAATTTAGATCCTGCCTCAGACACTTACTAGCTGAGTGATGCTGAACAAGTAATTTTACTTCTATTTGCCTCAGTTTTTTAAACTATATCTTGCGGTATTGTTGTGAGGATCAAATGAGACAATATTTGTAAAGTGGTTAGCACAAGATCTAACACATAATAAAGCTTTATATAAATGCTCATTCTCTTTGTCTTTTCCTGTTTCTGTTCTGCATATTTTGTTTTTATCAGTTCATACAAGTCTTCCCAGGTTTCTTTGAAACCATCTCTTTGATAGTTTCTTAAGCCCAAGTCTAGTCTGCTCTCTCTTTTCATAACTATATGAATACAATTTCCATCTAAGCTCAGATATCCCTATAGTACCTAGAATCACAGATAAGACCCTCCATATTCCCTTTCTTAGTTAACCTTGTGTTAATCAGGGAACATTCCAGTTCCATCATCTTAACCCCTGTGGGTTCTGCCCCTCTAAATTTTGACTAGAGTCATAATTTGATGGCTTTTGGAGTTTTTTGGGGAACAAGTTTCTGGAATTCTTGCCTTCATGCCACCATCTTGGCTCTGCCCCTGTGCTTGAAGATCTAAAAGCAAAGATCTCAAAGCTAGAAGTGGAGGTAGCAGAATAATATCTTTACACAAATCACTATCCTAGGATCTCCAAAGAGGAGAGAGGATCTCTAACACAACTTAGAGGTGGAATTTTTCCCATACAGAAAAAGAAATCTAGAAAGTCACCTTTGGGGTGCTATCCTATTGCCCTAAACTGGATATAGTCTGTAGCATTCTACTCTTATATCTGATTTACTATGGATAGTATTATTTAATTAATATCCTTTGGTCCTATAACTTAAGTACATAGATTTTCTTCCCCTTATCTAGAAACTTGGAGGCAAAGTTTTCACAGAATTCATCTTTTGGAGAGGTATTCATCTCCAAACTATGAATTGAAATGGGTAGGAAAAATTGATTATCTCTTTTTCATTTTTAAATTCCTTGAATTCAGGAATTTTTTTTCAATGATGTAGCCATAATTTACAAGTTCTGTCAATTCTACTTCTACAATGGCTATTGCATCTATCCATTATGGTCTCAGTTTTTTCAAATGTATAGAATGGAACTGAGAAGATGATCTCTAAGGGGCCCTTACAGAAAGGAATGGCCCAGTTGAGAATAACATTCTTCAAAGTGAGTGATCCTGAAGGGGCGGGGTAGACATGTTACCAGGAGAGCAAAGTATCACCAGAATACACTCACTCTAAAAAGTAATTGATGTAAGACAAACATTGAAGGTAGTTCTTACAAGTGTATTGAGAAAGAAGGGAGCTCTTGTAATGACAAGAACAAATATAAATCTCTAAAAGGATCATTGCACCTTTTAGAGTTCAGATCTTTCATATTTATAGATGAGAAAACCAGTTCTTGACAATTGTTATAATTTTGGTATGAATATTATTTCACTTTGAGATCTTCCAACACAAAAGTCTGATTTATTGTTGATTATCTAGATTTAAGAAAGTGATGAATAAAATGTCGATAAATATAGATTAAAATTAAAGATGTATCATATGTACATTTTTTTTACACCCTCAAACACCTGTTGTTAAATATTTACAAGTAGACTGCTTCATAGAAAATAGATAGAAATGCTAGTCCTTGAACCCAGGACTCCTGAGTAAAAAATCCAGTGTTCTCTCCCTTATATTAAGATGCCTTTAAGTATAGAAACACTGTCAATAGTTTCACATAATGTTTAGGACTGAATGATATTATAATTATTTAGTCTAATTCATTTCTGAAATGAATAAACTGAGACATAGCCTTTATAGAAAACTGAGAAAGGGATAATCAGAACTTATTAATACACTTCCAATGCTTTCTTGGTGTTCTGACTCCAGATGTAGGATCCTGTTTTGTTTTTTCCCCCAGCAGCAATACTCCTTGAACAGAGAAGATTGTTTCACTAAATTATTAAACTCAATATAGTTATTAAACATATTCAAATCCTCTGCTTTATTTTTTCATTTACTAAGCAATCTTTTATTTTGTAATTTGGTTTCCTGTGTGAATGTGTTAGTCTAGAAAGGAAATGTCCACTGTAGGAGACTCAACTTCCTTTCACAATGAAAACTCAAATGAGTCAATTAGGTTTTAATTTTGTGTATGCTTAGTGTCTAATCTGATATTCTTTAATTTAGAATTAAATATTTCTGATATTTCTGATCAAAAGTTGTTCTATCAACTTATAATTGAGTTCCATAAGTTTGGAATGTTCACTTCTGCCCCTCCACAAGGTCTGTGTCTCTAGTTATAAATCTGAAGGCAGGCTCTTTCTGTGTGAAAAGTCTAGTGCCCTCTAATTGCAATCTGCAAGTTTTACTGCAAAAGCTGTGTAAACTATCAATTAAGGGCTATCCTGAGAAGACAGGATATTTTGTTATCTAGATAAGAAACTGAATACATTCTTGTACTTATTTTGGAAAGGAAGATATTCCAATGTTTTATATGCCCATATCATATATACAGGATTTAGACATATAAAACAATATTATAAACAAACTAGAAGATCAAGGAATAGTATACTATGGAAAGGGAAGCAGTTTATAACCAAGGAAGAGATGGACAACATCATTACAAACAAACTAGATAATTTTGATTACATAAATTAAAAAACTTTTGCACAGACAAAACCACTATATCCAAGATCAAAAGAATCCTGGTCTAATTGAATTTCTGTCATTTCTGACATGGAACAGAACTTATGGATGGGTTAAAGAATCATAACGTAATCAATGACACCTTTATGTATACATGTGTTACTTGATCAACTGAACATCAAAATTTATGATCTTTTGTTAAAATTCTATAAATATTAGTTATTCATTTAGTGTTGTTGGCATTTGCAAGGATGCCATCCACCCATGGGTTTTGTAAGATGCTAGTGAATTAGACTTCATTTATAAAACTAGCTTTGCTATTTCATTTTATTTAGCTTAAGGAAATTACAGTTCATATTTGGTTGCAGTTTTGTACTTAGAGAAAGAACTGCTTATGGAGCCATATGGAAGAACAAATTGGGTATGATCCCAATTGTCACTGATTTTCATAACTTTCAGAACACCTTGACTTCTATCTGTAGGCTTGGTCTTCTCAGAATTTCTAGGTCAATGGGAGGGGAAGGGAAGGGAAAGGAAAATACTGGGTGGGAATATAGTGGAACAAGATAAGGGACAGAGGAAAGAATAGTCAGGGAGTGCAATGTACCTTGTCCTCTTATGGGTTCTTTGTGTTGTTAGCTGTAGAAGGAAGCAAAGTTTTGAGTTGTGAGTAATGACTTTCCCATTTAAAGCCCATGTTTGATCCTTTTTGGTCACTCTTGCCTCTCTTGACAGTACTTTCCCCCCATACTGGTCCTTATTCCACTAAACTCACCTTTTTGCTTTGTCCATCCATTAACTCTGTCTTTTGCCATGTTTCTCAGAAGTCCCATTGATCTCTAATCTTCCCCAATATCAGAAGGACAAAGATGTTTAGAGGGTATGGTTTCCAGTGTCTGTGATCACAGTAATTTCCTAATAAAGGCTACTTCTAGGAACTATCTCTGATTTTAGATTTGAATATTGAGTACTTAACTCAGTGCTTGCAAATAGTAAATCTTTAATAAATCCCTTTTCATCAGTTTTTATTCTTCCATTTATTTCTTTGAGCCAATTCTCAGTATCCTGGACAGGGAGCTGCAATAAGAGGGAGGGGCCAGATCCTTTAACCAAGCACATGAAAATTTGGATTATCAGGAGAGAGAAACAGACCCCAAGACACAGCAATTTCTCACAAAGACAGGAAAAAGAAGTCACTCAGAGATGTCTTAATGTTTCTTTCTCTTTTTTTTTCCAGGGGGACCTGGAGTGGTTAAGATCTCCTTCCCAACCCTATGCCAGTAATTCAAGTTTCCAGCAATTAGGGCCCAGAATGCCACTAGCTCATCCAGAATACAGTAACTAACCCTTAGCTTCTATTATTTTTTTTAAGAAAGATTTTATTTATTTTGAGTTTTATGATTTTTTTCCCCCTTATTCTTGCTTCCCTCCTCCCACCCCCCATAGAAGGCAATCTGTTAGTCTTTACATTGTTTCCATGGTATACATTGATCTAAGTTGAATGTGATGAGAGAGAAATCATGTCCTTAAGGAAGAAAAATAAAATACATAATAAGATGACAGTTTTTTTCCTAAATTGAACGTCTTTGGTCTTTGTTAAAAATCCACATTCTTTATCTGAATACAGATGGTGTTCTCCATTGCAGATAGCCCAAAATTGTTCCTGATTGTTACATTGATGGAATGAGCAAGTCCATCAAGGTTGATCACCCCATGTTGCTGTTAGGGTACACAATTGTTTTCTGGTTCTGCTCATCTCACTAAGTATCAGTTCATGCAAATCCTTCCATGCTTTCTTGAATTCCCATCCCTCCTGGTTTCTAATAGAACAATATTGTTTCATGACATACATATACCACATTTTGTTAAGCCATTCCCCAAATGAAGGACATTCACTTAATTTCCAGTTCTTGCCACCGCAAAAAAAGGTCTGCTATGAATGTCTTTGTGCAAGTGATGCTTTTACCCTTTTTTCATAATCTCTTCAGGGTATAGACCCAGTAATGGTATTGATGGATCAAAGGGTATGCACATTTTTGTTGCCCTTTGGGCATAATTCCAAATTGTTCTTCAGAAAGGTTGGATAAGTTCACAGCTCCACCAACAATGTATCAGTGTCTCAAATTTTCCACATCCCTTCTAACATTGACCTTTCTGGTCATATTGGCTGGTCTGAGGGGTGTGAGGTGGTACCTCAGAGATACTTTAATTTTCATTTCTCTAATAATTAATGATTTAGAGCAATTTTTCATATGGCTATGGATTGCTTTGCTTTCTTCATCTGTAAATTGCCTTTGCATATTCTTTGACCATTTGTCAATTGGGAAATGGCTTTTTTTTTTTGAAAATTCAACACAGTTCTCTGTATATTTTAGAAATAAGTCCTTTGTCAGAAATACTAGGTGTAAAAATTGTTTCCCAATTTACTACATTTCTTTTGACCTTGGATATAGTGATTTTGTCTGTGCAAAAGCTTTTTAATTTATGTAATCAAAATTATCTAGTTTTTTTTTAAATGATGTTGTCCATCTCTTCTTTGGTCATAAACTGCTTCCCTTTCCATAGATCTGACAGGTATACTATTCCTTGATCTTCTGGTTTGCTTATAATATTGTTTTTTATGTCTAAATTCTGTATCCATTTTGATCTTATCTTGGTATGGGGTGTGAGGTGTTGGTCTAATTCAAGTTTCTTCCATACTAACTTCCAATTTTCCCAACAGTGTTTTATTGGTGAGAGAGTTTTTATCCCTGAAGCTGGACTCTTTGAGTTTGTCAAATAGCAGGTTACTATAATCATTTCCTGCTATTGCACCTAGTCTATTCCACTGGTCCACCACTCTATTTCTTAGCCAATACCAGACAGTTTTGATGACTGATGCTTTATAATATAATTTTGGATGTGGTAAGGCCAAGCTACCATCTTTTGCACTTTTTTCATTGAATCCCTGGAAATTCTTGACTTTTTATTTCTGCATACGAATTTACTTACTTTTTTTTTTCTAACTCTAATATTAAAGTAATTTTTTGGAATTTTGATTGGTAGGGCACTAAACAAGTAGTTTAATTTTGGTAGAATTTTTATTTTTATTATATTAACTTGACCTATCCATGAGCAGTTGATGTTTGCTCAGTTATTTAAATCTGATTTTATTTCTGTGAGAAGTGTTTTGTAATTGTTTTCAAAAAGTTTCTGAAATTGGGGCGGCTAGGTGGTGCAGTGGATAAAGCACCGGCCCTGGAGTCAGGAGTACCTGGGTTCAAATCTGGTTTCAGACACTTAATAATTACCTAGCTGTGTGGCCTTGGGCAAGCCACTTAAGCCCATTTGCCTTGCAAAAACCTAAAAAAAAGTTTCTGAGATTGACTTGGCAGGTGGACTCCTAGGTATTTTATATTGTCTGAGGTTACTTTGAATAGGATTTCTCTTTCTAGGTCTTTCTGCTGTATCTTGTTAGTCATATATAGAAATGAGGATTTATGAGGGTTTGTTTTATATCCTGTGACTTTGCTAAAGTTGCTAATTATTTCTAGTAGATTTTTTAGATGAGTTTTTGGGATTCTCTAGGTATACCATCATGCCATCGGCAAAAGGTGAGAGTTTTGTCTCTTCCTTACCGATTCTAATTCCTTCAATTTCTTTTTCTTCTCTTATTGCTTAAGCTAACATTTCTAATATGATGTTGAATAGTAGCAGTGATAATGGGCATCCTTGTTTCATCCCTGATATTATTGGGAATGCTTCTAGCCTATCCCCATTGTATATAATGCTTGTTCATGGTTTAAGATTGATACTGCTTATTATTCTAAGGAACAATATGTTTATTCCCACACTCTCTAGTGTTTTTAGGATGAATGGATGCTGTATTTTGTCAAAATCTGATTTAGCATCTATTGATATAATCATATGATGTCTGATAGGTTTGTTATTGTTATAATTAAATATGCCAACAGTTTTCCTAATATTGAACCAACCCTGCATTCCTGAGATAAATCCTACTTAATCATATTGTATTATTCTAGTGATAATTTGTTGTAATTGTTTTGCTAAGAATTTATTTAAGATTTTTGCATCTATGTTCATCAGGGAGGTTGGTCTATAATTTTCTTTCTCTGTTTTAACTCTTCTTGGTTTAGGTATCAGTACCATATTGATGTCATAGAAAGAGTTAGTCAGAGTTCCTTCTTCATCTAGTTTCCCAAAGAGTTTATATAGAATTGGAACCAATTGTTCCTTAAATGTTTGATAGAATTCACTTGTGAATCCATCTGGCCCTGGAGATTTTTTCTTAGGGAGTTCAATGATGGCTTGTTGAATTTCTTTTTCTGAGATAGGGTTATTTAGGTTTTTTTAATTTCCTCTTCATTTAATTTGGCCAACTTATATTTTTGTAAGTATTCATTCATTTCACTTAGATTGTCAAATTAATTGGCATAGAGTTGGGCAAAATAATTCTGAATTATTACTTTAATTTTCTCCTAATTATTGGTGAGTTCACCTTTTTCATTTATAATACTAGCAATTTGGTTTTCTTTCTTTTTTTAAATCAATTTAATCAAAATAAGTATATCAATTTTATTTTTTTTCATAAAACCAGCTCTTGGTTTTATTTATTAGTTCAGTAGTTTTCTTACTTTTGTTTTTTTAATTAATTTATCCTTTAATTTTCAGAATTTCTAATTTGTTATTTTATTGGGGGTTTTTAATTATTTCTTTCTCTAATTTTTTTAGTTGCATATTTAGTTCATTTATTTCTTCTTTTTCTAATTTATTCATATAAGCATTAAAAGATATAATATATCCTCTGACAGCTGCCTTGTGTGTATTCCATAGGTTTTGGTATATTGTTTCATTATTATCATTTTCTAAGATGAAATAATTAATTCTTTCTATAATTTGTTGTTTGATCTACTCATTCTTTAAAAAATTAGTTTCCAATTAGTTCTGGGGTCTATATCTCCCTGGTCCAATATTGTACATGATTTTTATTGCATCATGATCTGAGAAAGATGTGTTAACTATTTCTGCCTTTCTGCAATTCATCATTAGGTTTTTATGCCCTAATCCATGGTCGATTTTTATGTAAGTGCCATGTACTACAGGAATAAAAGTATATTCCTTTCTAGCCCATTCAATTTCCTCCATAAGTCTATCATATCTAGATTTTCTAACAATCTATTTACCTCCTTACCTTCCTTCTTGTTTATTTTATGATTAGATTTATTTAAATTTGAGAGTGGAAGGTTGAGGTCTCCCACTAGTAGAGTCTTGTTGTCTATGTCTTCCTGAAGCTCTTTCAACTTCTCCTCCAAGAATCTGGATGCTATACCATTGGGTACATACATATTTAGTATTGAAATTATTTTATTGTCTATGGTACCTTTTAGGAGGATATAGTTTCCTTCCTTACCTCTTCTAAGGTTATCTATTTTTGTAACTGGTTTGTCTGAGATAAAGATTGCTACCCCTTCTTTTTTCACTTCAGCTGAAGCAAAATATATTTGGTTCCATCCTTTTACCTTTACTCTATATGTATCTCTCTGTTTCAAATGAGTTTCTTGTTAGCAGCATATAGTAGGATTCTGGTTTTTAATCCACTGTTCTATTTGCTTATGTTTTCTGGGAGAGTTCATCCCATTTTTATTCAATGTTATAATTACTAACTCTTTATTGCCCTCCATGCTATCTTTCTGTTTGTATTTTTGTCCCTTTTCCCTTGATATATATTCCCCAGTGTTTTGTTTCTGAATATCACCACATTCAGGGTGTTTTCCCTCCTATATCAATCCCCCTCCCCTTTCTTTCCCTTTTTCCTTTTCCCCTTCTTCCCTCCCTTCCTTCTGTTAGTTCCCTTTTTTTCCCCTTCTCTGTTCCCCCCTCCCCCTTTCCCCCTTTTAATACTTGAAAGGTGAGATAAGTTTTTCTTAACTTAACTGAGTGGGTGTAAGTAATTTTAAGCCAAGTCTGATGAGATGAAGATTTAGGTGGTTCTCACCTTCTCCTTTCTCCCCCTCTATTGCAATGGGTCCTTTGTACCTCTTAATGTAGTGAGTTTTACCCCATTCAATCTCCTCAATCCTCCTGTCTTCTTACTGTCCCCCTTTTAAGGAAGTATTGTTTTTAAATCATTCTGAGTGACAGAAAATTTATGAGTGTCCATCACATCCGGCTAAGTATATTCTCTCTAATAGAGTTACAATTCTCAAGTTATTAGAATCTTTCTCCCAGGTAGCGATTTAAACAGTTTCATCTTATTGGATAACAGTCTCACAGATAAGTCATGAGTGACCATCACTTCTGGCTAAGTATATTCTCTCTAATAGAATTACAAGTCTCAAGAGTTATGAAAATATTTCTCCAAAGTGGGGATATAGCTAGTTTCATCTTATTGGATAGCAGTTTTTATTAACTTTTTTTTAAACCTTTTCATGTGTCTCTTGAGCCCCCTATTTGATGTTTAAAATTTCTATTTAGTTCTGGTGTTTTCTTCAGAAAACATTGGAAGTCTCCCACTTCATTAAATGTTCATCTGGATTCTTGGCCACATTCCAAGGTCCCTTGCTCTTCAGAATATCTCTTTCCAGGTCCTTCAATCCCTTAATGTTGATACAGCCAGGTCCTGCATCATCCTTACTGTGGCTCCTTAGTATATTGTTTATTTCTGGCTGCTTGCAGGATTTTTTCTTTTATCTGATAGTTCTGCACAACATTCCTTGGTGTTTTCATTTCAGGATCTCTTTCCAGAGGGGATCAATATATTCTTTCAATAAGTCTTTTGCCTTCTGATTCCATGATATCAGGGCAATTTTACATCAGTAAATTCTGTAATATTAAGTCCAGGCTTTTTTTTTCTCTTCAGTGTTTTCAGGGAGACACATAATTCTCAGGTTGTCCCTTCTTGATTTATTCTTGAAGTCAGTGGTTTTGCTGATGAGATATTTTACATTTTCTCCTGTTTTTCAATCTTTTGGTTTTGTTCAACAGAATCTTGTCTCATGAATCTTTAGTTTCCACCAATTCCATTTTTATAGAAGAATTTTCTTCATTTACCTTTTGCAACTCCTTTGCCAGTTGGTCAATTCTATTTTTGAAGGAGTTTTCCATTTGCCCAAGTTTAGTTTTGAGAGAATCATTTTCTTTTTTCATTTGCCCAATTGAAGATTTGAGAGAATTATTTTCTTTTTTGTATTTGTCCAATTGTATTTTCAAAGGATTTGTTTTCTCGTTGTGAGATGTTAATTTTCTCTTGCATTGTGTTAATTTTCTCTTGAGTTTCTTTTCTTAAGTTTTCCAATTGATTTTTAAACTCCTTCCTGATTTCTTCAAGGAAGTCTTTCTGGGATGAAGACCAATTCATATTCTCCTCAGGAGTGCTAGATCTTTCTGGGTTGGAATCTATTTCTTTGGAGTATTTCTCCATGGCCCCCCTTTTAACTGGTCTTTCTTCATCTTCTTACAATCTTGTGTTGGGGTGGGATTGGCTCTCAGAGGTTTGCTTTTGAAGATCCTAGAGGCTTTGTTCACTTGGTTTAATAATTACAAGGGCTGGCCAGTAGGGAGCGGTAGTTGCTTTCTCTGGAGTGTTTGAGGCCTTCAGCAGCAGGGTCTGAGTTAACCTTTAATAATGGGCTGAGTAGAGAGTTGATCTCCCTTTCAGTTGAGTGAACTCTGTTGCCCACACCTGAGTCTGAGGGTCTGGAGGTTGTTTACCATTTGTTATGAGAAGAGGGCTCTGCTGAAAGTATGGAGCTCGGGTCCCAGCCTAGCTGGTTGTTTTCCAGGTCTGCTCTGAAACTCTCTGCTGCAACTCACCCTCTCCGTAGCTCCTCTCCCTGCGGCCAAAGATTCTGTGACTAAAGGTGGCTCTCACCACACACCAAAGCCTCTGTGGCTAATGCTGGCCCTCTGGTTTGTCCCCAGCTGCTGTGCTGGCTCTCTAGTCTCCATTCCTGGTTCACTCGTGGTCCCCTGAGACACACCTTGTTGGTAGATGTTCTTCTCCTAACTTTTCTTTCTGGGTTTTGTTAATCGAATTTCTGTTAAAATGTTCCTTTCATGTTATTTTTTAGGAGAATTAGGAATACTTAACACCATGCCTGTCTTCTCTCTGCCATCTTGGCTGGAAGTTAGCTTCTACTATTTTTTAAAAAAAACTTTTAATTTATTTTTATTTTTTGCATTTTTTTACCCCAGCTACATGCAAAAGCAAGTCTCAATATTTACTTTCAAAACCTTGAGTTCCAAATTTTCTTTTTTCCTCCCACTCCACTCCCCTAATGAGCAAGCCAGCTACTTGATATAGGTTAAAAATGTTTAGCCATGATACCTGTTACTACAATAGTCTTGTTGTAAAAGTAAACATATCTACCCCCAAAGAAAGAGAAACATTAAAAAAAAATAAAGTGAGGAAAAAAAGAGTGTGCTTTAGTCTGTATTCAGAGACCATTAGCTCTTTCTTTGGGGTGGATAGTATCCTTTATCATAAATCCATCAGAGAAATTGCTTCAATATTTTTTTCCTCACAGTTCTATTGCTAGTTATATTTCCATATATCCTATTCCCCCACCCCCATTTATTCTATTCTCTCTCTCTTTTCACCCTGTCCCTCCTCAAAGGTATGTTGTATCTGACTATCCTCTTTCATGATCTTTCCTCTTTTCTATCACCTATATTCCCCCTTACCCTCTATCTGTCCCCTTTCTCCCATCCCTTTTCTCTCCTATTGTCCTCCAGGGTAAGATAGATTGCTATACCCAATTGAGTGTATATGCTATTTCCTCTCTGAGCCACTTCTGATATGTGTAAAGGCTCACTCTCTCTCTCTCACCGTTTTCCTCTTTCCTCCATTGCAAAAGCATTTTTCTTGCCTCTTTTATGTGAAATACCTTACCCCATTATACCTCTTCTTTCCCTATCTCCCAGTATATTCCTTTCTCATTTATTAACTTTATCTTTTTAATATATATTATAACTTCAAATTCAACCCCCTCTTGTGCCTTGTCTATATATGCTCTTTCTAACTGCCCTAATAAATGAGAAGGTTCATATGAGTTATCGGGAATATTTTCCCATACAGGAATACAAGGAATTCAGCATCATTAAGTCCCTTATAATTTGCTCTTTCCATCTGCTGTCTCTGTGCTACACTTGGGTCCTATACTTGAAGATCAAACTTTCTGTTCAGCTCTCGTCAATTCATTGGGAAAGTTTGAAAGTCCCCTATTTCATTGAATGTCCATCTTTTCCCCTGAAAGAATATGTTCAGTTTTGCTGGGTAGTTAATTCTTGTTCTTCTGCTTTCCAGAATTTTATATTCTAAGCCCTATGAGCCTTCAGTATGGAAGTTCCTAAATCTTGTGTTAACCTGACTGTAGTTTCATGATATTTGAATTATTGTGTTTTTTTTGATTGCTTGTAATATTTTCTCTTTGACTTGGAAGTTCTGAAATTTGGCTATAATATTCCTAGGAGATTTTATTTTGGGATCTTTTTCAGGAGGTGATAGGTAGATTCCCTCAATTTCTATTTTACCCTCTTCTAGGATGTCAGACCAATTTTCCTGGTTATTTCTTTTTTCTTTTTTTCTCTTTTTCTTTTTAGATTTTTCAAGGCAATGGGGTTAAGTGGCTTGCCAAAGGCCACATGGCTAGGTAATTATTAAGAGTATGAGGTCGGATTGAACCCAGGTATTCCTGATTCCAAGGCTGGGGCTCTATCCACTGCTCCACCTAGCCGCCCCTGGATTATTTCTTGAAAAATGAAGTCTAAGCCTTTTTTTTTTTTTGGTCATGATTTTCAGGTAGTCCAATAATTTTAAAATTATTTCTTCTGGATTTGTTTTTCAGGTCAGTTGTTTTTCTAATGAGATATTTCACATTTTCTTCTAGTTTTTCATTCTTTTTGCCTTTGTTTTATTGTTTTGTGTTTCCTCACAAAGTCATCAGTTTCCCTTAGCTCCATGCTACATTTGAAAGAATTATTTTCTTGAGAGAGCTTTAGTATCTCCTTTTCCATCTGACCAATTCTGCTTTATTTTAAAGGCATTCTTGTCCTCATTGGCCTTTGGACTGCTTTTTTCTATTTGATCCATACTGGTTTTTAAGATTTTTTTTTCTTCAGTATTTTTTTTTTTTTGTAATTTCTTCTTCAAACTGCTGACTTGGTTTTCCCTCATCACTCTCATTTCTTTTCCCATTTTTTTCTTCTACCTTTACTTGATTTTCAAAATCTTTTTTGAGCTCTTCCTTAGCCTGAGACCAATTCATATTTTCCTTGGAGGCTTTGGATACAGAAACTTTGGCTGTTATCTTCTGAGTGTGTATTTTGATCCCCCATAGGACCATAGTAATTGGCTATCGTTGGATTTTTTTTTCTTCTGTTGTTTGTTCATTTCCCCAATCTGTGTCTTGATTTTAACTCTTTTTTTAGTGTGGGACTGTGCTCTCAAGATGGAGAAAGCACTGTTTCAAGCTTTTGAGGGTTTTTGCAGCTATTATCAAAGATCCCTCCCGCAGGGACCTCAGTTCCTCCAAGATCTTATGAGAGACTATGACTGTACTCCTGACCTGTGCTCTGGTCTGTGGTACCACAAGTACTCCTTTCTGCCCTGGAAATTGTGAATAGTACCCTGTTCCACTATGGAAATAAAGTTCTTTTTCCTGAGACTGGGACCCTAGACAATGACCTGGACTCGAGTTTGAGAAAAGCAACAGAGTCCTGTCTCAGGGATAGCAAAGAGACCTCTGCAATCTCCCCTGACCCCTTTTGTATCTGAGGGCTGAGTGCTCTGGAAGCAGCTGTTGGGTGATTCACTGAAGGTTGGCTCCCCAGACCTATTCTTGGTTCCCAGGTCTGGGTCTGTGCTAATGTCTGTACTGGGATCCCCTCTCACTCTGGTAAGTTTTCATGCTGAGCTTCCCAATTGTCCTTGGCAATTCCTGGGCTGAAAGGTCTGGAAACCATTTCAGCTTTCTTGGACCCAGGCATCTTCAGGGACCCAGGCACTCCCAGGGACCTAGATGCCCTACAGGCTATTCCTGGATTCCTGAATCCATTTCATTCTGGCTTGACTGGCCTGCACTGCAGGTCCTTTCTAACCCTGATGTAACAGACTTTTCACACAGATATTCCAAGTTGTCTTGGGCTAGAAAGTTTTTTTTCACTGTCTTTTTGTGGATTCTACCACTCTAGAATTTGGTTAGAGTCATTATTTAAAGGTATTTGAAGTGGTTTGAGAGAGAACTTGTGGGAGTTCCTGCCTCCACTCTGCCATTTTGGCTCTGTCCTCCTAGCTTGTACTTTTTGACCTGGATAGTACATAGCAAAAATAGGAGAATAAAATATAAAGAAATCAGCATGTGAATGTACTGGAAAGTGCTACCTCATGTAGAGTAGGTACAGAAAAATCTGTGGAGGTTTCCCTGAAAGCCTGTGAATGTTTAGGGAAGACTCCCTAGAGGGAGGATCAAAGAAGCCTGAGCCACTCATCAGAACAGGATCTAACTCAGTCCTTAAATCTTTACCTAAATTCTTCTGCCTCCTTATCTGCCCAGTGGGAAAACCTTGGAGGGATTTTCTCCCAACTGGTGAATCCTTCCCAAGGGACACCATTTTCGGAAGGGTTCCATGTTTTCCTTCCTTCCTTCCTTCCTTCCTTCCTTCCTTCCTTCCTTCCTTCCTTCCTTCCTTCCTTCCTTCCTTCCTTCCTTCCTTCCTTCCTTCCTTCCTCTTCCTTCTGCTTCCTTTCACTTCTTTTCTTTTCTTTTCATTTCTTTTTCTTTTCTTTTCATTTCTTTTCTTTTTCTTTTTCTTTCTCTCCTCTCCTCTCCTCTCCCCTCCCTTTACCTCCCCTGACTCCTCCTCTCCCTTCCTCTCCTATGTCATAAAGCCTTCCATGAGGCTCTCCTACTGGATATTACATTTCTTTCTCTTCAACACTTTTTAATTCTCTTACAACACCTTCCCTAATCCTGTTTGTATTATAGTTAGTGGTATTCTTGCTTTATGTCCTATTAGGGATGATGGCGCTTGGACCTTAGTTTTTGCATCCCTTTGCACTTATAGAGCTAGCAGACCAAGTACAGAGCTTACAGACAGGAGTCACTAGATAAACATGTTAGTTTAAACCATTGGATGATCATATAAGCTTATTTTCTTTTCCACATTCTTGTGAGAGGCCTCAGAATAAACCACATTTCCAGCTACAGGATGTACTAAAAAAGGAGACAAAGTTTTCCAGAACATACTGGCCAAGGCTAATACCACTCCTTTTCTTTTGGTTTGGTTTTGTTTTTTTGCAAGGCAATGGGGTTAAGTGACTATTTGAATTCAGGTCCTCCTGACTCCAGGGCCTGTGCTCTATCCATTGCTTCAACTAGCTGCCTAATATCATATACTCTAAAGAGACTTCAGCGGTCATCTAATCCAAATCCCTTCCCAATGCATTTCTACAACTATCCTATACAAGTTATCATTAGCACTAGGGAAAACCTCTAGTGCTGGGGAGATTACTATTTACAATGAAGCATATTTCATTTTTAGACATCATTATTTACTGTTATACTCTGAAATCCAGTTAGATAGAATTTAGAATCACAATCACTTCCCCTTGACTCACCTTCACTTGCTTTTCCCTTCTAGGTACTCTGGAACTCAGAATAAACTGTGTCCTTAATTTAGGATTCCCTGTAAAGAAAACAAAATTGATCAAAAGATCTTGATCAAAAGCTTGGACTACTAATCATATTCCTCAGAATTCTCCTTACTTAATGATGATCGACCAAACTTAGGGAGAGAAGAGAGGTAGCACATGCTAAGCAAGTTAATCTACAGCAATTGTCTCTATCATCATCCCCATTGAAATCCAGAGAGAATCAAACTAGGACCCTGATTTCAAGAGCCTTGGAGCCTATCCCACAGACCACTGGTGCCTGCTTTGCCAACTGTATCATGGGACCTTTCCATCTGACTTGCAGGAAAAACCTTTATGTATTGTCTATGCCCATTAGAATATGAATTTCTTGAGTGCAGGGATACAAGCATTTATATCACAAGCAGTTAGCAAAATGATTTGCTTATATTAAATGTTTAATAAATGATTCTTTCATTCATTCATGATCAGTTCATTGATGTTGGGTGACTGAACCTTTAGTATCTACAAGGATTTAGCCTTGCTTGCCTCATGTTCCCTTTCTTCTCCTTTACTCTACTCACAGGACCCAAATCTTCAACCCTTGTCCAAAGGTGATGTCCTTATCTCACCTCACCCTTACCATACATTGGGCAGATGAATTTCACCAGACAGATTCTTGAAGATTCTAGATGGGAGAGGCCCTTTGGGAAACAGGAACACAAGCTTTGCCTTAGAACAGAAATGTAAGTGAATGTAAATAAATCATGGGTTGAGTCCTGGAAACAAAAATAATAGAAATGGTATTGAATTTTAGGGAAATCGAAGTCAAAAGGTCACTGAAAGTTCTGGGTAGTCTAAGAGGTTATATTTATTCCTTAGGACCACAGGCATCAATTACACAGGAAACACATGGGTTCTTCTAAGAGAGGAACAATAAGAGGTAATCAAAGAGGAAATACTCTTAAGTTGGGATGATTTGGGAACAAGATGAGTCCATGAATAAAAATGCCTCACTGATGGAATGGGTACTCTTAATAGTTAAAATATCTATTCTTTACATTATCATAGCAATTCTCAAAAGGAATTAATTCAGCATCTTTATTTGTCTTTGTCTGGGTTAGGCTATTTATAGAATCAATAAGAAAAACAGTCTATGCTACTTGGGATCTCATAACCTAAGAAGCCTTGACAAACAAAAGGTTAGAGGAATATAGGGAAATGAATAGCATAGGTCAAGCCTTTGAGTTATATAATCATATCAATATTAATTAGAACATCAGTATGTACAACTCATGCCTCCAATCATTTGGTTGGTTGTTGTGGTGCTCTTTCATACTGAAGGACTACTGGTATTTAGTATTCTTGCTTTATTATACATACACACATGCACAATCATATACACATGCTCAGACACATTTATGCACAAACACATACATGCACACACAAACACAGATCCCGCCTTTCAGCTTCTTTTTATGTATTGCCTTTCCCCATTACATTATGAACTTCTTCGGGCAGAGTATCTTTTAGCCTCTCTTTTCCCCAGCAATCATCACAAGGACTGGCATAGAGTGACATTGAAAAGCTTGTTGATGTCCAAACCATGAGAATCTCAGGGAAAGACTAGTCAGATAGGATAACAATTGACATTTCTGTAACACTTCAAAGTTTACAAAGCTCTTTACATCTAATTTCTGCTTCCCAACAACATTAGGCTTCTTGAGATTTGGGTTGGACTACATGGTCTCTGAAATCTCTCCCGTCTTTTCTGTGTTTCTGTGATTCTATGCCACTAGACACTTGCTAACTTAGCTAGAACACTGTGTCTAAAGATAAGGAAAGAGTGTCTTTCCTGGAAAATGAATTCTTTGGGGGTGGGGGGAAGAGACAGCTAGATGAGACCTTGGAGAGGTATTGGACTTGAAGTCTAAAAGACCTGAAATATTTAACTGTTCTCTTCCTCAGTTTCTTCATCTGTAAAATGGGGAAATAATAATAGCAATAACTTTCCTGGACTGGTGTGAGGACCAAATGAGATAATATTTGTAAGGAGCTTTGAAAACCTTAAAGCTATCTGGGGAACAGTATAGGTGATAATCTAAATTGCCTTGAATTGGATTAAGAAGCTGACAAGTGGGAATTTTAAAGAATAGAGTACAAAATTATAGGCATGGAATAGGTTTTTTTCCTCCCCCATCAAGAAATGTTGGAAGATAGAATTCCAAAGAATAGTTTCTAAAATAATTGATTTATAAAATTCTTTTGAAAATGTTCATTTCACATAGATTTATCAAAATCTACACCCTCATGTCAAATTACCTACCATTTTTAGGAAGGAGGAGGAGAGGGAGGGAAGGAAAATGTTTGGAACTCAAAATCTTGTTAAAATGAATGCTAAAAATTGTTTTGAAATTTAATGGGAAAAGACTACTATTAAAAATATCCTTGCACTCGTCTCCAGCTCATCTCTAATCTGTTCACTATTTTGGGGGAATGTCTTATATCTCCTAATGCTGTTGTCAGCTCCTTGTATTCAGAAGCCATACTTGAAGCCTCTTTGTATCTTACCATTCTGCCTCAAGCATTGAGAATGGTAGAATGAAGGAATTAAGACATACTTTTTTTTGGAGGTGCTTATATTGGCATGAAGAACAATGGCATAGGGTTGTAAAAAATATTATTAATTAATCCTGCAATTCTAGACCTCCTTTGTTCATTTTAGTTTTGATGACCACAGCTATAACTTGGCTGGTGCCCTGAGGTTTTCCTTCAGGTCACCAAAAATTAGATACTTCTGAGCATAACAATGTATTTCACTCCTTTCTTCTTACTTCCGCCAGTAGTTGTTTCCCAGATATGGGTTAGATTCACACTTATAGAACTTTTTAATTCTATGATTACATAATTTTTTATAAACCTCAGTTTCCTTACCTGTTAGATGGAACAAAAAATACTTAGAAATTCGTGATTGCTAATATTTTGATTCTAATGATGGATCTATATACCTACAATTACCCATCTGTACCTATTTGTATTCTGAGGAATGTTTAGTCTTGTAGACTAAAGCAATTCTTGTTTTAGTCCAGAATATATTTTCCTCAGTTTCCTCATCTGTAAAATTAACTAAAGAAGGAAATGACAATTTCTGCCAAGAAAATCCCAGATGGGGTTTTGAAAAGTAAGACACAATAACAGGAACAACAACAAAACACTGTCTTTGTTTAACTGTTATTGCACTGCTTGTGGGGATCTGTAAGAAATAAGAGCAGGGTCTTAATTCTGGAAGCCTTATCACTTCAGGGAGGGCCCAAGAAGCCAGGGAATCTGTCATGATACCATACTACCACACCAGAGAACAACCTGGATCCCCAGAGTTAGGATTTTCAATATTGTAATGTGCTATCTGTTCTGGATATGGCTTCCAACTGGGAAGAACCAATGTACCTCTGACTGAGATTATGAATGCCTTACTAGACTGTAGAAGTAATTCCCAGCATATTGTTTGGTCAGGGATAGATTGAAGGATGCTACACCTCCAAAGAGGGCTGAACTGGTCCTCATAATTTTACTCTTGTGAAAAAACCAATTTAGGGAGGGAGCTGATCCTCTCTGGGTGTCATATCAAAACTCTATACATTTTCCCACAATCATTTGTGTCTCAGAAATGTTGAAGATGAGAAGAGGAAGAGACACTGGAATTGAGAGAGATAAGGACAAGCATAAAAGGTGAGCTTTTCCTGCTGTGACTCCAGACCCTCTGACCCCAGGCTCCTGGGAAAGGGAAGGAGCCCTCTTCAGCCCTGATTTTTGTCTCCTTTGCTCTGCATCTAGCTTCCTTAGAATCCTCTCTTTAAAAATCTAAGGAAAGAATTTCCTAATTACTTTGACATCAACCCTGTTCCTTTCCTAATCTTCATCCTACTATTTTTCTCACCATTCCTTCTACCCCAAGGGCTCCCATGATTCCTCCTTGCTGCATATTCCCTGTTATTCCATAACAAATTGCAATTTTTAGAAGGTATGGGGACCATTAAATAAAGTTTTTTTCCTCCAATGTTCTGATTTTTGTGAAATCTTTGAAGACCAGTCCATATACTACTGAATCATCTCTAAAGGGATCCCTAGAAGCTAATTTTAAAAATTGATTGAGAATGAATAACATAGTATGTAATAAACAGGAAGAACCCTCTCCTTGCCACGGAAGAACCTGGGTTCAAATAACAGTGCCAATAATTATTCTTTTCTTTGACCATCAGCAATTTACCCTCTGTTCATCTAAATCTCAGTTTGCTCATTTGAAAAAAGGAGGTCTAGAAACAATTTGTAAAATAATGGTAATAACACTTCTACTTGTGTGACAGGGTTATAGTAAGTGGAAGTAATAGTTGTCCTTTGATCTTGAAGAAGACCATGCCATCAGGAAAGTGATGTTATGACATGCACATAAAATTGATTAAAGTGAGCCTAGTGACTGACATAGTAAGATCAGGATGGTTGATGATCAATGGGAGACCTTGACCTTTTCGAGTCAGGTGTTTCCCATATCACCAAGCCTTTTTGACAGTGTGATATTGTGAGGCAACAATGACAGTAGTGAAAAAGCTAATCCATTTCTTGATGACCTAATTTTATGGCAAAAAGTCTATGATAAAGTTAACCTGTCAGTTGATGATCAAGACTTTGGTAACCTGGGGTACTTTCTAATGGGTTATGGGAATAATGTCATTGGATCACTAGTAATCATTGTTTATGGTTGAAGCTATAACTATATTCTGATCATCTTTAAACCTCTGAATTTCGTTCTTTTTATATTTTCATTTATTTATTTTTTGAATTTTACAATTTTTTCCTCCTAATCTTGCTTCCCTCCCCCACCCCCCATAGAAGGCAGTCTATTAGTCTTTACATTGTTTCCATGCTATACATTGATCTAAATTGAATGTGTTGAGGGAGAAATCATATCCTTAAGAAATAAAATAAAATATAAGAGATAACAATTATACAATAATGTTTGTTTTTTAAATTAGAGGCAATAGTCTTTGGTCGTTGTTCAAATTCCACAATTCTTTCTCTGCATACAGTTGGTATTCTTAATCACAGATATCCCCAAATTATCCCTGATTGTTGGAATGAGCAAGTCTATTGGACTGATGGAATGAGCAAGTCCATTAAGATTGATCATCAACCCCATCTTGCTGTTATGGTGTATACTGTTCTTCTGGTTCTGCTCATCTTGCTCAGCATCAGTTCATACAAATCCTTCCAGGTTTCTCTGAATTCCCATCCCTCCTGGTTTCTAATAAAACATTAATGTTTCATAACATACATATGTCACAATTTGTTCAGCCATTACCCAATTGATGGATATTCACTCAATTTCCAATTCTTTGTCACCACAAACAGAGCTGCTATGAATATTTTTGTACAAGTGATGCTTTTACCTCTTTTTTATGATCTCTTCAGAGTATAGACCCAGTAGTGGTATTGCTGGATCAAAGGTTATGCACATTTTTATTCCCTTTCGGTGTAATTCCAAATTACTCTCCAGAAAGCATCCTCCAGAAAGGCTGAGTTCACAGCTCCACCAACAACGTATTAGTGTCCCAGATTTCCCACATCCCTTCTAACATTGATCATTGTCCTTTCTGGTCATATTGGCCAGTGTGAGAGGTGTGAGGTGGTACCTCAGAGATGCTTTAATTTGCATTTCTCTAATAATTAATGATTTAGACAATTTTTCATATGACTGTGGATTGCTTTGACTTCTTCGTCTGTAAATTGCCTCTGCATATCCTTTGACTGTCAGTTGGGCAATGGCTTGTTTTTTTTTTTTTAATTTGACTCAGTTCTTTGTATATTTTAGAAACGAATCCTTTGTCAGAAATACTAGTTGTAAAAATTGTTTCCCAGTTTACTACATTTCTTTTGATATTGGTTGCAGTGGTTTTGTCTGTGCAAAAGTTTTTTAATTTAATGTAATCAAAATTATCTGGTTTGTTTTTAATGATGTCTATCTCTTCCTTGGTCATAAACTGCTTCCCTTTCCATAGATCTGACAGGTAAACTATTCCTTGATCTCCTAGTGTGCTTATAATGTTATCTTTTATGTCTAAATCCTGTATCCATTTTGATCTTCTCTTGGTTTAGAGTGTGAGATGTTGGTCTAATCCAAGTTTCTGCCATACTAACTTCCAATTTTCCCAACAGTTTTTATCAAAGAGCAAGCTTTTATCCCAGAAGCTGGACTCTTTGTGTTTATCAAGTAGCAGATTACTATAATCATTTCCTGCTATTGAAGCTAGTCTACTCCACCGATCTACCACTCTATTTCTTAGCCAATACCAGACAGTTTTGATGACTGATGCTTTATAGTATAATTTTAGATCTGGTAGGGCTAAGCCACCTTCTTTTTCACTTTTTTTCATTAAATCACTGGAAATTATTGACTTTTTATTTCTCCATATGAATTTACTTACACTTTTTTCCTAACTCAAAGTAATTTTTTGCAATTTTGATTGGTAGGGCACTAGATAAGTAGTTTATGAATTTCATTCTTCATCAATGAAATCAATCTTGGCAAATGCTTTCACTCTAGTCCATCTTGAATTTCACTCTAGCAGAACAATACACATGCCCTTAGCCATCCCTCTTAATCATGACTCTGGTTCCAAAAATAAACAACAACAATAAAATGAACTGGAGTCCTAGTCCCTCATTCCTAGCTGGTGTCTGGTAACTCAGAACTACTTTGAACACTAATTTTTTTCAAAGAAAATGTTTCAGGCACCATTAAATGCATCAAGCTGAGAGGCAGGGGCTGGGACAGGCAGTTGCCTTGAAGTTGACTTCTAGCTCAATCCCAAGATCCAACTACAAACTTTTTATTTGTATCAACTTTAATATATGTTTATTGGAACTAGATTTACATTACCTGTTGGCACCAGACTTTCCCACCAACAGATCTTCATTAAAGGATTTAAAGTGTTCTTATTCCAACTAAAGGACCTTGAAATAGTCGTATATTGTTATTTTCCTAAATACTTCCCCAGGTCAGGAGCAGGCAATTTGCTCACCTGCAGCCTTACTTGGATATGGTAGTCATTAAATGTCAGAGGATGAGGTAAGCATGTTATTACTAAGGTGATGAAGAAAGGGATGTAACATTTACTTTTCATGGGTCTACAATGTAGAATGTTGTATTGTCAGCTGTACAGTAATGTCTCCCAGAGTCAGATTTTCTCAAGGTCAATATTTCAAACTTTGCCACTTCTTCAGGAGTTTTCCTGTGCCCTCCTTGTGCTTTTAAGAATGTGATGTCACCTGGGTCCTCAGCTATTGCACAGAAAGTACTAGAATTTGCCCTTCTTTAATTCCCCCAGAATTTAACAATTAGAAACCAATGAATCTATGAGACTACAAGATTCCATCAAGCAAAACAAACATGAAGTTCCTTTTAGAGAAAACAAATGATCTGGATAATAAATCTGGAAGTGACAATATATGAATCATTGGACTCCTAGAAAACCTAGATCAAAAAAAAAAAAGACCCTGGAAAACATTATGTAGGAAGTTATAAGTGAAAATTGTCCAAATCTTTTAGAACAAGATAAAAGCAATATAACCATTGAAAGAATATACAGAACCCTTCCAGAAAGAGACCCCAGGATAAAAACTCCAAGGGCTATTATAACCAAATTACATAACTCTCAAATAAAGGAGAGAATATTGTAAGCAGCGAAAAGAAAACAATTCAAATACAAAGAAAACACAATTAGACTCACATAGGACCTATCAGTTTCAACATTGAAGGATTGGAAGACCTAGAATACCATATATCAGAGAGCAGAAGACTTGGGGTTACAACCCAGAATGTACTACATTGCAAAATTCAACATATACTATTAGGGAAAAAGATGAATGTTCAACAAAACAGAAGACTTCCAAAATTTCCTGACACAAAGGTAAGTGAAAAAGGGAAGGAAAAAAATATTGATCAGGACCATCAAATTGTATACAACCCTAAAAGGGAAGTTATAACACTTCTGATTCTTTAGAACTTTACTTCTCTTAAGATAAATAAAGGGTTGAATAAAATTGAAGAGATTGGATTTAAAGGATATGGGTATAGTTGGGTCTTGTCTCTCCATTGAAGAGGCCCAAGATGACATCACTATGTTTGAGACAAAAAAGCCCTGATGAAAAGCAGAGGTGTTAACCTTAAACTTGTGTCTTGTTATCTATTGACCCACTTTAATTCAGCTGTGCTGACAAAAGCCTAGCACCTTATCTAATGAGGGCATCATAAAATGAATGGTCCTGAATCACTGTCTCTCATAACTTCCAATCATTTGTAAACTTCTCAGGTGAGACCTTCAGAACCTCCCAATACTTAGAGATCTTTAAGATTCTTGAACTTAATTTGATCAGGGTTTGACTTAATCCTTACTTCACTTAACTGGGGCTAAGTACCCTGAGTAGGGAGGGGGGGTAAAATGTGAGAGAAGAAAAGATTCTGCTTCACTTAATAAGGGGTTAAGTACCCTGAGTAGGGGAGAGGGGGGTAAGGTGTGAGAGAAAATAGGCCCTGGAAGGGTCTTGTATTTGGAGGGTACTTGAAAAGGGAGCAAGGTAAAAAATGATTAAAATTATAATTTTATCAAGCACTCAATCTGTGATAATATCTTGATAGTACTATGAGTTATCAAGCAATCAAATAATAAAACTGTGATTGATGATACCTGATTAATAGTAGTAGAGTGATAAATAACACCAGGGGTAGAGGCATAAAGATTTATAATTTTAGAGGGGAAAGAAGGGAAAGTGTGAATGCTGAGTAAATTCTTTTCAATAGATTTGACCAGATTGGGAATAAGATATATTCCCACTTGGGTTTAAAATCTATCCTAATCTATAGGTAAGGGAGGGGGGGCAGGGAAAGGGAAAAATAAAGGAAGAAGGGTCTGATAAAGGTCAGGCAAAGGTATAAGTGAAAATAAACTGAGAGTTAAATTTTAAAAGAAAAGTCAAAGAGGAAAGGAAGTAAAATTTTGCTGAGGAGGAATACGAGGAAAGGATAGAGAAAAATTTAAAGGGAAAAGTTAGCAGAGAGGGAAATACAGAATTAGTAATATTAACTGTAAATGTGAATGGGATGGTGTCCCATAATATAGAAAAGGATAGCAGAATGGATTAAAAACTGGAGTCCTACAATATATTGTTTACAAGAAACACATTTGAAGCAGAGAGATACATACAGGGTAAAGGTAAAAGGTTGGAGCTGAAGTAAAAAATCAGGGGTAGTGATCCTGATCTCAGATAAAGTAAAAGCAAAAATCCATCTCATTAAAAGGCACAAGGAAGGAAACTACATCTTCTTAAAGGGCACCATTGGTAATGAGACTATATTATTACTAAACAAGTATGCTCCTAGTGATATTTCTTCCAAATTCCTAGAGGAAAAGATGAGTGAATTACAGGAAGACATAGACAGCAAAACTTTAATAATGGGGACCTCAATCTCCTCTCTCAGATATAGATAAATCTAACCACAAAATAAACAAGAAGGAAGTTAAGAAGGTGAATGAAATCTTAGAAAACTTAGATATGATAGAGCTCTGGAGAAAACAATGGGGAGAGAAAAGATTATATATTTTTCTTGGCAGTATATGTAAACTGTACCAAAATTGACCATGTACTATGGTCAATCAAATACAGGAAGGCAGAAATAAGCAATACACACTTCTTAGACCATGATGCAATAAAAGTTACATGTAATAAAGGGTCATGAAAAGATAAACCAAAATTGAAAACTAAATAACTTAATTTTAAATAATGAGTGAATCAAACAGCAAATAATAGAAAACATCAATAATTATATTCAAGAAAATGATACTAATGATATATCATACCAAAATTTATGGGATGCAACCCAGGCAGTTTTGAGGAGGAACTTTATATCTATAAATGCCTATATGAATAAAATAGAGAAAGAAGAGATCAGTGAATTGGGTATGCAACTAGCCTAGAAAAAGAACAAATTAAAGATCTCCAATTGAATACCAAATTAGAAATTCTGAAAATCAAGGGAGATTTAATAAAATTGAAAGCAAAGAAACCATTGATCATAAATAAAACTAAGAGATGGTTTTATGAAAAAGCCAATAAAATAGACAAACCTTGGATTAATCTGATTGAAAAAAGGAAAAATATAACCAAATTACCAGTATTAAAAACAAAAAGGGTGAACTAATGAGTAGGAAATTAAAGAGATAATTCAGGCTAATTTGCTGAACTGTATGCCAATAAATTGGATAACCAGCATGAAATGGATGAACATTTACAAAAATACAAATTGCCCAGATTAATAGAAGAGGAAATAAATTACTTAAATATCCCCATTTCAGAAAAAAAGAAATCGAAGAAACCATCAATATACTCCCTAAGGAAAAATCTCCAGGTCCAGATGGATTTACAAGTGAATTCTACCAAACATTTAAGGAGCAATTAATTCTTATTCTACATAAACTGTTTAAAAAATAGGAGAAGCAATTCTGTAAACTCCTTTTATAACACCAACATGATGCTGTTTCTTAAACCAGGAAGAACCAAAACAGAAAGAAAATTATAGACCTATCTCCCTAAAGAATATTGATACAAAAATCTTAAATAAATTTTAGCAAGAAGACTACAAGTTATTACTAGGATAATACACCACGATCAGGTAGGATTTATACCAGGTAGGCAGGGATGGTTCAATATTAGGAAAACACTCAACATCATTGTACACATCAATAGCAAAACCAACAGAAATCATAAGATTATCTCAATAGATGTTGAAAAAGCCTTTGATAAAAATACAATACCCATTCCTATTAAAAACACTAGAAAGTTTAGGAATAAATGGAGTTTTCCTTAAAATAATCAATAGTATCTATCTAAAGCCATCAACAAATATTATATATATTGGGAATAAACTTTAAGCATTTCCAATAAAATCAGGGGTTAAACAAGGATGCCCATTATCACCATTACTATTCAATATAGTATTCGAAATGCTAGCTGTGGCAATAAGAGAAGAAAAAGAGATTGAAGGAATCAGAATTGTCAATGAGGAATTCACTCTTTGCAGCTAATATGCTGGTATATTTAGAGAACCTAAGAAAACCATCTAAAAAAACTCCTTGAAACAATTAACAAATTCAGCAAAGTAGCAGGATATAAAATAAACCTACATAAATCATCAGCATATATGAACAACAAAACCCAAGAGCAAGAGATAGAGAAATTCCATTCCTTTTAGGTTATTGTTGTTGTTGTTCTTTTGCAAGGCAAACGGGGTTAAGTGACTTTCCCAAGGTCACCCAGCTAGGTAATTATTAAGTGTCTGAGGCTGGATTTGAACTCAGGTACTCCTGACTCCAAGACCAGTGCTCTATCCACTGTGCAACCTAGCCACCCCAGAGAAATTCCATTTCAAGTAATCATAGACAACATTAAATATCTGGGAATCTACCTCCCAAGACAAACCCAGAAACTATACAAACACAATTTTAAAGCACTTCTCACCCAAATAAAGTCAGATCTAAATAATTGGAAAAATGTCAATTGTTAATGGTTAGGTTGAGCTAATATAATAAAAATGACAAGTCTACCCAAATTAAAATACTTATTCAGTGCCATACCAACCAAACTACCAAATAACTACTTTACTGAGCTAGAAAACATAGTAACACAATTCATGTGGAGCAATAAAGAGGCAAGAATAGCAAGGGGACTAATGGAAAAAAATATAAAGGAAGGTGGCCTAGCTCTTCCAGATCTAAAACTATACTGTAAAGTGGCAGTCATCAAAACTGGTTAAAAAAATAGAGTACTCAATAAATCAGTGGATTTGGATAGGATCAAAAGAAACTGCAGTAAATGACTACAACAATCTACTGTTTGACAAACCCAAAGCCATCAGCTTCTGCCATAAGAACTTACTATTTGGCAAAAATTGTTGGGGAAACTGGAAAATAGCATGGCAAAAACTAGGCATAGACCCACATCTCACATTCTAGACCAAAATAAAGTCAAAATAGGTACAGGATTTAGACATAAAGGGCGACACCATAGATAAATTAATAGACCAAGAAATACTCTACCAATCAGATCAAAGGAAAGGGGACAAATTTTTGACCAAACAAGAATTAGAGTACATCATAAACTGCAAAATGAATGATTTTGACTTTATTAAATTAAAAAGTTTTTGCACTAATAAAATCATTGCTGCCAAAATTAGAAGGAAAGCAGCATGCTAGGAAGCAATCTTCACAGCTAGGAGAAATAAGAAAGGTTTCATTTCTAAAATATATAGAGAATTGCATCAAATATATAAGGTTACAAGTCATTCCACAATTGATAAATGGTCAAAGGATATGAATAGATAGTTTTCTAATGAAATTATAATAATTATATACATAATGATATGAAAATATACATCTAGACTATATACATAATTATATGAAAAACGCTTCAAATCAGTACTGATTAGGGAAATGCAAATTAAAACAATGAGATTACCCATCAGATTGGCCAAGATGAAAAAAATAGAAAATGATCAATGTTGAAGAGCTTGTGAGAGGATTGGGACAATAATGCATTGCTGGTGGAGTTGTGAATGGATCCAACCTTTCTGGAGAGCAATATGGAACTATGCCCAAAGAGTAATAAAACTGTTCATATCCTTTGACCCAGCAATTCCAGTTCTAGGCCTATATCCAAAAGAAATCATAAAAATTCAGAAAAGTTCCATATGTTCCAAAATATTCATAGCAATTCTTTTTTGTAGTGGCAAAGAATTGGAAATTGAAGAAATGCCCATCAATTGGGGAATGGCTAAATAAGTTATGGTACATGAATACTATGGAATACTATTGTTCTATAAGAAACCATAAATGCTCAAACTCTAAAGAAGCCTGGAATGAGTTACTGCGAAGGGAGCAGAACCAAGAGAACAACGTACACATTAACAACATTGTGAAATGATCAACCTTGATGGAAGCAGCTCCTTTCAGCAGTTCAGAGAATTAGGTCAACCATTTTAGAATGGTTATGAACAATGTATCCCAATCCAGATAAAGGAAACAAAAAACAGCCCTCCAGAAACTAATGAACATTTTATAAAAATTATCTCTTATGTATATTTTCCCTCTTAAACCTAATTCCTCACATACTAACCTATAAACATGTTTATCAAAAATATGTATGTACCATGCTAACTTGACCGTTCATTTCTGAGGGGAGGGGAGTGGGAAAGGAGGGTGGAAGGCAATTTCGTAACTTAAAAATATACATGTGCATATAGTTGAAAAAATCAAAATCAAAAATAAATATGTTTTAAAAAATTAAAAAAAATTCATGTTAATGACACCAGACCACTGCAGGCTTTGATATTTGGAAGTAGGTCAACAGTTTAAAAAAATTGAAGGGGAAAAACAGTCTGGTCTAGATGTAATAATATTGAATTTCAAGTCATAGTATAGTAATAGTACTTATATATGTTTGGGACAAGACCCTTTTCCATTCTAGGCCTCGATTTCCTTATCTGAAAAATGAGAGGGCTAGACCATATAATCCCTAGAATCCCTTAAAAATCCCATGATTTTGACTTTTAGTTGACTCAGGAAATATATATATTTCTGACCCATGAACTTTTACATTTTATCTAGTCTAAGTGTCCCATTCCCCAGCTCCCAGGAATAGAGCAACAGATTCCTTCTTGGGCAGCTTTGGGGTATTTCCCTGAAAGTTTGGATGGGTAGATCATTCTGTTTAAAGGATATGGAAGAACAGTAAATGCAAACAAATTTCAGCCGTTCCTAAAGCTGCATCTCCTTATGACTGACTATATGATAGGACAACCTAAGCCTTGGAAACCTTGAGGTAGGAATGGAAATGCTGCCTGCACCTCCCTCTCTCTCTTTATAAAAAATCTCTTCATTTCTGTTTTACTCCCAATGCCACATTCACTGGGTAATTCATCTCTGTAGTAGAGCTGTCATACCCATTGCCAGAGGAATAATGTGGAGTGGTACAGGAGCAGCCAAATAGTACCAGTGGGTAGAGTATAAGACTTGCATCCAGACACCTGAGTTCAAATTTGACTTTAGACACTTCTTAACTATGTAATCCTGGACAAGTCATGACTTCTTTTTGTCTTAGTTTTCTCTTCTGTGAAACAGGGATAAGAATAGCACCTATCTCCCATTGGGTGGATTAGCAGAGATAATATTTATAAGTGTTTAGCACAGTGCCTTGAATGTAATAGGTCCAATATAAAAATTAGTTCTTCTTCTTCTTCTTCTTCTTCTTCTTCTTCTTCATGGAAATAGCACAAATGAGGTCTCAAAATGCATGTTGGCATTTACTCAGCTTCCCTCTTTTTTAACCCTAAACTTTTTAGATCTTTCTCTCTCTCTGACATGTAGTCCTGACTTTGATGTTAACTAGATGACTCCGTTTCCACACTGTGACACCCCAAATTTTATATAAATGTTCATTTCCTTCTCTTTTCCTGTTTCTTTTCTGTATACTTTGCTCTGTTTCAATTCATACAAATCTATTCAGATTTCTTTGAAACCATCTCTCTGATAATTTCTTATATCACAAGTCCAGTCTCTTTTCATGATAGCTATATGAATGCAATTTCCATATAAGCTCAGATATCCTCATAGTACATAAAATTCTAGATAAGACCCTCTATATTCCTCCTCCTTAGTTAATCTTGACTTAGAGAACATTCCATTCTAAATGAATTAAAATGGATAGGAGAAATTGATTATTTCTTTTTCAGTTTTAAATTCTTGAATTCAGGAAGGCTTCAATGTAATTTTCTTTTTTTAAAGGTTTTTGCAAGGCAAATGGGGTTAAGTGGCTTGCCCAAGGCCACACAGCTAGGTAATTATTAAGTGTCTGAGACTGAATTTGAACCCTGGCATTCTTGACTCCAGGGCTGGTGCTTTATCCACTGCACCACCTAGCCTCCCCTTAATGTAATTTTCTTAATGAAATGGCTATAATTTACAAGTTCTAGATCAGAGTATGCACAGTTTTATTGCCTTTTGGGCATAGTTCCAAAGTCTTCTCTAGAAAGGTTGGATTAGTTCACAACTCCACCAACAGTTCATTAGTATCCCAGTTTTCCCACATCCTCTCCAACATGAATCATTTTCCTTTTGTCATCTTAGCTAGTCTGATAGGTGTGATGTGGTACCTCAGAGTTGTTTTAATTTGTGTTTATTTAATCAATAATGATTTGGAGCACTTTTTCACATGATTGTAGATTTATTTAATTTTTTCTTCTGAAAACTCTCTTCATATCCTTTGACTATTTATAACTGGAGAATGAGTTCTATTCTTATAAATTTGATTCAGTTCTCCATATATTTTAGAAATGAATCATTTATTAGAAATGCTAGCTGTAAAAATTGTTATATAAACAATAATTTAATAAAATAGTTAATTTTAAATACCAATTTTAAGGACAGATGATAAAACATACCTCTCTCCTTTCAGCTGAGGTGGGAGACTATAGGCCCAGGGTGTTGAATATACAATCATATACTATATATCTATTGGTTTTGTTTAACTGTTCTTTGTATAAGGGAAATGTCAATGCTAGGTATGGAGGAGGGTAAGGTTATATCTAGAAATGAATTTTAAAGACATAAGTAAAACCTTTTTTAATCATACAATTATATTACACATGCAGTGTATTTGTTTGTGTTGTGTGGTTTGACATATAATGTCCATGTGAATCTTCTAATTGTAGTTTGAAGAGATATGAATAGATATCTCTAGGGTTTCTATCACCCATTCTTCTCTAAGAGAGAGACTGATGCCTTCTAATCCAGGAGACTGGGACTAGGATTATAATCTATTCCCCCCCCTTCCCTATGCCCATCCCCTTAGAAGGTTCCCCACACCTCCTAAATATTGTTAATTTAGGGAAAATAATTTTAAAATTCAAGTTGAGCTCCTGATCTCTATCCCTTGGCAGGAAAGCTGTGGTACTTTGTATACTCAGCTATATTCAAAGCTTGATTCCCTTCCCAACAAATATCAGTTCCACAACAAATACACATAACAATTAGCAAATAAATTCACTCATCCAAACTGATGGAAAACCAAAGTCAGAAAATTTACCTATGAGAATATATACCAACAACTCTCAAGAATGAAAGAGTTATCCTTTTGGGACTGAGAAATCTCAGTATTTGTGAGACTAGGTAGAGCAAGAGAGTGAGAGAGAGAGAGAGAGAGAGAGAGAGAGAGAGAGAGAGAGAGAGCAAGAGAGAACAAGAGGAGAGGGAGAGAAACAGACACACAGAGAGAAACAGATAGAGAGATATAGAGAACAGAGTGACAGAGAGACAAAGAGACATAGAGACAGAGAGACAGAGTCAGAGACAGAGAGAGACAGAGACAGAGAGTGTCTCAGATTTCATCTTAGGGAAAGTTCTCAACTTTTCTAATGTTGTAAACTGGGATAGGGGCATGATCAAGCTGCCATATCCTCTACATGTTATGTTCTTCCCAGAGTCTTTTTCTCTCTTCAGGAGTTCTATTCTTCCATGCTCTCACAAATTTTGCTCCTCAGGTAAGCTCAGAACATTGAATAATCAGTCTTTATCTTTGAGGAAAGTTTTATGTAAATAGACATTGTGACCAGGGTTACATAATGATAGGTAACTGAATGTGAATTAAATCCATTAACCAATCTTGGATCCAGAGGACATATGATGGAATACACTGCTCTATTATTAGGATGGTAAGAGGTGAGAATATTTTGTTAATTATCAGATATTATTTATTGTATTGGTTGGTTTTGCTGAAGAGCGTTTCTTAATTACAAGGAAAGATGGTAAATGGTTGGGGATAATATTAGGAAATTTATGGTGTATAGGTGGATTGGTGGGGCAGTGACTTGAGTGCTTGGCTTAGAATTACCAAGAACTGAGTTCAAATATGACTTCAGACACTATGTGACCCAGGGCAAGTCATTTAACTGTTTTTTTTGTCTCAATTACTTATCTATAAAGTGAGGACACATTGGAGAAGCAAATTTCAAGCCACTCGTGTATTTGCCAGGAAAACTCCATATCCAAGTCCATGGAATTACAAAGAGTTGGATATGAACAACTGCAAAAAGTAGAGGAAAGAAGATGAGCATTTATATAGCAATGAGCTTTACAAATATTTTCTCAGTAGACCCTCGCAATTACTCTGCTTGGTAGGTACCCCCATTTTATTATCCCCATTTTACAGTTGAGAAAACTGAGACATAATAGAGGTTAAGTCACTTGCCCAGGATCACACAGCTAGTAAGTGTCTGATGCTATATTTGAATTCAAGTCTTCCTTTTCCCAGATCTAGCACACTTTGTCACCCAGCTGCCTTGTTGTTGTGAAAGATAAAAATAAAAGATGTAGTAAAATGTCTAGGCAGCTGGGTGGGACAGTGGATAGAGTGTTGGACTTGGAGTCAGGGAGACCAGAGTTCAAAACTCGCCTTAGACACTTCCTAGTTGTGTGACTCTGGACAAAAAACTCTCCTAGCCTCAGTATAGCCATGTGTAAGATGGGAGCAATAATACCATCTACCTCCCAAGGTTGATGGAGGACCAATTGAGACAATATATTTAAAGCACTATGAAAATCTTTTTTTTTTTTCTTTTAGGTTTTTGCAAGGTAATGGTGTTAAGTGGCTTGCCCAAGGTCACACAGCTAGGTAATTATTAAGATCTTCCTGACTCCAGGGCTGGTGCTCTACCTACAGCATTATGAAAATCTTAAAGAACTATATAAATGCTAGTTGTTATTAGAAAAAATGTGAAAAATAAAACAGTACCTAGAGATTTGGGTCTGAATTCTAGTTTTTAATTCTCTGCAAAAAAGGGATAATAAGGAATGCTCAATTCCATTATTTCCTATTATGAGAAGGGAAACTTGTAAAATCTTAAAGTTCTGTAAAAATGTGAGTGATTATTTTGGGTAATAAATAATAAGATGAAATAAACACACACTGCTAGAAGACTGTAGGCCTTCCTGTTTTGTTTCATCCAAGTGAGGGAAAGAAGTTCAGTATTGTCTCTGTGTTGTCCAGGTGATAACAGAGGCCTGGGAGGAAAAACTTCTCTCAATTTGCCCCTAATTCTTCAGGTCTTCCTGCCCTACTGTTTTTCCTTCCGTTTCCACGTCTCTACAAAGAGATGAGAAGCTCTTGACCTCCCTAGGGAGCTCATGTTTGTCGGGCTCAGGGCTGAAGTTAGATGTTCTCATAGTTGCCTGTGTCATCTTCCTGTGTCTTGTCTGTAACCTCAGTTACACTGACTCTCTCCTCCAGAGGTGATTGTGCCTTCACTTCAGTGTACACAATGGAGAAATCCTGAGAGAGAAAGCATATGGATGAAGAGCTAGAAGGGAGGGAGGGAGAAAGGGAAGTGGGGGGGGGGCGGGAGAGAGAGAGAGAGAGAGAGACAGAGAGAGAGAGAGAGAGAGAGAGAGAGAGAGAGAGAGAGAGAGAGAGAGAGAGAGAGAGAGAGAAGAGACAAAGAAGAAGGAAGAGGAAGAAGAAGAAGAAGGAAGGAGGGAGAAGGAGAAGAGAACAGAGAAAGGGGAAAGGTAGAGAATGGGGGAATAAAGATCATTCACCTGGGAGGATGGTAGCATTGATGCAAGGTAATTCGATGCAAAGTCATCTGTGGGGGAAAAGGCAAATGTTCTAGGCAATTATTCCATTTAAAGACTGGCTCTCAGAACTGTAATATCTTCATGTTATTATACATAATCTGAGCTGAAAAGTCAATTGGTCCAAGCTGCACCTGAAGAAGAGTACTATTCTGCAGCCTTCTGATGGCTGTTTATCACATCTTTGTTTTTAAAAACTTCTAGTAATGGAGAACTCACTACACCTCATATAGTCAATTCATTTCAACATTGCTTAAGAGCTTATATGAATCAGGCATTGTGCCAGGTACTGGACCTTAAAAGAAAAGAAAAGAAATGATAAAGTTCCTGCCCTCAAGGAGTTTATATTTTTACTAATATTAAGGAAATACCCTAATGCACTGCTCTATATACATTAGGTGACCAATAAATGCTTATTGCTATTGTTAGCGGGGGTGTGCCCAAGATTAGCTGATCAAGGCAAACTCCTTGTTAATTTAGGCAATTTCTGGTATCCAGGTTGCCTTCATTGCTAGAATTTATTTAGCACTTAGGGTTCAAAGTCCAAATCTCCTTGTTCCTACCTATGTGACTGATCTTGAGTGTAGCTCTTAACTCAAACTCATTTTCTTCATCCAAAAAAATGGGGGAAACATCTAGATGACCTTTAACATCCTATCTTGATATAAACACATTATCTCCTAGGAAGGGAACTGTACATCAGAGGTTCTCTAATTCCTGTCCCAATTTGGGCCTTGGTGAGAGTTCAACCACTATTTGTTCCTAGATTGGTAGGAAACTAGGAAAGGAAAAATAATTTGGGAAAATAAAAAGTGAATTTCCTTCTCATCTCTCTCAGCCCTCAACTCTCCCCCAGGCCAAGGAAGATTTTTTTAACCTACCTTGTTTTATTTGAATTAAAGAGGATTTGTCAATACATGACCCAGAAAGCTAGTGAAATGGCTGCATTTTAAGATAAATTACAAGAGATTTAGTGAAGAAGGAACCCTTTTGGGGCACAAACTCTGCCATTTATCTGCAAGATATTTTCCTTATTGTTCTCATTTTGTCACAAGTAAACAACAATGAAAAGTTATCATTCAGCCAAATCCATCAGTATATAAATATGTTTATCAATTAATCAGCAAGTATCCATTTTGTGCTTAGAGCTGAGGATGGAAAGACAAAAAAAGAATGTTCTCTCAAGGAGACCATCAGGGCTATTCTACTGAACAGGTTGTCTGCAGAGAAGGGACAGCAGTAGGACGGACAAGAAATTCTGGGGCTGGGTAGGAGGGGCCTAACATGAATTGGAATAGGTCACATGCAATAGGATAGGACAGAACTCAAGAAGCAGTTCTCATTATCTCACCTGCATCTTCTTTTTTTTGCTGCAACATCTCGACCTCAGAATACATTATATCCCTGATGACTGGATTCACTGCAAGTTCTGGTTCTGCAAATACTGGGTGGTGTGTTCTAGACATCTGACCTAGGTCTGTAGATGGCCCAAAGTGGAGAATGTGGGCAGGTCAAAAGATGTGCCAGAAGTTAAGATGAAGTCCTTCCCCCCTCCATTTTGCAAAGGAAGAAACTGAATTCAGAGAGAATAACTAATTTGATCACATTTGCAGAGGTGAAATTCAAATTCAAATCTCTCTTGATTTCCAGTGTATCACCATTTCCTTTAAGTCTGGCTGCTTCACTGGCTTAGGAAAACCTGGGACAATTTCTAGGTAAAACAAACAAGATAGTTTGTGTTCCCTTCTCCTATCCCTCTCTTAATTGCTTGAGCTCAGGCCTGGAGCCTTTGCTCAATGAAGAGGTCCTTACCATTGACATATGTTGGCTCTAGCTCCATTTGGATAGGTTCTTGGGATCTTGGAATTGCAGGATCCCTGTGAAATACACACACGTACACATCTTATTTCCTGGCATAATAGCAGCATTAATTATACATCAATGAGATCATCAAGGAGACAACCCTGAAAGAAGTGTTAAGTGTGGTGACACCGAATTTCAGCGAAATCAGTAACTGAAAGATATAGAGAACTTTGTGTGATTCATGGGATTCTACCTCTCATAAATCTGTCCTTAGGTGGTTTGGAAAGGACGTTTTTAGGAGATGCAATTGAATAGTAGGATGTTGTAATGATGGCAGCCTGGGGACAGAATTAGAGGGTGATAGTAGTCACTTAGTCACAGATTACTGCTTTATCCTATTCACTTCATTCAGTTGATCACTTCATAAGGCAGTGTCTTTGTGGTTGTCCTCATCCTTCACCCCTCCTTCCTCTGCCTATTTCTCTCTTCCCCCCCCTTTTCCTCTCTCCTCCCCTCTTCTTCACTTTCTTTCCCTCCCATCCCTTCTTTTCTTCTCTTCTTCCTCACTTTTCTTCTCTTCTCCCCCTTTCCCTTTCCCCAAAGGCATAAATTATTGCTTAGGTTACAATATAAAAACCCAGTTAGATGAGTGAAGTATCTTCTCCTAAGGACCAAGATGCTGCCATGCAAAGATTTAATCAAGTGGACAAACAATTAAACATTTTAGTTAAGTAAAGAAATCATAACATATCAGTCCTAGGGATAAGTAGAATTTTCTATTTGGTGAGTGATTTTTCTTTAGGTGTCCTGAAACATATAGGACAGCTAATGGATAGAACACTGATTCTGGAGGTAGGAAAACTCCTCTTCCTGATTTCAAAACTAGCTTCAGACTCCAACTACTTTATGACCCTGAACAATTCACTTAACCTTGACTGCCTCAGTTTCCTCATCCATAAATTAACTAGAGAAGGAAATGGCAAAAGCACTCCAGTATCTTTGCCATGAGAAACCCAACTGGGATCACAAAGAGTCAGATATGACAAAAATGATTGAACAACAACAACAACAACAACAAATCCCAAAGAATGTGAAATCAGGAAATGGATTGGTTTAGGCTCAAGAATAAAGAGCATTTTCCATGTTCCTATATTGTAGGCCTCTAGCAAACATCAAGAAGCCAACCACAGTAAGAACTGAGAACTTGCCTGGAGAATCCAAGAGCAAAACTTTCTCCTGCAAAGGAAAGGAAGATTAATGTCAAAAAAATAAGAAAGAATTAAGCATCTACTATAACTCAGACACTATTCTAGATACTAGGAATGTGAAGACAAAAACAAGGATCTATACACCTTGCCTTCAAAGAACTTGCCTTCTATTGGGGTATGTCAGTAGAGCAAGTGAAGCTCCGCATCAATTTTAAAGCATGGACTGAACCTTTTGTCTTTTCTTGTGCTAAGGTCAACCAAGAGGACACAGAGTAAGGGAACAGGCATGATTCTTACCTGCTAGAATTTCTCTTCTTGGAATTCAAATGAATCCCTTAGAAGTCACTGTGGATTTTCCCATAATACCCCGAGATGTTGATTGTTCTGACAGACATAAATTAACATTTAACCAAAGTTGGAAGCCCCCAACTATCCATAAAGCCCTGTGCTAAACCTTGCCAGAGGATACAAAGTACTGGTCTCAGCACTCAAGGAACTTGTGAAATTTGTAGAATTGTGGGTTTATAGATTTAGTTCTGGAAGAAACCCTGGACATCAACTAATTAATTTCCCTAGCCTTATAGGGGAGAAATCATTAAGAATTGAACTGGAGTCTTGCTACAGATACTTAATATACTGTGTTGTTTCATGTAAATCACTTAATTTCTCTCTGTAAAAGTAGAGATAATAACACCTATTATCAAATGAGATATTATGCATAAAGTTCTTTGAAATAATTAATCTGTCATATATGTATAAGTGTATATAATTTTGTAGGACTTAAATGTCAGTCGCTATTTTTATGATTAGCTATGATTATGCTATTGTTGTGGACTTTGTACAGAAATATGGGTTAACTAATACTTCAATTAAGAACTTTTGTTGTGAAACCCTATATACAAACCAGATTCTGATGTTTTCAGGTGAAACTCTGAGTTGGAGAAATAGTCAAAGGGATTACAGAGAAGTTCAAAGATTGAACCTAGTTCATGCATAATCAGAGTTTCAGGTCTGAACCAGAGATTACATGGTAGTTTTCAAAATATGTATTGTATAAAACTGGTATTTGGTTTGGAAAGTTTTCATCAACCACTCCAAGGACTACCTAAACTTGCCCCTTCTTCCTTGTTCTACCCTCTTGTTTAGTGGACCCAGAGAACACAAGTATATTCTCCACAGATTCTCATACATCAGAAGAGATGGGAATAGATGTTTCTTAGTTTCTACTTGGGAATAGAGATAAAATCTTGGTCATTTGAGACTTAGTCCAGGGACTATGACTTGATCCTTGATGCTTTATATTCAGTTGTGTCTGACTCTTTGTGACCTTAGTTTGGGTTTTCTTGGCAAAGATACTGGAGCAGTGTGACATTTCCTTCCCCAGCTCATTTTATAGATGAGAAAATTGAGGCAAATAGTTAAGTGATTTGCCTTAGGTTCACATAGCCAGTAAATGTCTGAGGCCAGATTTGAACTCAGGAAGAGGAATCTTCCTGATTCCAATGCCAACACTCTATCCATTGAGACACTAGCTGGATTCTGAATTGAAGGATTTTGGGAGAAAATGGGTCAGAAGAGGATTCCCTTCTTAAGTCTCAAATGTCTAGACTCCTAGGAATAGCATTTGGATCTGGGGTTGGGGTGTCAGCATATGAGTCAGAATCATCTCATGGCATGTTTTTAGACTGAGAAATTAGCTAGATACCTATGAACAGTCAGCAAGCATTTATTAAGCAGCTGCCATTGTGCCAAGGCCATGTAGGTATTCAATAAAAGTTGATTGATTGATTGATTGCTCTGCATGTTGGGTTAAGCCCTAGGGATAAAGAGAAATGCAAGAAAAAGACCCTGTCCTTAAGGATTTCACAGGGGAGGCAATTAGACATACATGAGCTACTGACAGAGCAGAAGGTAGGACAAGAAGGTGAGGAGGGACTGAATTTCAGACCAGGGTAACAACAATCAATATACAGACTTGAAGATAGGGGATGAATGGAGTGCCATTTGTGGAACAGGAATTAGGTAAGAATAGCTGGATCACAGAGTATATGGAGGGGAGTAAGGTTTAGAAGACTGGGAAGGTAGGAAGGAGCTGAATCAGGAAGTGGTTAAATGCTAGACATAGAACTTTATATTTGATGCTTAGGGAGACAGGGAGACACTGAAGTTTGTTGAGAAGGTGGAAAGGGAGAAAGAACCCAACCATAGACAGTTACTATGAAAATAGAGAAGACTGGAGTTAGTCTTTAGAGAGAGAGATGCTGAAACAAAGTCTCTCCTACCCCAAAGAATAATGTGAAATGACTACCTGCTCAAAAAGAATTCGTAGAAGAGCTCAACAAAGACTTTAAAAATCAAAAAAGAGAGACTGAGGAAAAACTAAAAAGAAAATAAGAATACTCCATGAAAAAAACAAGAAAATTATGAAAAGGAAGTAAACCAGTGATCCAGAATCCTAGGGAGAAAAATGACTCTTTGAAAATTCAAACGGGGTGGGGGGGGACAGCTAGATGGGGATAGAGCCTCATCCCTGGAGTCAGGAGGACCTGAGTTTAAATCAGGCCTCAGACACTTAAGAATTGCCTAGCTATGTGACCTTGGATGAGTCGCTCAACACCCATTGCCTTGCAAAAAAAAAAAACAACCCAAACAAAACCCCAAAATTCAAACTGGGCAAGGGGAACCAGTGAAGTTATAAGAGACCAAGAAATAATTAAACAATATATAAAGAATGAAAAAAATAGAAGAAGTGGTAAAACACTTCACAAGGGAAAAACAATAGATTTGGAGGACAGCTCAAGAAAAGAAAACAGGAATAATTGGATTACCTGAAAGCTAAAAATCAAAGATTCTTTCTCTAATTAGTAAAAGAATACAAAAAGTAAAGAAATTTGTTGGGCGGCTAGGTGGTGCAGTGGATAGAGCACCAGCCCTGAAGTCAGGAGTACCTGAGTTCAAATCTGACCTCAGACACTTAATAATTACCTAGATATATGGCCTTGGGCAAGCCACTAAACCCCATTTGCTTTGCAAAAAAAACCCTAAAAAAAGCAAAACAAAACAGAAAATTGTCCTGAAGTGGTAGAACAAAGAAGGGAAGTAGAAATGGAAAAAATTCACTGATCATCACCTGAAAGGGATCCTAGGAGGAAAATTGAAAAGAATATCATAGTTAAATTTCCCCAAACCACAGATTAAGGAGAAAATATTAGGAGCAACAAGAAAAAAATTCAAATATGGCAGAGCCACAATTAGAACTACATAAGACCTAGCAGCACCTTCTTTGAAAGACTGCAGGTTTTGAAACAAAACATATTGAAGAGCAAAAGAACTGGGATTCAGCTGAAAATATCATGCCCAGCAAAGTTAAGCACAATCCTGAAATGAAAAAAAGAACATTCACTGAATTGCCAGGATTTTATTTCAAAAAGATCTGATTTTAATTATTGAATGAAGAGAAATATAAGGTGAACATCAAAGACATTACAACTCAATAAGGACAAATAGTTTGCTTTCTACATGTAGAAATATAAACCATATGTCCAAGATTGTTATTAGTGATTAAGTAGTTAGAAGGAAAAATAAGGTAGGATGGGATTCTTAACAGTAAAACTGTGTAGGAAAAGATGAAAAATAGTTACTATCTCACACAAATAAGGTGTGAGAAGAAAAATTGAAAGATGAATTAGATGGGGAAGGAGAGTCAATAGTTCCTGAAACCTACCCTCATTGGGAATGGGTTAAGAGGGAACAATACATATATACACATACATACACACATGTAGATATTTGTATCTGGAGGATAATGAGTTAGAGGGTACGGGAATAGGATAAGAAGGTATATAGAAAGGTATATAGATCTATGGGGAGTATAGAAGGGTGTGTAGATCAACGGGGAGGGAGGTATAGAAGGATGTATAAGGGAGGAATTCTTTGAAGGATGGTTGATTAAGGAATAGGAGGACAATGTTTATACTTCGTTTTTGAAGAAGACCATGACATCAGGGAGGTGATGCCCTGACAAGTACTCAAATTGGATTTGAGTGAAGGGAGGCTGTGCTATGCCACCAATCTCACTTTCTCCTCCAGAGCTATCTGAGTTTGGTGGCCAGATATGAATCAGGACAACTGGACATGGCCCTGGATGTGAGACAGACAGGCACGGTTAAGTGACTTGTCCAAGGTCAAACAGCTAGTAGGTGTCAAGTGTCTGAGGTTGGATCCAAACCCCCACCTCCTGACTTCAAGGCCAGTGCTCTATCCACTGTGCCACCTAGCTGCCTCCATAGGTGGACAAAGTACCAAGTCAGAAGTAAAGTAGAAGAGTAAAGAAGGATTGTTGCTTTTGGGAAATATTATAAAAATGAGAGATATAAATAAATATATTAATGAATATGTTATGTGTATATGTTTCTATATATATGTGGATGTATGCAGATGTGTTTGTATGTAAGTATGAATATATAAGCATGTCTATATATGGGTGGATATATATATGTATACATCCATATATATCCATATATGAGTACATATATATATCAGTGTGTGTATATATATATGCCTATGTCTATATACATATAATATATATATATATATATATATATATATATATATATATATATATATATATATGGTCATGCCTAATCATAGTCTTCCTGGGTGGAAGAGGAAGAAAAAATAACAGTGTACAGCAGAGAACAGAAGAAAACTTACAAGGAAGTGAAGAAAAGATGGACAATTTTGAACATAGCATGCAATATTTATTATGCAGACATTCTTGAAAGAAAAATTTATTACTTTATATAATGAATCCTTTCATGTTTTTCTGCACCCATGACAACTTTAAAATTTTTTTATAAAATATAAGGGGCAGTTTTGTAAAATAAAGTAAAAATGAAATAAATTATAAAATAAAAATGGTGCAGTGAACAAAGCACCAGCCCTGTAGTCAGGAAGACCTGAGTTCAAATCTGATCTCAGATACTTAATGCTTATTTAGCTGAATGACCTTGGATAAGTCAATTATCCAATTGCCTTGCAAAACCAAAAACAAGACAAACCCAAACCCCAAACCAAAAATAAAATAAAATAAAATCTCATTTAAAAACATCTCATTTTCTCCTTCTAACAATCTTGGGAGGTTGTTACAATTATTATCCCCTTTTATAGAAGAGGAGACAGTTTAAGTGATTTGCTCAGGGTCATACAACTAGTAAGTGTCCAAGGTTCCATTGAAACTCAGATCTTTCCCACTCTGAATCCAGAGTTTGGCCCAGTTTATATCTCCTCAAGAAGTCTCTCTCCAAAATATCCAACAAATACTCCTTTAAGCTCTCCTCAAAGATTTCAAGTGATTAAAAGGGGCAGGAATCAACTGTTTTTCTCATTTGTGTCTTCTGTCCATAGTGATATCTGATCTGTAATGATGATAATGATGATGTTTGTCCTTCATTCTCAAAGAAGACCATGACATCAGAGAAGTGATGTCATGACAAGTACACGAATTGGATTTGAGTGTTGTGCTGAATGATAGTGTCACTTTCTCCTTCGGAGCCATCTGGGTCCAGTGGCCTTATATGAATGACAACTGGAGATGGTCCTGGATGTGAGGCAATTAGGGTTAAGTGACTTGCCTAAGGTCACAGCTAGTAAGAGTCAGTGTCTGAGATCAGATTCTTACTTCTGTCTTTCTAACTCTAAGACAAGTGCTCTATGCTCTATCCACTGCACACCTAACTGCCCCTGACCTGTAATAAACTTCTAATAAATGTTTATTTAATAACTATTAATGGGAAACTCACAAACTCCAATTCCATTTTTGGCCAATTCTCATTGTTTAGGAAATTTTCTTTGTAAAAAGAGGGAATCTTTCTCTGTATTTTCTTTGCACTTTTCTTCATTCTTCTCTCTGAGAACAATCAGTTGTTTGTTTGATTGGTGAAGGAATGGAGGGGAAGAAAGGAGGGTTTCTTATAGGGAAACCCAAGGACATTTAGACTTGTTTAATATTTAGATCCTCATAATGCACAGATAATGTGACCTATGTATTAAAAACAAAAGCAAAAACAAAAACCAAGTTCACCTGGATTTCCAATGAGTTACAGGATTTGATGATAAGTTTTGGTTGTCTTCATATATTAAAAAAGCAGGGGGAAGCTAGGTGGCACAGATGATGGGACATGGGTCCTGAAGTCAGGAGGATCTGAGTTTAAATTGACCTCAGATGCTTATTACTGTTGTAACCATGACCAAGATGCTTAACCCTCCACTGACTTCAAAAAACAAACCAAAAAACTATAATTATGTCATTTTTACTGATCTAACTCTTTTTTTTTTTAGTTTTTGCAAGGTGATGGGGTTTTAAGTGGCTTGCTCAAGGCCACACAGCTAGGTAATTATTAAGTGTCTGAGGCTGGATTTGAACTCAGGTTTTCCTGACTCCAGGGCTGGTGTTCTATCCACTGTACCACCTAGCTACCCCAGGAGGTAACTCTTTATGAGAGGTATGACTAAATTTTTATTGTGAACATTTATACCTCAGGACTCTTCAAACATTATAGACCAGGAATTGATTTATGTTTTGTTAATTGTCTGGACAAGAAATTGATTAATAAAATGTTTATAATGCAGATTCAATTTAAGAGTATGTCCTCCACAAATTTTTAAAATTTAATATTTCAGAGATCTGATTGCTAAGCATTTTTCTAGTGTACCTCTGGTCAGTTCTGTTCTTTACTTGATGCTACACTAGTTGTTCAGTGAGGGTCTGTCAAGGTGATGGTCATTCTGGGCATGAGTCAGGATGGGGATTCCAAAGAGATTAATGAGGAAAATCTACAAACCTGATCTCCTCTGGGTCCTGAAGTACAATAGAAGGGCAACACCAAGGAGACCCAGAAAAATGAGCAGGCTCAAACTGACTCCTCCAGCAACAAGGCCCCTTTGTTTCCCTGTAGAAACTGAGAGAGGAAAGTTTCATATTGAGTCCAGGATAGGGAGAGCAGGTCTGAGAATTCCTGAGCCCTTGGTCCGGATGTCTCAGAACACAAGAAATTTGATGGGGTGACTTTTTGAATTGGGCTTAGAGCTAGGAAGATGGACACCTAATTCAGTTTGGGTATTGGAATACAGGAAATATCCTTTTTTGTCTTTAAGCAGCTGAATCCTGATGTTGGGTTTGAGAAGTGATGGTTTACCAGGAAGCCAGGGATGGAATGTGACCAAAATTGTACTGTCTTTAGAAGTATTTGCTTATTTGTCTAGTTTTAGTGAAGTGATCAACTAATGAGGTAGAGGGACCTTGGGGACTTAGGGAGAAGAGATGCAACCAGTCATCTTTTCCCCAACATTAAACTAGTGACATCACCCAGGACAACATTAATGCCCAAGGATTCAACCTTCCACATCCCTAGATGACCTATCCTCAGAAATAATGAAGCATGATCTGATATCATGAGAAATGCCACAACCTCCTGGGAGGAGCTCAAATATTCATCATCAAGATATCTATCTGGTCCTTTCTTCCTTATATACCTGTGACAGAGAGTTTTACTCCTTCACTAATTTGGGAACTGAAGCCATTGTCAGCCTCACAAGAGTAGATCCCAGAATCTTCAGCTGTCAGATTGAGGTTGAGAAATGCAGCTCCTCTTAAGTGGACCCAAGCACTCCCCAGGATTGTACTCTGGAGAAAAAACTTATAGAGAATTGGGGTTGTGCCTGTCTCAGCTTCACATTGAAGCTCCACCACGTCCCCTGCAGTGGCTTGACGCTTGGGTACAGTGATAGTAAGGAGAGGACGAGACACTGGAACTGAAGGAGAAAATGAAAATCATTTTCTTAGCTTCTGGAACATAAGCCCTTTATTTCAAGAACTTATCTAAAGGATATGCCCACAATTTTTTTGAAAAATAATATCTTTTGTTTTTACATTACCAAAACTTCTCCCTGAATATATCTCCCCTCCCAAAGAGCCATTTAATATAAAACAAAGAATATTTTTAAAAGAAAAAAAAGAAGAGAAAAGTAAACACAATCACTAAAACTCAGGTTTTTCAGTTGTTTCAGACTCTTCTTGACATCATTTAAGGATTTCTTGACAACTAAAGTTTCCTTCTCCAGCTCATTTTACAGATGAGGAAACTAAACAAATAGTTCAACGTCACATTATTAGTGTCTGAGACTAGAGTTTAACTCATTTTCCTGACATCACACTCGGCACTCTATTAACTCCCTGATCTAGCATTCCTAGTTCCTATTTTATCTAAGATGCTGATTTAGATTTCGAAACCCACCCATGAAGAACTGGAAAAAATTTCCATGTATCACATTGATGAGACTATCTTTTTAAAAATTTTCTTTATTTAAGGCAATGGGGTTAGGTGATTTGCCCAAGGTCACACAACTAGGCAATTATTCAGTGTCTGAGGTCAAATTTGAACTCAGGTCTTCCTGACTCCAGGGTTGGTGCTCTATCACTGTACTACCTGGCTGCTCCATGATAAGGCTATCTTACATCAATGTAATGCTTTATGTTTTTCAAATCTGGGAGATCTTTGTCTCTGAAGGTCTTTAAGCTAGGGGCTAGATGGTTACATATTGAACATGTTTCTTTTTCATAAACAGAGTTTAAACTGGATGACCTCTGAAGTCTATTCCTATTCTGAGATCTTACTGTACTGTGGCATGAAGGTCATTCTATATATCTCTAGGCTTCTCTCTTCCCTGAGCAGCTTTTCTCCATTATTGTCCCTCTTCCTATTCCAATTATTCAATTGTTATTTTATTAATATCACTGTTATTTAGTAATTTTTAATCATGCCTTATGTTTCATAACTCAATTTGAGGTTTTCATGGAGAAGTTTGCCATTTCCTTCTCCAGCTCATTTGACATATGAGGAAACTGAGGCAAGCAGGATTAAGTGAATTTCCCAGGGTAGCACAGGTAATAAGAATCTCAAACTAGATTTGAACTCAGGAAGATGAGTCTTCTTGATTGCAGATCTAGTGGTCCATTCATTGTGGAGGTAACAAGATGGTACAGTGGGAAGAGGGCCAGTCCTGAAGTCAGGAGGACCTGAGTTCAACTTGTTTGTGTGACACACTAGATGTGTGACCTTGGGTAAATCATTTAACCCTGATAACATCCAGAGTTATCCAGCCCCTGAACCGAGAGGGCTCCAGAGGATAAAGTGAGGCTGAAATTCTTTTGTATGTCATGGCATCACTTCCTTGATGTATAAAGAATAATTTTACATATACACAAACACACACACATATAGATATATACATATATATACACATTTGTGTCTAATGACAGCCATTTTTAGGGCGGGGGAGGAGGGAAGAAAATACAAAAAAATGAATGAAAGAGGAGAGAAGAAAATAAAAGAAATTTACATAATAATTTTGTTGAATATTTGAAAGGAATGGCAAGTTGTACATAGTAGATGTACACTTTCATACATAATTATCTTTTTTGTTTTAGTATGTCATGGTGACCCTTATTTTTTCCTTAAATTAAAAAATAAAATTAAAAGAAAAAAAGAAACATGGAAGACTTTTGCATGCTTTAGAAGTCACGTGGTTTGTGAACATTGTGAATATGTCTCAGACATTAAGAAAGACTGTGTGAAGCTGGGCAGGTTACTTAACTCCTCTTTCCTCAGTTTCTTCATCTGTAAAATAATCTGGAGAAGGAAATGGTAAACTACTCCAGTATATTGGCCAAGAAAACCCAAATGGACTCTTGAACAGTTGGATATGATTGAAAAGACAGAAAGAAAAAAAAAATTTCCATGGGGAACTAACATGAGACTTTTCCTGGTTCGCCAAGGAAAGATTTTTAGTGGAAAGAACTGATTTTAGAATCAGATTTAATTCTGTAAGGTACTTTTGAGTGCATTTAGTCCAGTTTCTTCATTTTACAAATGAAGAAAATGAGACCTGGAGAAGTTTAGTGACTTATCCAATGATATATAGGTAGCAAATGACTGAGCCAGGTTTTGTACTTAGGCCATTTGACTCTAAATTCCATGCTTTCCCATTCCTTCGTCCTCACTGTCTACTTACTAGCTGATTCCCAGATGTGGATGAAATCACAAGTCTAGTGCTTATTAATTATATGATTCTTGACAAGTCACAATTTTATAAGCTCAGTTTCCTCATCTGTTACAATGGAACAAATAATATTTGTCCTTTATGCTTTATAGGATTGTTGGGAAGAAACTAAATCTTCTTTGAAAACATCAAAGTATCATATAAATGAGTGATTGTTATTATTTTGAATCTAATGATGGACCCATAAACCTACAATCATCTAATGACATTCTTTGTATTCTGAGGAATGTTCACACTTGTTGTATAAAGTAATTCTTGTTACATACCAGAACATGTTTCCTTGTTTCCTCAGCTGCAAAATTAAGAGGAGATTGCAACCATTGCAGTATTTCTGCCATGAAAATCCCAGATTGAGTCATGAAGAGATAGCATGATTGAAAACAACTGATCCACCTCAAGAATGACAGCACTGTTGCACTGACTTACTATGAAGGAATCCAAAGGAAATAGGAGGAAGATCTCAGTTACTGAGGCTCCAATCCCTCAGGGAGGGGCAGATAAACTAGGGGACCTGCCATGATACCAAACCATCCCACTAGAGGATAGCCTGGGTCCCCATAGGTAGGATGTTCAAATTGGGGATGGCCATCTGAATATGACACCCCACAGGGAAGCCAGCATACCTTTAACTGAGACCCTCAGCACCTTACTGGACTGTACAGAAATGCCATTGTCAGCTTTGCAGAAATAATTTCCAGCATGTTGTTCGGTCAGGGATAAATTGAAGAATGCTGCACCTCCAAAAGGGGCTGAGCTATTCTTCATGATTTTACCATCATGATAAAACTGATACAGGATTGGGGCTGATCCTCTTTGGACATCACATTGAAGCACCACAACCTTTCCCACAAACATCTGTGTCTCAGGGACGTTGAAGGTAAGGAGAGGAGGAGACACTGGAACTAAGAGAGATAAGGACAAGAGTCAGGGTGAGCTTCTGCTCCTATGATTCATGACCCTCTGACTCTAGACTCCTAGGGTAGGGAAAGACCCTCTCATCAATCTTAATTTCAGTCTTCTTTGCTTTGCATCTAACTCTTTCAGAGACCCTCTCTTTAAAATCTAAGAAGAGAATTTCCAAATATTTCGAATAAGGACATCAGTTCAATATCCTTATTAATCTTCATTCTACTATTTTTCTTACTATCCCTTTACCTTAAGGGCTTCCATGATTCCTTTATACTCCATATCTCCTGTCTTTCCACACTGAACTTCAATTTGTTAACAGGTAAAGACACCATTAAATAAAGGGTTTTTCCCCTCCAAAAGTTCTGATTTTTTGAAATCTTTGGATATCAGTCCATATACTACTAATTCCTCTCATAAGATAACCCTATAAATGTATTAAAAACACATTGGTTGAGAATAAATAGCATACTATATAATTAACAGAAAGAACCCTATCCTTGGCATTGGGGAATCTGGATTTCAAGTCCCAGTGCCAACATTTTTTTCCCTTATGGACCATCAATAATTTACCCTACTCCTCTAAATTTTCTCAGCTATACAATGAGATTTAGAAACAATCTGTAAAATAAGAATAATCTTTGTCACAGAGATACAGTGAAGAAAGCACATTACAAACATGCAAGCATGAAGTAAGGTGTATTACTATTAAGAAACAGAAGTTAATGATGTAATACTTACTTTTCACAGATATGCTCACCAGTTTACTATATAGCTGACTGTTGGTATTGTCAGCTGTACAGTAATATCTCCCAGTATCAGTTTCTATCACAGTCAATATTTTAAACTCAGCCACTAGTGACGTCTGAATTTTCTTCTTCAGAATTTTTCCAGTGCCCTCCTTGTGCCAAGTGAATGTAATGTCCCCTGTGCCCCTAGTTACTGAACAGAGGAGGATCAGAACTTGCCCTTCTGTCACTTGTCCTCCAGGGGGCTGGATCTCCAGAAGAATTCCAGAGACAGGGATTCCTGGGTGGAAATAAAATAAAATATAAGGAGCCTGACTGATCCTTGGAGATTTCATGTCTGGATTGACTGTGGAAGGTTTGGTTAATGGTAGCTACTTGTGTGATTGCAAAATAAATGATAGTTGAGTTCAAGTTAATGAAAACACACCATTGCAGACTTTGATCTTAGGATATAGGTCAATAGTTTAAAAAAATTGAAGGGGAAAAACAGTCTGATTTGGATGTAATATCATCGAATTTGAAATCATAGTATCTGGGTGGGAATCTTAAATTACTATTTATATATGTTTGGGGCAAGTCCCTTCTCCCATCTGGTTCTCAATTTCTTTATCTGTGAAATGAGAGAGCTAGCTTGAATAATCTCTAGAACCTCTTAAAAGTTGTAAATCCTAAGACACTGAAATTTTGTTTACCTAGGAGCATTTATATTTCTGACCCATGAACTTTTTAACTTTATCTAGCTTAAGTTCCTATTTCAGGGGCTCAGGTCTTCCTGACCTCTCTCCCAGTTCCAGGAATAGAGAAGCAAACTACTTATTAGGCAGCTTTGGGGCATTTTCCTGGAAGTCTTGATGAGCAACTCATTCTACTTTAAAGGAATGTGGAAGAATAATAGTAAATGCAAGCAAGGATCATCTGTTCTCAAAACTCCATCTCCTTATGACTGACTATGTGATAGGGCAACATAAACCTTGGAGACCTTGAGGTAGGAGGAGAAATACTGCTTACAACTCTCTCTTTCATTTAAAGAATCTCTATTTTCACATCATTCCTAATGTTTCAATCCCTCTAGCAGAGTTGTGCAGGGGCAGCTAAATAGTATCAGTGGGTAGAGTTCAGGGTCTGGAAAGATTTGAGTTCAAATCCAGTCATAGACATATTAGCTGTGTGACCTTGGTAAGTCACTTGAATTCTTTTTACCTCAATTTCCTCATCTGTAAAATGGGGATAAGAATAGTCCTGTCTCCCATTGGGTGAATTAATTGAGATAATATGTGTAAGTGCTTAATACAGGTACAATAAAAATGTTAGCTATTATTATTATTATTATTATTATTATTATTTAATATTATCAATGCAAGTAGCATGAGTATCAAAATGCATGATGTTATATATCCAGTCTCCCTCTTCTTTTTTTTTTTTGGTAAGGCAGTGGGGTTAAGTGACTTGCCCAAGGTCACACAGCCAAAGTAATTATTAAGTGTCTGAGACTGGATTTAAACTCAGGTCCTCCTGACTCCAGTCTAATGCTCTATCCACTGCACCACCTAGTTGCCCCCCACCCCAGTCTCCCTCTTCTTAATCCAGGACCTTTTAGATCTCTCTGTGTTACGTACTCCTCACATTGATGCTAACTGGAGAACTCTTTTTCCAAACCCCAGATGTCACTGCTTTTGCCTCACAGAAATAAGAACCAGAGTCTTCCTTCCAGACATTGGTGAGATAGAGTACTGAGGCACTTTTCTGGCTAGACAAGATGATTCTGTCATTTCTGAAGAAGGAGAAATGTAGCTGGGTATTTGCTTTCTCTGAAGGTAACTGAGTCTCACAGCGCAGAGTCATGGGGGTCCCCTCTAAAGGCTCAAAAGTTGTGCTTCTCAGGATGGGAGGTGAAAACAACTCTAGAGAGAGAAAAGATAAGAATGCCCAGGAATTGAGCTTCAGTGATCCTAGGGAAGCAAGTCTTTGCTTTCATACAACAAATAGCAAACCCAATGTTAGACCAAAGGACATAATTTTTCTTTTGTCACATTTTTCCTTCTAAGTTTCTTCCATTCAGCTCTCACTTAAACCAATCCCTCCTTAGTCAAGCCTGTAATGCCCCAGAATTCCAATTCTTGGTCAACCCATGAGATCGAAAATTTACCCCTACCACCACCCTGTCAATCCCTCCCTCTCACTCCCTCATAGACTCTATTCCCATACATCCCTATGGAACTGAAATTCTTTACCTTGGATTTGGATTGATTCTCTTTCTGACTTTATTTCACGTGGAATAAAGGAGTACATTAAACTTCTTGCGCTGCAGCAATACCAGCCACTATCAATTAATTTTGCTCTTGGAATAAAGAAATCTGAATATTTTTGAAAACTTTTAAGATTTATCTCATTCTTATAATAAGTGACTTGAGTAAATTCTGTTTCCTTCTTTCCCAGGCATCTTAAAATCAGTGAGTCTCCTTCAAATGCAGGATATGGGGTCTGTAGAATGAGCTCATCTGTATGAGATAGAAGGAGACATTAGTCATTTATCATTCCGCTGATTTCTCTCCCTTGGGTCTTTTAATTTTTTTTATCTCCTGGAAAGAATGGTTTGTGGATCCTCTGAGAATGATCCAAGGATTACTCTGCAATTGTCTCAGGTTTTTAATGCCTTTTATGTATCCCATAAGACTCATATTTCTTCCCTCTCCTGGTTGTTGTGACTGTCCTCTTCCAAACATCTGCAGAACCATCTGTGGAATGATTAAAAATCTGATGACTACCTAGGTCTGTAGCTATAGGAACTAAGTGCCAAGGTCTGGAGATGGATGGAAGTTCCAGAGACCATCTAGTTCAATCCCCTCAGTTTTTAGATGAGGAAAATGTAACTTAAATTAGCTCTGACTTGTCGAAGGTTACACTAAAAGTGTGGGAGATGGTATTTGAACACAGATACTTTAATTCTAGAGCTCCTTCTACTTAATCATACTGAAAGAAAAACAAAAGTTCAGAGGGAAATATATGACCCAAATCCTAACATACTGAAGGACCAACACCTAGTTCAATCCTGCCCTTATCTCTACTTAGGTCCACTTCCATTTTTATCCTGGAATTATTTTTTTAATTCTCTATGAAATCTCTGTCCTATCAAAGCTCAATCTATTAGGAAATGCCAAGACTACTTAACTGAACCTTAGTTTCTCTCTCTCTCACACATGCACGTATGCACACATGCATGCATGCACACACACAAACACATACACACAGAGGCACAAAGTGCACACATGAACATATTCCTACACAGCCATACACAGCCTGCACACACACACACACACACACACACACACACACAAACACAAAAAAACCACTGCTAAAGAAAAAAAGGGGGAACAGCACTATCCAAATTCAAGCCATACAAAGATTCAAAAATCTTTGTTGTCGTTTAGTCAAGTCTGACTCTTTATCATCCCATTTGGAATTTTCTTGGTAGAGATTTGGCATTTCCTTTGCCAGAGGAGGAAACTGAGACAAACATGGTTAAATGACTTGCCTAGGAACATACAAGCTAGTTCATGTCTGAGGCTGAATTTGAAGTCAGGAAGATAAGTTTTCTTGCCTCTAGGCCTTCACTGCTCCATTCAGCTGTTATGCACATACAGTGCAAGCATACATATATGTCCACATATCCATACATATTGACATATATGTATATAGAAACACATACACAAAATCAACAAACCTTTATTAACTTTATCAACTGCTTCCTATGTTCTAGTCACTCTCCTCAGCATTGTGCCCACAAAGAAATGCAAAAACAGTTTCTACCTTCAAGGATCTTTTATCCTAATGGAGGGATATATAGAAACAACAATGATCACGCATTATGTATGCTGGGTAAATGGGAGGTGATCTCAGAGGGCAGGTACTAGTGATGAAAGGGTGGGGGATTGGAAGATTAGGAGACACATTGCTTAATATGGTGCCTTACACATAGTAAGTACTTAATTGATATTTGACTGACTGAAACACCAATTGCCAACAACTGAAGTAGAATAATAAAAGATCATTGATTTGGAGGCAGAGAACATACATTCACATCCCGGCACTGCCTTTCAAAAATGTCTGTCCTTGGATAGTGACTTAAATTCCTTGTGCCTGTTTCCTCAATTGTAAAGTGAAACAGTTCAATTAGATGGTCTTTGGGATTCCATCTATAGCTAAATCTTTTGGGACAGAGAAATCCGGGTCTTGTTTAAAACTAGGAAGAGTTGGTCCATTCTTATATGTCACCTCAATAAATTCTGTTCCTTCATTTTCTGGGCATTTTAGAATCAGTGTGTCTCCTTCAAACAAGAGGGAATGGGGCCTGTAGGATAAATTTGTCTGTTATGATGAAACTGGGATGAAATCCTAGCACCCCCCTGCCCCCCCTCCCACCTTAGGCAAGTCACTCTTCTCTATATCTATTTACTTATTTATAAAGATACTAGGCCGAACTAAGGTTTCCTCCGGGTTCAAATGAATGATCTTTTGACTCTCTGGCTCAATAGTTTTTACCCCAGACTTTGCAAGCTTCCTCTGGTTGTAAATGGTTGCAAGAAGATTATGGCAATAGACACATATTTTTCTTTCCAAGAAAAATGAGGATGCTTGGAGGATACACTGTGATCATTTGAGCTTGTGATAATGGAGGAAAAACTATCCTATTCTAAAAGTCTCACTTGATGATATTGCCAGAGAACTGAGGGTACAGTGCAGTATATAACTGTGTAATTCTCATACTCTTAATCAAGAAATGAGTCCCATGAAATTCCATTATCTTATTTAGGGGAATTGTCTTTTAATGTACATAGTGGAGGACCAGAATGTTATTCCCATTATCTTACCCCATCTGGAAGTAAAAATGAACATCCTGAAGTCCAAAGTTAAGAGTGGAGAAGGAGATAGATCAATGACTGGTCCTAAAAATGGGGATTTTCTAAGATTGTCTTTAAGATTTCTATCTGATCACTGGTTTCCAGTCTAGGAAACATTAACATTCAAAGCTAAAAACCTGCAGGTCATGGAAATTGTAGTCCCCAGTCTGGAACAAGATTTAGATAAGGGAACTGAGTCCTTAGATGAACTGAAACCAATTTTCAGGGACCAAATCAATAGATTTCTATCAGTATTTGCTATTTATACATTATCTACATTTAAAAAAATTAAAAAGAGGAAGGAAAAAACAAATTCAAAACTAGTCAGCATGTTGAAAAAGTTTGATGTTATAAGTATTATTTTACACCTATGAACTCTAATTTTTGCAAAAGAGTAGAGGAAAGCCTTCTCATATGTCTTTTTTTTGGGGGGGGCACTAAGCTTTCTCTCTTACCACTTAAAAAAGACAAGGATACAGGGTTACTGAGGGGTGAATCCTCAGTTCTGCACTGGTATTTTCCAGAAGTTTCAACCTTAATGTGGCTTAGGTTTTCCTTCAGTAGTTTGTTGTTGAAGTACCACTGTGTTTTCCATGTTACATAGGATCGAAATCCTTTGCATGTCAGAATCACTGATTTCCCTTTGAAGTGAGTGGTCCATGGAGGTATGATGGAAATCATTGGCTTCAGTGCTACAGATGAGAAGAAGGACAAAGGGATAAGGTTGAAAGAACTCACAACCACAGCTGTGGCAGTTAGCATATGCTTTACAGAAAGATGATTGTCCCTTTAAGTCAATGTATTTTGGGCTCATAGAAGGAATCTCTATGTATTTCCCAGTACTTCAGTCCCTCAGATGTGCCTATTTTTCAAAGGTTGCCTCCCATATTTCAGATATCAGCTTACTAACTGGGAGAAGTTTTTCAATGTATTTCAAACAATGAAAGAACACTTAAGAAAGGGCATCTACAGGAGCTATGAAGGACTTCAGGAAGGGAAAGGACTGAATAAGTTGTTTTTGGAATTGACCATTCCTAGAACAACATTTTCTCTCACTTTTCTTTCATCTCCTTCACAATAATAGATTTTTACACCAGATATCATAGCATCATAAGTTATGATTAGGAAGAGACCTCAGAAATTATCCAATCCCTCACTTTATAGATTGTCAAATGTTACTTGGGTGTTAAGTATTAGATTTGAATGAAGGTTCTCTGACTCCACTATAGAAGGGTATGGCCACTTTCCTTAGGAAGGGAGCTCAAATGCCACCATTTCCAAAAAAAAATTCATAGAATATTAGTGCTGGAAATGAAGTCATCTACTTCAAGCTCTCTTTTTCATAAATCAAGAAACTAAAGACCCCAAAAGTTGTGATGTGGGCAAGAACTGGGATTTGGATTCAGGTTTTCTGACTCCAGATACTATATTCTTTAACTATTGTATTTTAGGGGATGGGTACACTTGTGTGTGTGTGTGTGTGTGTGTGTGTGTGTGTGTGTGTGTGTGTGTGTGTGTATGTGAGTATGTGGAGATATAAAACATAAATACATATAAATGTATGTACACAATCAATCCATCAATAAGGTCTACTATATGACAGACACTGTGCCAAGTTCTCTCTGTCTCTGTCTCTCTTTCTCCAATATGTTATTAGTGGCAGAGTTGGATTTAGGTTTCAGGTCTAAAATCTGAAAGCAGAGGGGAAAATAGATAGTTTCAACATCCTGGGAAATGTTGATCTGAGGAAAATGAATAATGTCATGGATTCTGGCTATGTGATTCTGAACTTGTTAATGAACAGGGGTGTCAAGACCATGAAAAGTAAAATGTAACTCACCAGATTGTCCACAGGCTGAAGCTGCAAGAGAGGTAAGAGACAAAGATTATCCAGGGTTGGAATTATCAAATTATTTTATTTAATAAACCTCCTATTCTGGCAAAGAAAAAGAAGAGAAAGAAGAAAAAGGAAGAGAAAGAAGACAAGAATGAAAAAAAGCACAAGGAGGAGAAAGAGGAAGATGTTCTTTCTTGCACATTTTTTTTAGGCTTTTGCAAGTCAAATGGGGTTAAGTGGCTTGCCCAAGGCCACACAGCTAGGTAATTATTAAGTGTCTGAGACTGGATTTGAACCCAGGTACTCCTGACTCCAAGGCTGGTGCTTTTTCTTGCACATTTTAATTATGAGACTATTATTTACAGAGTTTTTCTTTATCATCATCATTTTCTTCATTTCAACATAATTGTCAGAGGTAGCATTGTATAACATTTTATAGTCTCTTTACATAGCACTTTACATAAATTAGTTTGATCACCACAACCACCCTTGGAGATAGGAGGTATTATCACCTCCATTTTATAGAGACTGAAATGTGCAAAGTGACTTATCCAGAGTCACACTAGGAGTCTGAGGGAGTACTCCTCCAGTAGTATGTACATGGTGTCCCCTGGCTATTTCCAGGTGACATTCCTAGAATGTTTGTCATCTTCTTGCTCACCTAAGTCATTTGCACTCATTCTACCACCATTCAAGTCCAGTCTTACCCAGAAATCCTTCTCTGACTATTGCAAACTAAATTAAAAATAGTTTTCCTCCAATCTTATTGCATTGAATACCTGTACTAGGAGTTTGACACTTAGCCTATACAGACTTGGGCTAGCTAGACTGGGTAATTCTCATACTTTTAATCAAGAAATAATTTTTTATTGTCTTTTTATTATCTTTGTCCCTGTGGCAGGGAGGGAATAGATTCCCTTATCCTTCATAGGTGGACTAAAAATTTGACTTTCATTCATTTCTGGTTTGAAATTTTGAGAGAAGGCAGATATAATCATATTTTGATTAGCTGTTAACATTTTTGCTTAACTGTTATGCTTAAGGTGGCAATGAAGTCTCTATTCATTCAAGCCTTTGTCTTTTGGACCAATCAGATCCTTAGAATATCCTTCTCCCCTTCTCTCTCCCCCCAAAGAAACCCACAAAATAGACATAAAATACCATTTCTACAGCAAATAATGCTATTCTATTGCATTATATTATCAGAATTTTTGAAGGTATTGGCTTTATCTAAACTGTTTCCAGGCTTTTTTTTTGGCTAACACAAAAATATTTTATTGTAAATATTTTGACATGTGTGATACTTATATCTTTGATAGTCTTGGAGTATATACCCAGTAGCGAAGGGTATGAACAGTTTAGTCATTTTTCTAGCATAATTCCAAATTTTAAAATTAAAATTGTTGGACCATCTGATAACTTCACCAATAGTATATTACTATATGGGTCCTTAATTTAAAGGAGAGGTGAAAGCAGGGATGTTCTGATAAATGTTCATCAATTGGCTCTCTGTGAATAAACCTTATCCAGAAACCTTTAAGTTTAATGTGTTTCTCTAATGTTTCCTCCATTACTTTCTTAAGTCTAGACGGTCATTAAAGCAAAAAAAAAAGTCAACCCTGATTTGGAAGATTTACAAAATTCTGAGGTATAAATGCTCATAGTAAAAATCCAACAGTTGTTTCTAGGGAGTCAATTTGAACAGGCTCTAATATATTCCTGGATTAAAGTATTTTACCTCCCTGAATGTCTACTTAATAGAATGAAAGAAATGATTCACTTATGAAGTCAGAACATCTGGGTATACATCCTGCCTCTGATATATATCAGATGTGTGACTTACTTGTCTGAGCTTCAGCTTCCTGCTCAGTACCCTGAAGATGATGATGATAATAATAATAATAGTTTTTCTTCTTTTTTCTTCTTTTTATTTTTATTGAATTTTACATTTTCCCCCTAATCTCACTTCCCTCCCCCTACCCCAGAAGTCAGTCTGATAATCTTTACATTGTTTCCATGCTTTTACATTGATCAAAATTGAATGTGTTGAGAGAAAAATCATATCCTAAAGGAAAACATTAAATATAAGAGATAGAAAAATTACATAATAAGATCACTTTTTTTAAAAAAAGTTAAAGGTAATAGTTTTTGGTCTTTGTTTAAACTCCACAATTCTTTCTTTGGATACAGATGGTATTCTCCATTGCAGATACTCTAAAATTGTCCCTGATTGTTGCACTGATGAAATGAGCAAATCCATTAAGGTTGATCATCAACTCCATGTTGCTGTTAGGGTGTACAATGTTCTTCTGGTGCTACTGATCTTACTCAGCATCAGTTTATGTAAATCCTTCCAGGTTTCTCTGAATTCCCATCCTTCCTGGTTTCTAATAGAACAACAGTGTTTCATAATATACATATATATACAATTTGTTCAGCCATTCACCAATTGATGGACATTCACTCAGTTTTCAATGTTTTGCCACCACAAATAGAGCTGCTATGCATATTTTTGTCTAAGTGATGTTTTTACTCTTTTTTCATGATCTCTTCGGGGTATAGACCCAATAGTGGTATTGCTGGATCAAAGGGTATGCACATTTTTATTGCCCTTTGGGCATAATTCCAAATTGCTCTCCAGATAGGTTAGATGAGTTCACAACTCCACCAACAATGTTTTAGTTTCCCAGATTTCCCACATCCCTTCCAACATTGATCATTATCCTTTCTAGCCAGTCTGAGAGGTGTGAGGTAGTACCTCAGAGATGCTTTAATTTGCATTTCTCTAATAAGTAATGACTATGGATCCCTTTGATTTTCTTATCTGTAAATTTTCTCTACATATCCTTTAATTATTTGTCAATTGGAGAATGGCTGTTTTTTTTTAATTTGACTCAGTTTTTTATATATTTTATAAATGAGTCCTTTGTCAGAAATACTAGTTGTAAAAATTATTTCCCAATCTTGGTTTCAGTGATTTTGTCTGTGCAAAAGCTTTTTAATTTAATGTAATAAAAATTATCTAGTGTGTCTTTAATGATGTTCTCCATCTCTTCCTTGGTCATAAACTGCTTCCCTTTCCATAGATCTGACAGATCTCCTAGTTTCCTTATAGTATTGTCTTTTATTTCTAAATCCTATACCCATTTTGATCTTATCTTAGTATAAGGTGTTAGATATTGGTAGTTTAATTTAGATAGAGTTGTCATTTTTATTATATTAGCTTGACCTATCCATGAGCAGTTGATATTTGCTCAGTTATTTAAATATGATTTTATTTTTGTGCGAAGTGTTTTGTAGTTCTTTTCATAGAGTTTTTGAGACTGACTTGGCAGGTAGACTCCAAAGTATTTTATATTGTCTGAAATTACTTTGAATGGGATTTCTCTTTCTGACTCTTGCTGCTACTATCTTGCTAGTAATATATAGAATTGCTGAGGATTTATGAGGGTTTTTTTCTATCCTGCGACTTTGCTTAAAGTTGCTAATTGTTTCTAGTAATTTTTAAGACGATTTTTTTTGGGATTCTCTAGATATACCATCATGCCATCTGCAAAAAATGAGTTTTTTTCTTTCTTCCCAATTCTAATTCCTTCAATTTCTTTTTCTTCACTTATTGCTGAAGCTAGCATTCTAACACAATATTGAATAGTAGTGGTAGTAGTAGTGCCCATTAGGGTATCCTTGCTTCACCCCTTATCTTATTGGGGATGCCTCTAGCTTATCCTCATTGCATATAATGCTTGTTGATGGTTTCAGATAGATATTGCTTATCGTTCTAAGGAAAAAATCATTTATTCCCATGTTCTCTAGTGTTTTTTTAGTAGGAATGGGTGCTGTATTTTGTCAAAGGCTTTTTGAGCATCCATTGAGATAATCATGATTTGTTAGGTTTGTTATTAATATAGTCAATTATACTGAGAATTTTCCTAATATTGAAACAACCCTGCATTCCTGCTTGGTCATAGTGATAACTTGCTGTAATCACTTTGCTAAGCTTCTATTTAAGATTTTTGCATCTACATTCATTAGAGAGATAGGTCTATAATTTTCTTTCTCTGTTTTGACTCTTCCTGGTTTAGGTATCAGCACTATATTATTGTCATTGAAAGAGTTAGGCAGAGTTACATCTTCATCTATTTTTCCAAAGAGTTTATATAGAATTGGAACCAATTGTTCCTTAAATGTTTGCTAGAATTCACTTGTGAATCCATTTGACCCTGGGGATTTTTTCTTAGGGAGTAGTAATGGCTTGTTGAATTTCTTTTTCTGAGATAGGGTTATTTAGGTATTTAATTTCCTCTTCATTTAACTTGGGCAACTTATGATTTGGTAAATATTCATCCATTTCATTTAGTTCATCAAATTTATTGGAATACAGTTGGGCAAAATAATTATGCATTATTACTTTAATTTCCTCCTCATTGGTGGTGAGTTCTCCTTTTTCATTCATGATACCAGCAATTTGGTTTTCTTCTTTTGTTATTTTTTTAAATCAAATTAACCAGAGGTTTATAAATTTTATTGTTTTTTTCATAAAATCAACCCTTGGTTTTATTTATTAGTTCAATAGTTTTCTTGCTTTTGATTTTTACTAATTTCTCTTTTAATTTTTATAATTTCTAATTTGTTATTTAATTGAAGGTTTTTAATTTGTTTGCTCTCTAATTTTTTTAGTTGAATATTTAATTCATTGATTTCCTCTTTCTCTAATTTATTCATATAATCATTTAAAGATACACTATATCCCCTGACACCTGCCTTGGCTGTATCCCATAAGTTTCAGTATGTAGTCTCATTTATTGTCATTATCTAGGATGAAATCATTAATTCTTCCTATAATTTGTTGTTTAATGCACTCATTCTTTAAAATGAGGTTATTTAGTTTACAATTAATTTTGGATCTATCTGTCCATGGCCCATTATTGCATGTGATTTTTATTGCATTGTAATTTTAGAAGGATTTATTCACTATTTTTGCCTTTCTGCACTTGATTATTAGGTTTTCATGCCCTAGTACATGGTCAATTTTTGTATTAGTGCCATGTACTGCCAAAACATGTATATTCTTTTCTATCTCCATTAAATTATCTCCAAAGGTCTATCATATCTAGGCTTTCTAACATTCTATTTATGTCCTTAACTTCCTTCTTGTTTATTTTATGTTTAGATTTATCTAAATCTCAGAGTGAGAGGTTGAGGTCTTCCACCAGTAGAGTTTTGCTCTCTTTGTCTTCCTGTAACTGATTCAACTTCTCCTCTATGAATTTGGATGCTATGCCACTTGGTGCATACATATTTAGTATTGAAATTTCTTCATTGTCTAGGAGGGTATAGTTTCCTTCCTTATCTCTTTTAATGAGATCTATTTTTGCAGATGCTTTGTCTGAGATAAAGATTGCTACCCCTGCTTTTTCACTTCAGCTGAAGCAAAACATATTTTGCTCCAACCTTTTACCTTTACTCTTTATGTATCTCTCTGTTTCAAATGAGTTTCTTGTAAGCAGCATATTGCAGAATTCTGGTTTTTAATCCACTCTGCTATTCACTTATGCTTTCTGGGAGAGTTTATCCCATTCACATTCAAAGCTATAATTGCTAACTCTTCATTGCCCTCCATGCTATCTTCCCTCTGTTTGTATTTTCCCCCCCTTTTATCACTTTATCCATATTCCTTAGTATTTTGTTTCTGAAAACCACCACCTTCAGTGTGTTTATCCCCTTATATCCAACCCCCCCACCTTTTCTTTCCCCTTCCATTTGCCCCTTCTTCTTTCCCTTTCTTCTTTTAGTTCCTCTTTTCCTTCCCCTTCCCCTTTGAATACTTGAAAGTTAAGTTTCTTGACTTAATTGAGTGTGTGTATGTTAACTTTATGCCAAATCTGATGAGCATGAAATTCAGTGGTTCTCACTTCTTCCTGTCTTCCCCTCTTTTGCAATAGGTCATTTGTACTTCTTTATGTACTGTGATTTACCCCCAATCATTCACCTCCATCCTCCTGTCTCTTTACTGTCCCCCCTTTTAAAGGAGATATTGTTTTTAAATCAATTGTTCAGTCACTGATAAATTATGAATATCCATCACTTCTGGCTAAATATATTTATTCTCTCTAATAGAGTTACAGTTCTTCAGTTATGAGAATCTTTCTTCCAGGTGGGGATATAACCAGTTATATCTTTTTGCATAGAAGTTTTTTTCCCTTATCCCTTTTTTTTTTACCTTTTCATGTGTCTATTGTGTCTCCTGTTTGAAATCCAGATTTTCTATTTAGCTCTGGTCTTTTCATCAGGAAATGTTGGAAGTCTCCTATTTTGACATTCACATCCATCTTTTCCACTGGAGGAAAAGATTCAGTTTTTCCAACTAGTGAATTCTTGGCTGCATTCCAAGCTCCCTTGCTCTTCAGAATAATCACATTTCAGACCCTTTGATCCCTTAATGTTGATTCAACCAGGTCCTGTGTAATCCTTACTGTGGCTACTTGGTATCTAAATTGCTTCTTTCTGGCTGCTTGCAGGATTTTCTCTTTTATCTGATAGTTCTGAAATTGGACACAATATTCTTTGATATTTTAGTTTGGGGATCCCTTTCAGCAGGGAATTGTATATTCTTTCAATAACTATTTTACTATTTCAATGATATCTGGGCAATTTTCCTTCACTAAATTTTGTAATATTGAGAGTCCAGGCTTTTTTTTCTCTTCAATGTTTTCAGGAAGCCCAATGATTCTTAAGTTTTCTTTTCTGGTTCTATTCTTGAGGTTCAGTGGGTTTGCCAATTATGTATTGTAATTTTCTTCTAATTTTTCAATTTTTGTTTTAACAGATTCTTTTTGTCTCATGAAGTCATTAATTTCCACAGACTCCATTCTTTTTTTAAGAGAAGAATTTTCTTCACTTACCTTTTTCAACTCCTTTTCCAATTGGTCAATTCTATTTTTAAAGGAGTTTTCTATTTACCCAATTGAGATTTTGGGAGAATTATTTTCTTTTTGCATTTTTCTAGTTGTATTTTCTAAGGATTTTATTTTTGGCCCAAGGTGTTAATTTTCTTTTGATTTTCTTTTCCCAATTTTTCTAGTTGATTTTAAAACTCTTTCCTGATCTCTTCTAAGAAGTCTTTCTGGGCTGGAGACCAGTTCATATTCTCCTTAGTAGTTCTAGCTCTTTCTGTGTTAGGGTCTCTATCTTCAAGGTAGCTTTCAATGGATACCCCCCCACACACACTTTTCTATGGCCTTTCTTCATTTTTCTAGGATCTTGTGTTGGGGGTGGGGAGGGGCTGGTTCACAGACCTTTGGTTTTGAAAACACTAGAGGCTTTGCTCACTGGGCTTAGTATCTCCAAGTGGGCCAGTCAGTACAGGGCGCTAGATGCTTTTTCTGGAGTGTCTGTAAACTTGATTTGTTGCCCATTCTGTAGGCCTGGTGTGGGGGGGTAGGAGAATCAGCAGGGTCTGAATTATCCTTGGACAATGTGGGCTGGGCCCCTGGGCTATTTAGTTAAATTTATTATTCACTCAGCACTAAGAGAGATCTGCTGCCTACACCTGTGCCTGGGGGGAGGGGGAGGATGGGGAGGCTGCCATTGTGTTTGCTCTGGGAAGAGTTGTTTTCTTTCACAGGGATGGGGCAAGGGTCTCATTTGGAAATATGATAACTCTGCTGAAAATATGGGGCAGGTGGCCCTGGTCTTCCTGGCCAGAGGAGCTGACCAGATTGATGTCTAGTCACCATGCTAGAGCTCTGCCACCCATTGTGCTACTCTCCTGCCTGCTCACAAAGCCAAAGCTTCCAAGGCTATTCTGAAGTTAGTCCTGGGTCTCACCTCACTGTCCCTAGGCAGGCTTTCTGCTCTCTGTACCTGGCTCACCCCTGAGATAGACCTTATTGGCAGATGTTCTTCTCCTTTGCTCTTTTTGGATTTTGTGGATTTGAATTCTGTTAAGTGGCTTGATTCATATTAATTCTGAGGTAAAGCCAGGAGAATTTAGCACAGTGTCTGGCTTCTCTCTTCCATCTTGTCCAGAACCTGATAATAATGCTTATAGCACCTTTCTGCATGTTAAGTATATAGAAATGATTATTATTTAATTAATTTTTAATATTTAAAGAAAATAGTTATCAAATTATATTTAATTGAAACATTAACTTTATCAAAATGTTAGTATTGAAGAATCTTGAGTAGAAAGTGAAGTGAGAGATAACCATGATCTTAAGTCCTACCTCATTATCTCAAATATACAAGAAAAATGCCCAATGATATAGTAAAAAGCAATAATGAGGAGAGGAGAAACAAAGAGCCTTCCACTTGTTAATCACATACAAGAAATAACTGAAAACCATCTCACTGGTCATTAATGTAACCTCCAAAATGACTCAGAAGAGCAAAGAATTAAGTAAAAAAAAATCAAAGAATAAGAAATGAGATTAGAGTTCTTAAGGAAGAAATCAATTAGTTTAACAAGAAAATGAAGAATTTAGAATAATGGAAAATGACAGCATGGAATGCAAAAATTCAGAGGTATGGGAAAAATGAATTGAAAGAAAATCCTAAAAGGCATCAAACTGGAAGACTATCTTAATATTGTACAAAAGAATACTTTCTTTGAAGACAGCATATAAACAACTAATCAAAAGACTGTAAGCTTTTGGGAAAATGATGAAAAAGAAAAACTTTTATACCATAATCAGGAAATTCATAAAGAAGATTTACCAGAAATTCTGAAAGCAAATGACAAAGTACAATTGAAAAAATTTCCAGAATGTGTTAACAGAAAGAGATCTCAATTTTAATTCATCAACAAACTTTGTAGTCAAGTTTAATAGATACAACACTAAGAATAAATTTTATAGGCTACCAGAAAAAGAAGTTTCAAGAGTAATCAATTTGAATAACACACAATAAAAAGGAATATTTTAGAATATATTACAAAAAGAAATAAAATTGAATTATATCCCCAAAATTATATTTTAAAGCTATGAACTTTAAGCAAAAGGAAAAATTTAAGTCATTATATAAAAAAAATACTCCATCAAACTGGGGGTGAGCAAGATATTTTATGTGTGAACTGACCAAACAGAAATGAAAAGCTTGAACAATTTAAAAGATTTTGCACAAATAAAATAAAATTTAATAATAAGAAATGTCAGATAGGAATATATGTGCATCACCTATCACTCATAATAGTCTGATCTCAAAGCTGTCTAGCTAATTGGCAGAAGTATAGCAGACCAAGACACTTCCGGTACATAGGTGACTAAAGAGTCTCAAAAGAAGAATTGCAAATGATAAACGGTAAAAATTACAAAAATGAAACATGCTTTAACTTTTAAAGAGTAAGGAGATAATGAAAGTATTGGAGATTTTATTTCATCCTTAAGAATAATAAATGTAACAAAAATGAATAGTTAATTGGAAGAAAAGATTACATTGCCTCTAGATGGAGCTGTAACTTTGTCCAACCATTGTGGACATCGGTTTGGAAATGATACTAAAATAGTTACTACCTTGTTTAAATTCTTTTACCCAGTAATTTCATTAAAGGAATATTTTCTTTTTTGTGATAATTTTTTTTAATTAAGATATCTTAAAAAAATGGCACACCTCCCTCATGTTAGAAGAGAAGGGCAAGAAATTCCAGAAATGGAAGGTCTTTTATGCAGCTTGAAAGGTTTTGTTCTTGTCCCTTCATGCCAATCATAGGCTGGGGTTACAAATCTAATTAATCTATTGGTTCCTATGCATTTCCCCCGCCCTACTCATTATACTAATGAGCAAGAATAGCTAGATCTCCTTGAGCATGAACAAAGGAAGTCAAGACTCTTGGTTAAGTTTAACAGGTGGGGCATTCTCATCAGTTTTTGATCAAATGGAGGCTAAATCTTCTATCTTAACTCAGTACCTGCCTGTAGACAACAATATAGGCAGACCCTAGTCTTTCTAATGTAAACTATCAATCCTCCCTTCACATTCTTGTGGAACCCAAACACCCACATTTTCCTCACAATTCCCCCTTTTCTTTTATAATAAGAGTTTGGGGTTCCACACCTTATTAGTGATTTATTGCTTGAATCACAATCACTATTTTTGACATAACTACTGACTTTTTTCTTCTATGAAGATTTTTACTTCCTCATTATCAGAGACATGGACCAATCATATTTTCCAAGTTTGTGTAGGAGTACATGTCAACTTTCTGATGTCTTTTACTACTTGTCTATTGACATCCATCTTGATAGATTCAATCTGCCACAAACTCCTTCTATCAACAGATTTGTTTACATGGTTTAGCCAGCCAGCAAGTCAAGGCCCTAGCTGTCTAATTGATAATTTTTTCCAATACACTGTAGAATCTAATCAGTATATAAATTGGGGTTTCCATAGTCCAAATTCCCATCCTATGCCCAGGTAGTAGGCCCTTAAGTCTAGATAACAACTCCCTGACCAACCCTTTGGTCAAATGGGTGTAGGCAGTAGTCCCACAAATACAATAATGCCCCTTTAGTGCTGGTTGATCTTCTAGGAATATAGTTTCCCAGTTTACAACATCCTTACTGCCAAGGGGCCCTCCTAAATAAGCTATATAATTGTCATGATAATAGGTACATTTCCAAAGTTGCTGTACCTCCTTCCACTGCTAAGTTTTTATACTTGGTTCCAAAAATTGATCAAAATAAATACCTGATTTTGTGCCCTAAGAATAGCTAATATATCTAGTGATGTATTTTGAATTATTTCTCTTGCAAATGACGATTTCCGCACTTTCCTTGCAAGTCCATACTAACTCACAATCGGTTTCCCTTAACAAGTCCCCTAATTTGTGCATCTTTTCAAGGGATTCAGGTACCATCATTACATCTCACAGGAGTCTCAGTCCACCTATGTCCTTAAGCTGTACAATCCAGAATATATGTATCCTAATTCTGGATATGTACAGACATTTGCTACTCCCCAGGAAAATATCCTGGCCAGACTGGTATAAACAATAGTCACCCTGAATTGATTCAGTCTTATGCCACTGGTGTTTCTCTCATCTGGATCAGAATCCTGCGCTGCAGTGCATCTTGGACCAGGAACTGAGAATCTAGGCTGGACTCAGGGGGACTGGCACGAAAAGCCAATTCTCACACTGCTGTGGACTACCATAAGTTAACTACTTCAAAAGAAGGGCAAGAAGAGAAGGGCAAGGATGGATGTCAATAGACAAGTAGTAAAAAGACATCAGAAAGTTGACATGTACTCCTACACAAACTTGGAAAATATGATTGGTCCATGTCTCTGATAATGAGGAAGTAAAAATCTTCATAGAAGAAAAAAGTCAGTAGTTATGTCAAAAATAGTGATTGTGATTCAAGTAATAAATCACTAAATAAATAAATCACTACATAACAGTTAACTACTTCAAAAGACTGGGCATTGACTTCTGTCAGTTAGATTCTCCTCCCACTACTTCTCCTCCCACCATTGTTAATACCCCATTGTCTAAATCAGAGATAGGACTCTCCCTAGATAGGATATACAGATAAAGGAATATTTTCAAAAGATAGAAAAAAAAACAGAAATAAATACCCTAAATATATTCCAAAATCTTCTTGGTCAGGAAAGGGAAACAAAGTGAATGTCCATTGATGTTTGTCCTTAATTTTTTTGTTTTGTTTTGCTTTGGTTTTGTTTCTTTTGGCAAGACAATGGGATTAAGTGACTTGCCCAAGACCACACTGCTAAGTAAAAATTAAGTGTCTGAGGCTGGATTTGAACTCAGGTCCCCCTGACTCCAGGGCTGGTACTCTATCCACTGAGCTACCTAGTTGCCCTTGTCTTTCATTCTTGAAGAAGATCATGACATCAGGAAGGTGCTGCCATGAGAGACACATGAATTGGATTTGAGTGAGGGGGGTGCTGTGCTAAGTCACCATTTTCTTCTCTGGATGCATCTGGATTCAGTGACCAGATATAAATCAGGATGACTAGAGATATCCCTGGATGTGAGTCAATCAGAGTTAAGTAAATAGCCTAGGTTCACACAGTTAATAAGTGTCTGAAGTCAAATTTGAATTCAGGTCCTCCTGACTCCAGGACCAGTATTCTATCCACTGCACCACCCAGTTGCCCTAATTTCCATTGATTAAGGAAGTATAGAGTAAAGGAGTATGGCATAGTGGAAATATCATAAGCTCTGGTGTCAAAGTTCTTGGGTTTAAATTCCATATCTGATACTTATTACCTTTGTGACTTTGTCACTTCAGTGGACCTCTATTTCTGCATATTATATAAAATGAGGAGGTAGAACTAGGTGGCCCCTGAGAGACCCTTACAGTTTGTGATCCAGATGTGAAAGTAATAGAATATTATGATTAATTATGAAATAATGAATTTCTACAAAGGGACTTATTATGAAGGAAGATGCTATCTACCTCTAGAGAAAGAACTGTTAAATAGAGTATGTATATTTTTATATATCTGAATGGTGATCTTCTCTAATGTAGGGTGGGGAGGGAAGGAGGGAGACAATTTGAAACTTAACATTAGCCAAAAAAAACCCGATGAAGATGAGTTTAGAAAGGGTGGTAACAATGTATAAAGCACTAGACCCAGAATCAGGAAAATGTGGGTTCAAATCTGAACTCTGATACTTATTAACTATATGACCCTAGGCAAGTTATTTGATTGCTGTTTGCCTCAGTTTCCTATACTGTAAAATAGAGATAATAACAGCACTTATCTCCTTGGGTTGTAGTGAGAATCAAATGAAATAATAGTTGTAAAGTGCTTAGCAGAGTGCTTGGAATAAAGAGTTGTTCAGGGGCAGCTAGGTAGCACAGTGGATAAAGCACTGGCCCTGGAGTCAGGAGTGTCTGGGTTCAAATCTGATCTCAGACACTTAATAATTACCTATCTGTGTGGCCTTGGGCAAGCTACTTAACCCTATTTGCCTTGCAAAAACCTAAAAAAAAAATAAAGAGTTGTTCAGTCATTTCAATTAAGTCTGACTTTTCATGACCCCATTTGGGATTTTCTTGGCAAAGACTTTGGAGTGGTTAGACATTTCCTTCTCCAGTTCAATTGCAGAGGGGGGACTGAGACCAGCAAAGTTAAATCATTTGTCTAAGATCACACAGCTAGGATGTGCTTGAGGTTAGTTTGGCACTCATGAAGATGAGTTATCTGTATTCCAGACTTACCTGCCCTACAATACCTTACCTATATATGCTTAATTTATGCCCTATATCTGTATATGCCAGGGGCAAAATAATGTTAGATGTTATTATTGTTAGAGTAACATAGGAAAATTTGAATGAATTTATGCAGAATGAAATAAACAGAACCCAAAAATGCTAAACACAGTTTGTTGAAAATATTACCAGTAGGAAGCTGAGACCTGAGTAAACAAAAAAAACCCCAATAATTGTCCTCAAGGGTATATTATAAAGCATATTACACTCTTCATGGTGAGGTACAGAGGAGAACAAGGGCAGAATATTGAATATATTGCCAAATTTGGTTTTTCATTACTTGTTGCTTAATTTTATTTTTTTAACAGAAGAGTTCTATCTGGTAGACAGGGAGAGTGGGGGATGAAAAGTTTTCCTAACAAAAATCTCTATAATATAAAACCGGTAGTTGGTAAACTTGTTTGAATAAGGAAAAAAAAAGAGAAATTTAAACTATCATTGCTACTATACCAGGCTGCTCAGGGCAACCTCTGAAATTGACTCAGAGTTTTCAGTTTGCAGAGGGCTTTGCTTCTGTCTTAACCCAGATCCCACTTTGAAAATTTTACTTACCAACTACCAGCAATGACACCCACAGGAGCATGAGGACAAGGTCCAAGGGAGACTGGGAGAGAAATGTTCTTTGAGTAGCAAATAGATTCACCTCTGAGTCTTGAACCAGAAATGTGTGAATCTGGGTAAAGAGTTTGTAAGTGGCTTCTAAGAAGGGAGATCTCTGTCTCAGTTAAAAAACAGGAAGTAAAGGATCTTCTTTGAATGCTAATTAGCATTTCATCTCTTAAGATTGACTTTTTTTTAAAGAAAACAATTTGATTTCCACAATCTCTTTATCTTATTATTTGTCATATTCTCTTAGCTTTGAACTTTCTCTTAAAAACATTGTTCCAATTCTCTCTGGTACCTGACTGGGGTTCAGTTAAATTTCATATAAATTTCACATAATTTGTATTCCTTGAGGGATCTTCATTTTCACTTATGTGAAAGTTTTAATACATAATCTTCCTTTCCTCCCTAGGCGAATCAAACCTTCTAATTCTAAACACACAAAATGACAAGGACAGTTTAGCACTTATCCAGTCAATTAAGATCAAGAACAGAGGATTGGGGAATATAAAAGGCAAATTTTTTTTTTTCAGTTGAGCAAAGAGCTCTAGTCTGAATCTTTGGTTAAAAATTCAGGAGGCATGGGGCAGCTAGGTGGCACAGTGGATAGAGCACCAGACCTGGAGTCAGGAGTACCTGAGTTCAAATCTGGCCTCAGACACTTAATAACTGCCCAGCTGTGTAGCTTTGGGCAAGCCACTTGACCCCATCTGATTTGCAAAAATCTTAAAAAAGAATTCAGGAGGCAATATTCTTCATCTTCATAAGGTCAAAAACTACTAGACCTTTCACATAGATAAAAATAAATCTAGCCTAGAGTAGGGTAGTGGAAGATAACTGACTCCCAAGAGACCTGGGTTGGAGTTTCCTTTCTACCAGTTAAGATTCTGTTCTCAGGCATCTGACACTTTGTGGGAAATCAGATGTTGTATCAGAAATAAGAGAGATGCAGTGAAGTGGTTAGGGAGAGGCAGATGTAAAGGAAGACATCTTCCAAGGAGCTGGCTAAACAGAACAAGATAGAAGGAGCAGAAACAAGAAGATAGAATTTTGAGTAGGTGTCCCTAATTTAATTCAACAAATATTTAAGTCCTTGTTCTATGTAAGAATTCTCTTCCTTCTGCTCTGTTCCTCCTATGTGTGACATAGCACTCTTTAGAATGGGGAAAGTCTCATATGTTATTGTCAAGAAAGTAGCTTCTTTTGATCTTGGGATGTAGAGTCCTGTGGATTTATTTTATGCAAGAGCAAAGACTTCAAAAAAAAAAAAGAATTATCAAGGAAACAGACAACACAGGGGAAGAGAAACATTGACTCAAAGCAAAAAAAAGCACTAGATTCTAGTCTCAACCATATATCCAACCACATCCCTAGACTCACTACAGGGTTATTACGTGGTGAGATCTTATGTTATAGATATAATTTATTATTTTTAAAATAATATTTTATTTTCCTCAATTATATGTAAAATTTTTTAATACTTTTTTTACAGTTTTGAATTCCAAATTCTATCCCTCCCTTCATTTCCTCTCCTTTCCCTGAGATAGTAAGCAATTTGATATAGGTTATACATGTGCAATCATGTAAAACATTTAGATTTCAGTCATTTTGTACAAGAAGACTTGATTTGAAAGAAAGAAAAAAGAATGAAGGAAAGAAAGGAAGAAAGACAGAAAAAGAAAGAAAAAAAATAGTATGCTTTAGTCTGTATTCAGACCACATAAGTTCTTTCTCTGGAGGTGGATAACATTTTTCATCATGAATTTTTTGGGATTATCTTTGATCACTGTAGTTGATCATTGCACAAAGTTGCTGCTACTTTGTACAACATTCTCCTGATTCTGTTCACTTTACCAATGCATCAGTTAATGCGGGTTTTTCTAGGTTTTTCTGAAACCATATTGCTTGTCTTTTCTTAGAGCACAATGATATTCCATTAAAATCATATATTACAACTTGTTCAGTCATTCACCAATTGGAGAGCTTAACCTCAATTTCCAGTATTTAACCATCAGAAAAGAGCTATTATAAATAATTTTGAACAAATATGTTCTTTTCCCATTTTTTGATCTCTCTTAGAGGTTTTATTTAGACATAATTCACCAAATATTTGAACTAATATTTGAATTGTGATTAAGAATAAATATAGATTAGATGAATCTAGAATTATATGGTCTCCAATGGAAACAAGGGATTTATGACTGATCTTTTGTTGTGTGATATTTTTGTCAGTGACTTGTCTAGATTGCACACTAATCAAATCTGAAGCTGACACATTTGGGGGAGATGATATCTGCCATATTTTTTTCCAGAACCAAAATGTCAATGATAAAACCTTTCCACAAATTGCTAGTATTTATATTCTGCAAATGTGTGTCATGAGTTGGTAGCACTCTTCTTTGAATACAATGAACCTGAGTCTTCTGCTTCTTAAAGAGATCTGCTGTCATATTGAGCCATTTCAAAATATTTCTTACTAGGGCTACGATTCTCTCCCAATCCATGAATACAAAGTCACCATATGGTTATTTTATGTCTGTAGAACAATATGTAGTGGGTAGTACAAATTATTTTCAGTTCCCATATATAGATCAGTTATTGTCTGATATACAGAATCATATTACAAATTTCCAATTTAAATTACTATCTCAAAAGTAAGATGCCTTCTAGGGGATGAAATTTGAGTCTTTTGATTTCACCATTTCAGCTTGTATTGCTTCCCATAGTCCTTCAATAACCATCTGCTCTCCTTTTCAGTTATTCAAAGACATCTGAAGCAATGAAGTTGGTTGGTTCACTGAAAAGAGCTTCAAAAATACTGTTAGCATCCTATGCAATAGAAGAGCCAAACTCTCAGCCTTAATTCCATTTTATTGTGGCTCCATTCCTTTGGTAGCATCTATAACCTTCACTTCCTTTCTGAAGTTTTGCCATAACTTCAGCAGCCCTTGGAAGAGGGTATGTGCATCCACATTAGGCTTCCTTGGCTGTGATGATGAATTCATAGGTTATTTGTGACACTACTCATCTCTGGCAAGTAGTTTTGAACCTTGGAGTGGACAAAATGTGATAGTGAAGTATTATTGATTCACATTTAAAATTTTGTTTCATATCCTTAGTTTTTGAACTTCTTAGTGACAGTTCATTTCAAAGTCAAGAATTTGAATAGTGTGTTCCTGTCACTAAATCCTCTTCCAGTTAATGGAAGTAATTTCTTACTATAAAAGTGCTTCCAAATCCTCCAGTGCAGCATGTGGAATAAAAATGTTCATTTATTGAACAATATTATAGGACAATATTAGTGCATGTGTGAGGCAACTGATTGTATTTAGAAATTTTTGTATAAGTACCAGTAACATTGTATAATCATCAACTGTGAATTAAGCTCTTCCCAGAAATAAAATGATCTGAGACAATTCCAAAGAACTCAAGATGAAAAATACTATTCATCCCCAGAGAAAGAACTGCTGATGTTTGAATGCAGATAGAAGCATAATATATATGTATATATATACACACACACACACACACACACACACACACATATATATATATGAAGCATAATATATTTTGCTTTTTTTCATGATTTTTTATGTCTTCTATCATATGCGTAAAGGGGATATGTTTTGTATGATTACTCAGATAACCCATATCAAATTGTTTACCATTTCTAAGAGGGTTGAGAGAAGGTAAAGAGAGAATTTAGAATTGAGTCCTAAATTTTCTTTTTTCCTCCCCTTGACCCTCTTAAAAATGAGTGTTTAATTAAAAAAAATGAGTGTTAAATTAAAATGAGTATTAAAGTTATTTCATATGTAATTGGGGGAAATAGCATATTTCTAAAAAAAAAGCTTCTATCTAATCATCTTCAAAAGTCATTGTGGAGTTTAAAGAGCAATTCTACTTTTCTTACTTTTTTGCTTCTGGTCATCTTTAATCATGTATTCATGAGTGAGATTATTGGTCAGTCTAACCTAGTTTCTTATAAATTTGTTATAGTAACTTACACATTCCAGAAATGTTCTTAGATCTCATAAGTGATTTTGTGTCTTTGAATATAGCCAATTAATGGGCACTATCTTGTTTGCTGAAATATCATGTGATTCATATATTTAACAGAGGTTCTGCAAAACAGATACTTGTTGATTGATATTATCAGATACCATTCTGGGACAGATGAGCAAATATATTTTTCTATATGTTAGGTCATGTGTCAGAGAAGATTGAATTCTGTAATTCTTTTTCTTTTGTTTTCTTTTAAAAATATTTTTATTTATTTCTTTATGTTGACTATATTTTCCTTTGTATGCCTCTTCTCCTTTCTCCTGAGATTAAAAAAAATTTAAAAAAAGAGAAATTTTTTGTTAGACCAATAAGCATATTAATGTATAGATATATAGATATAGATAAAACCTGATCTTATGTATATTGTATTCCATATACATTGAGACCTATTTCTGTAAAGGAGCAAGCCTGGGGAGAGGTCCTATTTTGTATTTCTTCTTTGGGGCCAAGTTGTATCATTATAATTTTATGTCTACAATTATTTCTTGAACTCCTCCTTTGTACAATGTACTATATTTGGTGACTGGGATACAGGGAAATAGCTCAGACTTCTCAAGTAAAAGGCAGTTTGAATCTCTTCTTGATTTGCATTTTAGAATCATGACTCTAGTGCTGTTTGATCCTCAGGGAAGCTTCAGGTCCTGGGCTTTCCTTTTTCTGATCCATCATCTCGCTATCCCTGAAGTCTGCTCACCATGGAACACTCATCTGCAGGGCTGACTCCTTCACACTTTTCTCTTTGATAAGTTGTTCCTGGTCCTCTGCATTTTGTAAAGAGATCATCTTCTTGTCTTTCTGGACTTCAAACTCGTGTATCCCTCACCCCCTACCCCTCTTCCTTGATTTTCTTTTAACTTTTATATGTTGTTTTCTCCCTCTATTAGAAAGTAACTGGCACAGAAGATAGCAAGTGTTTAATAAATAAAAATTCCTCCTTTCCTCCCTGCTTCCCTCCCCCCTCCCTCCCTCCCTCCCTCCCTCCCTCCCTTCCTTCCTTCCTTCCTTCCTTCCTTCCTTCCTTCCTTCCTTCCTTCCTTCCTTCCTTCCTTCCTTCCTTCCTTCCTTCCTTCCTTCTTCTTTCCTTTTCTTATTGATTTCTTCTTTCCTAGATTGGAAAATAGTTGAACTATGTGCCCCATCTCCCTTGACAAAGCAACCAACCTCTGGGATACTGGTGAAGAGTCAACTGACCTCATCTTATCTATTGAAGTCCAGATGTCCATTCTATTCCTGGGGATGAAGGGACAATCCTGCTTGAATTATATGCTCCTTTGCTTAGATTAATTTAAACTTCTAGATTGTGAAGACCACATTCCTCATTAGTGAGGATAAGTCAGTGGGGGGGGGATTGAGTTAGGATAAATGTGATTCTTGGGTCTTTTGCTTTTGCCTCAGTTTCTCAGTTATTGATTGGGGTTTATTCCTCGAGAAATGAAAAAAAACCTTTCTCTTTATACCTTCAGAGATCTCTGAAATTTATTTAAGTAACATCTGTCCCACACAGTTTGGGGGCTCCTCCAGGATTTCATGCCCATTCAGAACCTCGGACTCTCAGGATTTGGCAAAAGGTGCCCCTGTCCAAATTTGGCAGTTTGCCATTTTCAGGGAGGGGGGTGTCCTGGTTTCTCCTCTATGCAAATGACCTGAAGGGAAGAGATTCGGTAGGAAGAGAAGAGCAAATTTGTGGCAAGAACCTGACTAGTCAGTGAGGATGAAAAGTAGTCAGCAATTTTTGTGCATAAAGGCCTCAAAAGAATGTAAGCTTAGATCTTGAAATTTGAAGACCCTAGATCCCTGGAGGGTCCATATGGGTAAGCCTAGACCTTTGAATCTAAAGGCACTAGATTTCTGGAGAGTACATTTGGGTGACTGAAAGTTGGGGATGACCCCTTCTGGTTTGGGTGTCAGAGACTTGGATCTAAAGGCACTTGATTCTGAGAGCTCTCTGTCGATATTTAAAATGGGAAAGGTCCTGTCCTAAGCCTTCCTCTGTGTTAAATCAGGTAAATAAGACTAAAATATAAAGGGAAAAGTAAGAAGAAAATGATTAAGTATTATTGTCTTATATAGGGAAATAAAGATATAGGAGAGGGAACACATTTGATCTGCCTTTAGGACGGGGAGCAATTCTCAGATGAGAGGTTGAAATCTCCCCTCTAGGCATTCCTGAGACATCAGGAATTTGCCCATTGGCCTGTGTTTGTTGATATATGTTGAAATTGTCATTTTGGAATATTCTGTTGTTGTGTGATCTGTGTTTGTGCTTCATCTGTATTTATGTGTTTAGATTTTCCTTTTACTGTGTGATTTGTTAAACAGGGGAAAAGGGGGAGTCAGTGAGTTCCTCTAAAGAGTTCCTTGGGTAGCCTCATTTTGTTATTTTGAATTTTTAGACAGTATTCACCTAGCTTTCATTGATTAAAGGAATGGATTATGGCATTAAATTGATTGAGGCCAAACTATTTATCCTATTATTCTACCATTATGAGATAGGCCCCCCCTTTCCTGTTTATGTTCCCTTCTCTTCCTTGTTCTCCATGATTTTGTGCTGCCAGAGTGTTTTCCCTTCTCTCCCTCTTTTACAAAAAGGACTAAGAGAGAGAGAATTACTTCAGGAAGAATTAGTAAAATAAATACTAAAAGGGACCTTATTTTGAAGTTGAAGAAACAGGAAAGAGACAGTGAATATTACCAAATATGTAAACAAAAATATCATAGAAAGAAATGCTATTTTAATTTGAAAAAAAGTTAGAAAATAAATTTCAGAAAGACAAGAGAGTCAGGTTATTCCTAAAGTATATAGGATGGTTACCAAGATCAGTATAGGGGAAAATAAATAGTTAATCTTTTTCCCAGAATGATATGGTAACATTAGAGTTTCAGGAGTTTATCAATATAATGTTGGTTATTACAAAAAATTATGGGGACATGTAATGATTTAAGAACAGATCTACCCCTGACCCCCCCCCCCAAAGGATTGTCCCTCTATAAAAGTTATTCAGTTTACTCTATTTGAAGAAGGGGAAGGAGGGACAGGGAATATTCTAACTAGGCTAAGGGATTTTTGGATGACTGTTTTCCTTCTTTAGGGTTTTAGCAGCTATAATCCAGAAGTGTCACATATTAAAAACCTAGGAACAGAAAACCTATTGTGAAAAGTGGAATCATATTTGTGATTTATATAGATGTAAAAGTTATGTGATTCTAGTTTAGAATAGTATGAAGAAGAGCTAATGAAGGAATGGTGAAACAGTATATTGAGGAAAATGTGAGTTGTATAATCTGAGTAAGTGGTTCTCAAAGTACTGGGAAGAAAATCCAGACATAGAGACAATTGGGGTTTTTGAACTATTTGTTAAGTATGGAAATTGGTTGAAGCATGTAGACAGAAGATTTGAGCAGGTTTGACTTGGTATATCAAAGATGGATTTTGGGAACTTTGTAAAGTGATTTACAAATCATTCTAAGAGGAGAAGGAAGTGGTTTTTCAGCAGCCCACATGTGGAAATAAGCCCCTCCCCCACTGAGCAGGTGATAACTGTTCTGGTGTGTAGAGGTAAAAAGAAAGAGGAGGGGGATTCTTAAAAAAAAGCTGTGGTTTGGAGAGAATTTAGAAGAAGTTTAAGAGAAGAAGGAGCCTTTAAGGGAAAGATTGAGAAATTAGAGGAGGGAAGATTTCCTATACTTATGCTTTCTCCTTGGGTTGGGGGAAGGGTTGGTAGGTTGGAAACATGGTGTTCTCAATCAGTTCACCATCTTGTTAAGACTTGAACCCTAGACTGAGTCCACCTGAGAGCCCCACCCACCCATGGAGTGGGGTGGAGAAAGACCTAAAGTACTTAAGCCTTAAAGGGAAGGAGACCCCATCACAGGTGGGATATGTGATAGGAAAGGAAATATATATAATCAGGGATTGGGGCTTATTCTTCAAGAAACATAAAACTTTCTCTTCATACCTTGAGAGATCTCTGAAATTTATTTAAGTGGCATCCATCCCTCACACTTCCATCTTAAAAAGCATATATGACAAGGGCACCAATAACTATGCTAAAAAAAGCATCTGAAAGGAAGGGTGAATTTTATATATTAGAGAGAATTTTTTTATTTTGTTTTATTTTGAAATTATTTTTTCAATCAGCAAAAATTTATTTTTTATTCCACCTACCAGGCCCCTGTCAATAAAAGAAAACAAGCTAAGTATTTCTAACTCACACAGTCAAGAATTACCAATTCTGACACTGGTCATGCCCCCAAATCCATACCTATACCTATGTATACCTTTATCTAGATTCTCTCTCTCTGTCTTTCCGTCTTTGTCTTTGTTTCTGCCTCTCTCTATTTCTCTCTCTCTCTCTCTCTCTTTCTCATTTCTGTCTCTGTCTCTCTCCTTCCATATTCTTCTGACATTATAATGAAAAAAAAGTCAAGTACTTGTTACATCTATACATAGGCAAAACGAATTCTTAGATTGGCATACTCCCAAAACTATATTTATACATATACAAATGTATAACTAGATCTTCTCTCTGTCTTTATATGTTATAAGATTAGGTCTGGTGGTATTGACATTAGACCTGATGATTTTGAGGTCATGGACAGTCTTCTCTCAAGGGAGACTGTAAGTTTAAAGAACATACCCATGGGAAAAAAACTGACAATGATATTTTTCAAAGGTTAATTCAACTGTGGCACCCAAATAATATATTATCTGCCAACAACTTATTTTCCCCTCATGACAAACTCCTCCCACATACTATTTTTCCCTAGATCCTGATCTGCAACTTTAGCACCTTTAGGAGAGTCACTTAAAATCAGAGTATGATAACTGCACATTAAAGAGAGCACTTTGAAGCACTACCTCCCCTCCAGGAGCATATCTCCCTGTTGGAGCCCTGCCTTCCTGATGAATTAACCTGAGCTCTCCAATGTCTCTATGCTCCCCAACATAACACTACCCTTGAATAATTATACTCTATGTTAATGTGCTTATCTGAGTAATGGATGGGTTCCCTTTCTTTTTCTTCCTACTTTCCCTTTCCTCCCCATTTCTCACAATAAAATTTTGCATTGTTATTGTTAGTATCTAAACTCATTAAGGGGCTGTTTTCCTCCAACATCTTTGATTGGCCCACAAGCCTTTCCTTAGACATAAATTCAATACCCAAACAAGGACTTAATTACTAACAGTCATATATACACTAGAGAAGTGTGATACTGTAAGTAAAGTTATAAAAAGTAAACTTCAAAAGAGGAACCAAGCATCTTCCTAGGAATGACTCCTTTATACTAAAGAATTGTATCAAAACATTGTCTCTCTTTATATCTTTATCTGTAATTATCTGCATCTCTCTCCTCTCATTCTGCACCCCAAGTTTTCCTTCTCTATTGAGAGGTTGATAGTATTATTTATTGTTGTTGTTGTTTGTCCTTCATTCTCAAAGTTCATGACATCAGAGAGGTGATGCCATGACATGAGAATGAGTTGGATTTTAGTAAGAAGGTGCTGTACAAAGTCATCAGCTTCACTTTCTCCTTTGAGTCATTTGAGTGCAGTGGACAGATATTGATCAGAATGACTATGGGGGACTCGGGATTTTTAAAGCTAGGTCTTTCCCAAATCACAGTTTGACTGAGGCAATACTCATTCAAACATTAAGGTTAGGTAAGAGAGATGAAGTAAAAAAAGGATAAGAATACCCATTTCTAAAAAAAGAAAGGGAAAAAAACTGTTGGGAAGGTAAGACACTCAGGATATGTCAATGATTAGTTAGTTGGCTGGTTCTTGTCCGTTATTATGGAAGGGGACCAAAATGACATCACTATGTTTGAGACAAATTGCAGCGTGCCTGACTGTAACAGATTAGACCCAAAAAAGCTTGGAATGCTCTACCACAGGTTGGACACAATAGTATGTGTGAACACCTGGGGTGCTTACTTTAAACTTATGCAGGTCATGTTTCCTTTGAGTTGCTTCAATTTCTGCCTTCTTCATAGAGTCCAGCAGCCTCACTGATGAGGGCATGCCATCCTAGGTGGTCTAATGCCAGTGTATCCCATGCTGTACAATCAGATCTAAAGTTCTTAAGAAAGACCTTCAGGGTGTCCAAACATCACTTCTTCTGATCTCCTTGTGAGTGCTCCATAAAAGTCTTTGACAGGTGTTCTGGCATTCTAACAATGTGTCCAGTCCACCATAGTAGCTCTCTCTGTAGTGATGTTGGAATGCTGGCAGTTTAGCTTGAGAAAGGATCTCAGTGTCTGGTATCTTCTTCTGCCAGGTGATCTTCAGAATTTTCCTAAGACAATTTAAAAGGAAGTGATTCAGTGAACCAATGTGGCACTGGTAGATTGTCCAAGTTTCACAGATGTATAGTAATAAGGTCAGCACAACAGCTCTCTGGATCTTCAACACTTCCCTTCCACACTTTCCTCTGGAGTTTCCCAAATACTAATTAACTCTGACAATGCATGTGTCATTGTCAATGTGTATCTTCTTGGAAAGGATACTGCCAAGGTAAGGGAACTTGTCCGCAGTACTCAAAATGTCTCCATTTGCTGTAATTGATAGTTCCACATAAGGATGGTGTGGTGTTGGCTGTTGGAGCACCTGTGTTTTCTTGGTGCTGCTTGTTAGACCAAAATGAGCACAAGCAGCAGAGAATTAATCCTTTGTTGCACCTCAGCTTCAGAGGCTGCATTGAGTTCACGATCATCAGCAAACAGAAGATCATACACCAACACTCCCTCCACTTTGGTTTTGGCTTGTAGCTTTTTCAAGTTGAAGAATTTGCTATCAGTGCAGTAGCAGACTGTAAGGCCATATTCATCCTCAGTGAAGGATGATATGGATGAAAACATCATGTTAAAAATCATGGGAGCAAAGACACATTCTAGTTTTACTCCATTGGTGACTGGGAAATCTTGAGAGCATCATCCACTATCCAGAACCTGGGCAAGATGCTGTCATGAAATTGATGCACAATACTGATGAACTTCTCCAGTTAACCAAATCTTGTTGTTGATTTTCTTTTTTCTTTTTTAATTTATTTAAGGTAATGGGGTTTAGTGACTTGCCCAAGGTCACACAGCTAGGCAATTATTAAGTGTTCGAGGATGGATTTGAACTCAGGTCCTCTTGACTCCAGAGTTGGTGCTCTATCCACTGCTCCACCCAGCTGCCCCCAGTTAACCAAATTTTGACATAATTTTCCATAAACCCTTGTGAATGACAGTATCAAAGGCTTTGGTCATATCTATAAATATTATATACAGACTTTTGTTCTGTTCCTGGCATTTTTTCCTGGAGTTGAGCAGCAAACACCATATCGACTGTTCTTCTACCCTTTGTGAAGCCACACTGACTCTCAGGGAGGTGGCCATCTTTCAAGTGAAAGATCATCCTATGGAGAAGGACTCTGGCAAGAATCTTACTAGCAATAACTAAAAGAGAAATACCCCTGTGATTGTCACAGAACAGTGATTGCCAGTGATTAAGATGGGTGACAAAGACAAGAAGCAAGAAGCCTCTTTTTACATCATCCAAAAAAAATCAATCAGAAGTGAAAACTATCAGGTTTTCTGACCAAAACAGGAATAATTGCTATTTGAATTTACTCTGAGTCAATTTTTATTATCAGTCCTCTAACATCATGGTTATCCATTGTACTGATTAGGACTTTTAAGTCTTTCAAAATTGTGTTATTGTATAAATTATATTCACTTCACTCTGCAACAGGCCATCCAGGTCTTCCCAGGTTCCTTGGAATATACCTCCTCATTCCTTATAGCACAAGTGTATTCCATTTCTTTTTTATATCATCATTTATTCCATCTTTTCTCAATTGTTGTGTGTTCACTTCATTTTCTTTTTTCTTTTTTCTTTTTTGGCAAGGCAATGAATGGGTTAAGTGGCTTACCTAAGGTCACACAGTTATATAGTTATTAAGTGTTTGAGGTTGAATTTGAACTCAAATCCTCCTGACTCCAGGGCACCACCTAGCTGCTACTCCCTTCATTTTTAATTCTTTGCTACCACTAAAAGTATTTAATGGAAGAGAACTAAAGGATTTGAGCAAAAGCCTGGGGATCACTTTTCAGGGACTCCATGAAAGGAATTCTGACCTAGAGTGGAATGTTGGGTTGAATGATTAGATTCTAATTGAGAAGTGTAGGAGTGATGATGGGAAACCTATATGGACCCTAGACTGGGCTTGCATCTAGATCCAGAAATAGTGGCCTGGGAAAATTCCTTGGAGAGAGAAGCTGAAGGATCCAGGACCACAGAGATGAGATTTAAAAAAACCAGTTATTTAGTAAAAAGATTGAGCTGATAAAAGAAAGACAGTTCCAGCCTCAAGGAAGTCCTGATCAGCATGATCATTAACATGCACAGAACAGAAGCAGACCTCCTCTACTTCTCTTTATCTAGTTCATTTTATCTGAGGAAGCAGATGTTTTCTGGTGCTGATGAGAATAGTTTCTACTTTGAATTTGTCTGATCTCTTATCTTCTATGGATCTATACTTTATCATGGCCCTTAGTGAGTAGGGTGGCTTAACACAAACCCTTTGAAATAAGGTACAGATGAAGTCCTACAGAGTATCCAGAAATGAGATCCCTGGATGAACTGTTTGAAATATATCTTATTGGTAAGTTTCATTTTTAAAAGATTATGATGAGTAGGAAAGAAACAGTAGCACTTGAGAAGGATGAATATTATGATCTCAAAATGAAGAGAAGAGAAAAGAATATACCATCCTGGAAAAAATTCTAGATCCCATTATCAAAGGGATCATAAAATTGCAGCATTATTTTACTAAGATCTGGTCTTGCCAGTCTTAGCTTATTTCAGTTTTGATAAGGTAACCAGGAAATAAAAGGGGTATTGAAGATATCATTGACCTGGGATTTAAGCAAAGCATTTGACAAAAATAATAATAATGAATTATATATCATGAAGTTTACAAAACACTTTATAAATATTATCTGCATAGTAACCCTTGGAAGTAGGTGAGGGATCTGAGGTACACAAAGGTTAAGTGACTTGTGCTGGGTCACACAATTAGTAAGTTATCAGAGATCCAGACTTGAACTAAGGTCTTCCTGACTCTCAGACCAGTTTTCTGTCCACTGAATTACCTAATTACCTTTAAGCAACTACCATGTTCAGTGAACTATGCCAAGTGCTGGGGTTGCAAACAAAAATCAAATACTTGGAGAAAGAGATGAAGTGCATTTCAGACCTGCAGGATATTCCATGTGAAAAAAAGGTAAAGGGAAAGAATATGGAACTCTGAAGATGAAGAACTATAAATTGGACAGTTTAGCTGGAAAGTAGAGTTTTTTATGAATAATAAATAATAAAACTAGGTAAAGTAGAACCAGATTGTGAAGAGTTCTAAATAGTAAGCTCACAGTGATAGGAGCTTATATTCCATAAAAAGGCAATATGGAGTCACTAGAGCATTTCAGGAGTGATATAGTCAGATCTGCACTTTAAGAAATTTCTTTTGGTGAATATAGGGTGGATGGATTGGAGAAGGAAGATAAAGGAATCAGGGAAAACAATCATAAGCCTATAGCAAGAGTATAGACAGAAGAGATGAGAGCCTGCAAAATAGGTCTAGAGATAAGGGAACAGATGTGAACTATGTTGTGGAGATAGAATTAATGAGAATTGGCAAAAGATTGGATGTTGTTGGTAAGAGAGAATAAAGAATGGAGAATGACTCCCAGGTTATAAACCCTGGGTTATCTGAAGGATAATGGTGCCTTCAACAGAAACAGGAAAAATTGAAGGAGAGTATTTTAGGGAGGAAGATTGATGTTGCATTACCAGAATATGTTAACTATCAGGATAATTTTGGTTATGTGGGATTGTAATTTGAGAGAGGGAGGGAGAGAGAGAGGGGGAGAGAGAGAGAGAGAGAGAGAGAGAGAGAGAGAGAGAGAGAGAGAGAGAGAGAGAGAGAGAGAGAGAGAGAGAGAGATTCAGGCTTAAATATGTAGTTCTGGAAGCTATCTTCATAGAGATGATAATAGAGCTCTTGGTGGGGAGGGTGTATAATGAGATCATCGAAGAGGACCCAGGACAGAGCCATGGGTGGAGGACAAATATAAGCATCAGACTTGAAAGAAGTAAACAATGTCAAATAATTAGAGGACCATTCAGGATCATGATTGGATCATAACATTATAAAAAAGAATAATTTCACCTAAATTAGTTTACAGATTTCGTGATATATCAGTAATACTAAGGGGATGATACTTTACAGAGGTGGGCAAAATAATATTCATTTGGAGGAGCAAAAGATGTAGAATATTGAGGGAAACAATGAAAAAACATGAAGAAATAGATAATAGAACTGCAAGATCTCAAATTATATTTTAATACAGTAATTATAAAATGTTATTTTATAAAAATTTATAAAAATTAATTATTATTGGCTAAAGAACTAAAGGTATAACAGAATAGAAAAGGAAGATTCAGAAATAATCATATATCAGAAGTAATCAAACTCAATAACCTAGTGTTAGACAGACATGAAAACATCTTTTACTTTTCAAGAATTTTATTTAACAAGAATTACTAGGAAAACTGGAAAGCAATACGACAGAAAATAGGGTTTAAGCTGACATCTCATACCTTCTACTAAAATGTTTCTACTATCTTTTTATATCAGTTAAAGTTCTCCCTCTAACCCTCTTCTTTCTCCCTGCCTTCTTCCAGAGAGCCATTCCATATAACAGAAAAAAGAAGAAAAAGAGAAAAGATGGTCAACAAATGAAGCACAACATTGACAAAATCTGAAAATATCTGCTTTTTTTCTAAGTTTGTAGATTCTTCTTTTCTCTCTTCTGCAAAGCAGTGGGAGGAGGAGATTTTCTCATAGTTTTTCTTTGGGTCTAGTTTTTTTTGTAATAATTTTGCAGCATTCACTTTCAATTCATTTTGTGATAATTGTTCTTTCCATTTACTTGTTGGAATCAATATAAATGGTTTTCTTGGTTCCATTTACTTCATTCTGTCACAATTCTTAAAAGTCTTTCAACACTTCTCTATTTTCCTCATAGTCTTCATTTCCTTTAGTACAACAAATTCCAATTAATTCACATACTACACAATTTGCTTAGCCACTTCCCATATAATGGACAACTTCTTTGTGTTCAGTTCTTTGCTACCACCAAATTATGTAATAAATATTCACCACCTAGCTTCCCCCCACTGATGTATGTGGGAACTTTCTTTTTATCAATGGCCTTTTAGGGTATATGCCTACTGTTGAAATCTTTAGGTCATTTTGTTTATCAAATTCCAATTTGTTTCCCACAATTATTGGTATAATAACAATCATAACAGTCATCCCAACACTTGCCTTCCTTTGTTCAGAGAGGTTCAGTACCAGAAAGCTGATCATCAGGAGAGGAGCTTTTTTCTTTTAGTCACAGTGTACAGAGGTTAGATGACTACTGGAATGGATTGTGGAGAGGATCTATGGTTGGGCAAAACCTGTACTAGGCAGATTCTAAAGTCCCTTCTAAGTCTGAGATTGTGTGAATCTAGACTGGGAAAATCAGTTCTCATATATGAAAGAGATGGAGGTGTAGATATTGCAGGCAAAGGCCATCAGCTGGTTAATGGCTAAGAGACTGTCTTGATCTAGAGGAAGTTCAATAAACATTTACTCTTATTCCTCCCCTTTCATAGCAAGGCAGCTTCAGCATATGTGGGCATGTGTATATGTGTTAAAAGACATATGAGATGGTCTTTAGCAGACTAAACTCCTAACCCCACTAAAAGTGGGGTAAAATGGAAATAGCACTCAATTTCCTAACCTGTAAAATGAGGCCTCTGGGGCAGATGAACTAGAAAGTTCCTAAATGAAGCCCTAAATCTATGATGGTACAATCCAACCTGTGAAGAATTTGTGTGTTAAGTCAGCTGAGGCAACTAGAGGGTTCTGGGGCAGAGTACTGGTTGGGTCTGGAACCAGAGAGACCAAAATTTAAATCTAGTCTCAGATTTAGTAGCTGTGTGACACCGTGTAAGTTATTTAACTTTTGTATATCTTAGTTTCTACAACTGTAAAATGGGTATAATAGCAGTTATGAGGATCAAATGAGATAATATTTATACAGTGTCAGACATCTAGTGAGTACTTACAAAACTTATTTCTTCCCTTTTTTTACTAAGGTGGGGAAGTTGTTAGTTACTATGGAATTCTTTTTTTTTTTTTTTTTTTTTGGTTGTTGCAAGGCAATGGGGTTAAGTGACTTGCCCAAGATCACAGAGCTAGGTAATTATTTAGTATCTGAGGCAGGATTTAATCTCAGGTCTTCCTGACTCCAGGGTCAGTGCTCTATTCACTTCACCACCTAGTGGCCCCCAATACCTATGGATGTTTGAATTATGGAAATAAATCCTGCCCTAATTTACCCAAGGTCTTAACTTTTGAAGTTTGGATTATTTCTCTTTTTGTTTTTCATGGTCTCTGGGTAACTGTCATTTCTTTTTTTGATTTTTGCAAGGCAGTGGGGTTCAGTGACTTGCCTAAGATAAGTAAGTTAAGTGTCTGAGGCTGGATTTGAACTCAGGTCCTCCTGACTCCAGGGCTAGTGCTCTATTCACTGCACCACCTAGCTGCTCTGATTCTGTCATTTCTGCAACCACAAGAGTTCTGTTATTTCTCATGGGAGGAAGCCTTATCTGCCTCAGTCCCTATTGATGACAGCTCAAAGAATGTGAAAATGGCATAATCTATTAATGATGTCAAAGTGAAAAAAGTCAGAAATGTTTTGTGGTCATATCCTTTTTCTCTGGTCAACTGGTATGCAAAAACTCTTCTTGGTCCCTGTGCAATGTTCTTAGGAACTCATCACAGAGTGGTCCCATATTGGAAGGAGAGAAACTTTTGAATGAAATAAAAGATACTAAGGACTTGGGGAAAGGGTAGATTTTTTTCTCAAAGGAGTAATAGATTAAAAACCAAGGAATATATTCATTTTCCAGGGTATTAGAGGTGAAAAACTACCATTTTTTTGTCTTCCTTGTCTTTAGGAACTCATAGCAAAAACCTCCGGTGGAATAAAGAGAATCCTATATAATACAGACAGTCTCAATTAGGCTCTCTAACTGCAAATGCAAGGGATGTTTCCCATTGTACCATTCTACAGACAAAATAATGGAAGTTGAATCAGGACAATAGACATGAGGACTAGCATAACAGAAATGAAAAGGACGGTGAAAGGAAACTGAACTCTGGGTACTTTTGTCTTTCTGTTTTTGACTTTTTGCAAGGTAATGGGGTTAAGCGACTTGCCCAAGGTCACACAGCTAGTTAATTATTAAGCATAATTACTAAAATTTGACTCAGGTTCTCCTGACTCCAGGGCTGGTGCTTTATCCACTGGACCTCCTAGTTGCTTCTCTGGGTACTTTTAATAACCAGTCTTGGCTCTCTTCTGAGAACAGAAGATAAACTACCTTTAATTCTTCTCTACAGAGAGGCTTGGGATTCCAGGTATATGATATGGTCTATGTTATTGGGGGAGGTCACTGTAATGAATGATTTTTCTTTACTTGTTTATCACAATTTTTATTTACATAAATTATCAAAAAATCTAACAATAACACAAAGAGGACAAGACAAAGGTTTTTGATCCTAATGACCACTAGATCTAAAGATATTTAAATAGACATATATATTATATATCTATATATCTTTATCTCTATCTATATATATAAAAGAAAAATAAAAGTACATTTATATGTATATATATAAAGTGACTTAGAATTTTAGAATTAAAGATTCTTCTATGAGGAAACCCTTCCCAATCACGCAGTAAATTTTGGCTCTGACACACTCCCTGACATTGTCTCTGTCTCTCTTTCTCCTTCTCACTATCTCTGTATCTCTGTCTGACTTTCTTTATCTTTCTAATTTCCTTATGGTGCTTTAGAATAGCTTCCATATCCAATAGTTTTATAGACCAGATAAGGAGAAGTCTTTAGTGTTGCATGGTTTTTCAATTTTATTTGGTACAAGATGGGGACAACACTTCTCAGAGTTCTCTTTTTTCCTAGTTACCACAGTTGCCAGAAATCAACTTTCCTTTACTTCTTTGGGATCCAGGAATTGCTATCATTAGCCATCTCCATGTGCACCTTTAGGGAAGAAAACTTTCTTTTGGGGTGGGAGAAGGAGGCAATGGTTCTAGTTGCTACCAATGTAAATTTTATACCGACTCAATATTTTACTTGGTTACTGGATATTATTGTTGTTTTAATTCATTAATTTAATTTTTCATTCACTATTGAATCTATCCATATTCATCTTTCTCTGAATTCATGTATCTATCTTTCTGCTTGTATCTTTTCTTCATTCCCTTCCTTCAAGTGAACAAAGAAAAAATCAACCAATTGTTTAGGTCAATTTAATTCAAATTATCAAGTGTTTTAAAGGTAGATAGTTAGGTGTTATAGTGGAAAGAATACTGACCTGGCATCAGGAAGATCTAAGTTCAAATATGATCTCAAACTCTTGCTAGTTGTGTGCTCCTGGGCAAGAAATTTAATCACTATTTGCATCAGTTTCTTATCTGCAAAATGTGGAGAGTGTGGAGAAGGAAATAGCAAACCACTCCAGTATTTTTTTCAAGAAAATCCCATAGTGGAGTCATAGAGAGATGGACAAGACAGAACAAAAACAGCAACAACAGTATATGTCAAACCCTGTATTAGGTTCCAGAGGCATAAAGACAAAACTCAAAAAGTGTCTACCTTAAAGGTGCCCTAAACAATAAGTACATGGAAAATTAAATATAAAATATAGGCAAAGTAATTGGGGTAGGGGAGGCCATTAACAATTGTGTGAATGTGTAATCAGAACAAGCTTCCTGTGTGTGATCAGAATCCTGTAGTGGTAACTGAACTATGTTTGAAGGAAGCTGTAAACAAGTCATGGGATACAATGCTTTTTTGATCATTCATATATTAATTTCCCAGGTTGGCATTTTATATATCTTTCATTTTTTTCCTTTTCCATTTTCTACTCACCTTTTTCACCAAAACCAGTGATTTACCTCAATCTTCCATGGACCACTTTCTTTAAAGGGGAAAAAGGTGCTTTTGCTATGCAATGTTCTATGCATCAGGAAAAACAAAGGAAAACGACTTTGAGAAACCCTTTGTAAACAAAACAAAAGTTAATAATCCTGGGACATATAAATGTAAGACCAACAATTCATCCCTTTGTGACTTTGTAAGAAAGGTAAGAAAGGGGATGAATTAATTAAAGCATTAAAAATGGTTTCAGTTCATCTTTTTCTCCCTGGGAATCACAGGAGCCAGATTCTAACTCAATTTTTCTCCAGGCCTAGAAGTCAAGACTCTGTTACCTCTAGTTATGACTTTCACTGCACAGTGCCAGATTTTCTCAGATTAGGGACCAGAAATGTAAATGAGTTAATGATTTGAGTGACTGTGAAGAGAGTCACTTTGACAATAAAAGGGAAGTTGAGAGAAGGGAAGTGTTTTGGGGGGAAAACGGTTAACTCTATTTTGGTCATGCTGAGCATAAACTAAATTTTTTCAGGGTGTAGGGAAGGTGTCATTGAGGCATAGGAAATAATCTGACCAAAATTCTAGCCTAATCCAAGAGAAAGGTCAACTCATTGTTTAGAGAGCCTTGATTGTATCTCTATGGGAATTGAGGGAGGGGAAGATTAACATTTTATTGATGACAATATAGTGTAGACATAACTTTCATATGCACTGGAAAACCAAAACATTTGTCTGTTCATTTTATTGTGATATTTATTTTATTACACTAGTATGGAATCAATATCTTTGAGGAATACCTATAGTCTGTGTAATAGTAAATATTAGATATCACCTGACCAGAGAAGATACCAGATATTGAGACCCTTTCTCGAGTTAAATTGCCTAGCATTCATTCCAACATTACTACAGAGAGTGCAACTATGATGGTCTGGACACATTGTTAGAATATACACTTGCCAAAAAATCCCCTATTTTATGGCGAACTCACACAGGGCAAGCACTCACAAGGGGCTTAGAAGATATCATACCAAGACACCTTGAAGGTCTCATTGAAGAACTTTAGAATTGATTGTACAGCATGGGAGACACTGGCACAGGTGCTGTGCTCTTTGAGGAAGGCAGAATTGAAGTAGCTCAAAGGAAAATGACATCTCTAAGTTTAGTGTACTCACTCAGGTACACTGACTATTTGTGCCCAAACTGTGGTAGAGTATTCCAAGCTTGTATTGGTCTGATCAACCATAGTCAGACACACTGTAATTTGTCTCAAACACAGTGATGCCATTTTGGTCTTCTTTAATAAGAAAGAATAAGAACCAACCATTTGCACTCAATCAAAAAAAAGATAAAAGTGAGGTAACAGTGATATTAATAATGATGATATTAATGATGATGTTGATAATGATGGCAGCTCCCAGATATATAGTTTTTGAGGGTTGACCTCCAAGTCAGGAGGAACTGGTATCAAATTTCACCTTAAATGCTAACTATTTGACCATGGACAAATCAATTTACCTTTCAATTTTTAAAACTCTTTAAAAAGAGAGAAAATCCTGACCTTTGGTTGAGAGAATTTTCCCTCCTGAGTGCTTTATACCAATAAAAATCAGAGGTTCAGTCCCTATCTCTAACTTCACATATGCTACCTCATTGGATCCTCATATAAATCCAGTGACATAGGTATTATTATTATCATTTTTATTTTACAGATAAAGACACTGAGGCTCAGACAAATTAAGTGAATTTCTCAATCACATAGCTAGTATCTGAAGCAGAATTTGAATTCACTTTTTCTTCATTCTGAGTTCAGTGAAACATTTCATTAGGCCACTCTGATTCCAAGCTGAGTACCTTATTTTCCTTCTCCACAAATCCAAAATTTTGAGTCTGTTGTACAATGGTTCAAAAGATATGATGATAAGCTGTATTGGGAGGAGTCATCTCACATTGGAGAGAGGTGAATTTGAAGCAGGAGATTAAGTCTAATGTTAGGCAGAAGGCACAGGAAGATCCTGGACATCCCTTGAAGTTTCAGACTAAGGGTTCCCTGGTCCTCCTTCCCTCTACATTGCATACAGTGGGCATCTAATAATGGCCTATTGAATATGTAGAGAAGTCTGTCTTCACATAGGTTCTGCAGGATGCCTTTGTTAAAAATAAATAAATATATTAATCTTCAAAAAGTTTGGAGATTGTATGTCTAACCAACTATTGAATGTGGATGTGTCTTACAGTTTCTTTGAAACCGTGGGTTCCATACTTTATCTTTGAAGGAGATAGTCTGATTCTTTGTTTTCATGAAAAAACTAACAATACTTTGATAAGTGTGACATACTACAAGAATGGAAAACCCTTCCCTGCTTTTAATCAGAGTTCAGAAGTCTTTATCCCTCAAGCAAATATAAGCAATAGTTAGTACTGCATTCAAACATACATCATGGAAGATTAGATCTCCACATTTGTGGTATTACTGCCATTCTTATGGAAAAACTTACAAAGATATTCAGTGTCAGGGTCACTGATTGGGGTAGAGTAGGATGGACATGACAGAGGGATGAACATCTTTATGGATTTATTATTAATGGAAACTCAGTGCCAGGAATATTCCTTTTCTAGAAATCTGGGGAAAGAGGAATTAAAACAACCAGGGGAAGAGAAATGGGATTGGGGAGAGGACTGTCCATCAGGGTGTCTCTTTGTCTGGTTAAACATCTGGAGGTGTTTTTTTTTTTTTGCAAGGCAGTGGGGTTAAGTGACTAGCCCAAGGTCACACAGCTAGGTAATTATTAAGTACCTGAGGTCAAATTTGAACTCAGGTCCTCCTGATTCCAGGGCTAGTGCTCTATCCTCTGTGCCACCTAGCTGCCTCCTATCTGCAGGTGTTGAAAAATCAAGGCTCACTTCTTTGTTGCATTCTTCTCTCTGGAGCTGTTTTCAAGTCCATTGCTGAATACAATAGACTCTCAACACAAGGAATAAAGTTCAATGACTCTGAGGTGTGAGATCCAGATCCCTCAAGAGAAGTCAAGCATCCAATTTCTCTTCTACTTCTTCAGAGGTCCATGGGCCATCCTATTGGTCCAGGCTCATCTCCAACTTTTGGAGGGACTTTTTGGTGTTAGGCAGAAACTGTCTTTAGCCTGGGATGAAGGAAGTGAGGGGAAGAGAAGTATTCTGACCCTGAATCCTTCACCCTTTACACTTTATCATGCCAACTCCCTACAATAGAATCCATGCTTCTAAAAAGCTTATGATCTAGCAAATTATCACCTCAGAATTAATTTGTTGGCATAGTGGTTAGATTCCTAGGCAGTTAGGAAGTCCTGAGTTCAAAACCAGCTTCAGACACTTAATGTGATCTTGGACAAGTTCCATACAAAAATAATCTTTGTAAAGTGTTTAACATGTTCCGTGGGCCACCGTCAATATTCCATATAACTACTCCTACCCTTCCTTTAGAAGAAAGGGATAAGTACAAAAGAGAGACATTGCATAAGCAGGATGGCAGATTTCAGGAGGGAGGGATCCTCTTTAACTTTAAAGGGGAAGGAGGCTTCATGAATGGGGCAGCAGAAAGGGAGACCTTTCAATAGGTTGAGATGGAGCTCAATCTGGCAGGTAGAATAGTCTGGAAAAAGACCCAGAGGGGGACAATGAATAAACATGTACTAGGGACAGGGAACACTTTGACTAGAATGAAGTAACAAAGTGATGCGAACCTTGAAAATTGGCTTGGAACCTTATTAGGTGGTAATGGGAAACCACTGAAGAACAGAAAGGATAATCTATGGAGGAATGATGAAAATCTGTAGCTAGGGAGCCTGGGGTTCAGTTTTTAGTTCTCTTTTCACATGACTAGTTTCCTTGGAGGAAAGGAAGGTTTAGCTTGGGGTTATTTTTGCCTCTGAGCAGAGGGCAAGGGAAGGAGAAGAAGCATTTATTCAGTGCCTACTGTTTGACAATCACAGTGCTTAGTGATTTATAAATACTATCTCACTGGATCCCCACAAGAACTCTTAAAGGCAAGTGCCTTTTAGTTCCCATTTTACAGTTGAGGAAACTAAGGCAAGCAGTTGTTAAATGACTTGTCTAGGGTCACACATGTCTCAGTAAATTATTGAGGTCTCATTTGAACTTGGATCTTCCTGACTTTAGACCAGACACTTTATCCACTGTGTACCCAGCTGCCTCATAGTCCCTTGGGGTTTCTTTAGTAAATTCTTTAAATATCTTGCCCTCAGTTCCTCTCAATAATTAATTAATAATTTACCAGACAAACCTTCCTCTTCTTGTAATATGATCATTTAAAAGAATATTTAAAATGGAATGTGCTGGTCCAATACCCCCACCTTCATTTGACAAAATGCCTAAGACCACAGACAGTACTGAAGTTGATTCTTCTGACTCAAAGTTTGACTAGCTCCATTGCTGTCACTCTGGGTTAAAACAAATCTTGGCATAGCCTTCAACATTATAAGTTAAATAAGATACTTTTTCCTAGAGAAAATCATTTTAAGAAATTTTAAATGCAAAACATGGAAAAATGCTATTTTATCTAGGGAAGTGCTTGTTGTCTTTGAATATTGATAATATAAAAAAGAATACATTTCAGCACCCCATGATCAGTCAACCAGCAACCTCTTCCCTTTCTCAAAGGGAAGAGGGAGGGTGGAACCAAGATGGCAGCATGGAGGCAGGTATTCCTAGAACTCCTTCCCCCTCAAACTCCATAACTCATAAAATTATGACTCCAAACAAAAACCCACAGAAAGATTGAGTGAAACAATTTTCTAGCCCAAGAAAACCTGGTAGAGAAATCAAGAAACAATAAAACAAAACAAAAGAATGAAAAACTAGAAGAAAATGAAAAATATCTCATTGGAAAAACAATTGACCTGGAAAATAGATACTGGATAGATAATTTTAAAAATATTGGGCTACTTGAAAGTCATAACCGGGAAAAGAGCCTAGAATTCATTTTTCAAGAAATTCTCCAGGAAAATTGCCCTGATATCTTAGAAGCAGAGAGTAAAATAGAAATTGAGGGAATCCACTGATCACCTCTGGAAAGAGATCTCCCCCCGAAAAACCTCCCATTATAGTCAAATTCCAGAACTCCCAAGTCAAAGAGAAAAATACTACAAGCAACCCAAAAGAAACAATTCAAATATCGTGGATCTATAGTCAGAATTACACAGGATTTAGCAGTATCTACATTGAGGGTTCATAGGGCTTGGAATATGATATTCCAGAAGGCAAAAGAGCTTGTATTACAATCGAGAATCAACTACCCAGAAAAACTGAACATCCTCTTTTGGGGGAAAAGATGGACATTCAATGAAACAGGGGACTTTCATACTTTTCTGTTGAAGTGACCAGAGCTGAACAGAAAATTTGATCTTCAAGAATAGGACTCAGGTGAAGCATAGAGAGTGTGGATGGGAAAGGCTAATTATAAGGGATTTAATGATGTTGAACTGCATGTATTCCTGTATGGGAAGAAGATACTGATAACTCTTATGAACCTTGTCGTTTATAAGAGCAGTAAGAAGAAGCATATATAGACAAGGCATAGGACGGAGCTGAATATAATGGCATAGTATAGTATAAAGATGGAGTCAAAGGGTGAAAAAGGAATGAACTGGGAGAAATGGAAAGGAGAGGTAGAATAGGCTAAGATATTTCACACAAAAGAGTCAAGATAAAGCTTTTGCAATGGAGTGGAAGGGGGAAAGGTGGGGAATGAGTGGCTCAGAGAGGAAATAACATACACACTCAATAGGGTATAGAAACCTATCTTCTCCTAGAGGAAAAAGGAGAGGAAAGGGAATGGGAGAAGGGTGACAGGGGGAGGAGAGGGTAGTGTAGGTGAAGAAGAGAGTGAAGATGGTGGAAATGGGTAGTCAGATTCACTTCTGAGGAGGGACAGGGTGAAAGGAAAGAGAGAATAGAATAAATAGGAGTGGGGAGGAATGGAATGGAGGGAAATACAGTTAACAATAGCAACTATGGGAAAAATATTGAAGCAACTTCTCTGATGAACTTATAAAGAATGCAACCCATCCCAGAGATGGAACTGATGGTATTTGAATATAGACTCAAGTATACTTTTTTCCTCTCTTTCTCTTTCTTTTTTCCTTACTTCAAAGGGAAGAGCGTAAATATTGGTTATTCTAACCCTCAGTTCAGTAGCCAGGTACAAAAGATGTCTTGAAAACTGGGCAGTATGCTGATCTCTGCCTCAGGGTGTTATCAGATATTTTGACATCTGAAAAGAACATATGAAAATTACTCAGTCATTTCTATGGAAAATTCTGTTTGCTCTTCAGGGTTAAACTCAAGAGAATAACAATGACAATATACCTCAATATGAATATATTTTCCTAGCATTTCTGAGAAAAGCAGGGTCTACTTTGGGAATTAAAGTGAAAAGAACAACTTGACAATTTAATGGACTTCTGTGAGGAAAGAGGCAATTACAAATTGTAGGACATGTTATGATAATGTAATTGAGAAGACCAGACTTTGGTCAACTGCTGTTGACATTTTAATGACTCAATAAAATTGTGGAAGGCGTGTTTGTCAAATTGTAGCTGACCAGATGGAAGGGTAGGATACCTAACATGTTGGATGACAGGTTCATGACAGGTAATATGATGCACCAGGGGGAATTCAATGTTCATTAATGTAAAACTCTTCATTTGTGATCAAGTATATTTTCACAAAGACAAATTGGAGTGGAAATTTCTAGAGTTGAGAGATATCTGAATTTTCAAGTAGACTACAATCTCAAAATGAACCCAAAGTAGAGAGATTTCTAATTTAGACATCCATTTTAATAGATACTTCTGCTATTATTACTGACTCTGAGATTTTGTGATGACCTCCAATGATGGAAAGCTCACTGCTTTTCAACATAATTACTCTTTTTATCCCTCTTTACTAATAATAAAAATTTCCATATGTTGAATAAAAATCACCTGCAGTTTGATTTCTGCTTATTGTTCTCACTTCTAAACTCTAAGATTGGTGGAAAATTGCTCAGTAAAAAACCACATGAAAGTCTTTCAAAAATGATTCATTTCAGGGGTGGCTAGGTGGTGTAATGGATAAAGAACCTGCCTTGGAGTCAGGGGTACCTGGGTTCAAATCCTGTCTCAGACACTTAATAATTACCTAGCTGTGTGGCCTTGGGAAAGCCACTTAACCCCATTTGCCTTGCAGAAAAAAGCAACCCCAGAATGATTCATTTCTCCCTTTTGCTTCTCCTCAATAAGTCTCCTTTTTTTGTCCCTTCCCTTTACTCCCTGAGTCCATCCTAAATAAGACCTTCCTGATGGTGTGAGCCTTTCCATTGCCTTCTATTTTTTGAAACTCTAACTTCTGATCCATGGATCTTTGGGGATTTTGGATGAGGGGGCATGATGAGACATAGAAAGATAATTTTGGGGGACAGAACTGAATGTGAGTGATGTGGTCAGGGCAAAACCTCTGGGAGAAAGGAAGATTGTAGTAACACAGAGCTTTAGGGCCCCAAGAGGGCACTGAGAATTCAGAATGATTTATGCAATGATAATATCAAGTAGATTATTTTCCTTCAGTTCCCTACTTAATGGTGGACTAGCCCAAGAGGAGACAATAATGCTGGGGCCAGGGACAGACAATGAATCTAAGCCAGGAAAAGATGGCACCTGACACATATTGACTGTGTAACCTATTGCAATCTAGAGCCAGGGGTTGTCAAAGTTTGGGAAGCTCAGACAACTTTCAAGAGCAGGTCTAATCAAATTAAAATATAATTGGGAAATATTTAACAAGTTAAATAAAAATTCAACCCAATAGATAATTTCATTTGTGATTTTCTAAGTTAACATGTGGTCAACAGGGTTTCATTTATATTTGAGTTTCATGGGTGTCCTACCTTTTAGTTCTTCTGGGCTGCATCTTCCAACAAAAGCTCGACAAGGGTCACATATAGAATTAAATATTTCTTCATAGCTACAATGTAACTTCTTAGAATGAGTATAACAACAAAATGTAATAATGTAATAAATTATGGGCTTTGAGGGTCCCCTCTAGTCCCTATACCTAGAAATTTGTAAATAGTAAAATTGATAACTTCTCTTTTCAAGTCTATGCACATATACTGAGGAGCTGCTTTGTGTATAGAGGTAGTCTGATGGGAATAATTATGACATTTAAGATAAGGATTTTGATTTGAGTTCAGGTTCTGCCATTTACTTTTCTCTGTTATTTACAAACTTTGCAATCTTGGGTCAATCACCAAATCTTGACTGTTCTTAATAAGTAAAATCGGGATAATCATTTTTGCATTATATGCCTTTCAGCATTGGAATGAGTATCAGATAGGATAATATGTGAGAAATACTTTTAAAGCCAGGATCACAACTTTAATTTGTACTTAACCCGTCCTGACTATGTTAATAAGCTTCAGAGTCTTGCCACCTACATTTCCTCCTCAGCATATCATTGCTCCAATAAACTTTCATATATTTAAATCAAATAGAAAGTAGTGATGTATTTCTGTGATCCTTGCTGTGAGGGAATGCTAGGGGCGATTGGGGTGGGGGAGGTACATTACTTGAGTTTAGGAATTCTGTGCTAACATCAAAGACTACAGAGTGCTAATATCCAATCGGGTGTCACACTAATTCCGGCACCAATATGGTGAGCTCTCAGAAACAGAGGGTCTTGAAGATTCCTGAGGAGAAGCAAACTAGCCCATCTTAGAAAAAACAAAGTTAAAAGCATACATACCTATCAGAAATGGGATTGGCCTGTGATTGGGTGTTACACTTTTGGCCTGAGTAATTTATGGAAACTTTGTCTCAAAAAAAGAATACAAACTCAAAATCAAAACTTTTAGTTTGAAATAGTTTGATGACTCCATATCAGGTTAAAAATCAAATGCTTTTTGACTTTCATTCAGAGTCCCATTCCAACTTTAGTTCCATTTTAACTTTCTATCCATCACCAAAATTAATAAATGGAATCTCTTCTGGGCTTAATAGGGGCAACATTTAAATCAGATTATAAGTAAATGCAAACTAAAAGGTCATGAAATGTTGATGGAAGGATTTCCTCAGGGCACTAAAATGCAAGGGGCTGAAATAAAATCTAAAATTCAGTAAGAGAATTAGAGATTCAGGAGAAGGTTAGTTATTGTTATCTCTGGAAGCTAGAATGTGGGAAGCTAATGGTGATACCTGATCTCTGACCCTTTCATGGTATCTGTGTAGTTTTCCTCCCTTCAGTGGTTCTGATATAATGGCATGATTGAAAACAGGGTTCTCAATGCTCCTCCTGATTTAGCTGGACCAAGAAAGTCACAAGTTTGGACATTAGTTTACATAATTCCCTTCATGAATTCTACACTTAGACAATTTGGCTTGCTTCAAATCATTTCTTATGCTTTCTTGTCTCTATGTCTTTATCCATGATACTATTTATGTTGGAGATACCCTCTTCCCTGGCTACTGAATCCTTAACTCATCCTTGAAAATCTATCTAAAATAATACATCCTCCAGAAGTATTCCCACATTTCCCTACTCAGTAAGGATTCTTCAATCTTTGAGTCTCACATAGTACTTTGCACCTTGCTGATGTAACCAATATGTATTGTTTTGTATTATAGGTATGGGTTATATCCACTTAATAGACTGCAAACTCCATGAAGGCAGGGAAAGTAACTTAGCTAAACTTCTCATTTTCCCCAGGCCTATGACAAGTCCTCTGCCACAGTAGGTCCTTTATAAATGTTCAGATTGTTGACACATGTGGCAATCAGTCTATAGTCTTCGACCTTAAAGTCTTATTGAGGAGTCAAACTCAGACTTATGAAACAATTAAAGGAAAATATAATACTTTTGTGAGAACTTCATTTAATTTGTAATCTTCTCAGTACTCAATGAACAAACAAAGCAGCACATGGCCAGTTGATTGCAAGTTTCTGAGCCTCCCAGTCATATTTTATATACATACTTATATACTTCATATGCACCTATATGTATAGACATGGATATATGTATGTATACACACACACACACACACACACACACATATATATATATATATATATACATATATGTATGTATTTTAGTGCCCAATACAATGTATTTATATTAAGAAATCAGAATAAAACTCATCCAGGAAGACCTGAATACAAATTCAGCCTGGGCAAGTCACTTAATCCCTTTCTGCCTCAGTGTCTTCCTTGATAAAATGAGGATAATAACAGCACCTATCTCCCAGGGTTATTATGTGGATCAAATGAGATAAAATCTGTAAAGTACTTTGCAAACCTCAATTTCTTATATATATATGCTAGCTATTATTAAACTTTAGGATACAAAGTCCTGTGTTCTGGAAGGATTGTACCACCAGGTGATTTCCTATTTTAATAAATAAATGAACTTATATACATGTATATCTATGTGTATGTATGTGTATGAATATATATATATATATCAATATATCACTACAAAGCAATAATATTTATAACATACCTAGAGCATCACATCTCCTCCCACCCCAAACTAATTATTCTTGCTAACTTGGTGCTAAAGTCAGTTGTTTCTAAAGGACTTTTAGTTTTTTCAGTGCCTCTTAATTTTGGTGCCTTGGGTAAAGACTCAATTGCACTGAAGTTGCTACAGATCTACCAGAGAGGGACACCTCTATTGTATCATTCTTCTACTTTGCTTTTCAGTTGAAAATTCTTCCACAGTACTGATCATATGAGAGCGCTGCCTTTTTCTGCTTCTTTTTTAATGGTGTCCACAATGCAAAAATGTGGTATTGAGTTCAGTAACTGCTGTATATCTTAGTGACTGGACATGTCTTTTCCTTTCTTATCCCTGGATGCTTAAAATCCATTCCCTGATCACCATTCTCCTCCTATTTCCCTCTCCACTCCAACTCCCTTCAGTCCATGGGGCTTATCTTTTCTAGACTTTGCTTGTGTTGATATATTATTTATTTTTTTGACTCACTGATTTTTTCAATTCTATGCTTTTATCTTTTTTGATCATGTCAGTGATTCAGACTTTGGTAATAATCACATTGGACTTCTCATCATTCATAGCATGATTTGTATTTATTTAACTCACACTTATAGTGTGAAGTTCTCACACTATAAAAATATTATAAAACCCAGACCAGGATCAAGCCCAGGCATATGCTGAATTGATAATGTCTTTGAGAGAGAATGTCATCTACTTTAGGGTTCTAGGATTCTAGGAGCTGCAGTGTGATTAAATGGAACTTACTATCTGGCCCCTGGCCCCAAGTGACCTGATCTATTCTAGCCTAGTATATGATTAAGTCTGAACCTACAGAGAAAACAATCTGCTTAGTATTATCACCCTTTCAATCACCCAGAAATCTCTGTGACCTTTCAGCTGCTGATTTTCCTAAAGTCTTGTGTCATGCTATTCTTCTTTTTCTCAGGGTTCCCCCCGCCCCCACTACATTATTCATAAGGAGTTGTGTCATTATTTCCCCCAAAATCTTATCTTTCTGTTTCTTACAGAACCCGCCCCTCCAAATCTCCCAAGAATCCCTGGGATCAAATGCACCCACTCAGTTGGAGCTACAAGAAATACATAGTGATGGTAAGTGTCATCCAATTAGGAAGTCTTCTCAAGGTGGACTCTGAGAGTAGTAGTTAGGGAGAAGGAAAGGGAAAGTGAAGGATCTTGTTGAGAAATGGGGGGAAGAGGATAAATGAATATCATCCTTTAAAAGACTCATATGATACTGCCCAATAATCCACTAGACTCAGAGTATAGAACCAGGAACAATGGGCAGAAAGCATTCTGTGAATGGTTTTTATCCAACTTCATGTCAGTTAGAGAGGTGTAAAGAAAATAAAATGTATTTCCTTGAAAGTCAGTAAGATAATTATCATTGAAAATTATCACAAAATCTCAGAATTTGAAGGGATATCAGAAGGTATTTAATCTAATTCATAACTGAACAAGAAATCTCTCTATAACATACTCAGTAAATGATCATCAAATTTTATTTGCAAAACTCCACTATCTACCCACTTCTAGAGATAGACCATTCTAGGAGAAAGTTTAAGACTTGGTCATTCAATTTCTTCTCTTAGATTTGGCCCAATATTCTGGCATTGCTTAGTCAGGTAAAGGGGTGGACAAGAAGACATCTCATGTCCAACATTAAGAGTCTATGAATGTGAGATAAGTCCTGTAAGGTTTTTCTAACCATCTCAAATTTAAATCATCTGTGAGTTGGCTGGAAAAAAGTCAATGGTCTAGACAACCTCCTCTTCTATTCCAGAGAATGTGTTACTGGAGATATGATATATTTAGAGGTCCAGGGAAAACTTTTGCCCCTTCATCTTCACATTGGGAAAACTAAAACAAAAATACACGTATACACACACAACTGTTATATGTGAATATATATAAAAACTGGAGAGGGAAATGTCAAACTACTCAGTATCTTTGACAAGAAAACTTCAAATGGTGTCGCATTCAGACAAGACTGAAATGACTGAACAACTTCAGACAAGACTGAAATGACTGAACAACCAAAAAAGTGTTTACATATATAGAAATAAGCACTGAATAATAATACTCAGATATAATTTATATAGACACATATTAATAAGCACATTATAAATACCATAGGATGCTATAGAGCCTAGATCTGAGATTTTGTTGCTATAAGGATCTCTCAGATGAGGACACTCCTACCAATTCAATTCAACTTTTTCTCTGCATATTTATGCAGATCTATATTTTTATCTATAGTTAGAGAAATAACTTTCAGATTTTCCTCATAGCACATTGGTGCTGTTCTGGGTAAATTTTTTCTTTTGATTTTGGTAATCCACCTTATAGTAGTTCTGATGTATGAATTTTTACCTCTAAAATAGTGATAAAGTATCTATCATGCCATTATAATCATTATTATCATTGCCATTGTATTGTATTCAATATTATATACTGAAGCTGAAAGTATATTCAATCACCCTTCATACCCCCCCCCCCATTTACATACTTCAGTTCCCTTGCCCACTACCTCGTTTTGGAAATCTCCTTTTAAAGCAGAAAAAAAATTGTATTAAGAATGATTTAGCATAATCCTTTAGAAATGATTTTTATGGTGTAACATTTCTTTTTCTGCTTGCATGTTGAGTTAATAGTTTTCTTTGAAGTATAGCTGCTTGTAGTCCCATTAATGTGTTTTCTGGAAACTACTTGTTCTTTTCTCATGAGTTATATAAAAGTTCCTACCTCTCCTCTACTCTTAAGCTAACTATTGTTCTTGTCAAGGTGGTTCTCAGTTTATTCATTAGTACTGGAGCAGAACAGACTGAGTATCCTGGATGCTCATTGCCTCCAAAGTAACTAACTGCATATCATTCAAAGGTTAATTATGGGAAACACTCTAAGTTTTCTGAGGTGAAAGCTAATGCCTGCATCTGAAGTCACTGAAGATCCTGATGTCAAGACTGAGTTGTCCAAGAATTTTTTCATTTGTAAAGAACAAAAGTTGGAGGGTCTAAGATGATCAGATACCTTTGCAGTTCCAACCATGAAACTGATGATAATGGGGTTGCTATGTGGCACAGGGGATAGAGCACTAGGCCTGGAGTCAGGAGGACCTGAGTTCAAATGTGACCTCAGACAGTTAATAATTACTTAACTGAGTGACATTAGGCAAGTCACTTAACCCCAATGCCTTGCAAAAAGAAATTGTGATTAGGGATCCAGTGGCATTATTCCCATAATCCTCTGGGCAACTTCTGGGAAACCAAAGTCTTTGGGTTCTGGGGAGGGAGTATGGTTGCAGAGTTGAATAGGATGGACCATCAGAAGACAGGTTAAATTACTTTATTGTCCTGACTTGTCACCTAATATAAATGGAACTCTAGTTCCATACATAGGATGTATCTGTTTGGCCAAGGAGTCAAAGGGTGAAGCTACCATTTGTGGAAATTTGACTGAATGTTGTTGGGTCAAAATTCCTCTATTCCTGAAGCTACTGTAGTGCTGAAGTGCTTGGGTGATCTGGGAAAGACCTATCTCTAAAAGAGAAAGGTCTTTCAATGCATCCAGTTATCCTACTTCTATTTTATCAGTTCACTGGGATCAGATGGTTCTGGGAGAGAGAGTGAGAATGGTGTCTTTGCCCAACACCCCCTCACTTTAATCCAAATTACATGTATGTCATGACATCATTTGAAATCATGACCTTCTTTGATTTTGAAGGATAACTTACTTAATTTGACCCTTAGAAATTAACATCTCAAAAATAAAGTCCATTAGCTCAGGCTTGTGCATCATGACCAATTAGCATTTGCAAATCTTTTGGAGTTTCTTACAAATGAAAACCAAAAAACTTCAGAAATGGAACATTTTTTTCTCTATATAAATAAGAGTAATCCAGCATCAACTTTTATTTTTACCAAAGACTCTCACAGATACTGTTGTATATATTTGGTAGCAGAATCTGGAGTAGGAGTAGAAAATTTTATAGGCTCAAAAGAACTATGTCCCTCACTGAGGGGACCTTGCAGCATTCTTGTTCTCTTCATCCAAGTTAAAATTTTTGTTGTTTAGTTATTTTTTAAATTGTGTTTTATTCTTTGTGACTCCTTTTGGGGTTTTCTTGGCAAAGACACTGGAGTGCTTTGCCATTTCCTTCTTCAGTTCAATTTACAGATGTGAAAACTGAGACAAACAGGGAGAAATGACTTGCCCAAGGTCATACAGCTAGTAGGTATTTGAGTCAGAATTTGAACTCAAGTCTTCCTGATTCCAGGACTTGTACTCTACTTACTATGCCACCTAAATGTCTGAGATCAAGTCAGTTATAAGTTATTTCCTGAGATATTTCTTATCTTCAATATACTCCTCTAAGATATATGTGAATTGTGTATTGGGTTTTGCTTTCACCTTTTAGTGCCATGGAACTAATATTATTTAGAGGGCATTTGCTATTACTAATGATTGAGTAATGGGGAAGAAACTGATGCCATGGTGGAATTAACTTTCTAAATCTAAGAAAGATATTATGAAAGAAGCATGGGGTCATGAATAAAGATCTGCTTAGTTCATGAAAATTCCTCTCATTGAAGGCAGTAAAATTAAAGGTGAGATTAATAAAACTAAGTATATAGATATATAATTAATAAATATATCTAGGAGTTGACTTTATGAAAAGCAAAACTTAAGAAATTGAGCTAACATTTTTATAACATAATAGAATTTAAAAAAGATGATTACTTATGAAACTTCAAATCTATTATGTACAATCTACTATTCCTTTTAAATATGTATTTAATTAGGTAATTCAATATATATATTTAAATATATATATATGAATGAACTTATTATTTAGCTTTTTTTCTTCCCCTTTTCCCTTTCCTCCCTCTCCTCCAGAGAGAGATCTACCATTAGACACAAATATGTATGTGTGTTTGTATACTTATATGTCAAACCGTTCCACTTATACTACTATTTATCAGTTCTTTCTCTGGATGCAGAGTTTCTTCCTTCATAGATCCTTTATAGTTAATTTGAGTATTCATAATATTCAAAATGACTTTGTTCAAAGTTGTTAAAATAATATTTCTTTTATTGTAAAACAACATTCTGAAGGTTCTGTTCATTTAGCTTTTCATTATTTTGTACAAGTTAATTCATATTGTTCTTAGATCAATGAGCTCATCATTTCTCATAGCACAGTAGTATTCTATTGTCATCATATAATACAACTTGTTTAATCATTCCTCAATTGATGGGCATCCCTACAATTTCCAGTTCTTTATCATCACAAAGAGTTACCATAAATACTTTAGAGCTTAAAGAATTATTTCCCTTTAATCATCTTTGCAAACAGAAAAAGTAGTAGAGTATAGGTAGTTTAATAATTCTTTGGCATTAAAAAAGTTAATTCAGATTGTTAAATCAGATTGTTAAACCAGATTGTTCTCCAAAAGGTTTATATTAGTTTGTTTACCAATTATAAATTAAATTTACCAATTGTAAATTAAAGTTCCAGTTTTTCCACATCCCCTCCAACATTTATGGCTTTTTCTTCATTCATTTTAACCAATTTGATAGGTATAAAATGATATTTCAAGGTTGTTTTTAATTTGCATTTCTCTAATAATAATTATTTAGAATATTTTTTCATTTGACTATACCTTATTTTGATTTCTTCATCAGAAAACTGTTCATATTTTTTGACCATTTATTAATTCTGGAATGATTCATATTCTTATAGATTTGACAAAGTTCTTTAAATATTTGAGATATGCGACCTTTTTTTTTCTGAAAAACTGACTATAAGCTTCCCCTGGGACTTCTCAATTTTTTGCTTTCCTTCTGATGCTGGTTACATTGGAAACATAGACAAAAACTATAGAAATCATGCATGTATTGATTTTTGGAGGAACCCCCAAGATTGGACTCAACTCAGGGCTCTAAATTACAGTAATATCACATGTTGAGAGTTTACAAAATGCTTTCCTCAATATATAACTCTGATGGAGGGAGCATTATGATATCTCTCTGTCACCCCCAATCCCTTTTTTTTTTTTTTTTTTTGCAGTTGAGAAAACTGAGACTCAGGGCAGGAATGAAATCTGAATGCAATTTATCTAGTTGCAGTTCCAGTGTCATTTCCATACCACCATATTTACCTTTTCAAAAAGTACCAGGGAGTTTCCAATCACAAAATCCAGTGACATTTCTTTCCCATTTCTCATCTTCCTTGATTTCTATGCATTGTTTGGAAGCTTATTTTTAATAAATTTTGTTTTATTTTTAGATTTATATTCTCTGTTGATCAACACTTCCCATTTCCCCTCTCAAATTTGCCCTCTCAAAAAAAAATTTCTCCTTTCTTGACTTTACAAGTACCACACTTGTTTTCTTCTCCATTCTTTTTCTAACTACTCCTTTCCTATCTCACTCTTTTCTTCTACTCTTAACATGGTAATCCTAGCTCAGACTCCACCCTTGGCTATTCTCTCCCCTGGGAATCTCAATCATTTTTGCGACTTGAAATCATATTCCTATACAGAACTCTCAGATTCTTTTGGCCAGTCCTGACTCCTCTTGGGTATTCCAGACCTGCATAAGGCTTATAGGATATCTTCTCACAAAAATCTCAAACTCAACTAGTTCACATGTTCATATTGAACTACTGACAGAGAGGGGTGTAATGGAAAAAGAAATGGACTTGCAATCTAGAGACTTGAGCTTGTTCTTAGTTTTAGCACAATAACCATGTGATCTAAATCATTTCCCCTCTAGGAATCTCACTGTCTTCATTAGTAAAGTGGATTTAATAATACTTTTATAGGATTTTGACTTTTGCAAATCTTACTTTTAACACCTTAAAAAGAGATTTAAAATATTATTTCCCACTGCTTTCCTTTTTTTTTCCTGCCTTCCCTATTTTTCTCTATGGCATTTCTATTCACCCATGTTTGAAACTTAAAAAAATATTCATCTCCATCATTTCTCTTATCTAATCACTGTCAGGGTGTTGGATCTTTAACTGCTGAATATTCTTCACAATATCTGATTCCTGTAGTTCCATGCCTTTTTTGTTCAATGGATATATATGATTTCACTTCTTAGATTTTGTGCCTTTCATCATCCTGGAGAATGAATCAGTACTGTTTGCTATCCTTTCCAAATGTACATATATAATTTATACATAGCTGTATTGATTAGTAAAGCCTTTATCCTCTCATTAGATCTTTGCATATTAGAAGTTTACACTCCTCCCCTATGGAATCTCAGTAAGAAGGCTGCATGCAAAAGTTCAAAACAAAAACACAAACCAAACATAAGCATCTCTATGAGTCCTTGAATTCCTCACTTGAGAGAACTCAAGACTAGTCTCCTAGCACTTACCAAATAATTGCCTTGTGATCTGTCATTTGTTCTTTTACTCTGTCCATAAAACTTACTTAGAAACTATCACTTATTTTCTTTTTTTTAAAGTTAATTTTTTTAAGTAAGTAGAAATTTTTTATATCCCTCTTACCTTCTCCCCACAATTGGAAAAATAAAAATCAAACCAAATTCTTGTAAGAGACATGCATAGTCAAATAAAATAAATTCCTTCAATTTCATGTCTTAAAGAAGTCTCAATCTTCAGTTTGAATTCATCAGTCTCTGTTAGCAAATAATCAGCATATTTTAGTCTCCATATTTTGAAGTTGTGGTCAGTTATTTCACTGATCAGTTAGTCTTCTAGAATTGCTTGTCTTTACAACATTTGCTATTTTTTTTGTTATTCTTAGAGGTAATTAAGTGATGAGCCTGAAGTCAGAAAAACCTTAATTTAAACTCTGCCTCAGACAATTATTAGCTGAGTGATCCTGAGCAGGTCACTAAAACAAACAAACCTCTATTTGTCTCAGTTTCCTTAACTATAAAATGGGGATAGTAACTACCTATTTTACAGGATTGTTGTGAGGATCAAATGAGTTAATGTTTATAAAGTGACTAGCACAGGGTTTAGCACATAGTAGATGTTTTATAAATGCTCATTGCCATTCAAGTTTTTCCTATTTCTATTCTGCATACTTTGCTCTATAACAGCAATTTTTTCAGGTTTCTTTGAAACCAACTCTTTGATAACTTCTTATAGCACAAGTTCAGCCTGCTCTCTCTCTCTCTCGTCATGACAACTATATGGATACAATTTCCATTTAAGCTGAAATACTCCCATAGTACCTAGAATCATAGATAAGACCCTCCATGTCCCCTATTTAGCTAAATTTGAGTTAATCAGGGAACATTTCATTTCTATTATCTTATCCTCTGACTAACTGCTGTGCTGGAAGATCTCAAAACAAAGATCCCAAAGCTGGCAGTAGAGGTGATAGATAACACTTTACACCAATCACCATCCTAGGATCTCTGAAGAGGAGGGAGCATCTCTAACATACAATAAAGTTGACTTTTTCCTATACAAAATAGAAAAACCTAGAGTCACCTTTAGGGGTGACATACTATTGCCCTAAGCTGGATACAGATGTTGAGTTCTTCAGCATACCATATTCTTTGGTCATGTAAATCTATAAACATGTTTCTTTTCCCTTTCTTAGAAACTTGGAAGCAAAGTTTCCACATAACTAATCTTTTGGAGAGATAATCACCTCTAAATGATGAATTGAAATGGGTAGGAGAAATTGATTATCTCTTTCACATTTTTTAAATTCCTTGAATTCAGTGAGGCTTCATTGTAATGCTCACAATGATATGGCCATAATTATCAAGTTCTATCAATCCTACCCCAGCTAAGGGTATTGCAATTGTTCCTCCTCTCAGTTTCTTCAAATGTATAGAAAGGAACTGGGAAATTATTCTTTTAAGGGCCCTTAAATATTAAATTTGGGTATCTAGGAGGTCAAAAAGTAGAATGAAAGGTCCCTTGTATAAACCAAAGTGATTATAATTATTGTGGTTGTAAGAGCTAGAGACAAAGTCAGTGCTTGTTGATTGGGGACTGGCTGAACAAAATCATGGCATATCAACATAATGGAGTATTATGAAAATAATAAATATGAAAGATTTAGAGATTCATGGAAAGACTCTTATGGACTGATGAGGGGTGATATAAGGTGAACCAAAGTAAAATGTATTATTATATATAGTATATACAAAATAGTATATATAATGCATATATTATATATGATACATATACATAATAGTATATATTATACATAATAGTATATATTATATGTATAATATTATATAGTACTATATGTGCTATATCTAACATATTATATATAATACTATATATAGTTATATATAAAATATATAATACTATATATAATATTATATAATTATATAATATACTTTATATATAATACTTTATATATTATATATATAATATACTTTATATATAATACTATAATAAAGTTATGAAAAGAACATGAAAGGGAAACTAATCTATGGTTAATTTTAAGGACTAATTGGTCACTGAGGAGAGATGATGAAACATACTTCATTTCAGCAGAGTAAAGCAACAGAATGTTGAATATACAATCACATACAATGTATTGTTTGGTTTTGCTTAATTGTAGAAAGTGAATTTCAATGCTCTAGAGGAATGCTATAATTAAAAACTATTGTTATAAAAACAAAAGACATAAGTAAAATTTGTTTTTTTTTAATCACATAAAATGGGGACACATTGGCAAAGGAAATTTCAAATCACTACAACCTCTTTACCCTGAAAACTCCATAGGGTCACGAAGAGTTGGACACAACTGAACAACGAAAGGCAGAGGGAAGAAAATGAGCATTTATATAGCAATGGGAACTCTACTCAGTGCTTTGCAAATACCATATCCTCACAATTTCTCTGCAAGGTAAGTACCCCACCCCCCATTGTATCATCCCCATTTTATAGTTGGGGAAACTGAGACCAGCTGAGCTCAGGGTCACACAGCTAGTAAGTGTCTGAGGCTAGATTTTAATTGAGGCCTTCCTGACTCCAGGCCTATTTATTTTGCTATGCAGCTGCTTATCTGGTGCAAAAGATAAAAATAAAAACCATTAGTAAAATGCCTAACCAGCTACATGGGATAGTGAGTTGAGTTGTCCCCCTTTTTTATTTTAAATTTATGGGCAGGATCCCTGTCTTAGGCTGTGCAACTTGGTTTTCATGCTTGGTATCTGTGACCAGGAGGGGACCTTAGCAAGGTCCTTGTTATCTCCTGTAGGATCTGATGTTCCCAAGTCATGGAGTTGCACTAAATCCCGTCATTGGGTATCACTGCAGCCCTTAGGGGGTGCCTTTCCTTGAGCAGATGCGTGCATACCAAGGTGGGCGAGGTGTAAGAGCAGCGAACCTCAAGGGTTCCATTTGGGGGTCCTCACAGGACCCTTGGCTTTTCAATTCGTGATATAAGACCGAAACTGGTTTTCCAAGGGCTGAGTCAATTTGGGATTTGATAAAGTTGGTCAGTCTCCTGAAGGCCCATGGTCCAAAAGAAATTAGAATTAGGAAGCCAATTAATGGGCCTAGAAGGCTTGGGAGCAGAGTAGAGAGCCAGGGGGATGTGGAAAACCAATTTTTATACCATCCCTCACCTTTCTCTCTCTCCCTTTTTCTTTTTTCCAGGCTATCCTTAACCCTTTGCAGACTGTCTTCTACCAGGCCAAGTTTATCCTTAAAAAAACAGCATTCTTCCTTTAGTGCCGCGCAGAGTCCCCCCGTTGTAAAAATAACAAATCAAGACCGCGTCTATTTTGTAATGCTACTTCAGCTAGAGAGGCAACAGAATCTTTTAGGTGTTCTAACCCTGCTTGAAGTTCTGAGAGATCCTTATCAATAGCAGAGCTAAGCTGGGTGTACTGTGCATTGGAGGAAACTAAGGAGGCAATACCTGTACCAGAGCCAACAAACCCAAGTCCAATCAGGACTGCGAGTGTAACTGCTGTCAGGGGTTCTCTTTTGTCTCTGATAAGGGTACCCCTTCCATGTTCCCAAAATTGGAGGAATTCCTCCGGGTAGTGGACAGTTAGGTGAGGAAAAAGGGAGACAAGGACACAATAGTCCTTTTTATCAAGGAATTGTTTGGTGTCCACAAAGGTGGTTAGTCCTGATGAGCAGGCAAGATAGGTATTAGGAGGGGCTACAGCATATCTATAGGAAGTATTAATAAGGGTATTTTGGTTACATACTGTGTCTAGCTGAAGAGGGGGGAGCATATGTGGGCCAAGGAGACAACGTCCCTGACCGGAGATTTTTGTAAGAGTGAGGCCTTGGGATTCCCCAGTGCCCCATCTGAGATCATCCGTTCTGTTGGAGTGTGTGATGTTCCCGAATTGAGCAATACCTTCATAGAAGGGTGGGGAAGAGGAATAGCAGATCCAGCATTCTTCCAGTGAAGAATTCTGTATCTGGGTCAAAGCTTGTACAGAGGCATTAATGAGAGTAAGTATAATATGGGTAGTAGAGGGAATGCTAACAGGGAGGGTGGGTCTGTAGGAGGGGGGTGTCAGGAGTGGGTAGGTTAGGGTTAGGGTTAGTGTCAGGAGTGGGTAGGTTCAGGGGTCTTATATTGGGGAGGTTGACAAGTGGCCCGACATCTACCAGTTGGGGGGGTGTAGGGATGGTTTGGGTAAGTCTTATGGTAAATATTAAACCCTCATCGTTCCCATCCTTGTACAATCTGAGTCCCCAGGTGTATCCTTTTCCCCATCCAGATGCCCTTTTACCTTCTGTCGTGAACTGGATTTTTAGGGGGTTACACCAAGGATGATCTTTACAGGAGGAGATGAAAGGACAGGAGAAGGAGGGGGCATGGTTAAGGGAAAGGGGGGGCATGGTTAACCACAGGGCTCCCCAGGGTTTTCCTTATACATTCCTTGGTGGAATAATTGGTAGAGACGGTAATGAAATCCGAGCCTGAGTTTCTGATCCAGTCCCCAGTTCCTGTTGTTTCACAGCCCCATTGTTTACAGAAAAAGTCTACGGCTCTGCCACATTGAGGCTTTGAGGCATGGGGTCCGGGACAAACATAAAAGGTGAGGAACCCAAGCCTTCCTCTCTGGTCCGGGGTAAGGCATAGAGTGTCCCATCCTGCGTATGGTCCTGCTAATCAGCAGAGGTCTGGATACAGAGGAGGCCAGGGTGTCGCGGAGTCAATTTTGGAGGTACTCCAGATGTGGAATCCTTGAGCATCTTCGACTGACCAGGTGTAATTAAGCAGTTGGTATGAGCAGGACAGCGGAAGGAGCAGGCACAGGACCAGTGCCTTCATGCTGGATCTTTTATCTACAAGAGAGCACAGAGGGAGATTCCTCAGGGGGTTCCCTGGGTGGATTATGTAATTTTACTAGATGCTCGGGTAGCCATCTAGCATTTTGAGCTGATGAATCATAAATACAGGCATGTCCTTTACCCCAGATAAGGACTGGGTCAGGTCCTTGCCATTTGTTGGAGATGGGATCTCTCCACATAGCCTGTGCATAGTTGTGTTCAGTAGTGGGGTGCCAAAGGCGATCTGCTGCAGATTTGGCATTAGCATCAAGGGAGAGGAAATTGAGGACAAAGAGGGCATGGTTAAGAATGGTTTTAGCATTATTAATCTTGGGGTAGAGTGTTTCTGACCCTTTCTGTAATTTAGTAATCATGTTTTTGAGCGTTTGGTGGGCTCTTTCTACAATGCCCTGTCCTTGAGGGTTATAAGGAATTCCTGTAATATGTTTGATACCTAAACTCTGACAGAAGTTACGGAAGGAGACGCTTGCATATCCGGGGCCATTGTCTGTTTTAATGATCTTAGGGTTGGGGAGTGTAGCCAAGGCGGCCAGAACATGGTTAATAACATGGCGGGTAGCTTCACCGCTCTGGGGGGTGGCAAAAATAAACCCACTGAAGGTGTCGATAGAAACATGGATGTACTTAAGCTTTCCAAAAGGTGCATAGTGGGTGACATCCATCTGCCAGACTTCACCAGGAACCAACCCCCGGGGATTGACGCCGAGGTGTGGCTCTGGGAGCAGGACAAGACACCCTGGGCACTGTTTGACAATTTGTCTTGCTTGTTCCCTGGTTATGCCAAATTTAAGCCTGAGTGTCTGTGAGTTTAGGTGGTGCAGCTTGTGGGCCCGCGTGGCAGCCTCTAGGGGACACAGCAACACAGGCTCATAAGCTACCCCACAGAAACCTGTTCCTTTTCCTAAAAATGGGTCTTGAGTTGCCCGGTCCACTTGTGCGTTCCCTTCTGTCAGGGGGCCTGGGAGGTCAGAATGGGCACGAATATGACCAATGAAAAAGGGTTGACTTCTGGAAAGTATGAGCAACTGTAACTTGGCAAAGAGAGGGGAGGCATTGGTAGATGGTCGTATATAAGGGACAGTTTCTAAAAGGGGTACCGAGTGGGCAACGTAGGCACTATCTGTGTACAGATTTAAAGGATCAGGGACTGCCTCAAAAGCCCAGATGATCGCAGCAAGCTCTACAAGTTGTGCTGAGGTGTATGGGAAGGTGAGGGAGGTGATCTTCCCATTTACGCTCACTGCGGCTTTCCCAGATGCTGAGCCATCTGTGAAGATGAGATGGGCCTCCTTGAGGGGTGTCCTTTTAGTTATTTTGGGGAAGACTACAGGTGTTATTTGCAGGAACTGAATAAGTTTGTCAGGGGGGTAGTGATTGTCTATGACTCCTGGGAATGAGATACAGCTCACAGCCCAGTCATCATCGTTCAATAGGAGCCAATTTATTTGTGATGCTGTGTATGGGCAAATGATGCAATCAGGTTCTTTGCCAAAGAGTCTTACTGCAGCTTCTCTTCCTCCTTTAAGGAGGTCAGCAGTGAGGTGTGGGTATGATGGGAGAATTTTGGTGAGGGTGGCTGGCATGTGTATCCAAAAAAGTGGATGATTTTGCCAAAGCAGGCCAGTGGGAGAGAGATTTGTGGGAAAGAGCAAAAGCCAGAGAGGCTTTTCAGGGCTATAATATCCTATGTGTTGGTTTTTTATGGCTTGCTCGACTAGCATCAGGGCTGAGCGGGCTTCTGGTGTCAAGGAGCGTGGGGAGGTGGGCTCTGGGTCTCCCTTTAAGATGCCAAATAATGGCTTTAATTCCCCTGTTGTTAGTTTTAAATAGGGTCGGAGCCAATTGATGTCTCCTAGTAATTTCTGAAAATCATTGAGGGAATTCAAATGATCAATACGAATATGGGCTTTCTGGGTCAAGATTTTGTTAGTAAAAAGTTGAAATCCAAGAAATAACTGGGGGGGTTGGGTCTGAACTTTTTCCGGGGAGATCCGGAGTCCTCTTTTTTCTAGTGCCTCTATAAGTTTCTGAGAGATAGTTACCAATTCTTTTTCTGTAGGTCCCGCAAGGAGGATATCATCCATATAATGGATGATATAGAGTGAGGGATATTGTATCCTAAAGGGGTCAATAGTCTGGGCTACGTACTTTTGGCAGAGTGTAGGGCTATTGGTCATGCCCTGGGGTAAGACTTTCCATTGAAAGCGTGGGAATGGGCCACGGCAATTGGTGATGGGCAGGCTAAAGGCAAAGCGTTTACAGTCAGCGGGATGGAGAGGGATTGAGAAAAAACAATCTTTGAGGTCAATAACTACCTTGGTAAAACCTTCAGGGATGGCTACAGGCGAGGGAAGACCAGGTTGCATTGCCCCCATGGGGATCATAGTTTTATTAACTGCTCTGAGGTCATGTAAAAGTCGCCATTTACCTGAGCGTTTTCGGATGACAAAAATGGGGGTGTTCCAGGGGGACACAGAAGGTTCGATGTGTCCTGCATCTAATTGTTCCTGCACTAATCTAAAGGCTGCATCCAATTTAGCCTTAGGAAGGGGCCACTGGTCAATCCAGACGGGATGGTCATCTTTCCATGATATTTTTTCCGCCTGTAGTGCAGGGGGACCAGTGGCCCTTATAAAAAATGGTTTTCAAAACCCTAATCCTAAGCGCCCTGTTTTTCCTGTAATTTGCAAAGGGAACGGTTGACCTTGCTTTTCTTTTCCAAGACCTTGTCCAGGGAGAAATCCTTGAGCAAGCATCTGGCTGGTTACTGTAAAATTAGGGCTGAACATAATGACTCCCATTTGGGAGAGAATGTCTCTTCCCCAGAGGTTAACAGGGAGGCCAGGGACTACATAGGGTCGAACAGTACCTACATTTCCTTCCTCATCTTTCCAGGGGAGCCATTGAGAACTTTGTAGGGCATTTTGAGATTGTCCTATTCCTTGTAGGTGGGTCATAGAGGGCTGAAGAGGCCAGGAGGGCGGCCAACTTTCTTTGGAGAGGACTGTGGAGTCCGCCCCAGAATCTAGTATGCCAGAAAAGATCCGGCCCTGAATGGTTAATTTAAGTGTAGGGCGTTCCTGTGAAATGGTTTGAGCCCAAAAAACATCTGAAGACCCTGGGTTGGAAGCTCCCCTCCTTTGTGTAACTGTTGAATATTGAGTTTGCAGGGGGAGCAGGAGTGCTTGGGCAAGGCGTTGTCCTTTCTGAATAGTGATGAAGTTATTAAGAGCGGACACCATTATTCTAATTTCTCCTGTATAATCATTGTCTACAAGAGAGGGGTGGACAATAAGGTCACCCAAGGTGGAGGAGGCACGGCCAATTATAAGAAAAAGGAATCCCTGAGGGGGGGGCCATAGACGCCAGTGGGGATCATACTGGGACCATCCTCAGGGTTTAATATTGTACAGGAGGAGGAACACAAGTCCACCCCTGCACTCCCTGTGGTGGCTCTGCGTAATGGTAGGTGGGCAAGCTGTTCCCCGAGGCTTGCGGGTTGGGGGTTGTTTGAGGGGCCCGGGGCTGGCCCCTCTTGCCGTTTCCCGGAAACGGGACAATAGGTTGGCCTTCAGCGTTGGTGGTGGATCGACAGGTGTTGGCCCAGTGCTTTCCTTTCCTACATCTGGGGCAGAGGGTCTGTGGTTGATTAGGTCTTTGGAAAAAACCTCCTGTGTTGTTGTTGGTAATTGGGCATTGGCGGGCAAAGTGGCCTTCCTGGCTACACCTGAAACAGGTCTTAGATTGGTCAGAGTGCTGAAGGGCTGCCCCAACAGCTAAATGAACTGCCTGCGTAAGGGGGTCTATGTCTCTACAGAGCCTTATCATTTCATCTAAGGTTTTGTTTCTCCATTTTCCCCGTAAAATGGAGCGGCAAGTGGCATTGGCATTCTCATAGGCTAAGCATCTAACAAGCTGGTCATCAGCCGCTTCCTGCCCTAGGGTCCTCTCTGTAGCTTCCAGGAGCCTGCTTACATATTCTGAGAATTCCTCCTGGTTTCCTTGGACGATTTTATTGAGGGGTGCAAAAGGGGGAGCTAGTGTTGGGAAGGGCCCGCCAGGCAGAAATGGCAGCACTAGCTGCCTGAGCAAGCAATCCAACTGGGAGACGTGACTGCCGGGTTTCACTAGCATACTTGCCCTGCCCTGTGAGTTTTTCATAAGCTCCCTTAGAAGTTTTATAGGTAGTTGAAGCAATGGTTTGACAACGATCAAAAAAATCAGCCTTCCAGGTGAGGAACTGTCCTCGTGTAAGTACTGCCTGGACAACCCTGAGCCACTCGGAGGGGAGAAGATGTCCCCCACGGGGGATGGCTTCTAGTGCTGAGAGAGTAAAGGGGGCATTAGGCCCATAGGTCTTAACAGCTGTATGTAAGTCTTTCAAGTTTTTGAAGTGGATTTTTCTATAATTTAGTGATTTTTGTTCCCCTTGACGATCTGCCACTTCCCTTTCATCTTCCCTGCTCCTATTCTCCTCTTCCTCTTCTTCGCTATGGGAAGACTCGGGGGGCTCAGCCTCTCCTGCATCAGGGTCACTATCATCTTGGCGGGATCTTGTCATGACAGGGAATGCCATTTGTTTTTTATAATTCATGGCAGCTTCTGCCTTAGAGTGTCTCTGTTTTGTTTTGCTTACACTTCTGGTTTTTGAATTAAACTGGTTTTTTAAGAGGGGGATTTTAAGGGACCTTTGTAATGAATCCTGTAGGGCAGACAACTCACTGGAGAGCTGCGCATATTGTGTTTGGAGATCTAAAACCTCACGGAGTTCTTTTACTTGCACGGATAGTTGCTCCCGTGCCTTATTGAGTGTGGTCATATTAGGTCCCAGGGGCAGGAGGGCAGGGGCAGTTAGGTATGGAGGGGGAGCGGAGGCTAGGGGCCAGTCTGGGTTATTATATCTAGCAGCTTCTTCCTCAAGTTCTGCCTCATTGCCTGGGTCTAGAGGCTCTGAGTCTGGGTCCATCTCTGGACTGGACTGGAGATTCTTATTTCTTGTAAACACTGGGCAGGTTATGGGCTCCTCTGCTGGTGTTATCTCAGAAGGGAGAGGAGGATAGAGGGATTTGCTTGGGGGGATTTCAATAGCTGCTGAGGGAGATCTAGCTGGAGTTTTAGGGGGTTTCGCTTCCTCTTCTTTCAAAGACTTTATAGAGGCTGTACGCGAAAGAGGGCGAAGGCAGGACTCTGCAACTAAAAGAAGCTGTTTTTTTGTGGGGTCCCTGGTTGCGCTTTCCACTATGTCTCTTATAAGACCCCAGTAAGAAAGGGCTGAAACAGGGACGGCATTGGGTCCTTCTATTTTCAATTTCTGATTAAGATCTCTTCCTACTTTCTGCCATTTGTCTGGGTGGATCTCAGGTCCTGTTACCAGAAACCACGGGCATACTTCATCTATAAAAAGGAAGAATCTAACAAGATCCTTTTTCTTTACTTTAACTCTCCTGTCTTTAAGTGCCAGTTTAAGGTCCCCTATAAAGACCTGTTATTTAGACAGCTTGGAACCCATGAGAAAAGAATGAGGCAGACGTCACTTACCTGTTCGTGGGGCTCTCCGGAGCGATCAGAGGGGGTCGCGATCAGAGGGGGTCGCGACGATTCTTCTTTACGGGGTCTGCCTGGCAAGAGTCCGTGCCTCGAGCCCCACGTTGGGCGCCACGTGCCCCGACCCGCGGGGCAGAAAAGTGGGGTGTCGAGGAGGACCCAGCCTGAAATGGAATGGGTGAGAATAAGGAGAGTGAGACCCAAGGATGGTGGATAAGGTCTGAGTTTATTTGAGAAAAATACCTGCTTATATTTTGTAGAGAAGGAACAAGGGGATTAGCTTAGGGGTGGAGTTGGTATGCCTTGGCCTGAGAGAAGGGATAGTCTGTGGTCAGTTTGTTCTTGATAATGGAGGGTGACCTTCCTTTATCTTGGCCCTTAGTATGCCTGGAATTTTGTTTGCTCCTTTTATCTTATCTGACAGGGGGCTTCTTGGCTCCTGGTATGTCTGGAATTTATTTGCTCTTTTTATGGGGGCTTCTTGGCCCCTGGCAGAGTTGGACTTGGAGTCAGTGAGACCTGAGTTCACATTCTGCCTTAGACACTTACTAACTATGTGAATCTGGGCAAATCACTTAATCTCTCCTAGCTTCATTTTCTTTATCTGTAAGATGGGTACAATAATAACATCTACTTTCCAGGGTTGTTGTGAGGACCAAATGAGATGACATATTTAAAGCAACATGAAAATCTTAAAGAACTACAGAAATACTAATTTTTATTGAAAAGAGAAAAGAAAAAAAACAGTCCCTGGAGAACTGGGTCTGAATTCCAATTCTAAAGTCTTTGAAAAGATAGGGATAATAATGAATGCACAGCCTAGTTCATGGTTACTAGGAGGAAAATACCTTATAAAATCTTAATGTTCTATAAAATATGAGTGATTATTATTAATAATAAGATGAAATGTTGTTTGTACTTCATTCTCAAAAAAGACCCTGACACATCAGGGAGATAATGCCATGACATTCCTGTGAGCCGGATTTAAGGGAGGGGGTACTGTTCAAAGTTACTAGATTCACTTTCTTCTCTAGAGCCATCTGGGTCCAGTTGCCAGATATGAATTAGGATAACTGGAAATGGCCTTGGATGGGAAGCAACTGGGGTTAAGTGACTTGACCAAGGTCATTTGGCATCCCAAGGTATCCCAAAGTTAATACGTTTCAAGTGTCTGAAGCCAAATTTGAACACAGATCCTCCAGGGAAGGTGCTCTATCCACTATACTACCTAGCTGGCCCTAATAAGATAAAATAAACACAAATAAAGACTGTAGGCTCTCCTGTTGTTTCATCCAAGTGAGGGAAGCTCAGTGTTGTCTCTGTGTTGTCTGGGTGAGAGTTGAGACCTGGAAGGAAAATCTCCTCTCACTTGCCCCTTCCTTTCTTAGGTGTCCATCCCAAAGTCTTCCTGTCCTACTGTTTTTCCTTCCATTTCCACATCTGTCCAAAGAGATGAGAAGCTCTTGACTTCCCTAGGGAACTCACTCTGTCTGGCTCAGGGATGAAGTTAGATGTTCTCATAGTTGCCTGTGTCACCTTCCTATATCCAGTCTGTAGACTCAGGCTCCCTGAGACAGACAGATAGATGGGTAGATAGATAGACAGACAGACAGATAGATAGATAGAGACAGAGAGACAGAGAGACAGAGAGAGAGACAGACAGACAGACACACACACAGACAGACAGAGGGACAGAGAGAGAGACAGAGAGAAGAGAACAGGCAGAGCCAGAGAGAAAGGCAGGGGTTGAGGAGACAAAGAGCATCCGAAGGAATTGATTGATTTACTTGGGTAGGTGGTAGCATTACTGTGAGGTCATTCAATTCAAGGTCGTCTGTGGGGGTAAAGGAAAGGTTTAGTTAGCTTTAGCCAATTATTCCATTTAAAGCCCAACACTCATAGTTGTAAAGCCCAGGATGCTGAATCATCAGTTTTTATATCTTCATAATATTCCACATAATCTGAGGTGAAAAGTCAATTGGTCCAAGCTGCACCTGAATAGGAGTCCTATTCTACAACATCATAATGGTTGTTCCACAAGCTTTTACTTGAAAACTTCTAGTAATGGACAATTTACTACCTCATATATTCAATTCAATTCAACATTATTTAAGTATACTAGACACTATGTTAAAAGAAAAGAAAAGAAATGAAAAAGTTCCTACCCTCAAGGAGTTTACATTTTTAGTAATATTAAAATATCACAGTATCTCCAAAACATCCTAACACACTGCTTCATACTTGTTACACTTGTTACTAGATAGTCAAGGTGAACTTGTTAATTTATACATTTGTTTCAGTATATAGGATACCTTCATTGCTAGCATTATTTATTATTTGTTAGTTCCTACCTTTGTGACTGACCTTCGGTATAGATCTTAACTTGACCTCATTTTCTTCATCAAAAAAATGGGGAGTGGTTTCTGGTTGAAATCTAAAATCCCATCCAGCTGTAAATCCCTTATCTCCTATGAAGAGGCTCTAAAATTCCTGTGCCAATTTGAGCCTTGGTGAGAGATCCATCTTTTGATCCTAGATTGGTAGGAAAATAGGAAAAAACTGGATTTCCTTCTCATCCCTCTCAGCACTCAATGCTCTCTCAAGAGAGATTTTATTTTAACCCATCTTGTTTTATTTGATTAAAGGTAAGGATTAACCAACACATGACCCAGCAAGTTAGTGAAATGACTGTATCTCCCTTTTGGGGCTCTGCCTTTCATCAGCAAGACATTTTCCTCATTGTCCTCATTTTGTCATAGGTTAACAGCAATGAGAATTTATCAAGCAACCAATCCATCAGTCCATAAATATGGATAGCAAGTAATCATCAAACATTAATTAAGTATCTACTATGTACTAAGAACCGAGAATGGAAAGACAAAAAATAATATTCTCTCAAAAACAGCAGGGCAGTTCTGCTAAGTAGGTTGTTAGCAGAGAAGGGATATCAGTAGGAAGGACAAGAAACTCTGGAACTGTGTTGGAGGAAGATAACATGACTTGGAACACACCATATGCAATAGGATAGGACACAATTCAACATGAGAACCAGTTTCTATTCTCTTATCTGTATCTTTTCTTCCTGCTACCTCTTGACCTCTAACTTCATCATATCCCTGATGACAGGATTCACTGTAAGTCTTGGGTATGCAAATATTGGGTGATGTGTTCTAGAGAACTGACCTGGATCTAGAGATAGACCAGGGGTGAGAATATAGACGGAGTCAGACAGATGTGCCAGAAATAAAGATGAAGTTCTCCCCCTTACTCCTCCCCCCATCACACCCTGACTCCTCTTGTCAGGAATCATATTTTTTGTGAGGCCTCACAAAAAGTACTTGCCATCAGAAGATCTAGTTTAAATTCTGGCATTGACATTTAAAAACTTTATGGCTATGGACAAAACTTTGAAATTATCTGACCTTAAATATCCTTATTGGTAAAATGGGAGGATGACACTATCTGTACCATGAAGATCTTTCCTGCTCTATAATCTCTAAAATAATCATACTATTCACTTTAAATAAGCATTGTGAGCTTGCATAAGAACTTTTGATATTTATATGGTGCTATAAAGTGATGCCAAAGTGACATGATTCACAAAACTTTAGGTGCATGTAGAAACTGCCCCCTAGTGGCCAAGATGTTGCTTAAACCACTTTCCTACAACAACCCTGGGAAGTAGGTGGTGCAGGTATGATCAACCAATATTTTAGATTAAGAATCTAAAGTATTAGATTAATATGATTTAATATTGAAATCATGACAAAGTAATAAGGATAGCCAACATTAAAATTAAAATAACTTTATATACATTATTTCTTTTGTTCTTTAAAACCCTTTACAGAGGAGGAAAGTGAGGCTTAGAGAGGTTAACTAATTTGTTCATGGTTGCAAAGCTAGCAAGAGTCAGAGGTAGAATTCACACTCAGGTCTCTCCCGATTTCCAGTATAACTCTCCTTTGATTGGCTACCTCACAAACTGCTCAAGATGTCCTTTTCTATGAGGTTTGGCAAAACCTGGGATTGTTGCTATGTTAAGCTAACGAGATAGTTTGTGTGCCCTTCTCCTATCCCATTCCTAATTGCCTGAGCTCAGGTCTGGAGCCCTTGTCAAATCAAGAGGTCCTTACCATTGTTATATCTCTATCCATATCTATCTATATATAAATCTATCTATATATAAATCTATCTATATATACCTCAGTGAGAGGTATATATACTGCTGGAAATGTAAATATGATGACACTGAATTTCAGGGAAATAAGCAACCAGAAAGACATAGAGAATTTCGAGTAATTCATGGAGTTTTACCACTCATGAATCTATGCATAGGTAGTTTGGAAGGATTTTTAAAAAAGAAAAAATTGAGTAGTAGGATGCACCAATAATGGTCAACCCTGGGGAAGCAGAGAAGACGTCTGGGGACAGAACCAGAGGGCAGTAGCAACTTAATCACAGAATACTGCTATATCCTACTGACATGGTGGCCACTTTAATTGAATACTTCATTAGGTAATGTCATCATTGTTTTCTTTCTCATTCCTACTAGTCCTTCTCCCTATATTCCCCTTTTACTTTACCTTCTTTTCTACCCTCCTCTTTCTTCTTCCTTTTTCCCTTCCTCCTCTGAAAAACATAAATTAATATTGCGATATAAAGAATCAGTTAGATCAGAGTGGTATCTGCCCCTAGTGTTCAAGATGCTGCTAAACAAAGATTTAATCAAGTGGAAAAATACTGAACATTTTAGTTAATTAATGATATCAATAGCAAATCAGTACTAGGGATAAACAGAATGAATGGTTACTACTTATCCTTAATTGATGACTGACTTTTCTTTAGATATCTCAAAACAATATAGGGCATCTAGATAGTGCAGTGGATAAAGCACTGGTTTGGATTCAGGAAGACTCCTCTTCCTTAGTTCAAATCTGGCCTCAGATATTTACTAGTTGCATGACCCTGGGCAAATCACTTAGCCCTATTTGCCTCAATTTCCTTATTCATAAAATGAGCTGAAGAAAGAAATGGCAAAACCACCCAAAATGGCTTTATGAAGAATCAATTGGACATGACAGAAATGACTGAATAACAGCAACTTCTTCAAAATCAGGAAATGGATAAGTGTAGCCCCAGGGATAAAATATTTTCTCCATTTTTGGATTGTGAACTTCTTGTAAATGAGAAGAAGTCATCCTCTAAAGGACTAAGGACTCTGGTGAGAACAAGAGCAAAACTTTCTACTGAAAAGAAAAGGAAGATTAATGTCAGTCAATCAGAAAACATTAAGTGTTTACTATAACTCATACACTGTTCTTGATACCAGGAATGTGAAGACAAAAAGAAGAGTTTAAACACTTTGTCCTCAAGAGCTTGCATTCTATTGGGGAATGTCATTAGAGGGAGTGCAGCATTGTAGCAAGCATATGGAGGACTAGTTCAGTTCCTTAGTTTTACAGAGGAAGTATCAAGAAGACTTGAGCTAGAATCTTGTTATAGATGTAATGGGCTGTATGACTCTATGTAAATCACTTAACCTCTCTCTCTCTCTCTCTGTAAAGTGGAGATAATAATAGTGTCTGATATCAAATGAGATTATATATATATATATATATATATATAACTCTTAAAAATCATTAAACTGATATATACATATATATATAAATACTATTTATTTATACTATTTTTGATGATGATGATGATGATGGCAAAGTGGATAGAGTTCTGGGTTTGGAATTATAAAAACCTGGGTTCAGATGCAGATAATTCCTAGCTCTGTGACCCTCAGTTTTCCCATCTGTAAAATGGGAATAATGGTAGCACCAATCTTCCAGGGTGGTTGTGAGGACCAAGTGAGATAATAATTATAAAATACAGAATTTGACACAGAGTAAATACTTTATAAATATTAGCCATCATCAGCATCATCATTACCACTACCAGCACCTCCACCACCATCAACATCATCTACATCATCACCATTATTATCAATATCATCACTACCACAATCATTCACCATCACCACCACCACCATCATCATCATCATCATGAACAACATAATTTTCATCATACTCATTATGATCATCACCATCACCATCACCATCATCATCATCATTTACATCATCTACAGCATCATCATAATTTTCATCTGACTTCTGTAACATCTGAGCACTGGTCCTTTAATGAAATGTTAAATTCCCTTGCTGAGATTAATTCTTGGATAAGGTAAAAACTGATCTGGCCCTGGATAATATCTCTGCCCCTTTAATGGCACATTTAAAATGATTGATTCACAGCTAGTTCCCTTACCTGGGATATAGATTAGATGAACTACATATTTGGCTAGTGAACTCTGAACCACCAGCAGTGATCCTTGGAAAAGATTTAACTTGTAATCTGTGGGGCCCTGGGTAAATTATTTAAGTTTTTAACCTGTTTCCTCATCTATAGTAATGGGAATAACAATAATACTTGCCTCAGAAGGGCATTGAGAGGATCAAATGAGATTTTACACATACATAAAAATAGTTATATATAATTATTTATTATATAATTTCTATTATATGCTTGCATAATAAAAATTATATATGTATATTATTTTATGTATGCAGGCATGTGAGTATACATATGAATACCTTATACATGAGTATATAAAATCTTGGGGCAGCTAGGTCACTCAAAGGATAGAGCATTGGGTTTGGAATCAAGAAGATCCATCATCTTGAATTCAGAGCTGGCCTCAGATACCTATTGTCTGTGTGACCCTGGACAAATCACTTAACCCTGTTTGCCTTAGCTTCTTCATCTGTCAAATTAGCAGGAGAAGGAAAGAACAAACCACTGCAGTATCTTTGTCAAGAAAACCCCCTAATGGACTGAACAACAACATCTATCTAGTCTATCTACATAAATGTGTGTCTAGGTGTATATTTTTATCATTAGCTATAATTATGCTATTTTTGTGAACTTTGGGCCACAATTAAGAACTTTTGTTGTAAAATCATAAATACAAGTCAAATTCTGATGTTTTCAGGTGAAATTCTGAGTGGGAGAAAGAGTCAAAGGATATAGAGAAGTCCAAAGAGTGAGCCTACTCCATGCATAATCAGATCTTCAGCTCTGAACCATAGATTACAAAGTAGTTTTCAAAATATAAAATGGTACGAAATCGGTATTTGGCTTGGAAAGTTTGCATCAACCACATCAAGGGTTCCTTAAATTTGCTTCTCCTTCTTTAGGGGGTCCAGTTAAACACAAATATATTCTCCACCAATTCTCATGTAGGGAGGAAGGGAATAGATGTTTGTAATCCTCTTGTTGGGAATAAGTATAATCTTTGTCATTTGAGACTTGGTCTTGTGACTAGATTCTTAATGCTTTTTATTCAGTTGTGTTTGACTCTTTGTGACCCCATTTCAGTTGTGTTTTTTTTTTTGGCAAAGATACTGGAACTATTTGACATTTTTTTTCCAGTTCATTTTATAGAAGAGGAGACTATAAAGTTAAATGACTTGCCCTGTGGTCACATAGATAGTAAATGTCTGAGGTCAGATTTGAGCTCAGGAAGAGGAATACCAAACAAGAATCCATTTCTTTCCTGATTATGTTCATGTCAGGTCAAGAGCAAGGGATCCCCTTCCTCAGAGTGGAGATCTGTGGGGATTTGGCACCAGTGACCTTAGTGGGCTGTGCTCAGAAGTTCAGGGTCAACCCAAAGTCAAACACTCTCCCTAGGATTATAGCCTGGTGAAAAAACTGGTAGAGGATCAGGTTTGTGCCTGTCTCAGCTTTACATTGAAGCTCCACCATATCCCCTGCAGTGATCTGAAACTTGGGTGCACCATTGGTAAAGACAGGATAGGACACTGGAAATGAGGAAGGAAATGAAAATAAGTATTTCAGCTTCTGAAACATGAGCCTTTTATTTCAAGAACTTTTCCAAGGGATATGTCCTTAATTTTTTTAGATTTTTGCGAGGCAAATGGTGTTAAGTGGCTTGCCCAAGGCCCCACAGCTAGGTAATTATTAAGTGTCTGAGACCAGATTTGAACTCAGGTACTCCTGACTCTAGGGTCAGTGTTCTATCCACTACATCACTTAGCTGCCCCCTTAATTTTTTTTTGTTTAAAAAATGATCTTTTGTTTTTATATTACCTAAACTCCCTCCTATATCCTTTATCCTTCCCAGAGAGTCATCTTATATAATAGCAAAGAATATTTTTTAAATGAAAAAAAGAAGAGGAAGAACGAACAGTTGTTTCAGACTCATCAAGACACTATTTGAGGTATTCTTGGCAAAGATAATAAAGAGATTCACCATTTCCTTCTCCAGCTCATTTTACAGATGAGGAAACAAAGGTAAACAGGGTAATATGACTTGATCAAGATCATATAGATAGTAAGTGACTGAATCTGTATGTTAGCTCATCTTTCTGACTCCATGCTAGTCACTCATCACTTAGTAGCATCACAAAAGTAAGGAAATGCCTTCCAAGATCATTTCCAGTTCTCATTTTGCCTAGGATGCTGAAACCTATCCATGAAGAGCTGGGAGAAAAATTTCCAAGTATCACACTAATGAGACTTTCTTGCATCAATGTGATGTTTTATGTTTTTCAAAACTGTAAAATCTTTCTCTCTGGAGATCTTCAACCAGATGATAGCATGTTGAGGATGTTTCCTTATCATATATAGGGAAAACTAGATGACTTTTGTAGTCTTTTCCGTTTCTGAGATCTTACTGTTCTTTGATATGAAAGGCTTTCTATAGTTCTCTGGGTTCCTCTCTTCCCTGAGCAACTTTTCTTCCCTCTTCCTATTTCAGTTATTTCATTATTGTTGTTATTTTATAATTATTATTATTTAGTCATTTCAGCCTTGTCCTACTCTTTATGTCCTTATTTGAAGTTTTCTTGGTAAAGATACTGGAGTGGATTGACACTTCCCCAGCTCATTTGACAAATGTCAAAACTGAGGTAAACAGGGTTAAGTGACTTGTCCAGGGTCACACAGGGAATTCACAGATGTGAACCCAGAAAGATGAATTTTTGTGACTGCATATCTGGTGCTCTATCCTCTGTGGAGTAGCTAGATAGTTAGGTTGGTAGAGAACCAGTCACAAAGTCAGGAGGACCTTAGTTCAAATACAGTCTCAGACACTTACTAGCTGTTTTACTAGTAATGAGTGACTTGCTTGAGTATGTCCCTTAGACTGAATGCCTCACATCCAGGGTTAACTTCAGTCATTGTGATTCATATTTGATCAGTGAACCCAGAAGACTTCAGAGGAGGCAGTAAGGCTAGTGACTTAGCACAGCAACCCCCCCCCCCCCAAATCCAATTAATGACATAGCATCACCTCCCTGATGTTACTGACATCTTCAAAATGAAGGACAGGATATTCAGGGTACAGTCAAGATGTTGGTGCAAAACTAGGAAAGTCCTGGAGCTGTTCTTGAATGAAGCTTCTAAACAGATCCTAAAGTCACAGAATCTCTCCATAAAAATGGTGAAACACTTTTTCAGCAAGACATCTTGGAGGAACTTTAGGAAAAGATCTATCTCAAGTGAGTAAAAGGGTTGATTAGCCTCGTGTAGGGGAGGAACTGGGAAGCCAGTGAGAGGCTTTTAGCTACATTGCAGCTCAGGTCCTGGCTAATTCAGATTTGGCTGAGGTCCCAGCTCAGAAGGGTGAGGGTCTAAGCCACAGCTTGGAGAGCAAGGATCAAGTCCCAGAACACTGTAGTGTGTAGCTATCGTAGCATATGGAGCAAAGAGCAGACCTTTACTCCCAGAACAAAAGGCTTGAGTTTATAAACCTTATACCATAGGAGCAGAGTTCAAACCCCAAACCAGTAACCATTGATATCTATTTTTTTTGCCTTTTTTTCTTTATTTATTCTTATTTTTTGTACAAATGATTTTTTAATACATTACTAAAATATTCTTGTTTAAGAGTAAACATAACCCCCTCCCCCCCAAAAATATAGACCTGCATGAGCAATAAAGGAAAGGACAAAAATTAAAAATGAAAATAAAAAAAATAATAATAGGTGCAGCCAGGTGGTGCAGTGGACGGAGCACTGGCCCTGGAGCCAGGAGCGCCCGAGCCCAAATCTGGTCCCAGACACCCAACAATCACCCAGCTGTGTGACCCTCAGCAAGCCACCCCAACTCCATTACCATGCAAAAACCAAAAAAATAAAAATAAAAAAGGCCCCAAATAAAATAATAATAATAATAATAATAATAATAATAATAATAATAATAATAATGAATAGTAGGGGTGGCTAGGTGGCTTAGTGGACAGAGCACCGGCCCTGGAGCCAGGAACACCTGGGTCTAAATCTAGCCTCAGACACCCAACAATCACCCAGCTGTGTGGCCCCAGGGAAGCCACCCAACCCCATTTACCCTGCAACCCTCCAAATGATAATATTAATATTAATAATAATAATAATAAATGTGCTTCAGTCTGTGTTCCCATAACTCCTTCTATTCGTACTTCCCCACTACCATATACTATATTTTCTCTCTCCACTATGTCCCTCTTCTTAAATGTGCTGTAGGGTAGCTGAGTGGTGCAGCAGACAGATCCTTGGCCTGGGACCAAGAGGCCCCGAACTCACATATCACACCTTAGGCCCAGCATCCACCTGGCCCTATGGTCCCGGACAGGCCATCCAATCCCAGCTCCTTGCAAAAAATAAAAAATAAAATGTGTTATATCTGACCACTCTCCCTCCACAGTCCATCCTCTCCTCCATTACTCACATCCCCCCTTTCCCCTGTCCCCCCTCTCTCCTTCTTACTCTAGATGTCCATACCCCATTGAGTATATATGCTGTTTCCTCTCCTAGCCACCTCTGATAAGAGCAAAGGTTCCCTCATTCCCCCTTGCCTTCCCCTCTTCAGCATCACTGAAATAGCTCATTGTAATTAAAAAAAAACTCATTATATGAAGTATCTTAGCCTATTCCACCTCTCCTTTTTCTTTCTCCCATTACATTTCCCTTTTAGCCATTGACTCCATTTTACACTATATTATATCTTCAAATTTAGCTCTCTCCTGTGCTTCATCTATAAAAGCTCCTTCTACCTGCTCTATTAAATGAGAAGTTTCTTATGAGTATTGTCAGTATCATTTTTCTCTGCAGGAATACATGTAGTTCATCATCATTATTAAGTCCCTCATATTTTACCCTTCTCCTTCACTCTCTATGTTTCACTTGAGTCCTGTATTTGAAGATCAGACTTTCTGTTCAGCTCTGGCCATTCCAACAGGAACATTTGAAATTCACCTGGTTCATTGAAAGTCCATCTTTTTTTCCTGGAAGAGGATGTTCAGTTTTATTGGGTAGTTGATTTTTGGTTGCATTCTGAGCTCTTTTACCTTCTGGAATATTATATTCCAAGCCCTATGAGGTTTTAATGTAGTTGCTGCTAAGTCCTGTGTGATCCTGACTGAAGCTCCATGATATTTGAATTGTGTCCTTCTGGCTTCTTGTAATATTTTCTCTTTGACTTGTGAGTTCTGGAACTTGGCTATAATATTCCTGGGGGTCGTTTTATTTGGATCTCTTTCCAGGGGAGATCAGTGGATTCTCTCAATTTCTATTTTGCCCTCTGCTTCTAGGATATCAGGGCAATTTTCCTGTAGTAATTCTTTGAAAATGATGTCAAGGCTCTTTTCCTGATCATGACTTTCAGGCATTCCAATAATTGTTAAATTATCTTTCCTAAATCTGTTTTCCCATATCAGTTGTTTTTTCAGTGAGATGTTTCACATTTTCTTCTAATATTTTTGTTATTTTGGTTTTGAAGTATTGTATCTTGCTTTCTTATAAAATCAGCAGCTTTCCTCAGTTCCATTCTATATCTAAAGGATTTGTTTTCCCATCCAGCCAATTCTGCTTTTTAAAGCATTCTTCTCTCTCTCTCTCTTTTTAGTTTGTTTTTTCAAGGCAAATGGCATTAAGTGGCTTGCCCAAGGCCACACAGCTAGATAATTATTAAGTGTCTGAGGCCAGATTTGAACTCAGGTACCCCTAACTACAGGGCTGGTGCCACCTAGTTGCCCCCTACATTCTTCTCTTCAATAACTTTTTGAACTGTTTTATCCATTTGACCTGTGCTGGTTTTTAACATGTTATTTTTCTTCAGAATGTGTTGGGGGAGGGACTAAGGGATGTGGCTAGCTTGGCTGTATGAAGTACCTTATAAGGAGATTTTCAGAAGACTTATGTATTATTGGGTTAGAGGGTGGGAGGAGGTGTGGCCTCAGGTATATAGATTGTGGCACAACTGGGGTGGGGGGGGGGAGGGAAAGAGAGATGTGATCACTACTGAATAAACACCACTTCGATACCTCGGGTGCTCTGTCTGGTTATTCCTCTTCGGAGGCCGGCGACGACCGAAGACTTACCATGGATAAAGGTAAGTGAGAGGGCAGGGATTTACCCAACCAACCTTGGTCGGTGGCCCCCAGCATTTTCTGGCGCCCGAACAGGGACACAGGGCCGACCCCAAGGGAGGTTCGGTGGGACTGCCTGAGTCTGTTACAAGACTCTCCAGACAGCCTCAGTAATAGAGAGTTACTGGGAGGGTGAAATGGGTGCGCAGGGAAGTGTCCCCGCGTTTATGCCCGAGGAAAAAGGGGTGGTTGCCGCCCAACTTTATAAACTGTGTGCTAAGAGCGGCCTTAAAGTCCCTCTGAAGACGTGCAGGGTCTTCATTGAGCATATTTGGGATGTTTGCCCTTGGGTTATAAAACCCGGTAGATGGGAGGTGGTAGGACAACAGATGGCGCCGCTGCTACCGCCCCACCCGTGGATTACCGGAAGAGAACCCGGAACCACTGGGGCGTCAGCGCGCCAAGACAAGCAGACAAGGAAGTGGATGGTGACGCAGCAGAAAATCAGGGCGTTGGCTCTGTGCTACAGCCAGAGGTGTGGGAGGCGAACTGGGGTGCCTTGCCTCCCCCTGCCCCCACTCCCTCTGGTGCATTAGAGACTTGCCGTTCCGCTGCCCCCTCTCAGCCCCGTGGTTTGGCGGCCTGTCGCGCGACATTAGGGGCTCGCGCTCCCCGCCCTAGTCTCCTGGCAGCCAGCGCTGTTCGCGCTGTTGAGTCCGGCGAAGACGTGGAGTGGGACGATTGGAATATTTGCCCACTCTTCACTGACCCCTTCACTGGACAGGTCAGTTATGCTCCTGTGCTCCCTTTCGACCCCCTTTAAGCCCTGTGGCAAAGGGGTGTCACTCACGTGGGTCGTAAATATATCCACGTTTCGGTGGACACTTTCTCTTCACTTATAAGAGAATTGTCCCACCATGACCAACCTCAATAACGGTTGAGGAGCTCTTTTCATACCCACAGGTACCCTGACTGTCTTCGTGACCGTTATCTTCCTAAGACTGGGACAGGGAGCGGCGCCTGGAGGCGAAGAACAAGTCTGGGGGATACTGCACGCCCTCTCAGCGGTGTTACCTGTGTCCAGGGAGGCAAAAGTCTTCCCCCCAGTTCCTGAGTACCAACGCGAGCCATGGGCTGCCTACAGCGTACATTGATACACGGATCCATGTGTGGGTCTATTTCTACAACAAACAGCATCCCCGGCGAGCCAGAAAGGTCAACAAGTCAGGGGACTTACGGCCTGGCGACCCCTGGTGAACCTGTCAGCCTCTAGAGACTTCTCAATGCCGCGGTGGTCTCCACCCTGTGAGTCTCAGGTTACGCTAGAACCGCCATTTCCTTGGCGGCAATGCCAAATGGCTGGGGGGTATCCCTTACAAGGAGAAGGGGGAAAAGGACTTGTATTTGCAGGATTGGGCTGGACCCTTAATGGCAGTACGACCCTCATTGAAGATCCCTTCAAGGACTGGCTGCTTTGTGGAACAGGCGGGGGTTGCTCCCTTCTGAATCCGCTTGCATTTGTGTGGGGAGGGGGAGTGGTCGAATTTGGTGAGGTTAATGCCACTGTCAATGATTCTGCTACCATTACCCCTAAAAGCAATGTGTCAGTTCCGGCCACCCCAGCCTGTGTGTGGCCCCCTTTTATGTTCATCTTGACCAATACTACTAATGGGACCCTCTTGTGTGCTCAAGAGACTTGTGTGCTTAGCCAATGCTGGAATGGAATGAGGCATAGCAGGGCTATTATTGCCCGTATCCCCACTTCTGTTCCTATCCCAGTTCTGAACAACCCCGTTCCTTGGAGTTATCGACGGCCCAGGGACTTTGGGATTTCTCTTGCTATTGCCATTGCAGCTGCTGCCAGCACTGCTGCGATTGCAACAGCGGTGGTAGCTATGCAAGGGCAGGCCCAGACAGCGGCCGTTTCGGTTAATGTGTCCCATCAGACTGCGGCTGCCCTTGACACACAGATGGCTCTAAACGCTCAGTTGAGAGGAGGGATTCTGATCCTTAATCAAAGGGTTGATTTATTACAGGATCAGATGGATAATATGTGGGGAGCACTCTCTGTGGGGTGCAGGTACAACTTTCCCGGGCTTTGCGTGACATCCCATCCTTATCAGAATCACTCGTTTGCCGCTGAATTGTCACGCAACCTGTCTTCCCTCCTGACTGATGAGTGGAATAATGACTTTGATCACCTGATTTGGGAGCTGCAGCTCGCTGTTAACAGTCTCAATAATGCGCAGATTGATTTTGACATTCAACAGGGATTAAGTAATTGGTTTGCGGGAGTCGGTAGGTGGTTCGCTTCATGGGGGGGGCCTTGGGGCCTCCTGTGCCGTGACACTTCTGATAATATGCTTCCTTGTATGGTGCCTCTACCGACTTCACCACCAACAATATGGATATAGGCTCTTGACCCAGAAGGCCATCATGGCCCTAGAGACTGGAACCGACCCGCAGGTTTGGCTTGCCTCCATGGATGACATGTGACACCCTGGGAATAAGACGGGAGTGTCTGATGACGGGCAACCTCTCCCGCCCGGCCGCCTAAGACAGGGCCCGAGGGTGTCGGGTTCCTAGGACGGGTAAGGTTCAGGGTTGAGGAGATGACCTAAGACAGGATGCTCCCGCTCCTGCGGCCACCTGCGAAAGATTCTAAGCTTGCAACGCAGCGCTTCAAGGCCTACCGTGGGGATTTCCCATTGTTTAAACAAAAAGGGGGAGATGTTGGGGGAGGGACTAAGGGATGTGGCTAGCTTGGCTGTATGAAGTACCTTATAAGGAGATTTTCAGAAGACTTATGTATTATTGGGTTAGAGGGTGGGAGGAGGTGTGGCCTCAGGTATATAGATTGTGGCACGACGGGGGGGGGGGGGGGGGGGGGGGGAGAGAGAGAGATGTGATCACTACTGAATAAACACCACTTTGATACCTCGGGTGCTCTGTCTGGTTATTCCTCTTCGGAGGCCGGTGACGACCGAAGACTTACCATGGATAAAGGTAAGTGAGAGGGCAGGGATTTACCCAACCAACCTTGGTCGGCGGCCCCCAGCAAGAATGTTTTTGGATCTCCTTGACTAAGTTACTGACTTCTTTTTCATGTTTTTCCTGCATCTTTCTCATTTCTTTCCCAATTTTTCTTCTATCTCCCTCACTTGATTTTCAAAGTCTTTTTTGAGCTCTGTGATAGCCTGAGCCCAATTTCTGTTTTTCTTGGAGTCTTTAGAAGCAGGAGCTTTGACTTCCTTATCTTCAGATTAAGTATTTTGATCCTTCTTGGGATCATAGACAAAGTATTTCTCAATGGTGTTCCTCTTTTTTCTCTGCTTACTCATTTTTCCAGCCTGTGCCTGGTTCTGGGGTACTTCCTGAGCTTTTGAGTATTATTGGGACCCTCCCTCCCAAGGATCTCTGTATGTGAGGCTCTGTCTTCCCTCCTGGTCTGTGAATGACCACAAGAGCAGCCCTCTGCCACAGGGCTGAGGTGGGGGGGCCCTGTTGTTCTATGGGAGGCCTAGACTGTGATCAGGATCTGAATGTGGTCAAATCCCCAGGGTCCTGTTCTAGGGACAGAGGACAGACCTCAGCAGTCTCTCTTCACTCCCTTCCCCACACCTGGGGGCTCCTGCTTACCAGCTCCTCCTGTTTCAGGTTCCTGGATCTGGGCTGCTGGGGTCATGCTGCTCACTGAGTGCCCTGAGGGCTGGGCTTCATGCGCTCACTCTGACAGAGTTCCCCCTGCCAATTCCCCAAGGTGTTCCCAGTGCTCCCCAGGGTGTAGGTCATGAAACTGCCCCTGCTGCTGAGAGCCACAGATCTGTGGGTTCTGTCCCTTGAAAATTCAGTTAGAGTCCTTATTTTATAAATTTGGAAATATCAGAAAGAGAGAGCACCTAAGAGAGGATCCTCTCCTGTTGCCATCTTGGCTCCCCCCCCCCCCACATCTATTATTTTATAGGGACTATGAAGTACCAACATCATCATCAGCTGCTCTAAATTAATATTATAGCAAGGGTCTAGCAATACTTCCTTCCAGATAGCATGGCATAGTTCAGAGATGCCAAAACCAAATAGAAACAGAGCCTATAGACTGCTCATTGATTTAGAAAATCAGAAACTAACATTGTTTATATTGTATTACATTTTTATTTATTTTGTTCAATATTTCCTGATTATATATTTGACTTGCCTATGCTAAGGATTTTTTTTAATAAAACTACGGTTAGCAAGATCTTTGCATCTGAAGTAGAAATAGCAAGCAGTGATAGTAGTAGTAGTGGCATAATAGTAGCAGCAACAGTAGTAGTAGTAGTAGTAGTAGTAGTAGTAGTAGTAGTAGTAGTAGTTATCTTCATTGTTGTCATAGTGGTGGTGGTGGTAGTAGAAACAGTGGTAGTAGTAGTAACAATAGTGATGATAGTGGTAGTAGTGTAATAGTGAAGGTGATGTAGATAATACTAATAGTGGTAGTAGTGGTTATGGTGTAGTGGTAGTGGTAGCAATAGTGATGGTAGTAATAATGGTAACAGTACTGTAATAGTGGTAGTAGTATTAATAATAATAGTAGTGGTAGTGCTGGTGTAGTAGTAGTAGCAGTAGTAGTATCAGTGGTAATAGCAGTAGCAGTAATAAAAGTGGTAATAATAGCAACTAGGTAGTAATATCTGCCTCATAGTTTTGTTGTTAGGTTTAACTGAGATGATGTGTGCATTTACATTATAAGAGATTAAAAGAAATGTCATTGATTATTAGAGACCACCCTTTTGCCCCTTTTAAAATTGAGGTGACATTGTTGGTGGAGTTGTGAACTGATCCAACCATTCCAGAGAGCAAGGGGTTATAAAATTGTGCATATCCTTGAATGAAGCAATAATATTATCACTAAATCTGAATTCCAAAGGGATTATAAAGAAAGGAAAAAGATCTACATTTACAAAAATAGTCATAGCAGCACTTTCCAGCAGAACTGGAAATTGAGAAAATGACCAATTTAGGAATGACAAAACAAGTTATGATAGGTGAATGTATGGTAATGGAATGCTATTGTTCTACAAGAATTCATGAGCAGGTGAATTTCAGAAAATCTTGGAAAAACTTATAAGATCTGATGCTGAGTGAAGTGAGTAGAACCAGGAGTACATTATACACAGCAACAGCAACATTATATGATGATCAGCTATAATAGACTTAGCTCTTCTCAGAAATACAGTGATCAATGACAAGTGTAAAAGTCCTGTGGAAAAAAACGTGAGCCACATCCAGATAAAGAACTATGGAGTGTGAATACAGATCAAAAATACTATTTTCACTTTTTAAATTGCTTTTTTCCCCTTTTGATACTTCTTTCACAACATGACTTATGTGCAGCATAACTGCTATCTTAGGGAGGAGGGAGGGAAGTATGATAGGGAAAAGATTTTACAAAAATGAATATTGTAAACTATCTTTACATATAATTGAAAACAAATTGAAGCAGCTAGGTGGTGCAGTGGATAAGGCCCCAGCCCTGGAGTCAGGAGGACCTGAGTTCAAATCCAGCCCTAGACACTTAATAATTATCTAGCTGTATAACTTTGGGCAAGCCACTTAACCTCATTGCCTTGCAAAAAACCAAACCAAACAAACAAAAAGAAAAAAAAAACAAATTGCAGGGGTGAAGTCAAGTTGATGACATGAGTGCAGGAATTCCCCCCCCAAAGCTCCAAAGACTATAAAATTATGACTCTAATCAAAGTTTAGAGGGGCAGAACCCACAGAATTTCCTGGTCCAAGACAAATTGGTAGATCCATGGAAAAAGTCTGTTCTACCAGGACTGAGGGTTGGAAAAAGCTTTAGTACAGTCTGTGCTGCAGCCAGACCATGCCATAGTAAACCAGCCCCAATCTCCCAGGAACAACCTGTGGGGTGCTTGGATCCCTGGGGCACCTGGGTCTGTGGCAGCTAGAGCAGTTTCCAGAACTCTTAGTCTGGAGATCACTGGGGATGGTTTGGAGGGTCTGTGGTGAACTTGGCCCAGGCTACTGTAGACTTTAGGGCAGTTGAGGGAACCCATAAAGCCCCCCAGCAGTTCACAGATGGTAAGGGAGTGGGGAGAGACTGCAGAGGTCTCTCTGCTATCACTGGGGCAGGACTCTGCTGTTTTGCACATACTCAAATCCTAGTCTCATGGAGCCCCATAATACCATAGAGGAGTAGGGACCCTCCTCACAGCTCCTGTTGCCATCCACAGACCAGAGCACAGGTCAGGACAGCAGTCGCCTCTCAAGACATTTGGAGGAATTAAGGTCCCTGGGGGAGTGTCCCAAATACCCTGAAAACTTTGCAAGAGTGATAAATCGGTCATAGGCTGAAGAAATGAGCAAATAATAGAAAAAAGAAGAATCTGACCATAGAAAAGTACTTTGATCTCATGGAAGATCAAAATATACACTCAGAAACTCCAAAACTCCCAAGTCAAAGAGAAATACTTCAAGCAGTCAAAGAAACAATTCAACTACCATGGTGCTGCAATGAGGATTACACAGGATTTAGCAGTATCTACATTAAGGGCTCATAGGGTTTGGAATATGATATTCTGCAAGGCAAAAGAACTTGGATTACAACTGAGAAGCAACTATCCAGTGAAACTGAACATCCTCTTTCAGGGGGAAAAGACGGATATTCAATGAAACAGGGGACTTTCAGACTTTCCTGTTGAAATGACCAGAGTTGAACAGAAAGTCTGATCTTTAAGTTCAGGATTCAGGTCAAGCATAAAGAGTGTGTAAGGGAAGGACAAATTATCAGTAATTTAATGATGTTGAACTATATATTCCTGCATGGGAAGATAATACTGATAATTCATATAAGCCTTCTCATTTATAACAGCAATTAGAAAGAGTATATAGATAAGACATTGGAAGAAGCTGAATATAATGGTATAATATGGTAAAAAAGATGGAGTCAATGGGTGATAAAGTACTGAGAGAAAGGGAAAGGGGAGACAGGATGGGTTAAGATATTTCACATAAAAGAGTCAAGAAAAAGTTTTTTCAATGGAGTGGTGGGGGAGTGAATGGGAATGAGTGAGCCTTCATTCCCATCAGAAATGACTCATAGAGGAAATAACATACATATTCAATAGGGTATAATAATCTATGTTACCCTATAAGAAAAAGGAGAGGAAAGGGAGGAGAGAAGGTGGACAGAAAGAGGGGATGGGGGAAATAGGTAACAGAAGAGAGGGATGATTGTGGGAGAGAATAGTCAGATACAACACACTTTTGAGGAGGGACAGGGTGAAGAGAAAGAATAGAATAAATGGGAGTGAGGAGGAATAGAATGGAAGGAAATACAGTTAGCAATAGCAACTGTGGGAAAAAATACTGAAGCAACTTCTCTGATGAACTTCTGATAAAATGTTATCCATCCCAGAGACAGAGCCGATATTATCTGAACACAGACTAAAGTGTATTTTTTTCTTTTTCTCTCACTTTATTTTTCTTGAGGTATCTCTATCTTTGTGGGTGGTGAGGGAGGGAATAAGACTATTGTAGTGATGCCAAAATAAATAAGTTATAAAAAATGAAATTGGGAAATATTTAATAAATAAATAAAATACAATAGAAATAAACATAATAAAGATAGGCTTAAAAAGGGAAAAAATCGCTTGTCTTCAATCGATTAGGCCCAATTAAGGTAATGATTATAGAATGTCAAAATCATTTTGTCTTTCAGTTTCCTTAATAAAAGGTCCAAAACATCTTTCACAATATCTGAGAGATATCGAGAAAATAAAAGAGTATGAATAGACCAAAGGTTATAAGGAGGAGAGGGAGACTAGGGAATAATCAACAAGAAAGTAGAAGAAACATAGATAATTATTTCAGAGACAAAAATATTTCACTCCTCATTAGTGATGGTTGCATAAGGGAGATTTTTCTTGAAAAAAAGAGGATGAGAGGGTGGGACAGAAACATCCAGGAAAAGATTTATCAGGATTCTAGTGGATAGGTAAATGGTAAATTTTAGATTTCTCTCCCTATTTTTAAGGGAATAGGAAGGTAGGGATAGAATATTAGGAATAGGAGAAGAATGGGTGTTTGGTCCCACCAACAGAAAGGAATTGCATAAAGAAGTGATTTCATAGAATTGGTAAGGGCTGAGACAGAGAATTTTTCAATGAACTCTGTTGAGAATGTTGGATATATAAATATTTAGTAGAACAGTTTTTTAAAAGTTAGGGTCAATATAATAGAAATTATATTATACCTAAATGAATTGATAGCTTTAATATTTATATTCTTCAAGCTACCAAGAGTATGCCATATTGAACTAAACAAAATAATGACAAAGTTCTTTGGAGGAACAAAAGGTCTAGAATTTCAAGGGAAATGATGAAAAGTAAGAAGGAAGAGGATATTTATCAGACTAGAAGCTCTTTGATTAGGGAGTAATCATTAAAACTATTTATTCCATGTTAAAAAAATAGCAAATCAGATCAATGGGATAGATTTGATAAAAACCAGAAACAATTGATAGAAGGTAGCCTATGTTTTGTATACCCAAATAAAAAAAAATACTGGTGGAAGGATTCCTTACTTGAACTGTTCGGAATACTGCAATACAGTCTGAGAGAAACTAGACAGACTAAGGCAACTAGGTGGCACTGTAGATAAAGAACCAGACCTGGACTAAGGAGGATTCTTCATTAATTCAAATCCATTGTCAGATACTTACTATGTGACTTTAAGCAAAGCATTTAACCCTATTTGCCTCAGTTTCCTTATCTATAAATGAGATGGAGAAGAAAATGGCAAATCACTCTAGAATTTTTGCTGAAAAAATATCCAAATCCCAAATGAGGTCACTAAAAAAAGATTTAGATTGTTATCTTGTGTCATAAACTGCAATAAGCTCCAAATGTATATGTGTTAGGAATAAAAAATGCAATGTTCTGACATTACAGGGGCTAAACAATGTGAAGTACCTTTCAAATCAAGATTAATGGCAGATTTCTCAACTAAATAGGAACAAAGGCGATCACAAAAAATTAAAAAGATAGCTTTGATTACCAGAAATTTAAGTTTTTACACAAATAAAATAAAAACAATTTTTAAGAACTGTCAAGTAGGAAAATATGTGCATCAAATATTCATAATAAGTTGATTTCAGAGCCACATAGTTAATTGGCAGAACTATATTATACCAAGTCATTTCCAAATAAATAAGTGGTCAACAAGTCTCAAAAGAAGAATTGCAAATGATAAATGGTAAAAATTGCAAAGCAAAACATGCTTTAAATTTCTACTAGTAAGGAGATAAAGAAATTATCTGAGATTTCATTTCACCCATCAGAGTAGTAAAGGTATCAAAAATGAATAGTTAACTGTTGAAGAGCTATGGGAAGAAATGATCACATGCCTATAGATGAAGCTTTGACTTTATCTAACCATTGTGGACATTGGTTTGGAAATTAAACCCCCCAAATTACTTCATTGTTTATACATTTTTACCCATTAATCTCACTGTGAACATATTTTCTAAAGATGGAAAAACATAAACAAATATTCTAAATATATTCCAAAATATTCATGGATTGGAATGGGAAACAAAGTGAGTGCCCTCTGATTAAGGAAGGATGGACTAAACTCTGCTATAAGGGAGTATGGTATAGTGGAAAGAGCATAGGATTTGGAATAAAAAAGTACTGGGTTCAAATCTCTGATACTTATTACCAGTGTGGCTTTGGACAAGTTATCTCAATGAGCCTCCATTTCTGCATATATATATAATGAGGATCTAATGATCTAAGTTATTACTATTATTAGAATATTATGGTTCATTAAAAATGATGAATTTTTACAAAAGACCTAATATGTAAAAAGATGCTATCCACTTCCAGAGAAAGAACTGATAACTGTATGGTTTTACATATTTATATATCTATATTAAATGATGTCCTTTTGTGCAAGGAGGGAAGGGAGGGAGAGAGGAGACAATTTGAAACAAAATTGATAAACAAAATAAAATAATGAATTTAGGTTTAGAACAAGGTGGTACAATGGATGGAGCACTAGGTCTGGAGTGAGGAAGGCTTGGGTTCAGATGTGAGCTCAGACACTTATGTGACCCTAGTCAAGTCATTTGACTATTCTTTGCTTCAGTTTATTATTTTGTAAAATAAAAATAACAGCACTTATTTCCTAGGGTTGTAGTAAGAGTCAAGTGGGATAATAATTATAAGGTGCTTAGCAGAGTGACTAGAATATATAGTGTTGTTGTTCAGTCATTTCAGTTGTGTCCAACTTTTCATGATGCCATCTGGGGTTTTCTAGGTAAAGATACTGGAGTAGTTGGACATTTTCTCCTCCAACTCATTTTGCAGATGAGGAAACTGAGTCAAATAAAGTGACCTTCCCAGGATCACACAGTTAGGAAGTGTCTGAGACCAGTTTAGAAATCAAGGTGATGGGGTGGTTAGATGGTGCAGTGGATAGAGCACTGGCCTTGGAGTCAGGAGTGCCTGAGTTCAAATCTGGCCTCAGACACTTAATAATTACCTAGTTGTGTGGCCTTGGGTAAGCCACTTAACCCAATTGCCTTGCAAAAAAAAAAAAGAAATCAAGGTGAATTATCCCAATGTCAGACTTACCTGTGCTATAATACCTGACCTGTATATGCTTAATATATGCCCAATATATGGCATATAGTAGGTGCTATATAAATGTCAGCCCTCATTATTGTTTGAGTAACATAGGAAAATTTGAATAAATTTATGCAGAATGAAATAAACTGAACCCCAAGATTGTTGTATACAGCTTTTAGAAAATATTACCAGTGGGAAGCTGAGTAAACAAAAATCCTATAATTATCCTAGAGGATAGATCATAAAACATATCACCTTCATCAAGGTGAGGTACAGGGACAAGAAGAGCAGAATATTGAATATATTGTTAGAATTTATTTTTCATTATTTATTGTTCCTTAATCTTTTTCAAATAAAAGAGAGTTCAATCTGGAGGAGGTGGGGGGGGGATTGGGAAATGAAAGTTTTCCTAAAATTCTCTGAAATATAAAGCCAATAGTTATTAAATTTTCTTGAATAAAAAAAAGAAATTTGAATAATCATTGATACTCTTCTTATAGGCAGAAATTTCTTCTCTGAGATCAACTCAGAGGTATCAGTTTTCTGAAGGCATTGATAGTTTTTCTGATCATCCAGATCCTACTCTGAGAATTCTACTTACTAATTACCAGCAAGCATGCCCACAGAAGCATGAGGGGAATCTGGTCCAAGGGAAATTGGGAGAGAAATATTCTTTTGTTGACAGATAGATTCATCTCTGATCCTCAAAAAAGAAATGTGCACTTGAGGACAAAGATTTGGAAGGAGTTTCTCAGAGGAGAGGCCTCTATGTAAGTTAAAAAAGGAAAGGAAAGGAATCCTCTTTGAATGCTAATTAGCATTTCCTTTAGAGATTCTCTTCTTACTCTTTCTTTTTTTCTTAAAGAAAAGCTGTTTGATTTCCATAATCTCTTCATCTTGTTATTTGTCATATTCTCCAAGCTTCAGACTTTTTCCTTTTTTTTTTTTTTTTTTTTTTAGGTTTTTGAAAGGCAATGGGTTAAGTGGCTTGCCCAAGTATTAAGTATCTGAGGCTGGATTTGAACTCAGGTACTCCTGACTCCAGGGCTGTTATTCTATCCACTGTGCCACCTAGCCACTCCAGAATTTCTGTTTAAAACATTGCTCTACCTCTCTCTGGTACATGACTGGGGGTCCAGTTAGACTTCATATAATTTGCTTTGTCTTATTCAAAGGCTCTTCATTTTCACTTATGTCAAGGCTTGATACTTTTAGAGTATAATCCCCACTTTCTCTTTAAAACAACTCACACCTGTCCTGATATTTTTATGTGCTTCTTGGCAAATCAAGTCTTTTAGTTCTAAACAGGAACCACATAAAGGGGAAAAGAAAGCCTAGCCCTTTTCTGGTCAATTAAGATAGAGGATAGAGTGTTGGGGAATACAAAAGGCAGAAAAGTTTTTTCAGTTGAATAGAGCCCTAGTTTGAAATCTTTGATTAAAGTCTCAGAAGGCAAAACTCTTCAACTACATAAAGTCACAAATTACTAGATACACAAGTCACAGATAAAATTGTCTAGGCTAGAATGGTGTAGTGGAAGATCAATGAATCCCAAAAGACCTGGATTGGAGTTTCCTTCCTTTCCTTTTTTTTTTTTTTAGATTTTGGCAAGGCAAATGCGGTTAAGTGGCTTGCCCAAGGCCACACAGCTAGGTAATTATTAAGTGTCTGAGACCAGATTTGAACCCAGGTATTCCTGACTCCAGGGCCGGTGCTTTACCCACTGTGCCACCTAGCCATCCCACCTTACTTTCCTTTTAAAAATATTTTATTAATTTATTTTTCTTCTGGTTCTGCTCATTTCATTTGGCATCAATTCATGTAAGACTTTCCAGGTTTTTTTCTGAAATTTCATCCCTTATGATTTCTTATTGAACAATAGTGTTCCATCACAGGGGTTTTCTGTCTATTCCCTTAGATTCCCAGTTTGAAAAACTCTCCTCTAAGGCATCTCTGCCACTTGGTGGAGAACTAGAAGCTGTAACAGAAGTAAGAGAGATGCAGTCAAGGGTAGGGTGGGGTGGTGGTAGAAGGCATTCTTCCTTGGAACTGGCTAAGAAAGATAAGATAAAAGGAGTAGAAACAAGATGACATTTGGAGAAGGAATTCCTGATTTAATTTAACAAACTTTTAAAAAACCCTTACTCTATGCAAGAGTTCTATTCCTTCTGTTTTTACTATGTCTGAAACAGGCACATTTAAAAATAGGTAAGGGTCTCACACAGTGTTTTCAAGGAAGAAAAAAAGCAAAAATGATCTAGCTATAATTTATTATTTTTAAATATTTTATTTTCCCCCAGTTACGTGTAAAAAAGAAATTGTTTAACATTTTTTTAAAGTTTTGAATTCCAAATTATCTCTGTCCCTCCCTTCAATCCCCTTTTGCTGAGATGTAAGCAGTCTGGTCTAGATTATACGTGTTCTATCATGGAAAATATTTCCATGTTAGTCATTTTTGTAGAAGAAGACTTTATCTAAAGAATAAAGAATAAAAAAGAATGTTAAAAAAAGTATGCTTCAGTCTGTGTTCAGACTGTGTGTAGAACTGTTCTTTGGAGGTGATCAGCATTTTTTCTCATGGGGCTTTTGGTATTGTCTTGGACCATTTTATTGCAGATTACAACTAAATTATGTACAGTTATCCATTGTACAATATTGTTGCTACTCTGTATGGTCTTTTGCTTTTGCTCTCTTCACTTTATATCAGTTCATGCAAGTCTTTCCAGATTTTTCTGAAATCATCTTGTTTGTCATTTCTTATAGCACAATGATAGTCCATTAAAATAATATACTACAATTTGTTCAACCATTCCCCAATTGATGGGTATCCTCTCAATTTCCAGTTCTTAGTTATACCCCAAAATGCTATAAATAATTTGTACAAATATGTTCCTTTCCCTTTTTTAACTCTTTGGAATACATTTAGACACAATTTACCGAATATTTGAGCAAAATATTTATTAAAGTGTTTGACATTGTTCTTTTGGTGAAAAGGAAAAAATATAAACTAGAAGAGACAAGATACTATATGGTTGGGATATAAGGATATAACACAAACTTCAGTCTCTCAAGAAAAAGTAAATCCCAATCCATTCTTGATCTGCATTTTAGAATCATGCCTCTACTGTTGTTTGATCATGAGCCTCAGTCCCTGAGGCTTCCTTGTCTTGCTCCATCATCTCACCATCCCTGAAGACTACTCACCATGGAATCCTCCTTTGTAAGGCCTAATCCTTCTCACTTTTTTATTTTATAAAGAGATCCTGTTCTTGACTTCTGGACTTGAAAATTCTGCACCCCCCCACCTTCTATCCCTATTTCTTGATTTTCAGCCACCTTTTATATGTTGTTGTCTTCTTTAAGCTCACATTATCTGGTATATATAAGATAGAGTATTTAATAAATGTGAATTCCTTCCTTCCTTTTCTTTTTCCTTTCTTCTTTTCTTCTTTCCTCCCCTCCCTTTTAAAAGGCATATATGACAAGGGCATCAATAAATATGCTAAAAGTAGCATTTGAAAGGCAGGGTGCTTTTATATATTAAAGAGGTCTTTAAATTTTATTTTATTAAAAATTTTTTTCAATGAGCAAAAACCTAATTTTTGTTTCTTCCTTCTTGTTTCTTCCTTCTCTCCTCTGCCAAGAGAAAGAAAAAAAAAACAAGTGCTTCCAACACACATAGTCAAGAAAAACAAATTCTTGCAAATCTATACCTATATGTATATGTATACATATACATATGTATATGTATATGTATATGTATATGTATATGTATATGTATATGTATATGTATATGTATATGTATATGTATGACCCAGCAATACCAATACAATTTTTTCCCTAATCAACAATTATTTGGAACATTTTTTTGTATGATTATATATATCTTTAATTTCCTTTTTTGAAAACTGCCTGTTCACATCCTTTGATCATATGGGAATGACTTGCAACCTTATAAATTTGATTCAACTCTCTATATAGTTTAGAAATGAGACCTTCATAAAACCTTCTAGATGTGAAAACTTCTTCCTAGCCACCATTTCCCTCTAATTTTGACAGCATTGATTTTATTAGTGCAAACCCTTTTTTAATTTTATATAGTCAAAATCATCCACTTAGCATTTTATAATGTAGTCTATTTCTTGCTTTAGATCTGATGATTTTGACATCATGACAGTATTTCCTTAAGGGAGACTGTAAGTTTATAGAACAAACTCTTGATAAAATACTGACAATAATATTTTCCAAAGTTGAGCTGTGCCACTCACATGATATATTATCTGCCATCTGTTTGTTTTTTCCTCTGATGGCAAATTCCCCTAAATTTCTATTTTTCCCTGACCCCATATCTGCAACTTCAGGATTTTTAGGAGGGTCACTCAAAATCAGAGAATCCCATACTCATTAGGGTACTTTGGAGGACATACTTCCTTTTACTGGGAACATCTCCTTCCCTCTAGGAGCATATATCCCTTGTTGGAACCCACCCTTCCTGCTGAATGGAACTATTCTCCCCAGTGTCTCTGTGCTACTCACGACAGCTGCCCTTGCATGGGTTTCACTCTTTCTTAGAGTGTGTCTCCCTTTTCTTTGCTCTCTCTCCTTCCCCTCTTTTTCTCACTATTCTCTAAATTTTTGCATTGAACAGACACATTTTTCTACATGCTATTGTGAGACTTAAACTCAAAAGAGGCTATTTACTCAACATTTCTGACTGACCCACAGGTCTTTCCTTAGACATAAAGAGAATACGCAAATAAGGTCTTAAAAATTAACAGCCACATATACACTAGGAGATGAAGAAACTATGAGTTCAGTTGCAGAAAGTAAACCTCAATAGGAGAACCATATGTCCTCCTAGGAGGGAGGATGTTCTAGAGAACTGAATCAAAAACAATTATCTCTCTTTATATCTCTATCTGCAATTATCTGCCTCTCTCTCTCTCTCTCTCTCTCTCTCCCCTCTCTCTTTGTATTTCTATCTGTAATTATCTTATCTCTCATTCTACACCTCAAACTTTTCCTGTCTACTGGGAGGTTGGCAGCATTGTTTATTTTCAGTCTTTTGACATTGTGGTTGGTCATTTTGTAGATCAAGGTTTTTAAAATTTTAAAGTTGGTGCTATTGAATGCTCACTCCATTTTGTATCAGGTTATGCAAGTCTTTCCAGGTTTCTCTGAAACCACATCCCTCCTCATTCTTTACAGCACAAGTGTATTCCCTAACTTTTCTATATCATCATCTATTCAGTTCTTTCTCAATTGATACATGTTCCCTTCATTTTCAGTTCTTTGTTACCACTAAAATAATTTAAAGGAAAAGAATTAAAAGGTTTTAGCAGAATCCAGGGAACCACTTTTCAGTGATGCTATAAAAGGGATTCTGATATGGAGTAGAGTGTTGGATTAAATGGTCTCTCACATTTCTTCTATCTGTCATACCCTGGAATTCTAAGTGAGTGGTGCAGGACTGATGATGTGAACCCTAGGCTGGTCCTATGCCTGAATCTAGAAAAAAGCAGACTGGGATAATTACTTGGAGAGAGAAGTTGAAAGATCCAGGAAAGTTCAGATATGATTCTAAGGTCTTAAGGAACCACAAAGATGAGATTAAAAGCCCCCAACTATTTCATAAAAAGATTGAGCTGAGAAAAGAAAGTCAGTACCAATCTTAAGGAAGTACTGATCAGCATGATCATTAATATGCCTAGAACAGGTTTCCTCCACTTCTCTTTTTCTAATTCACTTTATCTGAGGAAGCAGAAGCTTTCTGGTGCTGATGAGGTCAGCCCCAACTTTGAATTTGTCTGGTCTCTTCTCATCCCTCATGGATCCACTTTTCATGCTGTCCCTTGGTGAGTAGTTTAATGCAAGCCCTTGGGGATATGGTGCAGATGAAGTCCTACAAAATTCTAGAAATGAGATCTCTGAATGGACTGTCTGAAATATGTTATTGATAAGTTTCATTTTTAAAAGATCATGATGAGTACCAGAGAAACAGTAGGACTTGAGGAGGACAAATATTATGATCTCAAAGAAAGGGGAAGAGAAGAGAATCCACCAATAACAGTCTAGTCAACAGAGTTTGATTTCTCTTCATGTCAAAATTCTAGACCATAAAGGGACCATAAAAAGGAAGCATCATAAACTTATTTCATTTTTTGACAGCATGATCATGCTAAGAGACAAAAGGGTTGTGAAAGATATTTTTACCTTGATTTTAGCAAAGCATTTGACAAAATCTTAATATTAATTGACATTCATCTAGCATGAGGTTTGCAAAATACTTTATAAGTATTATTTCATTTTACCTGTACAGTAACTCTGAGAGGTAGGTGCTATTATTATCCTTATGAGGGAACTGAAGTTAAGTGACACACAGCAAATAAGAATCTGAGGTCAGATTTAAACTTAGGTTTTCCTGAGTCTAAGACCAGTACTCTATTCACTGAACCACCTAACTACTTTTAAGCAGTTGCCCTTTTCAGTGAACTATGCCAGGTGCTGAGGTTACAAAGAAAAATAAATATCTGGAGAAAAAAGATGAAGAGGAAATGTATTCCAAACCTGTAGGATAATCTCTGTGAAAAAGAAATGGGGTCAGGACATGGAATTCTGAAGTTGAGGAACTATAAATTAGTTAAGCTGGAAAGTACAGTTTTTTTTTAAGAGAAATAATATATAATAAAGCTAGAAAGGACAAGTATAAGCAAATTGTGAAGGACTCTAAGTAACAAGCTGGGGTTCATGAGAAGTTTATATTTTATACAAAAGGTAATATGCAATCACTTGAACATTACAGGAGTGTTACAGTTAGATCCATGCTTTATGAAAGTTCTTTTGGTGAATATATGGTGAATGGGATGGAGAAGAAAGGGAATGAAATTAGGGAAAACAATTAGAAACACTGCAAGGGTCTAGGCAGAAGTGATGAGAGCCTGAAATGGGGAGGTAGAGATAATGGGGGGCAGATGTGATTAGTATTAGTAAGATTAGAATTAGTAATTAGAATTAGTAAAAATTAACAAAAGATTAGACATTGCTGGAATGTGAGAGGATACTCCTAGGTTACAAACCTGAAGGATAATGGTTTGGAAAAGAGGAGAAATTGAAGGAGAGTGTTTTAAAGGGGAAGATTGATATTGCATTACCAGGATACATTGATTATAAGAATAAACTTGGTTTTGTGGTATTGTAATTCAAAAGGGAGATTCAGGCTGGACATGCAGTTTTGGATGCCATTTTCATACAGATGATAATTGAACCCTTGGTGAGGAATGAGGAGGGAATGAGATCACCTATGAGAGAGATTAGGGAAAAGAGGAGAGGACCCAGGACAGAACCATGGGTGGAGGACAAATATAACTTTTTGACTTTAAAGAAATTAACAATGAAAACTGATTAGAGGGCCATTTAGTTATCATGGTTGAGTCAAAATAACATAAAAATGATAATTGTAACCAAATTAGTTTACAGATATAGTGATATATCAAGAAGACTGCTAAGCCAATTATAATTTACAGAAGCAGACAAAATAATAACATTTATTTGGAGAAACAAAATAATACCCAGGGAAACAGTGAAAAAACAAGATGGAGAAGAGCATTCAATATCTCAAATTTTAATATAAAGTAGTAATCATTAAAAACTATTTACTACAAAAAAAATTGAAAGGTAGTTTAGTATAGTAGATTGGAAAAAGAAGAATAAGAAATAATCATATATTAGAAATAACCAAATTCAATAACCTAGTGTTAAACAAATATGAATGCACCTATTATTTTTCAAGAATTTTGTTTTACAAGAATTATCAGAAAAATTATAAAACAATATGACAGAAATTAAAGTTTAAACCAACATTTCACATGTTTTACTATAACAAATTTGAAATGTATACATAATCTGAATAGGTCACACTATCAAAAATATAGTGGACAAGTTTAAATACCTTTTTTAAAGTTATAATTCTGAGGTGAATTCTTTTTAAAAATAATTTATTCCTATTTTTATCAAATTTCTCCCTATATCCCTCTTCTTTCTCCCTCCCTTATTCAGATAGACATTCCATATAACAAAAGAAAAAAAGGGAAGAGGAAGAGAAAAGATAGTAAGCAAAATGAAACATAACATTGACATAATTTGAAAATATTTGTTATTTTTTACACTTGTAGAGTCTCCTTTCCCCATCCCTGCAAAAGAGTGGAAGGTGAAGGCCTTCTCATAACTTTTCTTTGGGACTAGATATTTGTGTTGTTGTTGTTGTTGTAATTTTCCAACATTCACTTTTAATTCATTTTTGTGACAACAGTTCTTTCCAGTTACTTTATTGTAATCATTTTGTAAATGGTTTTCTTGGATCTATTTACTTTACTCTGCCTCAAGTGATGCAGGCCTTTCAATGCTTTTCTGCATTCCTCATAGTCTTCATTTCCTTGAATGCAATAATAATCCATTTCATTCATGTCCCACAGTCCCACAATTTGTTTTAACTCTCCTCAATCAATGGACAACAGCTTTGTCTTCAGTCTTTGGTTCCCCAAAATTTTGCAATAAATATTTTGATGTATGTGGTAACTTTCTTTTATTATCAATGAACTTTTTGCAATTCATGCCTAGTGGTGAAATGTCTGAATTGTTTTATCTGTCAGATTCCATTTAGCTTTCTACAAGATTGGCATCATAACTGTCGTAATAGTTCGCCTAGAACTTTCCTATCTTAGTTCAGAGAGGTTCAGTAACAGAGAGCTGGTCATCAGGAGAACTATTTTTTTTTCACCATAGTGTATATAGGCTAGATGACCACTGGTACCAAGATTGTGGTTGGTCACAGATTCTGCTAGGTAATTTTGAAGTTCCTTCTAACTTAGAGATTGTGTGAATTCAGACAGGGAAATTCAGAGTTCAAACATGAAGATGATTGAGGTGTAGACACATGCAAAGGCATAAACAGGTGACCTGGCAAAGGGGAGAGGAAAACTGGGTGATTTGTTCCCTGGTTAAGCATTCCTATTATGGAAAGAATCATCTGGCTAATGGTGGGGAATTGCGCTTATCTAGGGGAAGACAAATGGACATCTGCTCTTATTCTTTACCCTTCCTGTTTCATAGCAGGGCAGTTTCAATATATGTGGGCATGCATGTGTATGACAAGATGGTCCTTACCAAGAGTAAACTCCTAATCCTACTGTCAATGGAGTTAAATAGCACTAGATTTGGAATCAGAGGACTTCTATTTAAACTCCATCTCTGCCACTTGATATCCATTTAGATTCTTTGAGACTTAGTTTTCTAATCTGTAAGATGAGGTCTCTGGGGTAGATGAGCTAGAATTCCCCTTGCAGCCTTAAATCTATGATTGCATGATCAGACTAATGAAGAGTTTGTGTTTAAGTCAACTGAGGCAAATAAAAGACATTGGAACAGAGTGTTGACTTAGCCTGAAGTTAGGTGAAATAGAATTCAAATCTAACATTAGATTTTTAGGAGCTGTGTGATCCTCCTCAAGTCACTTAAGTGCTATATGCTTCAGTTTCCATAAATGTAAATTGTTGATTAATAATAGTGCCTACTTCTCAAAGTTGTGAGGATAACATAAGATAATATTTATACGATGTCTGAAATATAGTAGGTATTTAATAAATACTTGTTTCTTCCCTTCTTTCCTAGAGGGTGGAAGGATTGTTAGCTTCTTTATAAGAATAGCTATGGATTCTTTAAAAAATGAAAACAAATCCTGCCCTAAGTCATGGTTTTGATTCTCTCTTGCAGCTCTGGTCATTGTACAATCTGGTGAGTTTTTTTCCTTTGATTTTCATGATTCCTGAGAAATTGGTATTTCTGTAACCACAGATCTGTTATCTCTTGTGGGAGGAAGCGGTGTCTGCCTCAGTCTCTTTTTGGTGAGAGCTTGAAGGATGTGAAAATGATACTAATGCCAAAAGAGTCAGAACTTTTTTTGTGGTCATATCTGTTTTCTCTGGCCAGCTGGTGTGCAAAAACTCTTCAGGTTGCTATAAATGATTTTTTTTATAAATGAGTTCAGCTCTTTGATCTTTTTTAGGCATAGACTTAATGGTATTGCTGGATTAAAGAGTGAGGATGCTTTAGTGACTTTTTTGTTGTTCATTTATCTTATTTCTTTTTAATATTGGAGCTTAATGTGTGGTAAGGGGAGAGCATTCAGATATTTGACTTAGAATACAAAGATAAATAACATATAATTTCTACATATAATCTCATACCTCTTGGTATGAGAATACAGTAACTCTGATGTAAAGCAACATAGGAAATTCTGTAATATAGACTATGGGACCTTAGAATAGGGAGACTGTTCTTCCAATTGGTATGATGAAGAAAGGCTTTAAGATAGAAGTTGCATTTTTCTGGGTCTGGGAGGACCAGTAGGATACTGATAAGCAGTAACTGAGAATAGCGAATGGCTTTAATGACTGCAAAGAGAACATGTACAAAAACAGGAAGCAGGAATACTCATGGAAGGAAGCTTTTACAGAAGAAAGGGAGGGTCAAAGGGACTAAAGACAACTTCATCTTCCATGAAATTTTAATCAGTGCTAGCTCTGGATATAGCAGGGGCCCTATCCATACTTTCCTAGTGAGAAAGGGGTTTATGGTGGGTTGAGAGCAGTCTGTGCTTCTTTACCCTAATTTTCCCCTCTATCTTAACTGTTTAGGTCATTTTAATTCAAACTAACAATAAGCAGGCAAATCAGAGATGTAGTGGTTTCAGCTCTGAGTCTGGCATCAGGAATATTGAGTTCATATCTGACCTCAGATTCTTGATAGCTATGTGATTCTGGGCAAATCACTTAAACCCAATTTTCCTCAGTTTCTCATCTGTAAAATGTGTAGAGACTGGAGAAGGAAATGGCAAACCATTTAGTTGGCAAAACCAATAGTTTCTTAATCAAGAAAAGCCCATGATGGGATCACATAGAGTTAGGGATGACTGAACAAAAACAACACAACAGTTTATATCAACCCTTATCCCAGGTGCCAGAGGAACAAAGACAAAAGTCAAAAAGTGTCCACTTTAAAGGTGCCTCTAAACACCATGTACATAGAAAATTAAATATAAAGACTAAGTAATTGGGGGAGGGGATGGCACTAACTCTCTCTCTCTCTCTCTCTCTCTCCTCTCTCTCTCTCTCTCTGTGTGTGTGTGTGTGTGTGTGTGTGTGTGTGACCAGAACAAGCTCCTGTGTGTAATCAGAAGAAATTTCTTGTAGAAGGTAGTAACTGGGTTATGTTTGAAGAAAACTACTCCCATGTCATGGGAAGCAATCCATTTTCTATCATTCATATTTTAATTTCCAATGTTGGGACTGCATATATCTTTCATTTCTTCTCTTTTCCATCTTTTATTCAGTTTTTTCATCAAAACCAGTAATTTACCTCAATCCTCCATGGACCACTTTCTTCAAAGGGGAAAAAGTGCTTCTGACATGCAATGGATTGCAATTCTATGCACCAGGGAAAACAAAATGGTACCACAAGGGGAAAATACTCAAAGAAACTATTGGAAACAGCATAAAAATCAATAATCCTGGGACTTATAAATGCAAGATCAATAATTCACCCCTAAGTAACTCTGTAACTTTGACCTTTACTGTAGGTAAGAAAAGAGGTAAATTAATTAAGACATAAAAATGGTTTCAGTTCCATCTTTCTCTCCCTGGGAATCCCAGGACTCAGATTCTATTATTCAATTCTCCTGCAGGTCTAAGAGTCAAGACTCTGTTACCTCTTTTTCCAACTTTCATTCTACTATCTCAGATTTCTCAGAGTAGGAACCAGAAATGTAAATAGACTTATAACCTGATTGACTGTCAAGATAGTGTCACCTTTTACTATAAATGAGAAGTTGGAAAAAAGGGGAGTGTTTGGGGGAAAAGATCACTAGTTTTATTTTGACCAGGTAGAGCATGAGCTGAATATTTTCATCTGAAGAAAAAGATCAGAATGTAGAGAGGGTGAAAGTGAGGACAGAGGGGATAATTTGATCAAGATTCTAACCTTGCCAAGAAAAGGTGCAACACATTGTCTAAAGAGTTTTGATTATATCACCATGGGAATTGAGGGAGGATGTGATATGTTTCATTGTGATATTCATTTTATTACAGTGTTTTGGAATATCTCTGAGGAAAACCTATAATCTGTATCAAATATTAGATGATACCAGATCAATTTATTTGAACTTAAAAAAAGAAAAGAACCATGAGATAATAGTGATATAAATAAATGATGATGATGATGATAGTGGTGATGTTGATAATGATGGTAGTTTTCATTTATATATCTTTTTAGAGTTGGCCTCCTAGCCAGGAGGGAACTGGTATAAAATTTCTCCATAAATACTCACTACATGACCATGGGCAAATCACTTAACCTTTCAAATGAACTCTTTAAAAAGATGACTTTAGAGAAAATGTCGACATTCAGTAGAGGGATTTTTTTCCCCCAAGCATTCTTACACCAATGGAAATTAGAGGTTCAAATCCCATCTTTAATTTTGCATATGCTGTCTCATTTGATCCTCAAATAAACCCAGTGACATGGGCCATTATTATCATCATCTTTATTTTACACATAAGGAAAATGAGATTCAGAGAAATTAAGTGAATTTCTCAATCACATAGCTAGTATCTGAAGCAGAAGTTGAATTCAGTTCTTCTTTGCTCTGAGTTCAGTGAAACATTCATTAGGTCACTCTGATTCCAAGTAGAGTGCCTTGTTTCCTTCTACACAAATCCCAAATTTTGAGTCTGCTATCCAAAGACTCAGCAGATACAATGACAAGTAGTTTTTGGAAGAAGTCATCTCACTTTGGAGAGAAGGGAATTTGGAGCAGGGGATTAAGTCTAATGTTAGCCAGAGAGTACAAGAAGATCCTGGACATCTCTTGAAGCTTCAGACTAAGGGCTCCTTGATCCTTCTTCCTTCTACATTGTACACAGTAGACACTTAGTAATGGCCTATTGAATGTGTAGAGAAGTCCATTTCCACATAGGTTCTGCACAGTGACCTTTGTTAAAAATGAATAAATATAGCAATACTCAAAAGGTTTGGAGATTGTATGGCTAACCAACTAATGAATATGGATGTGTCCTACAGTTTCTTTGATCCTACGGATTCCATACCTTGTCTTTGAAGGAGACAGTCTGATTCTTCGGTGTCAGGAAAAAGCTAACAGTACTTTGACGCGTGTGACATATTACAAGAATGGAAAATCCTTCTCTGCTTTTAATCAGAGCTCAGATGTCTTTATTCCACAAGCAAACAAAAGAAACAGTGGTTTATATTCTTGTACTGCATTCAAACATATATCCTGGCACATCAGATCAAATGAAGAGGTTCTCCACATTCGTGGTATGACTGTCATTCCTATGGGGAAGCTTATAAGGGTAGTCAGTGTCAGGGTTACTGATTGGGGTAGGGATGGATATGATAGAGGAAAATCTTATGGATTGACCATTGATAGAAACTCAAACTGTACCAGTAATATCTCTTTTTAGGAATCTGGAATAGCAGGAATTAACCAGGGTTAAGAAAAATGAAACTGGGGAGGGGACTGTCCATGGGTATATATCCTTTGGTCTAAACATCTGTAGGTGCTGAAAAACCAAGGCTCACTTCTTTGTTGGATTCTTCTCTCTAGAACTGTTTTCAAGACCACTGCTGAAAACAATAGACTCTCAGCCCATAGAATGGAGCCCAGTGAAGCTGAGGTGTGAGATCCAGATTCCTCAAGAGAAGGCAAACATCCAACTTCTTTTCTCCTTCTTCAGAGATCCAGGGGCCATCCTATTGGGCCAGGCCAGAGTCCAAGAGCTCCAGATCTCTAAACTTTGGAGGGAAGACACAGGACCTTACTGGTGTGAGGTAGAAACTGTGCCTCCTGGGGTCTGCAAAAAGAGTCATCCAATAACAATGAATGTGAGGAGTAAGTGTGAATGAGAAAGTATAAAGGTCTGGAATTAAGAAGGAGGCTGGGTAAATGGTATCTTTGGCTTCTGTCTGACTTTTCCTGTGCCTGGTATAGAAATAGGACCCTTACTAGAGGCTTCCTGTTTAAGTGAAGCATCAGGAATAAGTTGAGAACTGCAAAAATTCAAGGCAAGAAATATAGAAAGCATTTTCTTTCATCTCCAGGTCCCCAAAGTTTACAATGTCTCCCAGACAAACTCTTCCCCATAATTTAAATGCATCTATAGCTGTGATTGTCTCTGCACGCGCGCATGTGTGTGTGTATGTGTGTGTGTGTGTGTGTGTGTGTGTGTGTGTGTGTGTATGCATGTATTGTGATGGAGATGGAGATAGATGTACTTTAAACTGAGTTTGCATCTGATGATTCAGATGAGCAAAATTCCAGGTTGGTAGACCAGGGGAATAGGACTTTTAGGAAAGGGTCATCCATTAACAGAATAAACAATCTTGAGAATCTACCATTTATAATACATCATGATAGGCACTGGAGACACAAGAGGAGAAATATGGTAAGTTCCTTTTTCTCAGGATGTCTACAATCTAGTTGGGGAATTATAAAAAAAAGTTTGTATGCTAAGGGCCAAGATAGTATAGAAATAAGTGGATTCAGCATTTATTAAATCTCTCCATGTGAAGATATCACTGGGAGATGGAGCTAGAAGTAGACTAGAGGAAAAATATGAATACACAGATGACCATTCCCTATCCTTGGAAAATGTTAGAGAGAAATCTGTTGGAGAAACTTGCCTCCCAAAGGGCAGTCCAAGACTATTTAATCTTGGATAATTGTTGCCTTTGGCCTGAATTTAGAAAGTTCATTAAGACTTGGGTTAAGAGGAGTGTTTCCTTCCCAAGAGTGATTTTGGAATTATCCTCTACTCTCATTCCTCAATATCTGATCCTATAATATTTTCAGTTTCCTTTACCCTGACTATTTCAACACTTCAAATGCTTCTTTCAGCCTCTACCTTTTCTCCAAATCCTCCATAGAAGAGGGTCTAACAATTTGCTGTGTTCATCTAGGAATTCCCATCTCTGGAGTTCATATGGAGGTGCAACCTAATAAAGGGAAGGTGATGGAAGGGCAGAAGCTGATTCTTCTTTGCTTAGTCATGGAAGGCTCAGGGAACATCACGTTCTCCTGGCACAGAGAGGGCACGGAAGCCATTCTGGGAAAGAAGATTCAGAGTTCCTTGGTAGCAGAGTTTGTATTTTCTGCTGTGAGGGAGAGTGATAGTGGGAAATACTTCTGCACAGCTGACAACAACAGCACCCTTATTCCCAGCCATTCTGTCAGCATCAATGTGAGAAGTACGTTTACCTCCATTCCTTTACTCTACTCTCTTTTCTTCTTCCCTCCCTTCCTTCCTTCCTTCCTTCCCTTCCTCCCTCCCTCCCTCCCTCCCTCCCTCCCTGCCTCCCTCCCTCCCTTCCCTCCCTCCCTCCTTCCCTTCCTTCCTTCCTTCCTTCCTTCCTTCCTTCCTTCCTTCCTTCCTTCCTTCCTTCCTTCCTTCCTTCCTTCCTTCCTTCCTTCCTTTCTTCTTCATATTAGGGACTCATCATATTAGTTTGGACACTAGCTCAGTTTAACTCACTTGAGAGCTCAGATCTCCTGTGCTCTAGTAATCTACCAGCTTCTTCAGTGGTAAGAATTGCAGGCTCATGCCACCACCCCAGTCTTTAGTCATTGTTTTTTTTTTAAATGAAGATGAGGGAGTTTTAAGGAATGTTAGACCATATCTTCCTTTACTAGACCTAGGGAGATTACATGGGCTAAAACCTATGCAGTTTGGGAATTACAGATACAAAAAATAGCTACAAAAATCCAACTTACAGGAGAAAACATTTGATTAGTAGTCTTACAGTCAAGGCCTTTCTTTGTCCAGATCCTTTCTTAGCTCCTCAAGAAATTACCATTTTATTCTCATCCCCCCCTGCTTCTACTCCCAGACCAAGCTGGGTTTCCCCTGAGTTTTTCTGTCTGTTTTCTAGGTCCCTACTCCTCTTTAGTCCAGATTGAATTCATCCTACAAGTTTCTGAATTTCTTTGCTCTTGGGGATAAGATTCCAAGAAGAGAGATATAAGCAAAGAGAAATCTTTTTTTCCACTGGGTCCCAGTCCAGATGAGGCAATAGGTTTTTTTTACCCCAGGAAATTCCAAGCCCTGAGTTTCTGTTCTCTAAGACTCATACTTTCTTTTGGTCCTGCAGGGAATGGAAAGAGTCTATTAGTGGGAGGAATCACCATGGCTCTGATTAGTGTTCTTGGTCTTATGGCTGTTGCTCTTCTGGTTTACTTCAAGCACCAAAGGAAATCAGGTTTGTTGATCTGTTATTTTTCCCTTGTCACAGTCAGAGACAATGAGGCAGATACTGGACTAGAAGTTAGTTGCCTTGGGTTTAAGGTCCAGCTCACCCTTGCAAGTTTCTATACCGATTAAAGTATCAGATGAGTCTTTAACTTGGGATGAAGAAAGTGAGGGACTGAGAGGTATTCTGACACTAAATCTTACACTTTAACATTTTAGATTTAACATTTAAAATTTTACACTTTAACATGCCAATTACTAATAATGTAGTCCCTGCTCCTAACCTCTTTGTAAAGTGCTTAGTCACCCAGTCCACAGTCACTTCCATATAACTGCTCCTGTCCTTCCTTTAGAAGAAAGGAATAATTCCAAAAGAGAGAAGTTGCATAAACATCATGGCAGATGTCAGGAGGGAGGGATCCCCCCTCTTTAGGGGGAAGGAGGCTTCATGGATGCAGCAGCAGAAAGTAAGACCTTTTGATAGGCTGAGATGGGACTCCACCTGGCTGGTGGAATAGTCTAGATACAGATCCAGAGGTAGGAGATGAATTAACATGTATTATGGACAGGGATTACTTTGACTGGAATGAAAAGTGCAGGAAGGGAATAATGTGAAGTGAAACTTGAAAAGTAATCTGGAGCCCAATTATATGGGTCCTTTCATGCCAGGATATGAAGATTATATTTTATTAGGTCTTGAATGGGAAGCCACTGAAGACCAGAGAGTACAGTCTATGGAGGAATGATAAAAAAAGAGGGGAGCCTGGGGTTCAGTTTGAGTTCTCTGTTCTCCCTTCACACGAGGAGTTTTCTTGGAGGAAAGAAGGATTAAGCTTGGGGTTACTTTTGTCTCTGAGCAGAGGGCAAGGAAAGGAGAAGAAGCATTTATTTAATGCCTGTTGTTTGCCAAGCACAATGCTCCATGATTTACAAAAATGATCACATTGAATCTTCACAATAACCTTGAAAGGCAGGTTCTCTTTTTGTTCCTATTTTACAGTTGATGAAACTAAGGCAAACAGTTTTAAGTGACTTACTCAGAGCCACTCACCTAGTAAATGGCTGAGGTCTGATTTGGACTCAGGCCTTTCTGATTCTAAACTAGACATTCTGTCCACTGTGTACCCAGCTGCCTCTTAGTTCCTCCAGGTTCTTGTGGTAATTACCACATGTTCCTCTTTGTTTTGTTTTGTTTTTTTGGTTTTTGCAAAGCTATGGGGTTAAGTAGCCCAAGGTCACAGAGCTAAGTACATATTAAGTGTCTGAGAAAGGATTTGAATTCGGGTCCTCCTGACTCTAGAGCTAGTGCTCTATCCACTGCAGCACCTAGCTGCCCCACATATCTTCCTCTTTGAATGTCTCATCCTCAGTTCCCAACAATGTTTAACCAAACAAACATTCCTCTTCTTGTAATATGAGCATTTAAAAGAATATTCAGACTGAAAGATATCTGGTCCAATAACCCCTCTTCATTTGACAAATGAGGAGATGAAGCCAAAGACCACAGTCAGTACTGCAGCTGTCTCTTCTGACTCAAAGTCTGGCTAACTTCATTGCTGCCACTCTGGGCTTAAACAAATTTCTGCACAGACTTCAACATTATAGGCTAAATTAGACACTTTTGTAGGGGGAAACTTTTGGAAAATTTTAAATGCAAATCATGAAAATATACTAATTTATCTAGGGCACTGCTTGCTGTCTTTGAATACTGATAATATAAAAAATAATCAATTTCACCCCCCAGTGGTCAGTCAACCAGCAAGAGCTTCCTCCTTGCATAGCATATCCTTCACTATAATACATAATTGTGCAACTCATACCTCCAATCATTTGATTTTTTGATATGGGCAGCTTTAATATGAAGGACTAGTAATAGTAGCTTTCAAAGGGCAGAAGGTAAATAGTGGTTATTCTAAGCCTCAGCCCAGGACTCATTTTCAGAGGTCAGAAGATGACATGATATCTAGGGAGTATGTTGATGTATGCCTCAGGGTATGATGTGGTATTTTTACATCTTAAAACAAAGTACTAAAATTACTCAGTCATTTCAGTGGGAATTTCTGTTTGCTCTTCAGGGTTAATTTCACTTCCTCAATAGGGGTTTATTTTCCTAGCATTTCTGAAAAATCAATGTCTACTTTGGGACCTAAAGTTCCCAAATGAGCAGTCTGGCAATTTAATGGACTTTTGTGGTGAAGGAAGAAACTACAAATTGTGGGACAAATTATGATAATACAATTAAGAAGACCTTTCTTTGGTTATCTGCTGATGTCATTTTTCTGCCTCAGTGAAGTCAGTTAAACTCCGTGAAGTTGTTAAACTGCAAATGATAAGATGAGAAGGTTGGGTACCTCACATATTGGATGATAGAATTCGTGACAGGCTATATGATGGAACAGGTCTGATTAGTTGGATTAACATTTAATCAAATATTCAACTTTATAAATACAGGATCAAGAAGATGTCCTAAAAGAGATCTGAGTTTTTAAGCAGACTGCAACCTCAAATGATCCGAAAGTGGAGAGACTTCTAGTCTAGACATTCATTATAATAGATACTTTCTGCTATCCCTTTTGAGTCTGAGATTTTGTGATGACCTCCATTGATGAGGAACTCTACTTTTAAGGCAGTACATTTCCTCTTTTCACACTTCTTTGACAAGAAGTTTTTTCTTATATTGAATAAAAGTCATCTGCAGGATGATTTCTGCTCATTGTTCCTGGTTCTAAACTCCAAGATTAGTGGAAAATTGGTCAATGAAAGATACATGAAAATATTTTAATGGATATTCAATTCTCCCTTCTTGCCACTCCTCAACAAGTCTCCTTAGTTTTCTTTTTCTCATCCCTTTGTAGGCACAGCCTACTTGAGTTCAGTTCTGCCTTTGAGGAATCATTATTCAGACTCAGGAAAGCATTATTCTACTCGGGTGGAAGAAAATAAAAATTTATTAAATGAAGTTACAACACATAAGAAAATGGTAGGTAGAGAGAAAGAGAGACAAAAAAAGGATCAGTCAAGTGGAGCTGAATGGGCCAAATAGTCAGAGAAGACTGGTGTGGAGTGGAGGTCCCACCCAGATTTTTATAGTCTTGTTCTTATCCAGAGGGCAAAAAGTCAATTTCCTCCCCTCTTATGGACCTTGAATTAAGTAGAGGGTGAAGCCTAAGGAGATCAGCTTACAAATTTTACATTAAACAATAAATCAATGATAGTTGATTTACATCTCAAGAATGGGGATCTCCTCCCAATTTGACAAGATTTGTCAGTCTTTAAGATTACAAATTTTATATCTGTTACATTCATAATTCTCTACATCTTGTCAATTTACCTCTTAAGAGTAAGATACCTCCACCCACTTTAACAAGATTCAATGGTCTTTAACATTACAAATTTTGTCTCTGTTACAATCATAATTCTCTATATCTTTTCCCTGCATCATTCACCCCTCAAAATTATTTGGGACCCACATTCTTCTGGACTTTTCAGAGTCCATTTGGAGATGAGTGTATTACAATGAGGAATTCATTGAGGCAGGGTCAGAGAATGATTGGCTGGCAAACCTGACTGGCATCCTGCAGAGGCTGGTTTGGGAGATATATAGTTAGAGAAACAAAATTCAAGGGGAAAATTGAGCAAACAAAAACAAGAGATATTTTAACAAAGAAGGTATTTAAAAGAGGTTCAATAATTGGGAAAAACTACAAGGTCTATAAAGAGCAAGAATTATACTTCATGATCCTAAGCCAGTATCAAAATACCATTTATAAGAACATGGGTTCCAATATAACACAGATTCATTGAAAATTCTATTTTGCTTTGGCCATGTTTAGAATGAACACAAATTCTAGTTGAAGAATGGATCTCTCTTTTGAAGCATTTAAAAATATACCAATAGACATTATCCTGATATAAAGTCATACTGATATTTCTTTTCCTTAAGAGAACTTATGGTAAAAAGTCACATGCTATGTTAAAAGACTAAGACAAAAATACTAGCCAAGTATTTAAAATTTAGAAGATAGAGTTTCAGTGGTTCACTCTCATATTTAATTATGCACCTGGGATGATCATGGCAATTTGCTACTAAAGAGCAGAGAGGGACATGAGGACATGTTCCCTTATGAAATCACACAGACAATCCTTTTCAATGAACCAGGTGAGAGATTCCTCCCCAGTTGAGGCTAGGGCCATTCTTTCAAAGATCACTTTTGTATTTAACATCAAACCCCATAGGGCTGATGGCTTCATTGGCATATTGTCCTTCTATCTTAACATACCTGATGTCAGACAGATCAATTATCAATATATTGTAATATAGCAATTGCCTGTAACCAGAGCTTCAGGTGACTTGAGTAATAAGGAGAACCAAGAGTGTGTCAGGCTGAAATTTGGTATAAGAGATGCAAGGAAAAAATTCAATTGTTGCTTATGTACCTAAGGACAGTGCTGTAAATGAAATGAAATAAACAGATTTTTGAGGTGTAAAAAAATGCAATTAACTTTAATTCATATTTTTTTTATAAAATCACCTTTTTGCAATGAACCCATTTAGTTATTAACTATGTTTAAAAAAACTAAACATCTCTTTCTGGCTAGGAAGTTGCCCATCATCTACATATTTCTCACATAACAATTGACTAGAGATTGCCACAGAGAAATCTCAAATTATTATTATTTTATCTTCCTTATGTTACATAGGTGCTTTCCCCTCAAAGCAAATAACCACAGTTTAGTCCTAGTTTACATATATAGCTAGAAACTTCTATCCATAAACTTTTAACTGCTAGTCATTTTCAGAATACAAATTATTACTTTCAGAATTCTTTAAAAAAGCCATTAGAACATTTTAGGTAACATGTGTTAGTAATTTAACATGTGTTAGTAATTCCAATGCAATTAAACAATAGTAAAAACAACGAGGCATTCAAGTCAAATAACAGCATAAGTTATTTTGCATGAATCCACAGATTTATCCCAGAAGGGGTCATAATTTGTGACACTTCCCTTACCACTCCTTCAAAGCAATCACATATCAATTTCCAGGCTTCAACATTACAGTATTCAAATAGCTTATGTGTTCACAAAAGTAGCCAAACACTGCAAATATGATTTCTTTGAAGTTACAAAAGAATATTACATAATTGATAAATACATCTTATTCATCGATAAGTTAGCTTACAGAGAGACCACACAATTGTTATCTTCAGTCAGTCAGAGCTGCCTGAAGTTACCATGGGAAAGTCCATATTCTTGACTTCTTTAAAATTAAACTTACATCACCAACCTACATTGAACATAAGATTCCTATTTAAACATCTTATTCCCCTCAGAACAGAAGCAAAATGCTATAAATGCTAGGTAATGTTAATACACTTTCCCATTTTCAAACAACAGATGTTAAGTAGATTTTACTTTTAACTATATATATATATATATATATATATATATACATGTATATACATATATATATATAGTCCCTTCCATAAACATGTGAAAAGAGACAAAGATTAATACAAACTTTTTCCTTTACCAACAAAAGACCTTGTGAGATTGTTGACAATGTATTATCAATATCAATTTAACATCAAAACAAATAAGATTACAAAATTTAGTACAATATTTCTCTTTCCCAAAAGAAATCAGCAAATATATTAATTTGATTCAATATTCCCAAATTCCTTGTCAGACAATTTATCCCAATTTTCCTTCTTAATAACATATATAAATTCTCAAGACTTGTTACAGAACTTTCAAGGATGACTAAATTACTCTTATTTAGCTCTCAGATAGTTTCCTTTCTTAAACACAAAGTGGTGACCTTTTCCTATCGAAGGCCTTCCTGCCGTCTTTTCAAAGCCTCTTGAGGGCAGAAAGTCCACATTTACTAAATATTAGTTTCAATTAACATAAGTTGAATACAGCCTTCAATCAATATTAGGTTAACAAAATTTAGCTCACAGTTGAGATTATTTCACAAACTTTGCCACTTACAAACTTTCAAATGTTATAAGGGATTAGATTTAGTTTCCAACTTCATTAATTACTTAATTTTAAATTAGACCTTTTAAAGTAACTAAATTCAAAACCCAAACTAAAAGGAGTGATATTTAAGTCAGGTAACTGTAATTATTTCAGATCTGAATTACACACACACACACAACTCTTTTGTATAAAGATTTCAAAATTTACCAAAGTAAGATTTTTGGATATCCTGGCCAGCACCAAAAATCTCAAAAACATAGAAACAATTTTCCCACCTCCAGGCCAGTGAAGAGATGTGAAAAGGACCCGTTGATGATTAAATACACACACACACACACACACACACACACACACACACACACACACACACACACACACTTGAATGTACCAATTAAGACCAGTCAAAAATAATTTTTAGAAACAATCAAAATTTCTTGAGAATCTCTTATATATTCATTACAATTTTGAAATAGCCTATCTATAGTTAAAATTGAATGCAATTTTTAAGTAACTTTATAAAGTTCAAATCCAGTTACTCTATTATAGAGATATTAGTTATTAGCAAAGGCTTAATTAAAAGATGGAATTTGAATTTCCTAGTGCTAGAAAAAGTTATCTTCCTTTTTTTTCTCCATTTTTCTCTTAACTAATTGGCCACAGACTTCTCAATCAAACTGTCCATTTCCCGTCCTGCTCCCAAGGGTGGGACTTTCTCAGCCCAGTTAATGTTTTTAGGGAATGGGGCTTGGAACTGATAAAACTTGCATAAATTAAGGAAAACTTGTTCATTTTCCCCTCTCTTCCCCAAACAAGGAAAAAGACATGGGGGTCCCCTATTTTTAACAATGTAGTCAAAATAAGTTTTGGGGGAATGTTACCCTTCCTGCAGTGAAGCATGCATTCTATATGAGACATAGGTTTAATTTTCGAAATTCTAAAAAGGAAGATATTCCTTCTCCCTTCCCTCTCCCCCTACAGAGGATGGGGGCTACAGAGAATGGGAGAGCGCCTTTCAAAGAGAAAAAGAGAAAGAGGGTTCCACCCAAAGATAATTTCCAGGAAGTCAGGTGTTTGCTAATCAAATCTAATTTCTCCCAAGGAGCTAGGACACAGCCCAGGGGGTGGGAGTCTTTGGTACCAAGTTTTCCCCATGTTTTAATTCTCCTAAACTTCTAGATAAAGGAAATATGGAAATATGCAAACATCTTTCCTGAACAACCTTTCACTCCACAGTGGGGGTCCAAACACCTCAGGGCTGCTATCTCCAGTTAGCCTGAACAAAACACAGGGCAGCCCCACACAAAGGCTACTGCAAAAACACACATAGAAGGAGGGCTACTTTTTTTTTCTTTTTTTCCTGCATGTCCAAAAATCTAGGTTCTAAAAAAGGAGTGGGCTTTTCACCTATGGAGCTCAATCCAGTTTCCTAAGTCTGGGCAGAGAATTAACTCTCCTGGCTGGCTTACCTTTATGTAGCTGGCTACTTAAGTTCAGTTCTGCCTATGAGGGATCATTATTCAGACTCAGGAAAGCAAGGGTGGAAAGAAAATAAAAATTTATTAAAAGAAATTAAAACACATAAGAAAGCGGTAGGGAGAGAGAGAGAGAGAGAGAGAGAGAGAGAGAGAGAGAGAGAGAGAGAGAGAGAGAGAGAGAGAGAGAGAGCGTGTGAGAGAGAGAGAGAGAGAGAGAGAGAGAGAGAGAGAGAGAGAGAGAGAGAAGAATTCCCTTCCCCCTTAAGGATCCAGAATTAGGTAGAGGGTGAAGTCTAAGGAGATCAGGATATAAATTTTACATTAAACCATGAATCAATAGTAGTTGATTTACATCTCAAGAATGGGGATCTCCACTCAATTTGGCAAGATTTATCAGTCTTTAAGATTACAAATTTTGTTTCTGGGAGAAAGGAGGATTATAGTGACATAGTTTTAGGGAGCCAATAGCCAAGAAGACACAGAGAAATCACTGGGGTGATAATATTATGGGGTGATAATATTAAGTAGAATATTTTCCTTCAATTTCCTACCAAGTGGAAGAAGCTAGCCCAAGAGGAGAGTTTCCTTGCTAGAATAAGTCAAGAAAGCTGAGGTCATGATAGAGGATCAGTCCAAGTTAGGAAAGCATGTTATCTTATTGACTTATTGACTGTGTAATCTAATGCAACCCTGACCTTTCAGTATTCTAGGGACAGGGGTGTCAAACTTTTAGAAACCTATATAACTAAGGGCAGCTAGGTGGCATAGTAATAGAGCACTGGCCCTGGAATCATAAGAACCTGATTTCACTTAATGATTACCTAGCTGTGTGATCTTGGGCAAGTCACTTAACCCCATTGCCTTAAATAAAAAAAATTAGAAACCTATATAATTTATAAGAAGCAGGACCAATCAGATTAAACTGTAATTGGATAATGTTTTACAAAATAAATAAAAAATACAAGCCAATAGTTAATGTTAACATGAGATTTTCTAAGTTAATATGTAACTAGCAGTGATCCATTTATATCTGAATTTTCGTGTGTGTTCAACTGTTTAGCTCTTCTGGACTGTATCACCTATTAAAACTTGTCAAGGGTCACAAATAGAATGTAATTAATATTACCAATGAGTATAATAATAAAATGCACTAATATAATAAAGTATGAACTTTGAGGTTTGCAGGTACAATACACCTGGTAGACAGTTCTCCAAGATTACTTGACTCTATATCAATGAAATCTAACTCTTATGCCTAGAAATGCATAAATAGTGAAATGGGCAATTTCTCATTTTCAAGTTCATGTACATATTCTGAGTGTCTGCATTGTGTAAAGGATAATATGATGGGAATAGCCATGACATTTGAATACTAAAATTTGGATTTGAGTTCAGGCTCTACCATTTACTTATCTCTGTTATTTACTAACTTTGCAATATTGGGCCAATCATGTAACCTCATTAAAGCTTAGTTTTTTCCTTAATCAGTAATACAAGAATAATCACTTTTGTATTATCTAGCTCTTAGGATTGGTGTGAGGCTCAGATGAGATAATATGTGAGAAATACTTTTAAAGTCAGGGTCACAATCTGAATTCACACTTACTAGCCCCTTGACAATTTCAAAAGGCTCCAAAGGATCTTCCCATCTACATTTTCTCCTCAGTCTTATCCATCCTTCATATTACTGCTCCAATAATCTTTCATGAATAAAAATCTAGTTGGAAGAAGTGATGTATATCTGTGGTCCTTGCTGCTAGAGAATATAAGGGGGGAGATGTATTTCTTGAGTTTAGGAACTCTGAGTTATAGGGCTAACATAATTGGGTGCCAAACTAAGTCTGGCACCAAAATGGTGAACACCAGAAACAGAGGGCCATGAAGCTACCTAAGGAGAAGCAAGTCAGAAAAAAAATGGAGAATTAAAACTTATATACACCTTTCAGTAGTGGGATTGCCCTGTGAGTGGTATTGTGCTTCTTGTCTGGGCAAGAGATGGGGATTCCATTTAAAAGAAAATACAAACTCAAAACATTCAATTTGAAATCTTTCAATGGCTCCTTAGTAGATAAAATTCAAATGCTTTTTGACTGACATTCAGGGTCCTCTTCAATCTGATACCATTCTAACTTTCTGGACATAGCCAGAATTAAGAAATGGTAATCTCTTCTGGGGCTAAGAGGGGAGACAGCCAAGTCAGAATATAATTAAATGCAGACTAAAAGATCATGAAATTTTGATGGCAGGGTTTCCTTGGGATACCAAAATGCAATGGACTGAGATAAGATCTAAAAAGCAGAAGAAGTAGACATTCTTCTTTTAGAGAAGAAGTAGAGATTGAGAAGGAGGTTAAGTCACTGCTATCTCTGGAGGCTAAAATTTGGGAAACTGATGGTGATACCTGACTTGGCTAGCTTTGGTCCTTTTGTGACATCTGTGTGGTTTTTCTGATTTCAATGGGTTCTGATAAGATGTAAAGATTAAAGGCAGGGTTCTCAATGCTGCCCCCTGACTTAGAAGAAAAGATCATAGACTTGGACATTAGTTTATATTAATTCCCTCCATGAATGTTACACTCAGACAATCTGGCTTGCTTACCATTTCAAACCATTCCTTATACCTTCTTGTTTGTGTACCTTTGTTCATGATACTACTTATGTTGGGGATAGTCTTCTTTGGTTTCTGAATTCTTACTCATCCTTCAAAACCTATTTCAAATGGTAGATCAGTCAGAAGTGTTCCTATATTTCTCCACTCAGGAAAGACTTTTCAATCTTTGAGTCTCATATGGTACTATGTACCTTTCTAGTATAAACAATATGTATTGTTTGTATTACAGGTATGTGCCATATCCACCTAATAGACTGTAAGGTCTGTAAGGGCAGGGACAGTCACTTATCTAAATTTGACATCTCTCCCAGAGCCTAGAGAATGTCCCTTCTGCACATAATAGTCCTTCATAAATGTCCATAATTTTCCAGGTTATAATCTTTGGGACCCTAAAGTCTTTTCGAGAAGTCAATATTCATGATGAAACAATTAAAGCACTATTTAATACGTTATAGAATGAGAACTTTGTTTAGTTTGTATGTTAGTTTTTAATATATTAGTTTGTAATCATTTCAGGAACTAATGGACCAACAAAATAATAAATGGCCAGCTGATTGCAAGTTCCTTAATCTCCCAGTCATATTTTATACTCACACAACACATATATTCATAGACGCACATATATCATATATATTTATAAATATACATACATATAAGCATATTAGCACCCAGCACAAACCTTGACAAAGTATACCTTGAGGAACCAACATAAAACTTACCCTTAAATCATCTTTTTACAAATCCAGTTCCTTTGGCTCAGGGGAACAGAATAAGAGAAAAAGTATAAATATGAAGTGCTTTGTAAACTTTAAAGTGCTATGGAAAGTCTAGCCATTATTATGCCTGGAAGCTAATGTAGAAGTTGGATAGAATGGACTTGCAGTCTGGAAGAAATGAATTCATATTCAGCCTCAGACACTTACTAATTGTGTGGTCCTGGGAAAGTCACTTAGTCCCTATCTGCTTCAGTTTCTTCATTAGTAAAATGTGGATAATAATAATAAACTGCATAGACAGGGTTCTTGTGTGGATTAAATTAGCTAATGTTTGTAAAGTACTTTACATTCTTTACATTCTATTATCTATTATTAAATTTCAAGAAACAAAGTTCTGTGTTGTAGAGAGAGTGCATCATTTGATAGTCTCCTATTTTAAATAATAAATAAAATCATATACATTTATATACCATCAAGTTTTAATTCCTTTAATCTTATATTTCTGATCCAAAAATTGGTTTCTCAGTCTCTGATTATGGTTTGTAAGTCTTAATGTTAACCCCTGCCCTGAAGGTAGGCTCTATTTGTGTGAAGAAGCCTGGTCCACTTCTAATTGGTCTACCACTACCCAGTCACAAAGTTGGCTTTCTCAGTTGTGTAAATAATCAAAGTAAAGACCAATCTGAGAAAGCAGGAAACTGGTCTGGTTAGCTCTATAAGAGACTAAATAAATTCTTAAAATTATGACATTTTGGAAAGGGAGAAATCTCAATGCTTCATATGTTATAACAGATCTGATAACAGCATAAAATATCAAGGAAGAAGAGGAGAACAGTCCTGATGCTATTTGGATCTTTGTCAGGTTCTGACAGAGAACAGACCTTATGTATGGGTTAGAAAATCAAAAAGTAATCAATGACACCTTTATGTGTAACCTGATTGGTTGACTGTTAAAATTTTATGATTCTGTGATTTCTCTAAACACTTTTTCCTTCTTTATGCTCTTGTTTGATAACTTTAATGATATCTTCCATCTAGTTTTTTGGTAAGATCCTAGAAAATAAAACTTCATGGATAAACAGACTTTTTGTTAATTCATTTAGCCTAAGAAAATTAAGATTAACAATATATCTTTGTGTTTTTGTGTGTGCGTGTGTGTGTGTGTGTGTGTGTGTGTGTGTGTGTGTGAGAGAGAGAGAGAGAGAGAGAGAGAGAGAGAATTTATTCTTATTCATATTTATAAAGTACCTGGAGTATATCTTCTTCCCCCATCCATCCTCAACTAATTATTCTTGCTAGCTAGGTGCTACAGTCAGTTGTTTCTAAAGGAATTTCATTTTTTTCAGTGTCCCCTAAATTTTGATGCCTTTGGGGAAAGACCCAGATGCCCTGAAGTAGTTGTATATTTGCCAGAGACAGACACCTCTACTGATAAATTATTTTACTTTGTTTTTCAGGGGAAAATTCTTCCATAGCCCTGCCCAGGTGAGGTCTCTGCTTTTTTCTGCTGCTGTTTTGTTTAAAGGTGTCTACAATGCAGAAATATGGAATTGAGTCCAGTTACTACTATTTTTCTCAGTGACTAGAAATGTCTTATTCTTTTTATTTTGTGTTTGCAAGGCAATGGGGTTAAATTACTTGCCCAGGATCACACAGCTAGATAATTATTAAGTGTCTAAGTTCAGATTTGAACTCAGATCCTCCTGACTCCAGGCCAGTGCTCTATCCACTGTGCCACCTAGCTGCTCTGACTTGCCTTATTCTTGTTTTAACTCTGCATAAAACTCATTCCCTGGACACCATCATCCTTTTACCCCCTTCCATCCTTCCATCCAGGGCATATATTTTGTTTTTTGCTTGAACCTTGTGTTAACAAAGTATTTATTTCTTTGACTCACTAGTCATTTATCTCTTCTGTCCATGCCAGTGACTCAGGTTTCTGTGATAATCACACTGGACTTCTCACCATTCATAGCATGATTGGTATTTATCCAACAGCCTCTGGACAGAGCCCAGCCCAGGATCAATCTCAGTCATAAGCTGAGATAATGTCTTTGGGGGATAATGCCATTTACTTTAGTTCTCCTCTCAAGAGTTCTAGAAGCTGGTGTGTGATTAAATGTACTTTACTGTCTCCAAGCTGTCTGACCTATTCCAATCTGGTCTACCACTAAGAGTGACTATAAAAGGAAAACAATCTGCTTGGTGTTATCACCCTATAAATCAGCAGAAATCTCTATGCTCTCTCAGAGGGCTGGCTTTCCTAAAATCTTGTGTCATTCTTATTCTCCTTTTTCTCAGGGTTTTTCCTCTGACCACATGCTTTACATGTAGTTGTGTTATTCTTTCCAAAAAAAGCATGTCTTTCTGTATCTTACAGGAACTCTCCCCTTCAAATCTCCCAAGAAGCCATGGGATCAAATGCACCCACTCAGTTGGAGCTGCAGGAAGTACATAGTAATGGTAAGGATCATGCTTTTCTCAAGGTAAACTCAGAAAGTAGAAGTAAGGGAGAAGAATAGGTGAGGAACCTTGTTGAGGAGTTGGGGGAAAAAAGGATAAATGAATATTATCCTTTAAATGACTTTTTTTCACAATTGATATTTTATTTTATTTTTCCAATTGCATGTTTTGAAAGTTTTTTAATATTTATCACATGCATATGAACATTTGTAAGTTACATAATTTCCTTTTACTCTCCCTTCCCACCACCCTACCCTCAACAGCAAATAGTCTGGTGAACAATGGACATATACATTTGTGTTTAACATGTTTACAGAGTAATCGTTTTCTGTGTGAGGCATTAGGACTAAGGGGGGACAAAGAAAATTATGAATTGGAAAGAGGTGCAAAAGACAAGCTTTTAATTTTTTTTAAGGCAGTGGGGTTAAGTGACTTGCCCAAGGTCATACAGCTAGGGAAATATTAAGTATCTGAGGTCAGATTTGAACTCAGATCCTCCTGACTCCAGGGTCAGTACTTTATCCATTGTACCACCTAGTTGCCCCAACACAAAAAGACAAAATTTTTAAAAGTGAATGTAGTTTTCATCCAGATTCTGTAGGTTTTCTTTGTTTTGCTTTTCTTCCTCTGAATGTGGATAGCTTAGTACATACATGTCTCCCAGGGTTATTCTAGGTCTCTAAACTACTGAGAGGAGCTGCAGACATCAAGACTGATCAACTCACAATGTTGTTAATGTGTTCAATGTTCTCTTGGTTCTGCTCTCTTAGCTCAGCATCAGTTCCTGTAATTTGTTCCATGCTTCTCTAGAGTCTGACCATTCATGGTTTCTTACAGAACAATAGTGCTGCATAACATTCATATACCATAATTTGTTCAGTCATTCCCCAAACAATAGGCATTACCAATTCTTTGCCACTACAAAAAGAGCTGCTGTGATTATTTTAGAACAAGTAGAACTTTTTCCATTTTTTATGATTTCTTCTGGTTATAGTATTGGTATTACTGGGTCAACAGATGTGATCATTTTTTGTTGCTGTTTGAATATAGTTCTCCATTTCTCTCCAGAATGGTTGGATCAGCTCCCAGCTCCACCAACAATGTATTAATGTCCCAATCCTTCACATCTTCTCCAATATTGATCATTTTTCCTTTTTGTCATCTTAATCAATCTGATAGGTGTGAGGTGGTACTTCAAAGTTGTTTTAATTTGCATTTCTCTAATCACTAGTGATTTATATCATTTTTTCATATGATTGTATGTAGTGTTAATTTCTTTGTTTGAAAACTGCCTGTTTATATCCTTTGACCATTTATAAATTGGGGAATGGATTGTAACCTGATAAATTTGATTCAGTTCTCTATATATTTTAGAAACAAGACCTTTATCAGAACTCCTAGCCATGAAAATTGTTTTCCAGTTTTCTATTTTCCTTCTAGTCTTGGAAGCATTGATTTTATTAGTGCAAAACCTTTTAAATTTAATATAGTCAAAATCATTCATTTTGCAATTTATAATGTACCTATTTCTTGTTTGGTCATAAATGTCTCTCCTTTCCATAGATGTGACAGAAAGAGTATTTATTAATCTATTGACTGCTCTATGGTATTGCCCTTTATGTCTAAATTATCTACCCATTTTGACCTTATTTTGGTGTAGGATGTGAGATGTGGGTATACGTCTAGTTTTTGCCATGCTATTTTCCAGTTTTTTCCAACAATTTTTGTCAAATAGTGAGTTCTTATACCAGAAACTAATGTCTTTGGGTTTGTTGAGCAGTAGTTTACTAATAGTCATTTGCTACTATTTCTTTTAAAAGACTTTCATAAGGAACTAACCAATTGTATATTGGTTTCAGAGTATAGTACTTGGAACAATAGGCAGTAATCATACTCTGCATATTTTTATTCAACATAAAGGAAAACTTCCTGTCAGCAAAGTATAAAGAAAATAAAATACATTGCCTTGAAAGGTAGTTAAGATCATGATCATTGAAGATTATCACAAAATCTCAGAATAGAAAGGAATATCAGAAGGTATCTAATATAATACATACCTGAATTAGAAATCTCTCTATTTCACACTCAATGAATGATCATCAGATTTTATTCACAAAATTCCAAAAAGATGGAAACCACTACTCTAGTACTTCTTGAGGTAGAATATTCTACCTTTGAACAGAGGATGAAAATTTAAGACTTCCTTGGCCATTCAATTTCTTCTTATTAGATTTGGTCCAATATCTTACCATTGTCTGGTATATTTTATTCAGCTAAAGGGTTGGACAAGAAGACATTTCTGATGTCCAACCCTGAGTCTATGAATGTGAGGTAAGTCCATAAGGTCTTTCTAATCATCCCAAGTTTGAATTATCTGTGAGTTGGCTGGAAAAAGTCAGTAGCCTCCTAGACAACCTTATTTTCTATTCTAGAGACTCTTGTTGCTAGAGATGTGATCTATTCAGAGGTCTGGATAACACAACAGGGAAAAGAAGGTGCAGGTAAGACATTGTGTGTGTGGGGGGCTGTAACTAAAGAGTATTTTTGTTGAGTCTTAGATCTTATTAGATCTCTAACTTTGTTACTGTCTTCTTGGAAAACTTGTATGGATCTTGGAGGCTTATTTGATTCCCTGTTTAACCTCTAGTTTCTAGGGTGTATATTGAAGAGAATCAAAGGTGCCCCTTTCATCTCATTATAGTCTCTTTCCATAGAACAGTGCTAATGGACAAATGAAGAGTTACAAAGTGTTTTGGGTTTGTATTATATTGGGGAAGTTTCTGATCTTGGGTGAGGTTTCATTTTTTTATAGTTAATGGAGAGCACTGTCAGGCAGCAATCAAAGGTGGCTCTATTAAGGAATTCTCATGATTATATATACAAGTTGCTAAAATGTAAGGGCAGGAATCAGGGATTAGAAGAAGAAAAAACTTTGTTAGTGGGATATTGGGAGATGATTTTCTGTGTCTCTGGAATCTGGGCAAGTAATTAGCAAAAGATGGACTAAAGGATGGATAAAACAGAAAACTGAGACTGTTTAATCAGGAACAGAAATGGAAAAAAGGAATCGCCTTTTAAAGAGAAATGACAATGACCAATAGAAAGGGTACAGAGTATTCTGGGCCCTTGAAGGATAGAAGATAAGTTCTAAGATGGAACACTATTGCCCTCCACTTAACTACCCTATTTCCTCCATAGCAGGTGCCTCAGGGAAACCTCCAGAGGACCAGGTGAGTCAACTTATTCCTTGACTTCCCAATCCTATTCCATTTCTCTCCCTTCTCTATGACTTTACATTTCTATTTTGCAGGACTACTCAGCCATCTACTTTGCAGTGAAGAAGGCAGAAGTCCAAGGAGACTCAATTGAGAATTCCTGTACCATGAATGAGAGCAATGGAGATAGCACAGATTATATTCTAATCTCTTGAGCCATCTATAAGCCATGGGTATACACTTGGCACATTCTTTAAAGATCTTAGAGGTTTTTTATTTTACCTGTTCTTTCAGGATTCTACTTTCTTCTATTTCATGGGGAAGCAGGCATTATTAAGGGAAAATTTGGTCAGGAGGTCTAGGACTACAGAGTAAATCCATGACTTATGAAATTTTATGCTTTTATGACCTCTGTTTGCTCCTTTGTATTCTTGAAGGACTCAAGATGGTGAAGCAGCAGTGCCTCTTTATTTTGATATTGGGAAAAGTGACAGAAGGTCACACACACATATATAAATATGTTTATATTTGTGTATATGTATATAGTGGAGAGGGAAAGGGTAAATTAATATCTTTGCCAAGAAAACTCCATATGGTGTCAAAAACTTAGACATGATTTAAATAAATGAACACTCCCAAAATTTATATATATATAATAAAAAGCACAACATACTAATACTCACATTATATATATATATATATATATATATATATATATATATATATATAGAGAGAGAGAGAGAGAGAGAGAGAGAGAGAGAGAGACTCATATAACAATAAATACATAATAACTTCCATAGAATGGTGCAGTCTTTAGATCTAATAGTTACTATAGGGAACTATCAGATAAGTTCATTCAATCTACCAGTTCAAATCAGCTCTTTTTCTACATATAAATACAGATCTATATTTATATCTATAGATGGAAAAATCTCTTTCAGACTTTCCCTACAGCATATGGTCCTAGTAACTTTTTTCCCATCAGTAGTTACCTTCTTTGACTTTGGTGAGCCACTTACAGTAGTATTATTGAATGTACTTTTACCTATAAAAATAGTGATCAAACATATCATTCTCATTGCCATTATTATCATTGCCATTGTATCATTATGATTACTTATTGTATACTGAAGCTGAAAGGATAACCCCCTCACTTCCCCCATTTTTAAGCTGAAGAAATATTTACATTATGGATGATTTAGCATGATTATTTTTAAATGTTTTTCATGTTATATTGTAACTTTTTTGTTTGCATCTGTTATAGCTTTCTTTGAAGTACTGCTGCTTGTTGTTTCATAAAGTTGTTTTCCAAAAGTGTTACTTGTGTTGTGTTTATTTCTCAAGAGTTATGTAAAAATTTCCATCCTATCCCCACTCTTAAGCTAACAGAATTTCATATCAAGGTGGTTCTCAGGTTAATTTATTAGTATGGGAGCAGAGCAGACTGACTATTCTAACATGCTCATTACCTCCCAATCCATAGGTTAATTATAGGAAGCAGGTTTCCAGATTTTCTGACAAGAAAAAAATGTGCCCACATTTGAGGCCACTGATGATCCTGAATGTATGTCAAGACTGAGTTGCCCCAGAATGTTTTCATTAGTCAAGAACAAAAGTCAGAAAATTGAAGACTATCAGATGCCTTTGTAGTATATGCACAAATAACTTCATTGTTCCTATATCCTGGGCAGCTTCCTGGAACACAAAAACTTTGGGAGGAGTTTGGTTTTTTGAATAGAATAGAATAGAATAGATCTTCAAGAGATAGGTCAGGTTAGTTTTTAACCTACTGATGAAGATTTGTCACTTAGTGCAAATGGAACCATAGTTCCATACATTGGATATATCAACTTGATTGAGGAAACAAGTTGAAGCTACTCCTTGTGGAACTTTGATTGAATTTTGCTAGAACAAAATCCCTCTAAACTTGATGATGCTGCAGCAGTGAGATGTTGCTACAGTGATGTCTTGGTGATCTGGAAAAGTCCTATCACTAAAAGGCCAACGTCTTATTTTATCTAGGCCAATGCCAGTTGTCTTGTTCCTATTATATCAGGTCACTGGGATCATATGGTTCTGGAAGAGATAGTGAGATGTCTTTCTTTGTACAACACCCCCTCCCCCCACTATAATCCAAATTACATGCATGTCATGACATCACTTGATGTCAGAGTACTTTTCATGTTTGAAGGACAACTTACTTATTTCACTCTCAGCAATTAATACTTATAAAGAATGTCCATTAACTTAGGCTTGTGCACCATGGTCAATTAACATTTGCAAATCTTTTAGAACACTTGATCAAGTTCCTTGGAAATGAAAAACAAGAAACTTCAGAAATGGAGCATGTTTTCTATATAAACAAGAGCAATCCAGCTCAAGTTTCAGTGTTACCAAACACTCTCACCAATACTGGTGCATTTATTGCCCAAGAAATCTGATAGAGGAATAAAAACTTTACAGACTCAAAAGTACTATGTCTTATTTGGAAGCATTCACTAAGGGGAGTTTGCAGCAGTCGTGTTCCCTGTCTTTTCTATCCAGGATCAAGTCTTTGTTATCTAGTAGTTTTTCCAGTTGTGTCTGACTCTTTGTGGCCCCTTTGGGACTTTTCTTGGTAAAGATATTGGAGAAATTTTGCTTTTCCTTCTCCAACTAATTTTGCAGATGAAAAAACTGTGGTAACACCCAAGTGAAGTGACAACTTGCCTAGAACCACAGGAATGGGAAGTGTTTGAGGCAGGATTTGAACTCAGGTATTCCTGACTCCAAGACCATTACTACATCCACTGTGCCCCCTAGGTGCCTGAGATCAAGTCAGTCATAACTTATTTCCTGCAATATTTTCTCTCATTCAATCAACTCCATTGGATTATGTGTGAGTTGTGTTCTGGGTTTTGCTGTCACTTTTTAAGTGCCATGGAACAATGATTGTCACATAATTATCCATTTAGAGGGAAGTTTCTACTAATTGTTGAATGATAAGATGGAGAGACTGATGTGAATCCTGGAATTAGCTTTCTAAATGTAGGAAAGATGCTATGACAGAATCATGGAGCTGGCAATGAAGAACAGCTTAGTCCATGATAACCCTCCTCCTTGGAGTCGGCATGATTCAGTGGAAACATAGGGTTAGGGTTCCAATTTTATCCAAACTCTGTTGTTTTGTCTTCTTGGGGTAGCCATTTTCCTTCTGACCTCAGTTTCTCATCTATGAAATGAGAGGGTTGAACAAGATGGCCTGCAAGTTTCATTCTATCTATAAATATCCTATGATTCTAAAGACAATAACAATAAATCACATTTTCCATAGATCTGAAAGTTTACAAAATACTTTTCTCACAATATCCCATTTGAAGTAAGTGTGTGGATTTTATTATACTAATTTACAAAGGAGGAAAGTGTGTGTGTGTGTGTGTGTGTGTGTGTGTAAAATGATTCGCTGAAGAGACATTACAGAATCTAAAAAGGAAGTTCACTGTTGCCATCTCCATCTTTTAACATTGTAAAAAAGTCAGTAAGTAAGTCAGTGTACTGGATCATTGAATATGTAGAAGGCGGAAAAGTATCATAATGTTGGGAAAGTATGAAGGGGTCAAAATGTGAAGAATTGGGGAGTCAATAGTGTTTATTGAGTAAGGGTATAACATGGACAGTCTTGTGATTTTAGGAAGACCCTAGTGGCATCTGAGTGGAAAGAGAAATGAAGCAGAGAGATCAATGAGAAGGCTACAGCAGTCATCTAACTAGATATGATGATAATCTGAATTGAGTGGTGATTTTGTGAATGAGAAGAAAAAGAAATTTGTGAGAGATATTGGGATAGATTACTGGGTCTGGGGTGATGAATATCCTGAGTCTAAATTGAGCCTCAGATTTTTACTAGCTCTGGGCAAATCTGCTTTGACATATTTAATTTGAAATGACTATGGGGCATTCAGTCCTAAATATCTAATAGGCAGTTGAAGAGGTGAGATTGGAGATCAGAAGAGAGATTGAGGATTGGCTACACAGGGGCTCTCTCAAGTTTTAGTAGCTATTGAAGCTTAAAATTGCTCTAAATAGGATATTGTGTATTGTTCTGGGAAGAATGGTGAAAGGAAAATTGAACTTTTTATATCTTATATAAAAATTATGAAACCAGAACAAAAGCCTCCTCATCAAAGTCATTTTACCTCTGTGGGTTTTATTTTCCTAATTTTGAAATGATCTCCAAGCCCCTTCTAACTATCTAAGAAAATAAGTGCATAATTCTGAGTACCAGTTGAATGTATTGGGAAGGGACTTCACATCATGGCTCCAATTTAGCTTTTCCACCTTATCCCTTTTGCATGTACCAACTAGCAGGACAAGTGAAATGCTTTCCATCCCCCACTGATTTTGTCCCCTTTCATGCCATCCTCCATGTGTATACTCCCTGCTCGCCGATACTTCAGCCTAATAATTGTCTGTCTTTTTCTTCAATGTTTGTTGCCACTATTACTTATTCCAAGAAGTCTGTCTTTTTTCCCAAATCATAAGAAAAAAATCTTTCTTCCCTCAAATTTATATTAGCATTTGAGTGGATCAGTTTTTTATACTTGTTGCACAATTGGGTGTATGGCTTTCCCTCTATTTGATTACAAACTTCTTGAGATCATGTGCTGCTTTGGGTTTTTCCTTGAATATTTCTCCCTCTACTCCCACCTCAGCTTGACATAAAATTTGCGTTTAATGGATGTTTATTCAATTGAGTTCAGTTAAACTCTCAACTTGGCATCTCTGATCATTAAGTATTAGAATTATAATAGAGTCTAAGTGGGAAAAGCCTAAAAACAAGTCATGACTATAGAGGTTTAACAAAGGGGTTACCTACAAGACTGACTTTCTCTGGAATTTTTCAAAAGTAAGGATAAAGAAGCTGATCAGGGCAACAGTGATTCCCTCTGTAGCCATGTTCTTTTGACTTCATATAGGAATTGTAAGGAAATAACTCTGGATGAGACCTGGTTCAACCACCTTCATTGCCATTGGAACATATTGTTCTCACCCACTCAATCCACTGGGGTAGATCTTTACAAACTTGGAGTAGATACCCTCCTAAATCACATAGTAGTTTGTGCCCTCTGGGTTGCTCTTAATCTGATATAACTTTACTGCTGAGATGGTTTATCAGTGTAACTACTGCTCCAGTTGCAGCTTCCTGTGGCCACAGCTAAGAGTTGAATGCCAGATGGATAAAGAGCTCTGAAATATGTTCAGCAAACCCTCACACCAGAGGGGCTAGAATTCTTTGAACACTCCTACCCCCATACACATTACATATACATACACAAATATGTGTACACACTATATACACACCTTTGCTTTCATAAAACAAGTATGTAAATAAACATATATATATTTAAACACATATAAATATATATGAAAGATTGCTGAATCCAGAGTAGAAATTCCAGCCTCCCAAACCTGTATCTGACACTATATGATTATTGCTAAATTGCTTTACTATTTACTTATAAGCATCATTTTCCTTATCTATAAAAATAGGTTCACTTACTGTGAGAGGGTCATTGTATAGGAAAAAACTTTGCAAACTTCAAGGGCTTACACAAACATGAAGTTGCTATTATCATCAGTCAGAACCAGTCCTAGGCAAATCAAGGATTCATTAAAATGGCTCTTTGGTACCTTCAAATCTTCTTTCTATGCTTTTTAGAAAAAATATCTCAGTGGCATTCCCTACCTCAATGCCTGCTTGATTGCCAACCTTCCAAATAAAAGAAAGTTTCATGAACTCTCCAGGTAGAGTAAGGGGCAAGGGAAATACTTAGAAATAACTATGAGAAAACAAAAGATATCACTTTTTTTGGGGGTAATACCTGTCCCAAAGTCCATTAATTTGAGCCTCTCTCATTATTGGTGGTGATGAGAACCCTGCCCTGTGTGAGGGGCAGGGATAAATTAGTGAAAAGCAAGAAAGATCCAGCCTTCATGAGGTCCCTTAAAGTCTCTTCTGACTTCCAGTTTTGAGAGAAAAGATAGAAAGGACCAATCCCACTTCAGATTGTTAAAGGAAAAGGTTCTAGGAAGATGTGATAGGAGCAGACAGTCTCCATAATATTCCCCTTCCTAGCTTATTACATTAGAGACTCCAGGGAGCTTCCCCTTGGGTGAGATTCTCTCTTGGTTGAACTGAGTTATCTCACTTCCAATGGGAGAGTAACTTCACTTATTTATTTTCCTCAATAGACTTTTTCTGATTTCTATTTTGCTACCTATTTGGGGGGGGGGGGAGAACTTGTTCAATTGCAGGGATAGAGGAGGAAGTGGAGTGAGAGGAGGAAGTAGAGACAAAGGGTGAGTAACCTAGGATGCAGAAATTATTTGAATCACCCACTCATTCCACTGGGGTGGATATATTTGAATAAGTATGTTTTATTTGTTATTTTGATGTGTGTATTCACTGTGAAGATGGTATTTGATGAAAAAAAAGGTTAAACCTTGGATATAGATGTTGGATTCCTTTTTGATCAGAAGTTAGATGGAACCCAGTCAAGTCATTTGGATTAAAAATATTTAAGGGACTAATATATACACCTTCAGCCTGGTACCTTTCTCCCCTCTCTAAGGAGAGCTGAGTGATGGTATCGCGTCTCAATTTCTTGCTCTTACCTCCTGGAAGGAATTAAAACCTCTCTTGGAAAAGGATAGGGGAAGAAGAGGCTAGAGATGTCTATTCCGCTTTCTTTCAAGTCCTACAATGATAGTCTTCACCTCTCCTCTATGTGTGGGGCTCTTCCCTACATTTAAAAAAAATCATTAAACTGCAACTTCCTGCTCTGTAATTTCTGCATCCTAGGTTACTCACCCTTTGTCTCTATTTCCTCCTCTCACCTCACTTCCTCCTCTATCCCTGCAATTGAACAAGTTCTTCCCCCCCCAAAATAGGTAAAGCTAAGGAAATGAATGATTTAGACATACTTTCCCAGGCAAAAATCTAATCTCATCACTACTCCTTTTTCTCTCTTTGCTGGTATTTAGTCAGTGCTATCTATAACTGAAAGAAATCTGTTAGAGTGAGAGAAGAATTTTCCACTCCCTTCTCTTCTCCACCCAATCAGACTATTATTATTTACTGTGTCCCTAACACTGATTTTCCCTCCCTCTGTGGACCTTCTATATCACACTTCAGGTAGTTTTCAACCATTCTTTACTAGAGAAAGTTCTTGAGACTCCTTCCTTATAGCTTTAGATAGTTTGGAATGAGTAGAAAATCCTGGTTCCCAAACCTATATCTGTCTCAGACTATGTAATTATTGTCAGGCTGCTTCATTACTTAAAGGGCACATAGATGCCTCTTCTTTCTCTCTATGATCTACCATACCTATCAAGTCCAGACAAAGAGAATTGGAAACTTGTTGACAATGGCTTAAATGAGTAATAATTTTATGTATTCTAAGCCTTTAGCTAAAGGAATGGCAATGGTAGAGTTTCAGATTTTAGTCACTAGGTTGTGAATGATTTGAGGAGTGGTTGCAGTATTTCCCCTACAATCACATGCTATAGAATCAAATTTTACCCATGAACTTTTGAGTTTTTGCAAGAGCCTAATTGTTAGAACTTTACTATCTATGAAAGATATCTAGGAATTAAATTGAAAGCTATGAAAATGGCAATAGAATCTCAAAATTAGAATCTTATTAGTTGGTTTTCCAGAAAGATACAGACACCATACTCTTAATTCTGAATTTTCAATATGTTTTTCTATCACTTTTGTAAGACTAGAAGAACAATAAATCAAGACCTGATTTGGTAATGTTTCCAATTTCAGAAACTTACTAATTGTGTGACTCTGAGCAAGTTACTTAACCTTTTTTATATCTTATTTTCCTCAACTTTCTCAAAGGAAGCAATAACAGCACCAAAGTACATCTAACAGTGCCCAGAATGTGGTGTTGTTGTCGAGTCATTTCAGTTCCATCCATTCTTCATGACTCCATTTGGGATTTTTTTGGCAAAGGTACTGGAATGATTTTCCATTTCCTTCTCCAGCTCATTTTACATATGAGGAAATTGAAGCAAACATAATTAAATGACTTGTATACAGCTATTAAGTGTATAAGGCTGGATTTGAACTCAGAAAAGTAAACTACTTCTTCTCAGTCTCCTTTTATCCAACTAATCGCTAAATCTTGCTGTTCCTTTCTCCACAGTATTTTCCATTTATTTTCTCTTCTCTCTACCTACAGGGTTACCATCTTAGTTCAGGGTTTTTTATATATATAAGTGTATTTGTAAATAATTCATTTGGTATATTGATTACAGCTTATTGGAGAATTGGCTTCTTTCATTTTACTCTAAAACAACAATATTTTTTTATCTAATAAATTCCTTTAATAATAAGGTATACAAAGTAGAAATTTTGAATGAAAATTGTTCAGGTAGACCTCTATAGCAAATCTGGTATAGAAATAGAATATTCTAGATGACCCCCATAGTGTAGATAGATACTGCAAATTTGGAGCTCCTGAGTTAGTTCCCTCAGGTTCTAAATGTTTATTTATTTTCATATTACCACAGTAGTCTTGTTGTAAAAGCAAATATAATCCCCCCCCCACAGAGTTAGAGAAACCTCAAGAGAAATAAAGTGAGAGGAAAAAATGTATACTTCAGTTTGTGTTCAGATACCATCAGCTTTGTTTCTGAGTTGAATCATATTCTTTATCATGTCCATCAAAGAAGTTGCTTCAATATTTTTCTCCACAGTTACTAGTGTTAACTTTCCATCCATCCTATTCCTCCCCAGCCTCATTTATTTTCTACTCTCTCTCTCTCTCCTTTCACCCTGTCCCTCCTCAAAAGTGTATTGTATCTGACTACCCTCTCCCACAATCTTCCCTCTTTTCTATCACCTACAACCCTTCCACTCCCCCGTCCCCTTTCTTCCATCCCTAGCTTCTTTTTTCCTCTAGTTAGGGGTAGAATAGATTTCTATACCTTATTGAATATGTTTGTAGTCCCTCTTTAAGCCACTTCCAATGAGAATTATGGCCCACTCATTCCCTCTCTCCTCCCCCCTTCCACTCTATTGGAGAAGCTTTTTCTTGCCTCTTTTATATGAAATATCTTAGCCCATTTTACCTCTCTTTTTTTCTTTCTCCCAGTACATTCTTTTCTTGCCCATTACTTCCATCTTTATAATATATCATACCTTCATATTTGGTTCCTTCCTGTGTCTTGTCTATATTTGCTTCTAATTGTTCTAATAAATGAGAAGGTTCATATGAGTTATCAGTATCTGCTTCCCATGCAGGAATACAACCTGTTCAATATTTTTAAATTCCTCATAATTTGCCCTTTTTGTCCACCCTCTCTCTGCTCTCTGCTTCACCTGAGTCCTGTACTTGAAGATCAAACTTTCTGTTCCGATCTGGTCATTTCAAAGGAAAGTTTGGAAGTTCCCTATTTCACTGAAAGTCCATATTTTCCCCTGAAAGAGGATGTTCAGTTTTTCTGGTTAGTTGATTCTCGATTGTAATACAAGTTCTTTTGCCTTTTGGAATATCATATTCCAAGCCCTATGAACCATTAATGTAGACACTGCTAAATCCTGTGTAATTCTGATTATAACTCCATGATATTTGAATTGTTTCTTTCTGGTTGCTTGTAATATTTTCTCTTTGACTTAGGAGTTCTGTAATTTGACTATAATATTCCTGGGAGGTTTTTTTTGGGGGGGGGATCTCTTTCCATAGGTGATTAGTAGATTCCCTCAATTTTTATTTTACCCTCTACTTCCAAGATTTCAGGGCAATTTTCCTGGAGAATTTCTTGAAAAATGAATTCTAGGCTCTTTTCCTGGTCATGACTTTCAAGTAGCCCAATACTTTTAAAATTATCTCTCCTGACTCTATTTTCCAGGTCAGTTGTTTTTCCAATGAGATATTTCACATGTTCTTCTAGTTTTTCATTTTTTTAAATTTTTTCTTGATTTCTCACAAAGTCATGAGCTTTCCTTAGCTCCATTCTACATTTGAAGGAATTATTTTCTTCAGAGAGCTTTTGTATCTCCTTTTCCATCTGGTCAATTCTGCTTTTTTCTTCTCCTCATTGATCTTTTGACCTGCTCTCTCCATTTGTCCCACACTGGTTTTGAACATGCTATTTTTTCAGTATTTTTTTGTATCTCCTTCATGAAGCTGCTGACTTGGTTTTTATGATTTTCCTGCATTGTTCTCATTTCTCTTCCCAATTTTTCCTCTACCTCCCTTACTTGCTTTTCAAAATCTTTTTTAAACTCTTTCACAGCCTGAACCCAATTCCCATTTTTCTTGGAGGCTTTTTATATAGAAGCTTTGTCTTTCTCATTTTCTGAGTGTGAATTTTGATGCTTTGTGAACCAAAGGAACTGTGTATGATCAGATTCTTTTTCTTCTCTTGTTTTCCATTTCCCCAGTCTGTGACTTGATTTTAATGCTTTGTTAAGGTGGCATTCTGCTTTAAGGGGAAAGGGTGAACTACCCTAAGCTTTTGAGTGTTTTTGGGATCCCTCTCAGGGACCTCAATTCCTTCAAGGTCTCATGAGAGACTCTGACTGCTTTCCTGGCCTGTGCTCCAGACTGTGGATGAGCACAAACACTCCCCTCTGCCCTGGAACTTTGAGGAGGGTTCCTGCTCTGCTATGGTAGTATGGGGCCCCAGACTGCAAGTAGCCAATTTTACCTCTCTTTTTTTCTGAGTATGGGCAAAACAGCAGAGTCTTGCAGAGAGACCTGAGCAGACTCCCCTGACCCCTTTACCATCTGTGGGCTGAGTGCTCTGGAAGCAACTGCTGTATAGTTCCCCAGTTTCCTAGAGCTGTGCTGTGTTGAGGCTTGCACTATCTTGGCTTTCATGGTCACTCTGGTGTGGTAGAGTTTTCCCCCCAACCTTCTAAGTTGACCTTGACAATCCCTGGACTGAGATGTTAGGAAACTATCCCTCTGCCAGGGACCTAAGTGCCCCTAGGGTCCCAGGTGCTCTGCAGGCTCTTCCCAGATGGTTGGAGCTGGTTTTCTCTGGCACAGCCAGGGCTGCAATGTGGCCCTTTCCAACCCCTGTGTAAAAGACCTTTCCCACAGAACTTCCAAGTTGTCTTGGATCATAAAATTGGGCTCCACCATTCTAGAATTTGGTTAGAATCATAATTTTAAGGCATTTGGAGTGGTCTGGGAAAGAGTTTCTGGGATTTCCTGCCTTCACACCACCACCTTGATCTGTCCCCCTCTAGGTATTTTTGAATGAGTATACCATCAATATATAGTTAATAATCTCCCACCCATGTACCTTACTTTTACCAGTTGGTCATAGGATATATTATTTCATAATAAAGGCATTTTCATTAAATAAGCATTTGAATAAAGCAAAATAAAATATGTTGCTCAAAATCCTTGAGCTCACTATCCCATAACTGTCTATTCAGAGTGAAGAATGTTCCTTGCTACAATTACGTGTGGGGCATCTGCATATGGGGGGGGATACATGGATACTGCTACCTACCTAATATCTACCATTTAGATGGAATTTCAAGAATAGCAAAGTGTTTTACATATGTTATCTCATTTGAAGCTATGCCCACTTAAGGAACATATGTGATAAAGTGCTGTGGAGGGGGAAAATCATGTCTCCAACACTAGTAAAAGGGCTAATGTCATCATTCTTTTCTCTGCTAGAAATCTTCCTTGCTAGGCATTGCTCTCTACTACTGTTCAACAGACTTTGCTTTCCAGGGCTTCCCAATCAAGTGCTCCTGGACACTTCAACTAGTTGTCAATTCTTGCTATTTTCAGAGTTGCTTAACACTCTTTACTTTCTATATTTAAAGTTAAGTGGATACTTACTTGTGCAAAAAGAGAATGGCAAAATCTCCTGAACATAGTTCATGTTATATGATGTGATGAAAGGAACATCTTAATAGAATCATAGAATTAGAGTGAGAAAGAACCCTTGATATCATCAAGCTTAATCCCTTAATGTTATGGATGATTAAAATGACATGAGAGGTCAAATCAGTGGTGAGTTTCAAAGAAATTAACAACAGTTTAATAAAATCAACATAAAATTAGGTATTGGTCCTGCCAAACTGATGTGAACCAGCTGAATCCTTCCATGGGTCAAATGATTTATCTGAGGTCACATGGCTATTTAGCATTAGAGTCATGAGGCTCACACTTAAGTTTTCCTGACTTCAGGTCTAACACTCTATTTTCTATACCACATGGACTCCCTCTTTGGACCTGAAGCACTCTTGGCCGCCTTTCCCCTTCTCATCAATACTTGTGGAATTTCATTGTGAACTTTATGAGCATTTCAACTCTATGGAAAAGATGGCTGTCCTTTATTCAAAGTATTTGCTGTTGTTCAGTCTACTTTGAGAACCTTGATGGCAGCAAAAAATAGTTTGTAAGTTTAGAAGTCTTGGGTTTGAAGCCTGCTTTCAGAAGCTACAAAATCTTGGCAGGTCATTTAATGACTGAACCTTGATTTCCTCATCTGTAAAATAATGCTTCCCACATGACAAAAATGTTATGAGGAAAGTAATTTAAAAAGTTACTCTCTGGGGTGGCTAAGTGGCCCAGTGGATAGAGCACCAGCCTTGGAGTCAGGAGTATCTGAGTTCAAATCTGGCCTCAGAAACTTACTAATTACCTAACTGTGTGTCCTTGGGCAAGCCACTTAACCCCATTGCCTTGCCAAAAAAAAAAAAAGAATGTTACTATCTATAGATGAACCAGAAATAGAAAGCTAATCATTTCTGTTGTTGTTCAATTATTTTTTAAGTCATGTCCACTTCATAACCCCATTTGGGGGTTTTGTGGCAGACATACTGGAATGATTTGCCATTTTCTTCTCCAACTCATTTTATAGATGAGGAAACTCAGGCAAATGGGCTATGATTTGCCCAGGATCACACAGCTAGTGAATATCTATAATAAATAATTTTCTACAAAAGAAGTAGGTACCAAATGAGGAATACAGATAGTGGGTATGAAATTTCTCAGAAATCAAAGAAATCATTATGAGTTGAGCTCTTCAGAGGAACTGAGATTTAAATTCTGCCGTGAAGATTAGAATGGAAAACTTGGAATTAAGAGAGCTGGATTTCAGATATTCCAATACTCAGAGAATATGTATTTGAATGAAAAGGGATTATAAAAAATCTAAGTAACTATTATGATTGAAGGATGAATTTAATTTTCTTTTTTCTTTCATTTTCTCCTGGTGACTAATCACAATAGGAAGAAATTAATAAGTATTTGCAAATATTTCTAAATAAATACCAAGTATGTACCAAAGTTCAAGAAAGACAAGTCACCAGTCTGGCTTGCTCCAATGCTGGTGTCCAAGGATAAAGGAAAATAGAAGTGCAGAAGTGGAGAGGCCAATCAGAGTGACCTGGGTTACAATCAGTCCAAGAGCCAAGTGACCAATCTTTTAACTTGAATTGAATTGGGAAGGGAGACCTCTACCTGTGGGATCAGAGTAGATAAATTATGGAATGAAGCTATTGCCTCAGTTGGAGGCAATAGAGATACTAGAGTCAACCCATCTAATTTACTTCCAGGTTTTCTATGAACTTATGTATGCAAGTTGAAAACTCATGTATTTTCTTTATGAAAGAAAAATACAGTATCCGTGCAGACACCTACAAAGGTTTCAAAAGAAAGTACCAGCTCATCCCACCTTGTTGTCTGAGAATAAGGAAAGGAATTTTAAGTGACTATCAGATTAGCCAACATAAAACAGTGATCCAGAGCAGGCTCATTTTGGAATAAATATCTGTACATTCCTGGTTTCCATAATCCCTTTGTCAATTCCATATACAATTATTTAAGTGTTTGCTGTGTGCAAATAATTTTCAGTTTCAGCAGACATATTTCTTCATAGATGTCTGATAATTTCTAATTAACATTTTCTTGGACATCTCCTAGAGAAATTATAATTATTAAAAAAATCTACTGTCATTTTTGTCAGATAGGATGGAGAGACTGTAGAGAAGTGACAGGTTTACACAAGACTGGCATCATCATTCTAGATATTTCAATCATATTTGCCTTTAAGGTCCAGATGAAAACCTTCCTCTCTTCCAGCCCACAATTATTTCTGTTCTATCACCTTATCTTCTAGAGTCAGTTGATGACCACAGTTCACCGCTTATCTATTTTCTGTTTCCTGAAAATATCTTATATATACTAATTCTCTTGTAAGCTCCTCCTATTCAGAAGTCATGCCTGAAGCTTCTTTGTATTTTAACATTGTGCCCCACTCCCCAAGTCATGAGAAGCAAATAATAAATACTTTTTTTGGTGGTGAGTGGAATGGCATGAAGAACAATAGTATAAATTATCATTAGGTAATTCTACAATTCTGGGACTCCTTTGTTCTTTTTAGTTTTGATAACTACAGTTATAACTTGACTGGTACAACAGGGGCTTTGCTTCAGGTCACCAGAATTTAGATATCTCTCCACATAACAAGATATTTCTTCAACAGCATAGAAGTCACTATGTTAATTAATTTTCCTTCTCCTCCATACTCTAATGAATTCATCTCATTTATTCTGCTGCATTGCAAATTTTAAAAGCTGATTTGAGGGGTTTGAGTGAAATTTATAAAAAAAAAATAAGGCATTCTCAATAGATAAAAGATATGAATAGATTGTTTTTAGAGGTAATTTTTTTTAAAACTAAAAAATCACCTAAAGTAGTTTAAATCACTAAGAATTATTGGAATGCAAATTAAAAAAATTCAGAGGTACTGCATACTATGTATCAGATTGGTTAACATGACAGAAAAGGAAAATGATATGCTAGAGGTGATGTGGAGAAAATAGAATACCAATGCATTATTGGTGGAGTTGTGAACTGATATGGAGAATAATTGGGATCTATGCCCTAAAGGCAATAAAACTATGCATATCCTTTTACCCAGCAATCTGACTACTAGCTCAGCATCCCAAAGACATAAAAGGAAAAGAAAAGGACTTATATATACAAAATGTTTTAGCAACTCTTTTTGTGGTGGCAAAAGAATTAGAAATTCAGGGGATGCCATCACTTTGGGAATGGCTAGACAAGTCACGGCATATGGTTATAATGAAATACTATTGTATTATAATAAATGACAGGAAAGATGGATTCAGAAAAACCTGAAAAGACTTTTATGAACTGATATAAATGACAGTGAGCAGAACCAGGAGAACTCTGCATAAAGTATAGCAATATTGCAATGATGATCACCTGTGAAAGATTTAGCTACTCTGATAAATACAATGATCCACACAATCATCTCAAATTAATCCACACACAGTCATCTCAAAGATGACCCTGCCATCTTTGAAGAAAAAGAAGAGCAGTTCAGTATCTGGTCTTTGTGGAAAGAGCTGAGTTCACAGTTCAGAGTCACTGGGTTCCCCTCGATGGACTGGGAAGTTGTGGTTTTCACCTCAGGGTTTGAAAACAGCTCTAGAGAGAGATGTCAGATACAATACCCAGAACAATGAGTGTCAGAGCTCCTGGAAAGATGTGTCTTGTGATCTCAGCAGAATAGATGCAGGGACACACAGGTGATTCCTATGTTCCAGCTATGAGCTCGCTCTCTCTCTCTCTCTCTCTCTCTCTCTCTCTCTCTCTCTCTCTGTGCTTACTCAGTCTTCCATGTTGAGATCTGGCCCTGAACAACCTGTTACTCTTCTCCTTCTGCCCTCCTCCCTAAACAATAGAAGTTCATCCCTTGGACTTGGAGATTTACTGTTCTTGATCTTCTCAATCAGTTGTTGAATACATAAAACTTCCTGTGCAGTGATATTTGCCACAGTAACTTGTCAATTTGTGGGATGGACATAGAATGATCACAGTTTGTAAAGAAATCATGCAATTTCTTTTCATTTTTATAGTATGTCTTGTCTTTAATAATTATGCCATTTTGTTGCCTTCGACATCTCAGAACCAGTGTGTCTCCTTCAAACACAGAATATGGGGTCTGTTGGTTCAACCAACCTGTAAGAGAACCAAGAAGATAATGGGGACTTAGCTCCCATCTTTTTGCTTCATCCTCCTTCCTGTTGTCTTTAAAGGGACATTCATTAACCTGGAGATTATTCTGTGTAGGGTGGAGGATTCTCCCATGTTTTCCTCTTGACCCAGGTATCTCACCAGATGATGTCATCTCAAGGAAATTCCAATAGATCTACTTTGGGAAGGGAGTCCCATATTTTCCTGAACTACTCTCAGTGGTCAGATTAGCCACTAGTTGCTAGGGGATCTCAGGATATCCAAGTGCTTTCTGGATGACTGAAGGAGAATAGTGAGAGTCCCTGAGCTCTGCTGCTGCTCCAGTGATATCATTTGACATTCTAGTGTTCCCAATTATTTTTCTCTTGTCCCTTCTTCCTTCTCGGAGACTGCATTTAGAAATTGCATTGTCTTCTCTTGTTTCTCACCACATTAAACTGCCAGATTCACAGGGTCATGAGGGTTTGGGTCTGGCTTCAGTACTCTCTCTAGTCTGAGTAGTCTCAGTGCTATTTGTAGATCAAATTGCAGAGTGGTTTTTGTACCACTGTGTGGTCTTTGGTTTGGAGAACTTGAATCCATTGCAAGTCAGAATCACCTTTTCCCCAATGAAGATAGTGGTCCATGGAGGGTTGAGATATACCAGTTTCCTTTTCAAGGACTGAGTGGGAGAAAAAGCACAGCATAGATGAAGGTGATATTAACAATTCCTGGAGTATGGGAGAGGTAGGAGAGAAGCAGGGAAGTTCTGGGTCCACACTATCATGGGATGGAACCATGGAGCATGCAGTTCCTGGTTTAGATCCCCCTGTCCTGGCCTCCAGCACATATACACAGTGCACTCATCAACTGGAAATTAAATAACAACCAGAGTAGCACCTTTGCCTGAATCCCTCTGTGATTCCATCCAAGTTGGGGAGGAGTCAAAAGTGCCAAAGTGAACCCCCAGAGATCAGAATTTTTTTGTTTCTATTGGCAGACCAGGTCCCCAATGGACTGTGTTGGTTCTGAAGTCTTGCAAGCTGACATCCAATCCAATTAGAACACTCAAGATGTCAGTTGTTTCTCCACTTGAATATTTCCAATGCTATTTGCACATGTTAATCACATGTTACCCTTAAACATGTGAGAGAAGTTCTGTGGTTGTTATTATCATCATTTTACACATGAGACAATTTGACTTGGAGGTGAAGTGACTTGTCTAAGGTCACACTGGTGGGGAGTTTCAGAGCCTAGAATTGAACCCAAGTCTCTTGATTCCAAATCTAATACTCTTTCCACTGAGCATTATCAGCGGACCTGTTTGAATTCTAGTTGCAAGTTGTGTGATCCTGGACACCTGATTTCACCTAATTAGGGTTCAGTTCCCTTTGCTGTAAAATGAGGATATTAAATTAGATCATCTACAGGGTCTTTTCCAGATCTGAATTATAAGAACATCAAAATGCCCCAGGGTCACCCTAAGTCTTCAGATTAACAGATAACTATATCAGTGTTCATATCTGGTGAGCAGAAGAATCCTGAGGATAAACAGTTGAGGGCTCGGAGTAGCCTGACCCTGACCCATGGGATCAGTCAGGGAACAGAGCTGCAGACTTCAGTCAAGAGGTTCAGGGTAGGCAGAGCCAATTAACACAGGCCTCTGTGAGCATCTTGGGGTTCTGAAGAAGACTTCATTACCCAGAGACCACAAAGAACAAGCTTCTGCATAAGATATAAAAACTGAAGGTTTAACTGAGTTTAGATTCCCAAAAGTTTTCAACTTTTCCAACTTCTCAGAAATTCTTCAGATCTCTCTGTGATATCATCTACTTTCTTCAATCCTCTGTCAACCGTTGGCCTAAAAGACAGTTCCTAGTTCATGACTTTTAAAATAGCATTTTTTGATTTCCAATTACATGAAAACACTATTTTTAACATTCATGTTTTTAAAATTTTGAGTTCTTAATTTTCTCCATCCCTTTCTCACCTTCCTCTTCCCTGAGATGATAGGCAATTTGATATAGATTTTTCATATCAGTCATGATGTGAATGAAGAAATAGACCAAGAGAAAAGAAACCATAAAAAATAAGGAAAGTGAAGACACTATGCTTCAATCTACATTTAGATTCCATCAGTTTTTTCTCTGAATGTGCATAACGTTTTCATGCTGAGGATCATGCCTTTTGAAAGAACCCTTCATAACTTGACCTCAACCTCTCTTTCCAGCCTCACTATATGTTACACTTATCTGTGACCTTTGTGAGATTATTAATGACCTGTTTGTTCTTTCCCCTTGACATCTCTCATAATCTGGACTCTCTCCTTTGCTCTTTCCACCATGTTTGAAATGCAGGTCCTCATCACATCCACTCATAAAATTCCTCTCTTCCTGAGGAATCAACATCAAGAACCCACCTTCAACATGAAACTTTTATGAATCCCTCAAATATTAATACCCTGTCTCTTCAATTACTTCGATTTTAACAATTTGCATTATATCCGATTGTCTCCCTCCATGGTAGGCAAGGTTCTTGAGAGTAGAAATTGTTTCATTCTTTGAATTTATAATGTTCAACTGTTATAAATCACTTCAATAAGCCTTTTTTTAACACCTAGTATATACCAGTCACTGTGCTCATCACTGCAGTACAAAAAGAAATAGAAGACAGTCTATCTTCAAGGAACTTACAATGTAACAATCACCTTAAAAGTTTGGAATGTGTAGTCCGAAAAACTATGGAGTCAGCCAGTATAGAATCATGAGAGGGTAATAGATAAATTATTTTTCCCTTTACACACAGGAGTTCTGACCTAAAGGCAATGGAGTGGAGTGGAAGAATTCTGCTCTAAGAGTCAAAAAATCTGGGTTCTACTCCTAATGTTCTACCAATAAAATGATTTGTGAAGTCACTTAACCTCAGAGGTCCTCAATTTTTTTCTCTTTAAAATGAAAAGGATGAAATAGAAGGCCTCTTGAAGTTCCTTACAAATTTTACAATGAGATTCTTTGTTATTTCTGTCTTGAAAGAGATCAGAGAATCACAGACCTCAGAATCAAAGAATTCTAACCATTTATAAGTATCTGCAAATTATGTGGTTCAAAGTATAATGATAAATTTGTTTTAATATACAATAAATCTTTGACATTATATATTTAAAATATTTTAATGTGCAATATTTTCTCTTTTAACTGAAGTCCCTTATTTCATATGATTTAGCATCGAGTTCACAACATTTTGACATATGTTCTTGAGTTCTTCACCATGAAACAAGATCACACTCTGTAAGATAAACTTTTGATGAGTAGTCCATTTAGATATGTTCTTAGGTCTTTGAAGCACTTTGATTTCTTTTTCTTGGATAAATTTCTTAATGTTGTATGACATGGAGAATGTTGCAGTATTCTATTTCTATTTGGGAATTTCTGTATATCAGAGCAATTCTGTCTCTCACTTTATCATTATATGACCTGTTTGTTCAGAGTCCACAATTATGTCAATTGTAATAAAACTTCTAGTTCAGTGGAATTTTTAAAAGACCCACAGAATATTTTGGGGGATGCCTGACAGTCTGATAAAGATGATTGAATCTTTATAAGCTCATTTGGATTCTTTCCAACACTTGTAGTATATATTCTTTGGGAAAACTTAAGTTTCTTCAGTAAGAAAAATATGTATTTTCACATTTTCAGTACTTTAGTCTTTGAATTTAATTTCACATGAGAAGTGAGATAATATTTTTCCCTTTAAAGCAAAGATTTACAGCTGTTCCCCCTCCCCCCCAACCCCTAGTCTTCTGGCATCTTCCAATATGGAAAACAAACTGTCTGTTCATCTACCAAGTCCCTATGAAGATCTTTGCTTGTTTTCCAAGGATAAATTAGACTTTTTTTGTATCAACATTTTGTTAGGTTGTATCAATAATTTTTGTTAGTATTGTTTTGCATTTTTGGTTTCACTTTTTCATTGGTGTGACTAATCCTGATTCATTGTAGACTGGGGAAATGCTTGTAATGTTTACCTTCTCCACACCAATAACCACTGTAATAATGCTGAAAACTAAGTGGAGTGTTCTCTTCGTGAAGTACAACTTCTGTATGTTTCTTTGGAGTAATAGCTATTCTTAAAAAAAATCACTAAATTGGGGCAGCTAGGTGCTGCAGTAGATAGAACACCAGCTTTGGAGTCAGCAGTACTTGAGTTCAAATGTGGTCTCAGACACATAATAATTACCTAGCTGTGTGACCTTAGTCACTTAACCCCACTGCCTTGCAAAAACTAAAACAAAATTTCTAAATCAAAAGCAAAAAGAACACAACAATAAGGACATTTGACTCTTGAAAGGCATTTGTATAACATGAAATCCAGGTCACGGTTTGTCTAGCTCAGATGAATCTGAGTCAGCTTAGTTTCAGTAGAAGCATTTTCATAACTAATGCTAGCACAAAATGAAACTATATCTTAATTTTTGTTTATCCCATATAATTGTTATATTATTGTGGTCTAGGCCTCATTTGAAAAGAGATTTTCTGTAAAAATACTTGATATGTAGTCGACTAGTTTTTGTCTAAAGCATCTACAATGAGGGGAAATTCATTAATCCTTGAGTCAGATCAGAACAACTTCAGCTCAAATTATTAGGGCATTTTCCCTGATACTATGGCTAAACTTGCTTTTTTGCATCTTGCATCTTTTGCTTTTTTCCGTTTTCTGAGACTAAAGAGAGTAAATTGAATTCCTTTCCCAAACAATTTCTCTTTGAATATTTGAGGAAAGCTATCCCCCTGAGTTTTTTTTTTCTTCAGGTAAACCATCTTTATTTCCTTTAATTGGTTTTCATATGATGTGGATCCTTCTGCAGTCTGGTTAGTCTTTGAACAGTTTCCAGTTTATCAAGTTCCTTAAACTGTGGTGTTTAGCAAAATTAGAATTCACAATATCAATAGAGAAAATAATTAAAAGTATACTATATTTAAAGAGGCCATAGGCAATGAGTATCAATATTAGTTTATTAAATAATTAGTATCATTACTAAACATATATGCATCTACAAATAAATACATAAGCAGAAAGGTATTTGCAACAAAATTATCTCATTAAAGGCTTTCATATTTCTTTCTGAGTTGGACAATTCAAACAGTATAATAAGCAATAGGAACCTATTGAACTGAAAATGGTCAGAGAATTTAGAGCTGAACAACTTATGACATCTTTTTAAATTTCAATATTATCTGTTGTCTTTGCAAAAACAGACCATATGCCAGGAACTAAACACTATTTTTATAGATCGTATTGTGCTAAAATAGCAATCAATATAGGTGGCACAATCAAAATTTAAAGCAACATTATGAATAAAATAAAAGTGACTGAAACAATAATAAGGAAATTTTATAATATAAATAATATGATATAAATATAAGAAAATAAATTCCATGTAATTGACAATGATAGAATCAGAAAATATGTGAAAAATTCAACATATACCCAAAGCAATCCTTAGGGAAAAAATTATGACCCAAAGAATATATTTTTATAGAAAAGAAAAACATTATTTAATTGGTTGTTAGTCAAAAAATTAGAAATAAATAAATCTGCACACTTGAAATAAAAGTTCTCATATACTCATTACAAAAATGTACATAAATGCTGTGAACCCATCATTTTTCTCTCTAGAAGTGAGTATTATGTTTCATTATGAGTTCTCTGAAATTGAGATTGGTCAAATGTCGATCAGTGTCTGTCTTTCAAAATTGTTTGCTTATACAATGTTTGTTTACAATGTTGCAATAAATTGCTCTTATGACCCTGCTCACTTAACATCAGTTCTGATGTTTCCCCAGGTTTCTTTGAAACCACTTCTTTGCTCAATTCTTATAATGAAGTAGTATTCCAACACATCCAAACGACACAACTTGTTCAATCATTCTCCTAATCATGGATATTTCCTCAGTTTCAAATTTTCTTTTGCCACAACCAAAAAGGGCTGCTATAAATATTTTTGTTGTTAGGGTTCCTTTTTCTCTTTCTTCGATCTTTTTGGGGCTTAGAACTAGTAACAGTATTGTTAGTTCAAAAGTAAGCACCATTTGATGGCTTTTTGAATATATAGTTGTGAATTGCTTTTCAAAGTATGCAGGACAATTTTTACCTGTACCTTCAGAACATTAATGTGTTTATTCTTTGATAGTTGTTCTAACATTAGAAGTTTTCCTTTTTGGTCATCATTTCCAATCTTATGGTTGTGAAGTAGTATACTTATTTTAATTTGAATTCTAACAATTTTTCATATGTTTATCAATTCCTCTGAAAAATTGTCTTTTTTTGGTATTCTTTGAGTATTTATTCAGTGAGGAATTGGTTTTTTTTCCTTTAGGGTACTTAAAAAAATTATTTTCCAAAATTCTTCCTCAATCGTGTCCAGGTACTGCTACTTTTTAAAAATTGCAACTGCAATGCAGAAATATGGAATTGGGTCCAGTAACTACAGTTTGTCTTGGGGAATAGATATGTCTTATTCCTGCCTTAACTGTGAATACAAAAAACCCATTCCCTGGACACCATCATCCTTTTACCTTCCTCTACCCCAGAACATATATTTTATGGGCTTTGCTTGTCCATTGTGTTAATATAGTTTTTGTTTCTTTGACTCACTGGTTTATGCAATGTTAAGCATTTTTCTCTTGGGTCCATGACAGTGTCTCAGACTTTGGTAATAATCTCATCGAATTTATCACCACTCATAGTATGATTGATATTTATCTAATACATTTTTGGCACAGTTCAACCTATGATGAAACCCAGGTAGTTGTTCAGTTATGTCTTTGGGGGATAATGTTATTTTCTTTCCTTTTTTTAGGTTTTTTTGCAAGGCAAATGGGGTTAAGTGACTTGCCCAAGCCCACACAGCTAGGTAATTATTAAGTGTCTGAGACCAGATTTGAACCCAGGTACTCCTGACTCCAGAGACGGTGCTTTATCCACTGCGCCACCTAGCCGCCCTGATAATGTCATTTTCTTTAGCTCCCAGATCAAGGTGTCTAAGAAGTATGTGTGATTAAAAGGACCTCACTGTCTGGCCTCTGTCTCCAAGCTACCTGACCTACTCCAACCTTGTCTTCCATTGAGTTTGAACCTAAAAGGAAAACAATCTTTTTGGTCTTATCACCTTATAAAGCACCCAGAAATCTCTCAGTTTCTGGCTTCCCTAAAATGTTGTATCACTATTTTTCTTATTCTCAGAGTTGTTTGTCCTTGACCACATCATTCACATGCAGCATGTCATTGTTTCCCAAAATAGCATGTCTTTCTGTCATGCAAGAACCCTCCCATCCAAATCTACCAAGAAACCATGAAACCAATTGCACTCTCTCAATTGGAGTGGCAAGAAATACACAGTAATTGTAAGGGTCATGCGATCAGCAAGATCTTCTCAAAGTGGACACAAGAGAAGTAAGGAAGAAGAAAAGGGAAAATGAGGACCATTATTGAGGAGTGGGGGAAAAGAATAAATGAATATTATCCTTTAAAAGACTTTCATATGATACTGACCAATTGTACGCTGGTCAAATCTCACAAGGACTTAGCAAAAGGTGGGCTCAAGGATAAAACAGAGAGCTGAGCTTGTTGAAAAAAGAACAGAAGTGAAAGAAAGGAATCATCTTTTATTTTCTTTATTTTTTGAGTGACAATTTAGTTTATTTATTTTATATTATTATAATAATCTTGTTGTGAGAGTAAACACAAACTCCCTCTCCCCCCAAAAAGACAGAGAAACCTTAAGAATAGTGAGAAAGAAAAAAAGTGTACTTCAGCCTGTGTTCAGATTCCAACAGCTCTGTCTCTGGTATGATTTGCCTTCTTTATCATAAGTCCACCAGAGAAGTTATTTCAATATTTTTCCCACATTGTTATTACTAGCTATATTTCCCTCCACTCTCATTTATTCCATTCTCTCTCTCCTTTCATCTTGTCCCAGTTCAGAAATGTGTTTAACTGTGAACCCTCTCCCATGATCTTCCCTCTCTTCTATCACCTACTTCCCTCTCCCCTCCCCCATTCCCCATTATCCCATCCTTTTCCTCTCATTTTTCTTTAGGGTAAGATAGATTTCTATGCTCTATTAAGTGTGTATGTTATTTCCACTCTGAGTCATTACTGATGAGAATGAAGGCTCACTCACTCCCCCTCTCATCTCCCCATTCCACTCAATTGCAAAAGCTTTTTCTTGACTTTTTAAATGTGAAATATCTTAGCCCTTCTTTCTCTTCTTTCCCTTCCTCCCAGTACTTTTTTTTAGCCCCCATTGACTCTATTTTATCACTTTATATCATTATATTCAACTCCCTCCTGAGCCTTGTCTATATATGCTCCTTCTAACTGCTTCTATAACTGAGAAGGCACATATGAGTTATCAGTATCTTCTTCCCAAGCAGAAATACAAACAGTTTAATATCATTAAGTTCCTCATAATTAATCCTTCTCGTTCACCCCCTCTATGCTTTACCTAAGTCCTGTACTTGGAAAATAAACTTTCTGTTCAGCTCTGGTTGTTTCAATAAGAAAGTTTGAAAGTCCCCTGGTCCATTGAAAGTCCATCTTTCTCCTGAAAGAGGTTGTTCAGTTTTGTTGGGTAGTTGATTCTTGGTTGTAATCCAAGCTCGTTTGCCTTCTGTAATATCATATTCCATGTCCTATGAGCCCTTAATGAAAACTGTGTAATCGTGACTATAGAGACATGGTAGTTCAATTGGTTTTTTTTTCTGGCAACTTTTAGTATTTTCTCTTTGCCTTGGGAGTTTTGGAATTTAGCTATATTATTCCTGGGAGTTTTTCTTTTGGGATCTCTTTCAGTAAGTGATTGGTGAATTCCCTCAATTTCTATTTTACCTCCTGCTTCTAGGATCTGAGGGCAATTTCATTGTATTATTTCTTGAAAAATGAAATCTAGGCTTTTTTCCTGTTTATGGTTTTAAGATAGCCCAATAATTTTTAAATTATCTCTTCTGGAACTGTTTGTAATGTCAGTTGTTTTTCTAATGAGATATTTCACATTTTCTTCTAATTTTTTATTCTTTTTGTATTGTTTTATTGCTTCCTGATTTCTCACAAAGTCATCAGCTTCCTTTAGCTCCATTCTACATTTGAAGGAGTTATTTTCTTCAGAGAGTTTTTTTATCTCATTTTTCCCACAAAATTTTATTTGTTTTCCCCCAATCTTGCTTCCCTCCCTCCACCCCCCACAGAAGGCAATTTGCCAGGCTATACATTGTTTCCATGGTATACATTGATCCAAATATAATGTGATGAGAGAGAAATCATATCCTTAAGGAAGAAAAATAAAGTATAAGAGATACCAAAATAACATAATAAGATAATTTTTTCCCCCTAAATTGAAGGTAATAGTCTTTGGTCTTTGCTCAAACTCCACAATTCTTTCTCTGGATACAGATGATGTTGTTTTTGGGCAGATAGCCCCAAACTGTCCCTGATTGTTGCACTGATTGAATGATCAAGTCCATCAAGGTTGATCATCACTCCCATGTTGCTGTTAGGGTGTACAATGTTTTTCTGGTTCTGCTCATCTCACTCAGCATCAGTTCATGTAACCGCCCCTCCCCCACCAGATTTACCTGAATTCTCATCCCTCCTGGTTTCTATTAGGACAATAGTGTTCTGTGACATACATATACCATAGCTTGTTAAGCCATACCCCAATTGATGGATATTTACTTAATTTCTAATTCTTTGCCACCATAAGCAGGGCTGCTATGAATATTTTTGTACAAGTGATGTTTTTAGCCTTTTTTATAATCTTTTCAGTAGTATTGCAGTAGTAGTATTGCAGGATCAAAGGGTATGCACATTTTTGTTGCCCTTTGGGTGTAATTCCAAATTTCTCTCCAGAAAGGTTGGATGAGTTCACAGCTCCACCAACAATGTATCAGTGTCCCAGATTTCTCACATCCCTTCCAACATTGATCATTGTCCTTTCTGGTCATACTGGCCAGTCTGAGGGGTGTGAGGTGGTACCTCAGAGATGCTTTAATTTGCATTCCTCTAATAAGTAGTGATTTAGAGCAATTTTTCATATGACTATGGATTGCTTTGATTTCCTCAACTGTAAATTGTCTTTGTGTTTGCCCTCCTATATGCACCCCTCCCCTTTCTTTCCCCTTTCCCTTTTCCCTTCCCTTCTTTCTGTTAGTTCCCCTTTTCTCTCCTCCCCTTGTCTCCCCTCCCCTTTTCCCCTTTTAATACTTGAAAGGTAAAATGTTTCTTAAGTTAACTGTGTAAGTTAATTTTAAACCAACTCTGAAGAGAGGAAGATTCAGGTGTTTCTCATCTCCTCCCTTCTTCCCCTCTATTACAATAGGTGCTTTGAAATGAAATTTACCCCCATTCAGTCCCTTCCATCCTCCTGTCTCCTTTCTGTCCTCCTTTTTAAAGAGGTAGTGTTTTTAAATCATTGTGTCTGAGTCATAGAAAATCAGGAGTATCCATCACTTCCGGCTAAGCATATTCTCTCTCTCTGATAGAGTTACAATTCTCAAGAGTTATGATAATTTTTTTCCATTCTGGTATATAGCCAGTTTCATCTTATTAGATAGCAGTTTTTTGTTTTTTTACCCACCCCCTCCTTTTTTTTTAAACTTTTCATGTGTCTCTTGAACCTCCTGTTTGATGTCCAAATTTTCTATTTAACTCTGGTCTTTTCATCAGGAGTTGTTGGAAGTCTCTCATTTCATTAAATAACTATCTTTTCCCCTGAAAGAGAAGGCTCAGTTTTTCTGGATATTGGATTCTTGGCTGCATTCCAAGCTCCCTTGCTCTTTGGAATATCTCATTTCAGGCCCTTTGTGCCATTAATGTTGATGCAGCCAGGTCCTGCGTAGTCCTTACTATGGCTCCTTGGTATTTAAATTGTTTCTTTCTGGGGGCTTGCAGAATTTTCATTTTCATCTGATAGTTCTGGAATCTGGTCACAACATTCCTAGGTGTTTTCATTTTAGGATCTCTTTCCAGAGGGCATTGATGTATTCTTTCAATAACTATTTTGCCCTCTGGTTCCCTGATATCAGGGCAATTTTCCATCACTAAATCCTGTAATATTAAGTCCTGCTTTTTTTTCCCTCTTCAATGTTTTCAGGAAGGCCTATAATTCTCATTTGTCACTTCTTGATCTATTTTCAAGGTCAGTGGTTTTGCTGATGAGGTATTTTACATTTTCTTCTATTTTTTTGACTTTTTGGTTTTGCAACTCCTTTCCTAATTGGTCATTTCTAATTTTGTAAGAGTTTTCTATTTGACCAATTGAGGTTTTGAGAGAATTGGTTTTTTTTTTTTGTTGCAAGGTGTTAATTTTCTCTTCAAATTTTCCAATTGATTTCTTCAAGGAAGTATTTATGTGCTGGAAAGCAGATTATATTCTTCTCAGAGGTTCTAGGTCTCTCTGAATTAGTGTCTTTTCCTTCTGAGAATTTTTCTATGGACCATCCTTTGTGATGGCCTTTCTTCATTATCCTGAAAGCTTGTGTTGGAGAGGGGCTGGTTCACAGAGGTTTGGTGTTGGGATCCTTATAGGCTTTACTCGCTGAGTGTAATACCTCCTACTGGCCAGTAGGTGGTGTTATAGCTTTTTGCTCACTGAGAATAATATCTTCAGCTGGCCAGTAGTGGGTGCTGTTGTGTTCTCTGGAGTGTCTGTGACCTTGATTGAGGCCCTCTCCCTTGGCCTGGAGGGAGTGGTTGAAGTTGTTGAATACTTTTATCTTTGATCAATGGTAGCCTCTACCCTGGGGTGAGGTAATCACTCTTCCTATTCACAGCTGAGCTGGTTCTGCTGCTTGGCCTTAGCCTGGGGCAGAAGGTGGGCTGTAATTGCACTTGTTCTGGGAAGAGACTTCACCTGAAATGAAGGTACTTACTCTGGGTTCCTCCTAACAAGAGGAGCCCAGGGATAGATGTCTGCAGCTCTCCCCCACCAGAACTCTTCCTCCAGCCCTGCTGGCAAGCTCCAGATGGTCAGTGCCACAAATAATGCCTCTGCTCCCTAATTGGCCCGAGCCCCTGTGGCTGACCAGGCTCAGCCCCAGCACTGATCAAGCCAGTCCTGTTCTCAGGCCCTCAGGCTCCCAGGCTCCTTCTCCACTGCTAATCAGGCTAATCTGAGGCTGATCACCCTCCCAGTCTCACTGGTCCATGCTCCTGGGAGAGTCCGCCCCCTGTACCCGGACTCACCCAGGATTGTGGAAGACAGATCCTGAGGTGAATGTTCTTCTGTCTTTTCTTCCCCTGGGTTTTATAGATCGATTTTCTGTTAAGAGGTTTATTTCATATCATATATCAGGGAGAATCAGGAATCCTTTAGCACTGTGTCTGTCTTCTCTCCGCCATCTTGGCCAGAAGTCTAATGATCTTTATCTCCTTTTCCAGCTGACTAGTTTTGATTTTGTAAAGCATTCTTCTTCTCATTTTCCTTTTGGGTTATTTTTTCCATTTGGCCTAAACTGGTTTTTAACATGTTATTTTGGTCAGTTTTTTTTTGTATTTCTTTCACCAAGCTCCTGACTTGTTTTCATGAATTATCTGCATCACTCTCATTTCTCCTCCCAATTTTTCTTCTATCTCCCTTAATTGCTTTTCAAAGTCCTTTTTGGGTTCTTTTATTGCCTGAGCCCATTTTCTATTTCTCTTGGAGGTTTTGGATACAGATGTTTTGAGTTTGTCATCTTCTGAGTATGTATTTTGATTCTCCCTGGGACCAAAGTAATTTTCTATGGTCATATTCTTCTTTTTCTTTTGTTTGCATATTTCCTCAGCCTATGACTGATTTACCACACTTCCAAGGCTTTGGGGTTTTTTGGAACATCCCACAGGGTCCTCAATTCCTCTAAGGTCTTATGAGAGTCTCTGTCTGCTCTCTTGTCTTTGCTCTGGTATGTGGATGACCACAAGTGCTCCCCTCTGTCCTAGAACTGTGAGGAGGGTACCTGTTCAGCTAGGGTATTATGAGGGGCCACATTATGAACTGAATCTGAGTGTGGGCATACAGCAGAGACCTGCCCTAGGGAAAGCAGAGACATCTCTGCAGTCTCCCCTGACCTGCTTACCATCTGTAGACTGGGAGCTCTGGAAGTGCTGGGTGGCTTCGCTGATTCCTGCTGCAGATTCTCACCACAGGGCTGCTCTGAAGTTGTCACTCCCACTCAGTGCTCACTCTGGTGTGGCAGAATTCTCTTACCACACTTTCAAACTGTCCCCAGTGATCCCTGGGCCAAGAGATCTGGAAATCACTCCCTCTGCTACGGACCCAGGCACCCCACAGATTGTTCCTGGAAGTCTGGAGCTGGTTTGCTCCAGCTTGGCTGCATTGTGCTGTGGCTGTGCTGCAGCTCTTTCCAACCCTTGTTCCTGTTGAAACAGACCTTTCCTATGGAACTTCTAAGTTGTCTTGGACTGGGAAATTGTATCACTCTGTCTTTCTGTGGGTTCTGCTCCTCTAAATTTTGGCTAGAGTCATAATTTGACAGCTTTTGAGTTTTTTGGGGAATGAGTTTCTAGGAATTCCTGCCTTCATGCCACCATCTTGGCTCCGCTCCAATTTTTTTTTTTTTGAGGAATCATCTTTTAAAGAAAGATAGCACTAACTAAAGGAACAAATACAATGTATTCTGGGCTCTTGGGAGATAGAAGGCAAGCTCTAAGATGGAACATTATTACCTGCATTTCACTCCCTTCTTCCCTCCATAGTAAATGATTTTGGGAAGCTTTCAGATGAGAAGGTGAGTCATTTTGCCTGACTTTCCAATCCTATTCTATTTCGCTCCCTTCTCTAGGACTTTACATTTGTATTTGTTTCCCAGAACTACTCAGTCATCTACTTTGCAGTGAAGAAGGTATAATAAATTCAAGGAGACTCAACTGGAAATTCCTGGACTGTGAAATGAGAGTGATGGAAATAGCCCAGATTATGGTGTACTGTTTTGAACTGATCGTGAAACGTGGGTTTACACTTGGCACATTTTTTTTTGTTTTTTGCAAGGCAATGGAGTTAAGTGACTTGTCCAAGGTCACAACAGTAGGTAATTATTAAGTGTTTGAGGTCCGATTTGAACTCAGGTCCTTCTGACTACAGAGCCTATGCTCTATCCACTGTGCCACCTAGCTGCCCCAATTGGCACATTCTTATTTTACTTGTTCTCTCAGGATTTTTTTTTCATCTGTTTCATAGGGAAGCAGGCTGGAGCAGAGCAGACTGACTATCCTGACATGCTCATTACCTCCCAAGGTCAATGACTGCATATCATCCATATGTTAATCATAGGAAGCAGGTCTCTGGGTTTTTTGACAAGAAAGTGCCCACATCTGAGGCCCCTGAGGATCCTTAATGTATGCCAAGATTGAATTACCAAAGAATGTTTTTATCAATCAAGAACAAGGTTTGAAGATGATTAGATACTGTCATAGATCCAGCCATAAGTGATGCTGTAGTATTATTCCCAGGAGCCTCTGGGCAGCTTCCAGGAAACCAAAGACTGACTTTTTTTTGAGTGAGAATATGGAGGAAGGGTTGAATAGAATAGACTATAAAGAGACAGGTTAGGTTAGTTTTTACCTACTGATGAAGATTTGTCACTGAATATAAATGGAACTATACTTCCTAACTGAGGAGCAAAAGAGGTGAAGCTATCATTTGTGGAACTTTGAATGTTACCAGTCAAAATACCCCTCAGCCTGGTAATACTGCAATGCCAAGGTGCTTTCATGAGCTGGGACAGACCTATCTTTTTTTTAGGTCAAGGTATTCTATTATAATCAGACCAACATCAGTTGTCCTGTTCCTATTATCTCAGGCCACTGGTATCAAATATAAAATGGTTCTAAGATAGACAGCGGGAATGGTGCTTTTGCACTTGCTCTTTTTACCCTCACTTTAATCCAATATTTGTGTATCTTAAAAAATCACCACATGTCATGGTCTTCTTTGAGCCTGAAGGATAGCTTACAGACTTGGCCCTCAGCAATTAACACTTAAAAAAGAAAATCCATTACATCAGGTTTGTGCACCATGGCAAATTATCTTTTTTTTTTAGGTTTTTGCAAGGCAAATGGGGTTAAATGTTTTGCCCAAGGCCACACAGCTAAGTAATTATTAAGTCTGAGGCCACATTAGAACTCAAGTACTCCTGACTCCAGGGCCAGTGCTCTATTCATTGTGCCACCTAGCTGCCCTGGTCAATTAGTTTTTGTAAATCTTATAGAACACTTGATCAAATTCATTGCAAATGAAAAACTTGGGATTTCAGAAAAAAAAACACTTTCTCTATATAAACAAGAATAATCCAGTTTCATTGTTGCCAAAAATTGGTCCTTTGACCCTCCCACAAAAACTACATATATTTGGCAGAAAAATCTGGTGGAGGAATAGAAACTTTACAGGCTCTGAAGGACTATTTCATTCATTTGGAAGTATGCACTAATGGGAACTTACAGTATTCATGTTCCTTGCATTTGCTGTTCATCCATGATCAAACCTTTGTTGTTATTTAGTCATTTTTCAATTATATCTGACTCTTTGTGATTCATTTTGAGGTTTTCTTAACAAAGATACTAAAAAGGCTTTGGCATTTCCTTCTCCAATTAATTTTACAGATGAGGAAACTGAGATAAACAGATAAGTGACTTGCTCAGTGTTACACAGTTAGTAAGTGTTTGAATCAAACCTCGAACTCCAATGATATTCAAAGAAACAACTTGCTGGTAAGTCACTTAATCTTGATTGCCTTTCATCCAGGGACGTTTCTAGTCATCCTGACTCATATCTGGCCACTGGACCCAGATGGCTCTGGAGAGGAAAGTGAGGCTGGTTGACTCAATTCAGTATGACCTCACTCAAATCCAATTCATGTGCTTGTCATGCTGTCGTTCCCTTTAAGCCATGATCTTCTTTGAAAATGAAGTACAGGGGCAGCTAGGTGATGCAGTGGATAAAGCACCAGACCTGGAGTCAGGAGTACCTGGGTTCAAATCCGGTCTCAGACACTTAATAATTACCTCGCTGTGTGGCCTTGGGCAAGCCACTTAACCCCACTGCCTTGCAAAAAAATGAAGGACAAACATCAATCATTTTTAATTAAGGTATGAAAAACTTTTAAGATAATATGATTGTACATTTAATAGACCATTTGTATAGTATAAACATAAGCATTGTATACACTGGGAGAGAAAAAATTTTTGAGACTCACTTTATTACAATATTTACTTTATTTAGATGGTCTGGAACTGAGCCTGCAATGTCCAGAAAGTGTGCCTGTAAGTATAATGGAATATCATTGAAACAAAAACAAAGCAATACAAAACAGTGAAATTGAAGAATTCACAGAAACATACAGATTTATATGATATGATGTAAAGTGAAGAAAGCAGAAGGAGGAAATAATATGCACAGAGATTATAATAGTGTAAAAATCTTCCTCACCCCGGTGAACTCTAAGTCATTTATCAGTATCAATATTAGTCCTGGAAAAGAGATAAAGTAACAATGTACCTCCCTCTTGTCAAAGAAGGCCTAGGTATGGAATGTCTGCCCTATTAGGAGCCATGGCCCATTGGTTTAGCTTAATTGTTCTTTGTTACAAGTGTAGCAGGCATTTCCAAAGTCTACTTGATGAAACTGCAGGATGTAAGATACAAGAAACAGTTGCTGAGGCATTAGTTTCCCCTTTCAGAATTCAAGTATTTGTATTGGCAGGAAATAAGGGACATGACTTTAAACTTCATTCTCTCTGTTACTTTTCCCTCACAGTCAATAATGGAAATTCATTTAGCGGATTAGGGGAACTCAGATGATCAAGGGTCCCCTGAAAAATCTTTGGCTATACAAGAAAAGGCACATCATGGAGAAGAGTGAGTAGGAGTCTCTCTAGAAATGACTATGAATTTGAAACAGAAGACATCAAATCTCTAAAACTTATTTATCTCTGTCTCTTTATATGTATAAAGTATCCATATTATTTATATATAATTTAGTATATGCATATATACTAAATTTATACTAAATATATATATAGTATATAAAATGTGCATTTATAGAAAAGGAAGAAAATATAATTGTATATAATACTGAATAATAACATAATGTGTATTGTTGTTTGTTCATTTTGGAAGAGGACCAATGACATCACAAGGTAATATCTTGACTTGTATGTGAACTGGATTAAAGTGAGGGAGATTTGCATTGGCAAAGAGAATTTTCTTACCTGAGAATTTCTTATAACAACAGAATCACAGGCCTAGCCCTGATCCCCATTCTTATTCCCATATCCAACTCAATCCTTATACCTAGATCCAGTCCTAACATATCTGTATTCCTTTCTCCACCCCCAATTCTTATCTATATTCTTATCATGTGTGTACATACATTTTTACCTCTTAGAGTATAAATTCTTTAGGGTAAGGACTATTTCATTTTTGTCTTTGTAGTTTTAACACTCAGTGCCTATCATATAGTTGGCACCCAATAATTGCATGTTGATTAAGTTAATGAAATTAAGATCTAAAGAAGAGTAGGAGAGTGAGTGGATCAAACAATAAATTATAGAAAGACTTAATTATTTTATCCTAGATAATGACAATAATGAAACAACATACCAAAACCTATGGGATTCACTCAAAGTGGCTGTCAAGGGATATATTATGTCTTTAAATGCTTACATGAATAAATTAGAGAAAGAGGAAACCAATGAACTAAAACATGCCACTAAAAATTAGAGAAAGAACAGATTGAACATCCCCAATTAAATACCGAATTAGAAATTTTAAAAAATAAAGGAGAAATTAAAAAAAGAAAAAGCAAAAACCTATTGAACTAATAAATAAAACTAAGAGCTGCTTTTATGAAAAAAAAATAAAACTGAGAGACCTCTGGTCAATTTGATTAAAAAAAAGAAAGAAGAAAACCAAATTGCTAGTATCATAAATGAAAAAGGTGAACTCACCACCAATGAAGAAGAAATTAAAGTAATTATTTGGAATTATTTTGCCCAACTCTGTGCCAATAAATTTGACAATTTAAGTGAAATGGATGAATATTTACAAAAATATAAGATGTCCAGGTTAAATGAAGAGGAGATTAAATACCTAAACAACCCTATCTCAGAAAAAAAATTCAACAAGTCATCATTGAACTCCCCAAGGAAAAAATCTCCAGGGCCTGATGGATTCACAAGTGAATTCTACCAAACATTTGAGGAACAATTGGTTCCAATTCTATATACACTCTTTGGAAAAATAGGGGAAGATGGAACTTTGCCTAACTCTTTCTGTGAAACCAATATGGTGCTGATAACTAAACCAGGAAGAGTTAAAACAGAGAAAGAAAATTATAGACCTATCTCCCTGATGAATATAGATGTAAAAATCTTAAATAAAATCTTAGCAAAACAATTAAAAGTTATCACTAGGATAATACATTTTGACCAAGTAGGATTCATCCCAGAAATGCAGGGTTGGTTCAATATTAGGAAACCTGCTAGTATACTCAATTATATCAACAACAAACCTATCAGAAATCATATGATCATATCAATAGATGCTGAAAAAGCTTCTGACAAAATACAGTATCCATTCCTATTAAAAACACTAGAGAGTGTAGGAATAAATGGACTGTTCCTTAAAATAATTAGCAGTATCTATCTGAAACCATCGATAAGCATTATATTCAATTGGGAGAGGCTAGAGGCATTCCCAATAAGATCAGGGGTGAAATAAGGATGCTATTATCACCACTACTATTCAATATCATATTAGAAATGTTAACTTCAGCAATTAGAGAAGAAAAAGAAATTGAAGGAATTAGAATTGGGAAGGAAGAGACAAAAGTCTCACTCTTTGCAGATGACATGATGATATACCTAGAGAATACCAAGAAATCATCCAAAAAACTACTAGAAACAATTATCAATTTTAGGAAAGTTTCAGGATATAAAATAAACCCTCATAAATCCTCAACTTTTCTATATATGACTAGCAAGATACAGCAGGAAGAGCTAGAAAGAGAAATCCCATTCAAAGCAATCTCAAGCAATATAAAATACCCATGTGTCTATTTGCCAAGGCAGACTCATAAACTTTTTGAAAACAATTATAAAACACTTCTCACACAAATTAAATCAGATTTAAATAACTGGGCAAGCATCAACTGCTCATGGAAAGGTAGAGCTAATATAATAAAAATGACAATGCTAACCAAACTAAACTACCCTATTTAGTGCCCTACCAATCAAAATTCCAAAGTATTACTTTAATGAGTTAGAAACAGTTGTCAGTAAATTCATATGGAGAAATAAAAAGTCAAGAATTTCCAGGTATTTAATGAAAAAAATGCAAAAAGATGTGGCTTAGTCCTACCTGATCTAAAATTATATTATGAAGCATCAGTCCTCAAAACTGTCTGATATTGGCTAAGAAATAGAATGGTGGACCAATGGAATAGACTATGCAATAGCAGGAAACAATTATTGTAATCTGCTGCTTGATAAACCCAAAGAGTCCAGATATTGGGATAAAAACTCCCTCTTCAATGAAAATTACTGGGAAAATTAGAAGTTAATATGAAGAAACTTAGATTAGACCAACATCTCACACCCTATCCCAAGATAATATCCAAATGGATACAGGATTTAGAAATAAAAAATCAATATTATAATCAAACTAGAAGATCAAGGAGTAGTTTACCTGTCAGATCTATGGAAAGGGGAGCAGTTTATGACTAAGGAAGAGATGATGAACATCACTAAAAACAAACTAGATGATTTTAATTACATTACATTAAGAAGCTTTTGCACAGACAAAACCACTTTAACCAAGATCAAAAGAAATGCAGTAAACTGGGAAACAACTTTACAACTAATGTTTCTGACAAAGGACTTATTTATAAAATATACAGACAATTGAGTCAAATTTTTAAAAAAATGCCATTACCCAGTTGACAAATGGTCAAAGGATATGCAAAGGCATCTGTATGAGATCACAGCTATCCACAGTCATATGAAAAATGCTCTAAATCATTACTTATTAGAGAAATGCAAATTAAAGCATCTCTGAGGTACCACCTCATACCTCTCAGACTGGCCAATATAACCAGAAAGGAAGGGTTGTGGGAAATCTGGGACACTGTTACATTGTTGGTGGAGCTGTGAACTCATTGAACCTTTCTGGAGAGCACTTTAGAACTATGTCCAAAGGGCAACAAAAATGTGCATACCCATTGATCCAGCAGTATCACTACTGGGTCTATACCCTGAAGAGATGATGAAAAAAGGGTAAAAAACATCACTTGTACAAAAAATATTCATGTCAGCCCTGTTTGTGGTGGCAAAGAAATGGAAGTCAAGTAAATGTCCTTCAATTGGGGAATGGCTTAGCAAACTGCTATATGTATGTCATGGAACACTATTGTTCTACTAGAAACCAGGAGGGATGGGAATTCATGGAAGCCTGGAGGTATTTGCATGAACTGATGCTGAGTGAGATGAGCAGAACCAGAAAAATACTATATACCCTAACAGCAACATGGGGGCGATGATCAACCTTGATGCAATCGCTCATTCAATCAGTGCAACTATCAGGGAGAATTGGGGCTGTCTGCAATGGAGAATGTCATCTGAATCCAGAGGAAAGAACTGTGGAGTTTGAACAGAGACAAAGGATTATTACCTTTAATTTAGAAAAAAAAACTGATATCTTATTGTGTGATCTTGCTATCTCTTATACTTTATGTTTCTTCCTTGGGGATGCTATTTCTCTCTCATCACATTCAATTTGGATCGATGTGTGCCATGGAAACAATGTGAAGACTGATGGATTGCCTTCTGTGGGGGGTGGGGGGAAGTAAGTAAGATCGGGGAATGATTGTGAAACTCAAAATAAATAAAATCTTCAAGAAAAAGAATAGGATATGAGATCTACTGTCAAAAATATAAGACAAGATACATGAAAAGTTAACAATTTTTATTGTTTTTTTCATCATTTTTTTATTCATGTCCAACTCATCTTAATCCCATTTGGGATTTTCTTTGCAGATAAATTGGAATCCAAATCAGTTTCAGTATTCCAGGAACAGCCTGCATGGGGCACCTGAGGGTGCATGGCAGTCAGAGTAGTTTCCAGACCTCTTGACCTAGGCAGTGCTGGGGATGATTTGGAAGATTGACAGAAGAACTCTCTCTCACCAGAGTAAACATGGAGCCCAGGTCAATGTTTCCAGAACACTCAGCCCACAGACTGCAAGGGGGTGGGAAGAGACTGTAGATGTCTCTCTGCTATCCCTGCAGACTCTGCTGCTTTCCCAATACTCAGATAAAAGGTCCAGCCTGGGCCCCACTACTACCACAGAGGAGCAAGGACCTTCATCATAGCTCCAGGGCAATGGGGATTGCCTATGGTCATCATCCACAGACTAGGAGAGTAGTCAAAACCTCACATAAGACATTGAAGGAATTATGGTCTCTGGAAGAGTGTTATCAGAAAAACCCCAAAGTTTTGGAAGTATAGTAAATCAGGACATTGAGAAAATGAGCAAACAACAGAAAAAAAAGAATCTGACCTTAGAAAAGTACTTTGCCCCATAGAGGATCAAAATATACACTCAGAAGATGACAAGTCAAAACTTCTGTATCCAAAGCCTCCAAGAAAAATAAGAATTAGTTTCAGGCTATGGAAGAGCTCAAAAAGAACTTTGAAAAGTAAGTGAGGTAGAGAAAAAAATTAGAAAGCAAAATGAGAATGATGCAGGAAAATCATGAAAACCAAGTCAGCAAATGGGTGAAGGAGATACAAAAATCACTGGAGAAAATAACATGTTTAAAACCAGTTTATGTCAAATGGAAAAAGCAGTCCAAAAGACCAATGAGGAGAAGAATGCCATAAAAAGCAGATTTGGCCATTTGGAAAAGGAGATAAAAAAGCTCTCGCTAAAAAAAATAACTCCTTCAAATGTAAAATGCAGTTAAAGGAAACTGATGATTTTGTGAGAAATCAAGAAACAATAAACAAAATCAAAAGATGGAAAAACTAGAAGAAAATGTGAAATTTCTTATTGGAAAAACAACTGACCTGAAAAACAGGTCCAGAAGAGATAATTTAAAAATGATTGGGGTAGGGGCAGCTAGGTGGCACAGTGGATAAAGCACTGGCCCTGGAGTCAGGAGTACCTGGGTTCAAATCTGGTCTCAGACACTTAATAATTACCTGTGTGGCCTTGGCCAAGTCACTTAACCCCATCTGCCTTGCAAAAATCTAAAAAAATGATTGGGGTACTTGAAAGTCATGACCAGGAAAAGAGCCCAGAATTTATATTTCAAGAAATAATATGGAAAAATTGCCCTTAGATCCCAGAAGCAGAGGGTATAATAGAAATTGAATGAGTCCACCAATCACCTCTTGAAAGAAATCCCCTGCCAAAAAACTCCCAGGATTATTATAGCCAGATTCTAGAACTCCCAAGTCAAAGAGAGAATACTACAAGTGGCCAGAAAGAAAAAATTCAAATATGTAAAGCTACAGTCAGGTTACACAGGATTTAGTAGTATATATATTAAGGATGTGTAGAGCTTGGAATATGATATTCTGGAAGTCAAAAGAGTTTGGTTTACAACTGTGAATCAACTACCCTGTAAAAATGAATATTCTCTTTCAGAGGAAAGATGGAATTTCTTTTTTTTAATTAAAAACTTTATTTATTTTGAGTTTTACAATCCCCCCCCAATCTTTACTTCCCTTCCCCCACACAGAAAGTAGTTTGTCAGTCTTTACATTGTTTCCATGTTGTACATTGATCCAAATTGAGTGTTATGAGAGAGAAATAATATCCTTAAAGAAGAAACATGAAGTGTAAGAGATAACAAGATAAGGAAAAGATGGACTTTCAATAAAACAGGGGACTTTCAAACTTTCCTGTTGAAATGACCAGAGCTGAGGGGCAACAGAGAGAATGAAATGAAGCACAGAGAGTGTGGATGGGAAGGGCTAATTATGAAGGATTTAATGATGTTTAACTGCTTGTATTCCTGCATGGGAATAACTTACATGATAACTTACATGAGCCTTCTCATTTATAAGAGCAGTTAGAAGGAACATATACAGACAAGACTCAGGAGTGAGCTGAAAATAATAGTATAATATAGTATAAAGATAGAGTCAATGAGTGAAAAAGGAATGTACTGTGGAAAAGAGAAAGAAGAGGTAAAATGGGCTAAGATATTTCATGTAAAAGAGGTAAGAAAAATCTTTTTCAGTGGAGTGGAAGGGGGGAAGGTGAAGGGGAATGAGCCTTCATTCTCATCAGAAATGACTTAGAGAGGAAATGACATACATACTCAATAGGATATAGAAATCTATCTTACCCTAGAAGAAAAAGGAAAGGAAAGGGATGGGAGAAGGAGAAAAGGGGGAGGGGAGGGGGTATAGAAGAATGGGAAAATTATGGAGGAGGGTAGTCAGATGCAACATACTTTTGAGTAGGAGCAGGATGAAAGGAGCGAGAGAATAGAATAAAAGTGAGTGGGGGAGAAATAGATCGGAGGGAAATATAGTTAATAATAACAACTGTAGGAAAAAATACTGATGGACCTATGATAATGAATCTAACGCATCCCAAAAGACAGAGCTGATATTATCTGAAAACAGATTGAAGTACACTTTTTTCTCTCACTTCATTTCTCTTGCTGTTTCTTTATCTTTTTTGGGGGGGGGGTTGTTTACTTTCACAACAAGATTATTTTAGGATTGTGAAAATAAATGAATAAATCATTAAGATTTTGTTCAAAAAATAGGCAGAAAATGAGGAAATCTTCAGGAAGGAAGAGAAAATCGTTGAGATTACATAGTTGACAAAAACAGATATATAAATATGTATAAAGTTGAAAAGCTTGGTTGGACCCAGACTGTCCTCATTGTGGACTTTATCCCGAAGGCAATGGAGCCACTTGAACTAAGGAGTTAGTAGTAAATATTGTTTAGGGGAGAGTAGCCTGATATTAGCTGTAGGGTGGTTTGGAGGAGGGAAGAGTCTGAAGGGGCAGAGAGATCACTTAGAAGGTTATTGCTATAAAATAGGTGTGGGGTGAATAGATGCTGAAATGGGAGGGAGAACACCGGAAAAGGGGGGGGGGGAGATAAGAAATACATGATGAAGGACTAATTATAAGGACATAGTAACTGCCTATTAGAGGTTTGAAAGAAAGAGTCACTCATAGTGGGTAAAGTTCACATCTCTACCAACAGTGTAATGTCCCAATTCTCCTAAAATCTCTCCTATATCGATCATTTTCCCTTTAAGTCATCTTAGTCAATCTGTTAGAGATGAGGTGATACTTTATAGTTGTTTTAATTTGCATTTTTCTAATCACTAATGATTTGGAGCATTTTTTCATCTGATCATATAGCTTTAATTTCTTTGCTTGATAACTACCTGTACATATTCTTTGATCTTTACCATTTGGGTAATGATGTGTAACCTTATAAATTTGATTTAATTATCTATATATTTTGAAATGAGACCTTTATCAGAGTCACTAGCTATGAACATTGTTTCCCAGCTTTCTGCTTTCCTTCTAATCTTGGCTGCATTGGTTTTATTATATAATCTTTTTAAATTTAATATAATCAAAATCATCCGTTTTTGCAATTTATAATGTTCTCTATTTCTTGTTTTATTATAAATTTCTCCCCTTTCCATAGATCTGACAGAGTATTTCTTGATCTTCATTTGTACTATAGTATTGCCCTTTATATTCAAATCCTGTACCTATTTTGCCCTTATTTTGGTATTATAGTATGAGATATGATCTCTGCCTTGCTTGCTATGCTATTTTCCAGTTTTTCAAGTAGTTTTTGTCAAATACTGAGTTCTTATGCCAGAAATTAATGTCTTGGGGTTGTCAAAAAATAGATTACTATAGTCATTTACTGTTTCTTTTGTAACTATCCTAATTCATTGGCCCATTATTCTATTTCTTTTTTTAAGGGTTTTTTTGCAAGGCAATGGGGTTAAGTGACTTGCCCAAGGCCACACAGCTAGGTAATTATTAAGTGACTGAGGCTGGATTTGAACTCAGGTAGAGGAGTACTGGTGCTCTATCCATTGCACCACCTAGCTACCCCCATTATTCTATTTCTTAACCAGTACCAGGCAGTTTTGATGACTGCCACTTTATTTTTTTAGTTTTAGATCTGGTATAGTTAGGCCACCTTCCTTTACATTTTTCATCAGTTCCCTTGATATTCTTGATCTTTTCTTGTGCCATGTGAATTTTGTTGCTATTTTTTCTATCTTTGTTAAAATTTTTTTGGCAGTTTGATTGGCATGGCACTGAATAAATAATTTAATTTGATAGTATTGTCATTTTTATCACCTTCACTCAGCCTATCCAGGACATTTTACCAGTTGCTTAGATCTGGTTTTATTTGTATGAGAAGTGCTCTGTAATTGTGTTCATACAATTTCTGAGTTGGTCTTGGGAAGTAGAATCACAAGAATTTTATGTTGTCTGCAGCTACTTTAAAGGGAATTTCTCTTTCTATCACTTGTCCTTGGGTTTTGTTATTCATACACAGAAATACTGATTTATGTGGTTTTAATTTATATCCTATTATTTTGCTGAAGTTGTTAATTGTTTCAAGTAAGTTTTTGGATGAGTTTCTGGGGTTCTCTAAGTATATGATCATGTAATCTGAAAAGGGTGAAAGTTTTGTTTCCTCATTGCTAACTCTAAGTCCTTTAATTTCTTCTTCTCTTATTGCTAAAACTAACATTTCTTTCTTTTTTTTTTGAAGAAAGATTTTTAGTTTGAGTTTTACAATTTTTCCCCCATTCTTGCTTTTCTCCCCATCCCTCCACAGAAGGCATTCTGTTAGTCTTTACATTGGTTCCATGTTATACATTAATTTCAATTGAATGTGATGACAGAGAAATTATATCCTTAAGGAAGAAAAATAAAGTATGAGATAGTAAAATTACTTAATAATGCAACATTTTAATTTTTTTCTAATTTTGTGGTAATAGTCTTTGATCTTTGTTCAAAGTCCATAATTCTTTCTCTGGATACAGATGGTATTCTCCATTGCAGATGGTCCAAAATTGTCCCTAGTTGTTGCCCTGCAGCGATGAGCAAATCCATCAAGGTTGATCATCACCCCCATGTTTCTGTTAGGGTGTACAATGTTTTTCTGGTTCTGCTTATCTTACTCAGCATCAGTTCATGCAAATCCTTCCAGGCTTCCCTAAATTCCCATCTCTCCTGGTTTCTAATAGAACAATACTGTTGCATGACATACATATACCACAATTTGTTAAGCCATTCCTCGATTGAAGTACATTCACTTAATTTCCAATATTTTTGCCACCACAAAAAGTGTTGCTATAAATATTTTTATACAAGTGATGTAAAATTAACATTTCTAATACCATGTTGTTCTATACTCTCTAGTGTTTTTTAAATAGGGATGGGTGTTGTATTTAGTCAAAGGCTTTTAAGGTATCTATTGAGATAATCATATGATTTCTGTTGGGTTTGTTATTGATAGGTTCAACTATTTTGAGTGTTTTCCTACTATTGAACCATTCCTGCTTACCCAGCACAAATCCTACCTGATCATGGTGTATTTTCCTAGCAATAGCTTGCTATAATCACTTTGCTAAAATTTTATTTAAGATTTTTACATCAATGTTCATTATGGAGATTGGTCTATAATTTTCTTTGTCTGTTTTGACTCTTCTTGGCTTAGGTATCAGCATCATATTGGTACCATAAAAGAAATTTCAAAGAACTCCCTCTTCTCCTATTTTTTAAAAAATAGTTTATGTAGATTGGAATTATTTGTTCCTTAAATGTTTGGTAGAATTTACTTGTAAATCCATTTGGACCTGGAGATGTTTTCTCGGGGAGTTTATTGATGGTTTCTTCAATTCCTTTTCTGAAATGGGATTAAATATTTTATATCCTCTTCTGTTAATCTGAGTGGTTTATATGTTTGTAAATATTCATCCATTTCACTCAATTTGTCAAATTTGTTGGCATACACTTAGGCAAAATAGTTCTGAATTATCTCTTTAATTTTCTCCTGATTGGTAGACACTTCAGTCTTTTTATTTTTGATACTAATAATTTGGTAATCTTCCTTTTTTAAAAAATTCATATTAGCCAATACATTTTATTTTTTTCCATAAAATTTACTCTTAGGGAGCAGCCGGGTGTCGGGGCAGCTACATTAAACAGTGGATAGAACAATGGTCCTGAATCAGGAGGACCTGAGTTCAAATCCAGTATCAGGCACTTAACACTTATATAGCTATGTGACCTTGAGTAAGTCACTGAAACTCATTACCTTGCAAAAATAAAAAAATAAATTCTTAGTTTTATTTAATTTGTTCTTTTCTACCTTTTTTAGCTTCATCCCCAATTCCTTGAACTCCTCTTTTTCTATTTTATTCATATAGACATTTAAAGAAAGAAAATTTCCCTAAAACCTACTTTTACTTCATCCCATAAATTTTGATATGATGTCTTATTCTCCTTTTCTTGGATGAAATTGAATATTTCAATGATTTTTTTGTTGGATCCACTCACTAATACTAGGTTATTTAGTTTCCTATTCATTTTTGTGTTATCTTTCCATGGCCATTTATTACATGTAATTTTTATTCCATCATGATCTTAAAAGCATGCATTTTTATTTCTGCTTTTCTGCACTTGATTGTAAGATTTTTATGCTCTACTACATGGTCTATTTTGGTATAGGTGCCATGTACTACAGAGAAAAAGTTATATTCTTTTCTATTCCCATTCAGTTTTCTTTAGAGGTCTGTCATATCTAAGTTTTCTAACATTTTATTCAGCTTCTTAACTTCCTTCTTGATTAGATTTATCTTGGTTAGATTTATCTAGTGCTGAGAGAGAGAGGTTGAGGTTGCCCACTGTTATAATTTTACTGTCTATGTATCCTTGTAATTCATTCAGCTTCTCCTCTAAGAATTTGGATGCTATACTACTTGGTACATATATATTTATTAATGATATAACTTCATTGCATATAGTCTCTTTTAAGAAGAGTTTCCTTCCTTATCTCCCCCCCAACTTTTTTTGGTTTTTGCAAGACAATGGGGGTTAATTGACTTGCTAAAGATCCACAGTTAAGTAATTATGAAGTAGCTGAGGCTGAATTTGAACCTAGTTACTCCTGACTCCAGGGCCAGTGCTCTATCCACTGCACCACCAAGCTACCTCCCCCATCCCTTTTAATCTGATCATTTTTTGGTTTTGCTTTGTATGAGATCAGGATTTCTGCTCCTGATTATTTTCTACTGCTGAGTCATAATATATTTTCTTCAAGCCTTTCAGCTTTACCCTGTGTGTATTTCTTGGCTTCCAAAGTGTTTCTTGCAAACAACATATTGTAAGATTCTGGTTTTTAATTCACTCTGCTATCTGCTTCTGTTTTATGGAGAGTTCATTCCATTCACATTTACAATTAAGATTACTAAGTATATATTTCCCTTTATGCTATCTTTCCCCATTTATACTTTTCTCTTTCTTATCTTCTTATTCCTCCTTATCAGTTTTGTTTCCCTTCCCCTTTAAATTTTCTTTTTAATTTTAGCTTTAACTTTTCAAAGAATTTTCACCTTGCCTTTTATTAGTCCCCTCTTGCCCCTTTTTTCCTTTCCCTCCCTACTTCCCTGCTCAGTAGCATAGATTTTTTTAATGGTATGTATTTTATTTTGTACATTTAAAAACATTCTTCTTAGAAGGGCCTCAGAGGCTTCAGAGTGTCCCAGGAGAGTCTAGGATACAAACAAGTTTAAGAACATTTGTTTTAGGCCAACATTATGATTTGACAGAAAAGGAAAGTGAGGCCTGGAGAGGCTAAATAATTACTATAAGGTCATGTAGGAAGTTAGAGGCAGAGCTGAGAATAGAACACAGATCTCTTGACTCCCAAACTGGCGTTCTTTCTTCTATTACCATGTGGCAGATTCAAGTCACTTCAAATATAAATGGCTTAGAGGTTTCATAGGTTGAACAGGAGATGGAGAAGCAACCAGCACTTTGGGCCTAGTTAGCCCTGGGGTTGATTCATATCAATATTGCTCTGGGGATGGCACTATTGGACAAGATACTTGAAAAGGCTCTCAATTGGATAATTCCATCTTCAGGGTTCACTGGGGCTTCTGCAGGCCATTTGGTCCAAATGATCTAGGCAGTAGTTCATGGACTGTCTTGACTTCAAATGTACCATCTGCTTTTGTCATGTAAACATGCCAATATTTTCCAAACTCTCTCATTACTTGTCTACAGGCTCCGCAAGGTGAGATAAAATCATTCTTCAAGTTACTCGTAATAGCAATGGCCCGGAACTCTTTGTACCCTTCTGAGATGGCCTTCTGAATGGCAGTACATTCTGCACAGATGCCTAGTGGATAGGCAGCATTTTCTATGTTGCATCCTGAAAAAATCTTCCCATCCAGGGTCAGGAGAGCTGCCCCCACTGGGAAATTACTGTAGGGACAATAGGCAAACTTCTTGGCTTCTTGCCCCCTGCAAATGAGCTTCTGACTCTGAACTGGATCTAAAGGCCCTGAGGTGCTTGGATACAGGGCCAGATCAATGGGTACTTGATCCATGGCTTGACCCTGAGGAGCTCTTCTCTCAGGTCAGCAGTAGGCTGGGAGCTGGCAGGCAGCAGAGGCTGTCCTGCAGAGAATGGGAGTAGGATAGATTTTTAAACCTAATTGGGAATGGTTGTTATTCCCCCCACCCCCCAGCCAGTTCTTTTGAGAGTAGGATTTACTCAGTGTTCATACCCTCTCTGCTTTCCCTCAACTATAATAGGTCCTTGTGTCTCTTCATCTGGTGTTATTTAACCACTAATGCCTAGCCTTCTCCTAGTATAATCCTTGTTTTTGTGTCTTTATTGTTTTAACCTTGTCTTGCCCCTACAACCCCTTTGTCAAAATATACTCTTTTTAATCTGTCCTGACAGAAATACCATTTGCAAAGGTTTTTTTGCTTGATTGATAAAAGCATTGCTTCATATTCATTAAGTACATTCCCCCTTTTTTCTTAAGAGTCATAAATCACATCAAATTATAATTGATTTATACCACTCCCTCTTTTCAAGTACCCTCAATTAGATACACAATCCTCATGAGCCAAAGCATCATACAAAGCCACATCATTTCCCTCCCTCCAAACACACTCCCTCCCATTGTAGCCAAAGCATCAAATAAAGCAAAATCATTTCACTGACTTTTCATGTCCAGTTCCTCTAGGTTCACTCTCTCCCTCTGCTGCTGTAGTATTCCAACCATAGGCACACCACCATCCTCAAACGAAGTTTGGGTTACACTCTCTGTTTTCCAGGTCAGTTGTTTTTCCAATGATATATTTCACATTTATTCTACTTTTTCATTCTTTTGGTTTTATTTTATTATTTCTTGATATCTCATAAAGTCCTTAGCTTCTTTTACCTCCATTCTACATTTGAAGGAATTTATTTTCTTCAGACCTTTTGTATCTCCTTTTCCATCTGGCTAATTCTGCCTTTTTAAGGCTTTCTTCTCCTCATTGGACTTCTGGATTGCTTTTTTTCCTTTTGACCCAAACTGGTTTTAAGCTATTATTTTCTTCAGTATTTTTTCTTTATCACCTTCACTAAGCTGCTGATTTGGTTTTCATGATTTTTCCTTATTGCTCTTATCTCTCTTCCCAATTTTTCCTCCACCCCCTTTACTTGATTTTTTAAATCTTTTGGGGGCTCTTCCATAACCTGAGACCAATTCATGTTTTTTTTTTTGGTTTTTGCAAGGCTAATGGGGTTAAGTGGCTTGCCCAAGGCCACACAGCTAGGTAATTATTAAGTATCTGAGGCCAGATTTGAACTCAGGTACTCCTGACTCCAGGGCTGGTGTTCTATCCACTGCACCACCTAGCTGCCCCCAATTCATATTTTTCTTGGTAGCTTTGGTTACAGAAGCTTTGACTTTGTCATCTTCTGAGTGTGTATTGCAATCATCCATAAAACTGTACTAATTGTATATGGTTGGATAATTTTCTTCTGTTGTTTGCTCATTTCCCTAATCTTTGACTTGATTTTTACTCTTCTTATGATGGGGCTCTGTTTCCAGGGTGGATGATACCCTGTCCCAAGCTTTTGAGGGCTTTTGCAGCCTGTTTTCTGGAACAACTTCTTAGTACCTACAAGTTCTCAATTCTTCCAAAGTCTTATGAGCAGTCATAGACTTCTCTTCTGATCTGTGCTCTAGTTTGGTTTCTGCCCTGGAACCATGAGCAAGTTACATGGTGTAAGTTAAAAATGTATAGCTAAGGGGGCAGCTAGGTGGAGCAGTGGATAGAACACCGGCCCTGGAGTCAGGAGTACCTGAGTTCAAATCCGTCCTCAGACACTTAATAATTACCTAGCTGTGTGGCCTTGGGCAAGCCACTTAACCCCATTGCCTTGCAAAAACTAAAAACAAAAAAAAATGTCTAGCCAACTTCTCCACTGCAGGAAGTAATCTCCGCTTTGCTTCTACTCCTTTTCCTGAGACTAGACCCCCAGATTAGAACCTAGACCTAAGTATGGCCAAAGCAACAGAGTCCTTTTTCAGGATAGCAAAGAGACTTCTACAATCTCCTCCAACCCTCTTATCTGGGGGCTTTGTGCTCTGAAAGCAGCAGCTGGGTGGTTTCCTACTGAGTGGTTCCCCAAGCCAGCTCCTGGTCCCTGCAGTCTATATCTGCACTGAAGCTTATGCTGGACTGGACTCTACTCTCACTCCAATGTAGCAGAGTTTTCCTGTTAACCTTCCAAGTTCTCCATGACAATCTCTGACTGAGAGGTCTGGAAATTACCACTGCTGCCAAGGACCCAGGTTCCCCCAGGAGTCCAGGTGTCCTATAGTCTTTTCCTGTAGCAAGTGTGTTTTAGTGCGACCCTGGCTGTGCTGTGGACCCTTTCTAACCTCATAATAACAGATCCTTCCTGCAGATCTTCCAAGTTGTCTTGGCCAGAAAAATTATTTCCCTCAGTCTTTTTGTGAATTCTGCCACTCTAGAATTTGGTTAGCATCATTATTTAAAGATATCTGGAGTGGTTTGTGGGAGAACTCATTGGAATCCCTGACTTCACTGTGTCATCTTGGCTCTGTCCCTCCTTACCCCCCCCCTCCCCAGTTCTGGTCTTTTTACCAGAAAACTTTAGAAATCCTCTCTTTCATTGCAGTTCATTTTCTCCCCTGACAAAATATGTTGAATTTTAGAGGCCAGTAATTTCTTGGTTGTAATCCAAGGTCCTTTGCCCTCAAAAATATCATATTCCAGGCTCTCCAATCCTTTAATATTGAAGCTGATAAGTTCTGTGTATGTGCTTCTTTGCATTTAAATTGCTTCTTTTTGGTGGCTTGCTGTATTTTTCTCTATTTGAGAATTCTGGAATTTGACTATGATAGACTTCGGAGTTTTTATTCTGATGTCTTTTTCTGGAGGGACTATTTTGTCTTCTTGAACCAGTATATTAGGATAGTTTTCCATGATAATTTCCTGAAAGACATTTTCCAGGTTCTTTTTTTTTTTTTTTTGATTTGGACTTTCAGATAGACCAGGGGTGTCCAATCTTAATTTTAAATTTTTTTTACTGAAACAATAGACAATAGATTTTGACTTGCCATTTTAATGAGAGCTCTACAGTAGTTCAGCTCCGTTTACTAAATCATTTGGTAAACTCATAGAGGGTCACATAAAATTGCATTGTGGGCCACATACCTGCAGGTCACATTTTGGACAGCCCTGATTTAGATAAATAATTTGTTAATTTTCTCTCTTGTATCTATTTTCTTGATTGTTTTTCCTAAAGATACTTTATGTTTTCTTCAATTTTTTTCAGCTTTTTGATTTTGCTTGATGGAATGGTCCAATTTTAATTTTTAGGATTTTATTTTCATCAGTTTACTTTTGTGTTTCCTTTTCCATTTGGTTAATTTTAATTACATTTCAACGAGTTATTTTACATTACCAGTGGGTTAATTTTACTTTTTGCTGAGTTGCATTCCTTTTCCAGTTGGTCAATTTGACTTTTAGATGAGTTGCATTACTTTTCCAGTTGATCGGTTTTATTTTTTGATAAATTACATTCTTTTTCCAGTTGCTTACTTTTACTTTTATTTATTTGTAAATTTTTACTCCTGCACATGCAAAACCAAGGTTCAACAATTACTTCTAAAACCTTGAGTTCCAAATTCTCTTTTCCTCTCACCCATCTCCCTCTCATGGAGAAAGCAAGTTCCATGGTGCAGGTTAAAAATATGTAGCCATGAAAAACATTACTGCAATATTTATGTGGTAAAAGTAAATCTTCCACCCACTACAAAAAAGCAAAACCTCTTGAAAATAAAAATAAAAACAAAAGTATGCTTCAATCTGTATTCAGACATCATCATCATCTCTGTCTTTGGGATGGATAGCATTCTTTATCGTGAGCCCTTCAGAGTTCTCTTGAATCACAGCATTGCTGAGAAAAGGTAGGTCATTCACAGCTGATCATCCTGCAATATAGGTATTGCTTTTTATAAGGTATATTTCCCACTTTATGTGTTCATGTAAGTTTGTTCATTGAAAGTATCCTGTTCATCATTTCCTATAACAGAACAGCATTTCATTTCAATCATATATTACAACTTATTCAGTCATTCCTCAACTGGGGGGGGGCATCCCCTCAATATCCAGCTTCCTATCACCAGAAAAAATCTGCTATAAATACCCATATCCATATAGATTCTTTTCATTCCATATTTCATCTCTTCTGGAAAATATACCTAGCAATGACACTGCTGGGCCAAAGATAGGCATGGTTTTATAGCCCTTTGGACAAAGTTACAATTTGCTCTTCAAAATTGTTGAATCATTTCACAACTCCTCCAACAATGCATCAATGGATTCATTTCCTTACAACCCTTCCAACATTTGTCATTTTCTTCTGTTTTATCCAACCTGCAACTCTGCAACTCTCCTATCAATAAAGGTAGGACTTTTTTTTAAAAAAAAATTTGGGGGCAGCTAGGTGGTGCAGTTGATAAAGCACTGGCCCTGGAGTCAGGAGTACCTGAGTTCAAATCCAGTCTCAGACACTTAATAATTACCTAGCTGTATGGCCTTGGGTAAGCCACTTAAGGCCATTTGCCTTGCAAAAAAAAAAACCTAAACAAAAAATTTAAAAAATATTTGAATCGATTACATTGGTAACCTCATCTGAAAACTGTTTATGTCTCTTGATTATTCAGCAATTAGGAATGGATCTTATTTTTTATAAATTTGACTTAGTTTTCTAAGTTTGAGAAATGAGGTCTTTATAAGAGAAACTTGTTTCAATATCTTTTCCCCTCAGCTGATGTTTTTCTAGTTGAATATCCTTCCATCCATAATCTCCCACCCACATTTATTATACTATTCTCTATTTCCCTTTCATCCTATCCCTCCTCAAAAGTGTGTTGCATCTGATTGCCCTCTCCCACAACTTCCCCTCCCTTCAATCACTATACACCCCTCCTTGACCACCTCCTAGTCCCCTTTCTCCCATCCCTTTTCTACCCATTTCTTTCTATAGTAAGATAGTTGTCTATATTCAATTGAATATGTATGTTATTCCCTCTCTGAGCCAATGATGATGAGAGCAAGGTTCACTGACTCTCCCACACAATCCCCTTCTTCCACTCCACTGCAAAAGTTTTTTATTGTCTCTTTTATGTGAAATAACTTATTGTTTCTACCTCTCCTTTCTCTTTCTTTCTCATTAACTCCAGTTTAATAATATATTATACCTTCAAATTCAATTCCCTCCTGTACCTTGTCTATATATATCCTCTTTCTAACTGCTCTAATAAATGAAAAGATTCATATATATTGTCAGCATCATCTTCCATGCAGGAATAACAAGTAGTTAAATATCATTGCCTCTCATGATTTGTCCTTCCTGTCCACCCTCTATATGCTTCACCAGAATTCTGTACTCAAAGGTCAAATTTTCTGTTCATCTCTAGATATTTCATCAGAAAGTTTGAAAGTTCCCAATTTCATCGAAGGTCCATTTTTGCCCTGAAAGAAGATGTTCAGTTTTACTGGTAGTTAATTCTTGGTTGTAATCCAAGGTCTTTTGCCTTCTGTAATGTCATATTACAAGTTCTATGATCCCTTAAAGGAGAAGCTGCTAAATCTTGTGTTATCTTGACTTTAGTTCCATAATTGAATTTTTTGCTTTCTGACTGTTTGAAATATTTTCTCCTTGACTTGGGAGTTTTGAAATTTGACTATAATATTCCTGGCAGTTTTCATTTTGTTATTTCTTTCAGGAGGTTATTGGTGGATTCTTTCCATTTCTGTTTTTTCCCCTCTGCTTATAGGATATCAGGACAGTATTCCTGGAAAATTTCTTGAAAAATGATGTCTAGTCTCTTTTGTTCATGATTTTCAGATAGTTCAATAATTTTAAAATTGTCTTTTCTGGATCTGTTTTTCCAGATCAATGGTTTTGTCAGTGAGATATTTCACATTTTCTTCTAGTTTTTCATTCTTTTGATTTTGTTTTATTGTGTCTTGGTTTCTCACAAAATCATCAGCTTCCCTTAGCTCCATTCTACATTTTAAGGAATTATTTTCTTCAGAGAGTTTTCTGCTTCTTCTAGACTGCTCAGTTCACTACAGAAAGGGGTTGGGGGAGATTGCAGAGAGTTCTTTGCTGTCCCAGAGGTAGGACACCATTTAACCAATTCTTTTCCATTTAACCAATTATGCTAAATTGATTGAATTTTTGGACTTCTTTTTCCATTTGACCTAAACTAGTTTTTAAGCTATTATTTTCTTCAGTATTATTTGATATCTCTTTCACCAAGCTGCTGATTTGGTTTTCATGATTTCCCACATCTCTCTCATTTCTCTTCCCAATTTTCCTTCCAGTTCCCTTACATGGATTTTCTAAATATTTTCTGGAGCTTTTCTATAGCCTTAGAACAATTCATATTTTTCTTGGAGGCTTTGGATGCACAAGTTTGACTTTATTATTTTCTGAGTGTGAATTTTGATCTTCCATGAGTCCAAAGTAATTACTATTCTGATTTTTTTCTTCTGTTGTTTGTTCATTTCCCCAGCTTATACCTTGATTTTAAATCTTTGTTATGGTGTAGTTCTGCTTCCAGGTTGGAGGCCCATTCCCAAACTTATGAAGATTTTTCTGAAAGATTTTATTTATTTTGAGTTTTACAAATTTACCCCTATTCTTGCTTCCCTCCCCCCACCCTGCACAGAAGGCAGTCTATTACTTTACATTGTTTCCATGGTATACATTGAGATAAGTTGAATGTGATGAGAGAAATTATATCCTTAAGGAAAAAAAATAAAGTAAAAGAGACAGCAAAATTACATAAAAATATAATGGGGTTTTTTTCCTAAATTGAAGGTAATAGTCTTTGGTATTTGTTCAAGCTCCACAACTCCCTTTCTGGATGTAGATGGTATTCTCCATTGCAGATAGCTCAAAATTGTCTCTGATTTTTGCACTGATGGAATGGGCAAGTCTATCAAAGATGAAGATCACCCCCATGTTGCTGTTAGGGTGCACAACATTCTCCTGGTTCTGCTCATCCTGTTCAACAGAAGTTTATGAAGATTTTTGTACTAGATTCCAGATACCTGCAAATTCTCAATTCCTACATGGTCTTATGAGAGGCTATGACTACTCTCCTGGTCTATGCTCTGGTCTGTGAATGACTACAATCACTCTTTTCTGTACTGGAATTTTGATGTATACTGCTGTATACATTAAGTTCTGTTGTTCATCTGCACCTTTTCTTGAGACCTGGATCTGACTATAGGCAAAGTAACAGAGTCCTGCCTCAGGGATAGCAATGAGATGTCTTCAATCTCCCTTACCACCCATGAGTTGAATGCTCTGGAAGAAGCTGCTGGGTGACTTCTCAGGCCTGCTCTGTGTCCCTTGGGGCTGGGACAAGACCTGGCAAGATAAGACAAGACAATGAGGCCTGTACTGGACTGGACTTCATTCTTAGTCTGCTGTTCTGTCTTTGAATATCAAAGAACTCTCTGCAAACTCCCCCAACCCCCTGTCTGTAGTGAACTGAGCAGTCTGGAAGAAGCAGCCAGATGACTCCCTGCTGGGTGGCTCCTAGAGTCTGCTCCTGGTCCGCTAGGACTGAGTTTGCACTGAGACTTGTACTGTACTGGATTTCACTCTCACTCTGGGGTGACAATATTTACTTGCTATACTTCCCAGTTGTCCTTGGTAATTTCTGGGCTGAGTGGTCTGGAAACTGCCACTGCTGCCATGGATCCTGGTGCTCTGTGGTCTGTTCCTGGATGTTCTCTTCCATGCTGTTGGGCTGTACTGTGGGCCTTTTCTAACCTCAGTGCAACAGATCCTTTCCATGGATCTTCCAAGTTGCCTTGGGCTGGAAAATTGTTGCATTCAGTCTTTTTTGTGGTTCTGCCACAAATCATTATTAGAATTATTATTTAAAAATATTTGGAGTGTTTTGGGAGAAAGCTCAGTGGAGTCCCTGACTTTATTCCACTATCTTGGCCCTACTTTTACTTTTAAAAGGGTTGATTTCCTTGGTCAAGTTTTCATAATTTTCCTGCATGATTCTCATTTCTTTTTTCATTTTTCTTCTTCTCTTCTTAGGTTTTTAAAACCTTTTTCAAGCTCTTCTATGAGGTTGTAGATTTGAGTTTTACTCATAAAATCCTCTGAGACTTCCCATATAGGCAATTTATTCTTCTTCTGTAGCATTTTTAATCATCTCCATCTGAATAGTAACTTTCTATGGTTAACAAACTTTTTGGTTTTTTGTGCATTGTGATTATTGAATTCTGCTTCTGGGCTATTGGGAATATAGTCTTGAACTTTCTGTGCTGAGTCTGGGTCTGATCCCTGGCTTATCACTTACCACAATGTTTTTTATTCAGCCCAGGCTTTACCTATGCAGAGATTTCTTTCCTCCTTTATGTCCAGGCTCTGCTTTTGCAGTGGTTTGTTTTCAATCCAGTCCTTTCAGTTACCCCAGTGTTACCCAGGATCAGACTTTGTCTGGGGTTGGTACCCTCCCTGCTGGTCTTCTGTCTAGCTACCAGGGCCTGTACTTCATTGTGGCTAGGAGCCTCTTGCTGACTTTCCAGCTCTTCAGCCTAGTTGGGCTTTACTCCCCTGCTTTATACTGAAGAGACAGACCTTCACTGAAGATCCTCCATGAAGTCTACAGCTGAAAACTTGATTTGATCTTTTTTCTTTTTTTTTTTGGTGAGATTTGCAGCTTTAATGTCTGTGTAGAGACTTCATTTAATGTTGTATAGGGAAAGGCTCCAGGAGCACAGTAGCTTCAAGTCATCATCTTGGCTCCACCCCAGAAGTTCCCATGTATGTATTTCTACAGACACTAAGCTGATTCAGGTCCATCTGACCTTGACAAGATAAAACCCCACTAAAACTGCTTTCAAGACCCAGTTAGTTCTCTGTCAGTTGAGTACTGTTTCATATCATGCGAATGTCTTTCAAGAGTCAAAAGTATCTCTCTATATATACTATTCAATTCATAGGTTGAGAACAAAAAGAAAATATACATTATTATGTACAATGCAGCAAAGAAAGAAAAAATTTAAAGTGTGGGAAAAAGTCAAATGTCTCTTGTGTTCTCATTGTTTTTGATTTTGTGATTTTTAAGAAGTTGTAGTTCATGAAGAGCACACTTCGCTTACAGTTTATTACTTTGACTGTTGGTGTGGAGAAGGTAAACAATTCAAGTGTCACTCAAGCCTACAATGAATCAGGATTAGTCACATCAAGGAAAAATCATGTCAAAAATGTAAAACCGTATTAAGACAAATTATTGATATAACTTGGCAAAATATTATGCAAAAAAGTAATTCTTGGAAAGCAACAAAAGACCTACAAAGAGACCAGTGAGCTAAACAGATTGCTCTTGCTCTTTATTCTTGAAGTTGTAGGAATGCCAGAAGATTGATGGGGGGAGGGTAGAATAGCTCTAACCTTTGCTTCAATGAGAAAAATGCTTGTTAGATAAAATGCAAAAATTAAAATACTGAAAATATGAAAACACTATATTTTTCTTAATTTTCCCCCCAAGTATATACCACAAGTGTTAAGAGGAGTCCAAGTGAGCCAGTAAATTTTCTCATCTTTGTCAGACTGTCAGACATTCCTCAAAATGCTTTGTAGATCCATTATAAATCTCATTGTGTCTGAAATTTCTTTCTACTAACATAATGGTGGACTCTGGAACATATATTGATAAATTCAGGAGTGAAATTGCTCTGGAAATGAAATATTGCAACATACTGTGTGTCATACAACATTAAGAAATCCAAGGAAAAAGAAATAAAATTCTTCAAAGTCAAGAGTACTTGCCTATTTCATACCCCATTTTAAGAAGCGGACTATTAAGCAAAGGTTTGTCTAACAATGCAATATTGTCATGTTTATGATGAGAAATTTAAGAATGTATGTCAAAATTTTGTGAACTCAATGCTAAATTATATAAAATATGGGACTATAGATAATAGAAAATAATGCTCATTAAATTTTGTAAAGGATATAGAAAATCTTAAAGATTTATTGTATACCTTGATAAACTTAATTATTTTATTTGAACCACATAATTTGCAGATATCTATAGATGGCTGAGTCCATTGCAACTCAAAATTCCATGATTTTGTGATCAGTGATTCTATGGTCTCTTTCAAGAAAGGAATTATGAAGCATTTCTTGAATGTAAAATTTATAAAGTACCTCAAGAGGACTCCTGCTTCTTCCTTTTCATTTTAAAGAGAAGAAAATTGAAGAGCTCTGAGGTTAAGTGACTTACCCATTAATTCACTTTACTGGCTGAAAATCAGTACCATAACCTAGATCTCTTAACACTTAGAGTACAGTTTCTTCCACTCCACTTATTGTCTCTAAATCAGCATTTTCGTGTGTATAGAGGAAAAATAATTTTTCCCCTGCTCTCCTATGCCTCCGTGATGTTTGATTTCATAGATTTTTAGATTAGATGCCCAAACTTTTAAAGGGGTCATAACATTGTCAGCTCCTTGAAGGAGGTGACTGTCTTTTACCTCTTTTTGTATCCCCAGTGATGAGTACAATGATTGGCCCATACTTTAATAAATAAATGTTTATTGAATTGATTTATAACAGTTGAAAATTTGTGTTTAAAGAGAAGTAAATCAATCAACAAAGATCTTTTAAAGGTTTACCATGTGTCTGACACCAAACTAGTCTTAGGGCATTACAAATACAAACACTGAAACATTTCCTACTTTCAAGAACCTTGAATGCTCTCTGTGAAGACAAAGTATACAGACATAAAAAGACAAAAATATAAATTGTTAAAATCATGGTAATTGAGAAGGCAGGGCATTAGTATTTGAGGAATCAGATAAAGTTTCATGCTGAGGAATGGTACTTGAGGTTGATTCCTCAGGAAGAGAATTATTTTACAAAAGGATATGAAGAGACAGACGGTGCAGAGAAGACAGATATAGATGAAGTATCAGGCAGGGCAACTTAGCAAGTTCGCAAAGGTCAGGCAACAGCATAATGGAAAGAGAAGATGCAGCCAAGTTGCAAAGAGCTTTTTCAAAGGGCATGATCCTCATGAAGAAAAATACTATGCACATCCAGAGAGAATAGGGTTTTCACTTTATTTTTTTTTCATATAATGACTAACATGAATTTATATTTTGCTTGATTGCTTATTTATATCTATCTATCTGTCTATCTATCTATCTATCTATCTATCTATCTATCTATCTATCTATGTCCTCTATCAAATTGCTTACTGCCTCAAGGAGGAGACAAATGAGCAAAGAATGGAGAAGAATTAGATCTCAATATTTAAAAAAATGAATCTTAAGACTTTACATGTAATTGTAAGAATAACACAATATTTTTTTTTTAAATCATGATTTAGGAGCTTTTTGTGGCCAACTTTGGGAAAAAAAGATTGAAGAAAGTAGTTAATATCTCAGAGGTATCTGTAGAATTTCTGGGAAAACTTGAAAAGTTTTGGGTACCTGCACAAAGTTTAACCTCTGGCTCTTTTCTTTTTCACAAGCTTGGTCAGCAGACAGACATGTGAGTTTCCCTTCTCTTTGCTCTGGGCAATGCAGTCTCCTTCAGGACCCCAGGATGCCCACAGAGGCCTGTCTGAGGTGGTCCTGACTGCCCTGCACCCTTGGCTGGGGTCTGCAGTGCCACAGCTCTCTTCCCTGTCTGATCCTATCAGTCAGTCTCAGGTTACTCTGGGACCCTTGATAGATTTTGTTTAGGATTCTTCTGCCCACTAGATGTGAATATTGATATAGTTATGTGTTATTTTGAGGACTTGGGGGTGATGCTGGGGTATTCTGATGCTCTTATATGTGATCTGGAAAAGGCCTTGTACTTGTAGATAATCTAGAGTAATCTCATTTTATGGAAAAGGGAATTGGCCCCAATTTAGTAAAATCATGTGTCCAGGATCACACAACTTCAAACTTAGTCAAACTTACTTCTTCTGACAGTGATGTAGTGGAAAGAATAATAGACTTGGAATCAGGAGTCTTGGGTTCAAGTCTAAATTGTGAAACTACCTACCTGTGTTACCTTAGAGTGATGACTTCACTTCACAGTCAAATTGTCTCATCTGTGAAATGGTAATAATAACAACTGCACTCCTTGCTCACATGTGTGAGGATGAAATATGATAATATGTGTCCAAGTGGCACTGGGAACACTTGAGTGGGAAACAAATGATGTCTTGAGAATTTAAATTGGATTGGGTGTCACCTTCTAAGGAGGCTTCATATCCAATTCAGTCTGCTAGGGCTCTCGGTGGTCATTAAATCATATAAGCCCTAATCTCCTGGGTTCATTTTGACTCTTTTTATTCCCTCCTCCATAACCAATCTTTATTCAATATCTAACCTCTCCTGTTAATTGGAATTGGAACAGATTGAGGCTCTGAATTTTAGGAGGCCAAGATGCTTCTCTCTGGCTTTTGTTATATTTCTAGTTGGTAAATTGACTGTGTATGTGTTGGAGGCCAGGACAGGAGAACTAAACCTGGAACTGTGTGCTCCATGGTTCCATCCCATGGTAATGTGGACCCAGGACTTCCCTACTCCTCTCCTACCTCTCTCATACTCCATGAATTGTGTACATCACCTTCATCTTATGCTTTTCTTCTTCTCCCACTCAGCCAGTGCAAAGAAAGCCATGATGCACCTCAACCCTCCATGGACCACTATCTATAATGGGGGGGAAGGTGACTGACTTGTCAAGGATTCAGCTCCTCCAAATCAGGGACAGTGTGGTGGCACAATAACCATGCACTGCAGACAATTTGGTCTACAAACAGCATTGAGGTTAATCAGTCTGGAGAGTACAAATGTTGCACCTGGGTAACAGACCTCAGTGACCCTGTAAAGCTGGTAGTTTCATCTGGTGAGGAGCAAGAGGGGCCCAGGAAGAGTTTCTAAGTGCAGTCTCCCAGTGGCAGGGAAGGACAAGAGGGGACACTGGGGGGCACTAGAATGTGATGATTTCATTGAGGTAGCAGCAAAGCAGGGGCATGCTACCCTCCACTACTTCCCTTCAGTCACTCATAAATCATTTGGTCTATCTGAAATCCTCTAGGGGCTAGTCCTGACCACTGACAATAGTTCAGTAATGGATGCGACTCCTTTCACAAAGCAGACCTGCTGGGATTTACTTGAGATGACATCATCTAGGAAAGCTCTTGTTCCAGGGAGAGGAAGGTGGTGAAACATCTGGGTCAAGAGTCACTGCATAGGGGGAGCTTGGATCCCCATCAGATACCAGATAGTCTCCAGGTTAATGCATACTCCTTTAGAGATAATTGGAAAGAGGCTGTGCAGAAAGATGAGAGCTGTGTCTGATTTCTCCTGTGTTCTCTTGTAGATAGGCTCATTCTGCAGACCCCGTATTCTGTTTTTGAAGGAGACACATTGATCCTGAGATGTCGAGAAGAAATCAGTTACGTGACATACTATAAAGATGAAAGGAAATTACCCGACAGCTTTATAAAGTCTAATCTCTCCATGTCCATCCCACAAATTGACTTATGTGACAGTGGCACATATCGCTGTACAGGAACTTTTATGGATATGACAGATTCTTGGAATGCAAAATCGGTAACAGTAGAGCTCCATGTCCAAGGTATGAACTTCCAGGGGTAGTGGGAGTGAAAAAGCAGGAAGGGGAATAGTGATTCATGCCCAGGATCTAAGTGTGGAGGGCTGGGTAGGCATGTAAGAGGAGGGAGAGTTCATGACTGGATCATAGAAGGGAAATGAGCTGGAATCATCTGTGTGTTCAGCTGAGAACACAGGATACATGCTCCAGGCGCTCTGACACTTGCTGTGTCTGCATCCTCTTCCTAAAACTGTTTTCTTTCCCTGAAATGAAAACCACAAGCTCCCAACCCATCGAGGGGACCCCAGTGACCTTGCACTGTGAGACCCAGCTCCATTCACAGAGGTCAGACATCAAACTGCACTTCTCCTTCTTCAGAGATGGCAGGGTCATCCTGTCAGACTGGAAGTCCCAGGAGATCCATCTGGAATAAAGACTCAAGGTCATTCTGGTGTGAGGCAAAAGCAGTGACTCAGAATATTCAGAAAAAGAGCAACAGCATGTACATTAGTGTGAAAAGTAAGTGTCATGGATGTGAGACTAATATTGAGGGATTGAGGGAAGGGCCCTGACATCAGTTTAGACCTTGGGATAATTTCCAGTGTTTTCCTGTTACTCTGAGAATGGGAGTAATATTGGAGAAAGTCATCTAGCTTTCATATGGGCTTCTATTCAGTTCTCAATTGAGTAATAAATAAATAACTTGTTGGGTACAAGAAATAGAAATTTGTTCTAAGCAAGCAGTGGGAATCCCATCCTGAGCAATTACCCACAAATCAATTTTAATGTGTTTTTTTTAATTTTGAGTTCCAAATTCTTTCCCTACCTCCAGCCCCTTCACCACCCTTGAGAAAGCAAGTAATATGATATAATCTATAATTGTGAAATCATGCAAGACATATTTTCATATAAGCCATGCTGCAGAAAAAAGACAAGAAAAATAAGAGTGGAAAAAATTTGTTTTGCTATACACAGTTCATCAGTTCTCTCTTCGGAATGAATAACATTTTTCATCTTAAATTTTTCAATTATGTAAATCATTGTATTGATCAGAGTAGCTAAGTCTTTTACATGTTATCATCATTACAATATTTCTATACTTTATACATGCCTCTCATGATTCTGCTCACTGTCATTTGCACCATTCATAAGTCTTTCTAGGTTTTTTCTTAACCCCTCTCTCCTGTCATTTCTTACTGCATAATAGTATTTCCTCATAGCCATATACAGTGACTTATCTAACCAGTCCCCAAGTGATAGACATCCCCTGAATTTCTAATTCTTTGCCACCACAAAAGAGCAACTACAACATTTTTGTTTATATAGATTCTTTCATTTTTCTTTTAGATCTTTGGGATAAAGATCTAGTAATCATATTGCTGAATAAAAGAGTATACACAGCTTTATGTATTTTTGGACATAGGTCCAAATTCTTTTCCAGAGAGTTTAGACCACTTCACAACTCCACCAGCACTACATTAGTGTTCTTATTTTTCACCAATATCTTTAACCTCTCATTTTCCTTTTCTCTCATCTCAGCCAATCTAATAGGTGTTAAGAAGTACCTTTGACTTGTTTAAATTTGCATTTTCCTAATTCTTAGCACTTTTCTGACTATTGAAGGCTTCTTAAAAAGTTTTCCTCTAAAAACTATTTACACATATCATTTGATCACTTATTTTTTGAAGATTGTCTCCTATATTTTTATAAATTTGATTCAGCCCCTCTTAAATAAGTTTTTATAATTTGTAATGCAGCAATATTATAAAAATATGAGATAAACTCAGTAGGAAATTGGGGTGAAGGAGAATTCATTAATACAGAGACTTCTCTGCTGTCAAAGAAATACATTGTTATGTTCCAATCTATCTAAATTTTGATGCACTGAAGTAAAGCCCTAGTTGGATCAGCAAGGTTATAACTGTGGTTATCATGAACAAAGGAATGACAGAATTTCAGAATTAGCTAATAGTAATAATAAAAATAATTAAAAAATAATTAATATTTAATAATTGTTCTTCATCCTAATCTAACCACCTCCAAGAAGTATTTATTGAGTATTTTCTTCATTTCTAATACCATTCTCAGACCTTGGGGAGTGAGGCAAATGATAAGCTACAAAGAAATTTCAGGTGTGACTTCTGAATACAAGAAGTTAATAATAGCATTAGGAGATACAAGACATTCCCAGGAAACAAAGAATAGATTAGTGATGAACTGAGTTCATCAATTGATTCTAGGAGAGGTGGTGATAGAAGAGAGATAATTATGATTGGAAGTGAAAAAGAAAATTTTCTTCTGTATCTTGAAGACAAATATGGTTGGCATATCTAGAATGGTTCCACTTTAGGATAGAGCTGTCACTTCTCAGTAGACTTTCTGTCCTATCTGACAAAATGACTACCCAGTGGGATATCAAAAGTTCCTAAGACCTTGGAACAGTCCATGCTTAAAGGTATGCTTCAGAAACTTAAGTGTGGAGAAGCAACTTTGTCTTTCTTTCTTTCTTTTTTCTTTTTCTTTTTTTTCTTTTGCAAGGAAATAGGGTTGAAGAGATTTGCCCAAGATCACACATCTAGGTATTTATCAAGTGTCAGACTGGATTTGAGCTCAGAACCTCCTGACTCCAGGACTGGTGCTCTCTCTACTGTGCCACCTAGCTGCCCCACAACTTTGTCTTAACTAGAAAAACATGATCCCTCTCTTCACTAATTTATTCAGGATCATTCCCCATCCCCAGTTATAATATGCCTGTGACCCTTTTCCTCTTAATTTAGTATTTGTTTCCCATGCACAGACATGTGCAAATTGGATGCAGCTTCTTCCTCTGCCAACTTTGACATCCTCCAAAGTTATATGTTGCCTTATGTTCCCCCAGGATTTCCTATCTCTAATGTATTCATGAAGACCCAGCCCTCTGGGGGAGAGGTGATTGAAGGAGAGAAACTGGTCCTTGTCTGCTCAGTAATTCTGGGCACAGGGAAGATCACATTCTCCTGGCACAAAAAGGGCATTAAAGCAAACCTGGAAGAGAAGACTCAGTGTTCTCTGAAGGCAGAGTTTGTCATCTCTTCTGTGAATGAGAGTGATGCAGGGAAGTATTACTGTACTGCTAACAATGGCATCAGTACCAAGAATACCCTGGGGGTGAATGTCATAGTGAAAAGTGAGTACTAGACCCATTCATTGTAATCAGTTTTATTTTATCTGTGAGGGGCCCCCTCCAGAATTAAGGGGAGGTTTTATTTTTTCCTTACCGTTTTATTGATACTTTTGTTGTTGTCTTATACCTCTGTCATATCCCAATGATTCCCTTCACAATCACTGCCCCTGACCATGGAACCCAGACTTATATCAAAAACTTATAGTTGAGCAAAGCAAACCAATACACAAACTATTTCTGAAAATAGATGTCTGATCCTGAACCTCTCTGCCTGTTAACTCATTAGTCTTTTGGTCATTGCATTAATCAAAGCTCTGAAATCTTTTGGTATTGTTCTATTTTACAATTGTGATCATTATGTACATTTTTCTCTTTGCTGTTTTGTTCTTCAGCATCTCATTTCTTAACAAGTTTCCCTGAATTCTCAACATTTGTCATTTCTTATCACCCAATAATATTCTTTTCTATTCATGTGCCATTTTATATTTATTCTGCATATATGTACATCTGTGCAATTGTGATTGTGATTGCTTAGTTGCTTGTATTTTTCAGTGACTGGCACATAGTAGATATTTAATATGGGCTTGTTGAGTTAGTGGTTATTTAACTATTCCCTTAATTGAAGAGCATTTCCTTGCTTATGGGGGGGGGAAGAAGTATTCCTATAATTATTAGTGGACAAATGAGACTTTGGACCTTCTTATACTATAGACCTACTAATAAATCAAGGAATATGAGTATTTAGGTGATTTTTTTTGGCATAATTCCAGATTGTTTTCCAAAACAGTTAGAGAAATCCATAGCTCCAGCAATATTGCATTAGTGAAATTATCCTACCATAACCTCTTAGGCATTTATTAGGAGCATTTTTTTATTTGTAGCAGAACAGAAAAAAGAGTACTATACATAAAAATGTAAATTTCTTATGCTTTGCTTGTCTGTTTAAGTAAAAATAAATTTAATGTAGAATTTTAAAAGCTATTGTACTTTTTATAGTATAGTTTTCTGTATGTTTTTTTAAAAATGCTTCAATGATTTTCTTTCTTTTCATTTTTTTTCCATTTTTGTTGTTGGTGTAAATCTACTTTGCACTCTATTTCATGTGTCCTGACCCCAATGAAAAGAAAAAAGGAAAATATCCTTGTGACTAATATAATTATTCAAGTAAAACTAATTCTCACATTGGTCATGTCTGAAAATGAATGCTTTATTCTGTCTCCTGAATTCTTTCTCTCCCTAGCAGTGCAGGTGGGTAGCATGCTTCATCACTGATCCTCTGTCATCATGGCCCATTATTGCATTGATCAGAGTTCTAAAGTTGTTCAAATTTGTTTCATAAAATGTTATTGTATTCATTGTTCTACTGTTTCTGCTCACTTCACTTTGAATCAGTACATGCAAATCTTTGATGGTTTCTCCGAGAAACATTTTTTTTTCATTTTTATGACCCAATATTATTCCATTATATTCATAGTCATAATTTGTTCAGACCCTCCTTGATGGGTCCCTATTCACATTAATTTCTACTTTAAAATGCAGTATATTTTTTCATGTTATATACTTCTTAATCTCTCAATGTCCTCAACAAAGTAGTTACCTATCTAAAAAAAAATGAAGTATGTAAATGAAGTCAAGGAATCAATAAACATTGCCTAAGGACCTACTCTATTCTAGACAATATTGAGCAAAAAATAAGATAGTTTCATGTTCTCAATAAAACAGGCAAGCAATTTTGTATAAATAAACTATTTGTAAGATAAATTGAAGATGATTAATCGGGGGAGGGAGTAGGCAAAAGAATTAAGTGACCCAGGGGTCAGGGAAGACAGTGTGTAGAGAATGAGATTTAAGTTAGGATTTGTCAGAAACCAGGGAAGCCAGAAGGTAGAAATGAAGGAGACAACTTCAAATATGGGGAACAGCCATTGAAAATTGCTGGATAGAAGAGATGGATCATCTTGTTTGAGAAACAACAAGGAGACTGAATCATAGAATACATATTGAGGTGTGTCATGAGGACCAGGAAGTTAATGGAAAGAACAGGGAGATATAGGTTATGAAAGTCTTTGAATGCCAAACAAAGGATTTTATATTTGATCCTCTATATGATAGGCAACACATGCAATTTGGTTTATTGGGAGGGGGTAATGAAAGAGAAGTGGTGCTGTGGTTTAACCTAAGCTTTATGAGGATCTCTTGGCCAGCTTATTGGAGGATTACCTAGAGTGAGGAAATATTAGTGTCAGGGAGAGTAACCAGCAGGTTCTTACAATAGATGATAGAAACTGCAACAGGGTGGTAGCAGTGACAAAAGAGACAAAGGAATACTTATGAGAGATGTTAAGACTATAAAATTGGCAGACCTTGGCAGCAAATTCAATATGGAAAATGAAAAAGCATGAGAAATTGAGGAAGACATTTAGGTTTTTGAGATTGGGTGACTGGGAGGATAATGGTGTCTCAAAATCATAGGAAAACTTGGAAGAGGAAGAGGAGCACATTTAGGGGGAAAGATAATGAGGTTAGTTTGGGATTTGTGAAGTCTAAGATAATATAAGACATTGAGTTCAAAATATCCAATAAGCAATTATAGACACAAGACTGGATGTCAGGAACAAAGTCAGGGCTGGATAAGCGATTATTAAAATCATCCACATAAGAAAGATAAAGCCATGAGAACTGATGAGCACATAAAAATGATGAGGCTTGTCTTCTTAATGGATACAAGAGGGGAAGGTAGGAGAAATAGAAATCAAAGCTGAAAATAAAATTCTAAAAAGAAAGGAAGAAATTCTGAAAGGGATGGATTCAGAGAAATATTGCAATAGTTCTATGAAATGACCTGTAGTGAAATAAGCAGAGTGAACATAAAAAAATTTGTATTATGGTTATAAATCACAAAGGTAAACAAATGCCACAATCTAGAATCTAGTATTAATCCAATAACCAGTCAAAACTATAGATCTACTTCTTGGGGAGAGTTGATGAGCTAAAGATGCAAAATGAGATGAACAGTTTCAGGTACTGCCAAAGGGTGGGAATTTGGTTTAAGTGACTATACTTATTTGATATAATTGAGAACTTTCATTATGTTGAGAAGAGAAGGTAGCAAAGGAATTGGAGCTTATTGCTAATAATATCAAAATGTTTTTAAAAGGATGAAAAGGGTTTAAAAGGATTTAAAAGGATGAAAACTCACCTCAGTCACAGACAATCTCCAGCATCATTTAAAATATATTTCAAATACTTCTGTCTGCATAAGACTGATCCTCATTCCTCCATTTACTAGTACTTAGTCCTTCAAAATTTCTTTTTAAATATATTGTGTTTGATTTTTCTATGCAAATACTCTTTTTTCAATACAATTCAAATTCTTTGAAGGCAGTAACTCTTTTATTTTAGGCTTTGTATCTCCAAGATGTAGCAGAGAGCCTGGCATGATGTAGGAGCTTAATAAATGCTTATAAATTTAGTGATTGAATAAATTTCTTATTCATATCTTCTCTTCACTCATCTATCAGGAACTGGTTCTTGTTTGGATAATATTTTCATCAATCCCCTATATAGCATGGAAATCAGATCATTTATGAGGAGATATTGCTGCAAAAATGTTTCCCTATAAACTACTTCTTTCTAATTCTGGCTGCCTGGAAGAAAGAGAATGGAAGGGAATAATAATTTGTTATGTGCTAAGCACTTTTACAAATATGTTCATAAGCATTGTTATAAATGTTTACTCATTTGATACTCACATTAAGCTTGTGATACAGATGCTACTATTATCATCTTACAATTCAGGAAACCTTGGTTGTATTTATAAGAATATTTTCAATTTTACTTGAAATTGTCTTCTCTCTTCCGCGATTATTTCTATCCCATGTTTATTTGAGAATCTGACTGAACATTTAAGAATTGTCTTTCTAGTCATAGTTGTACATGATAATTCCTTTCAGTTTCCTTGATAATTGTAATTTTATGCCTATTATGTGTGTCCATTTAGATCTTACTGTGGCAAACTTATTGTTTTACACATCTTAGGTAAAGAATTCATGAATCTTTTGCAAGAGGAGAAACTTACTCTGATTTGCTTTATTTTCTCTGTCAGTTCCCATGTCTCAGCCCTTCTTCAACCTCAGTGCACTTGGGGCACAAGCTACTGTGGGAGATATGATGGAATTTCACTGTAAAGTCCTCGGAGGTTCTTTTCCAATTTGGTATCAATTTTATCATAAGAATGTAATTCTTGAGAACAAAGTAGTCCCTTCTGGAGTGTCCTTCAAACTCACCATGACAGCTGGGCATTCTGGGAAGTACTTCTGTAAGGTCAACAACAGTTTCAGTTACCAGTTCAGTGAAAATCTGACTCTCCATCTCAGGTAGGTAAGATATCCTGGGATTATTTTTGTCCTCCAAAAATGGTGAAGGAACATTGATGAATGTGGATTATAGGGCAATACTTTTTGACACTGGTTCACCCAATATTCTGAGTCTTGAGTCTTGAAAGAGTGGGATGAGGTGAAGTCAGAGTTCAACAACTCCTTATTGGTCTTTAATTGATAAACTGTAATTCAGGTTAAATACAATTGAGATCATCCAACTCTTCCTCCTACCTGTTCCTATGAGAAGGACCCACAGATTTATGTTTTTCACCCATGTCCTCCTTTCTGAAGATATTTTGGGCTTCCAAATATCAACCATAGCTGTTTCTTTACAGTTACTACAAGAAGTCAGGGATTCACTTTGGGAATCACAGTTGCCTTGATCAGAATCTTTATCCTCATTATCATCACTTTCATTGTTTACTTCAAACTTCTCAAGAAAACAGGTTTGTAGCTCACCCTGGTGATCCATTCTTAAGTTTATATATTCATTTTATATATGTATATATATATATATATATATATATATATATATTACTTTTTTTACAATTACTCATAAGGAGGGTTTTCAACATTCATTTTTGTAATATTTTGAGTTCCACATTTCCTTCCATCTCTCTCCCTTCATCCCTCTCCATTCTTTACCAAAACCTGGGATTGAACCAGGGAACTTTAGATTTTCAGTCTAGCAATATATTAACTGAAATATTAGGATAAGGAGGTGGCATAGTGGATAGACACTGACCTTGGAGTCTGCAGGATTGGAGTTTGACTTCAGGCTCCCACGCTTGACATTAACTAGCTGAATGTCCTTGGGCAAGTCACTTAACTGTGACTGCCTCATATCCCTGGAGGAGAAAGTGAAACTGGTGACTTAATATAGCACTCCCTCACTCAAATCCAATTCAGGTGCCTGTCATGGCATCCACCATTCCTTTTTGAGAATGAAGGACAAACATCACCATCTGCCTCCCTTACACTTCCCAAACAGTGAGTTATGTGAAATAAGTTATACGTGTACAATCAGGTTTAAGCGTATTTCCATATAAATCATATTGTGAAAGTAGAATAAAAACAAAATGGAAAAGCACCATAAAACTAATTTAATATAGTGAAAATAGTAAGCTTTGAACTTCATTGAGTTCCATGGTTCTTTTTCTGGTTATGGTTCATGGACGTTCTCCATCACAAGTTTGGAATTTTCTTTGCTCACTGCATTGCTAAGAACTAAGTCTATAATAGCTGATTATCACACAATGTTGGTGTTACTGTATACAATGTTTTCCTGGTTCTTTTCACTTCACTCAGCATCAGTTCTTGAAAGTCTTTCCAGACTTTCATGAAATCTACCCGTTCATCATTTTTAACAGAACAATAATGTTCCATTATATTTATATACCACAACTTGTACAACCATTCCCCAACTGATTTGCAGCCCCTAAATTTCCAAATTTTTGGCACTACAAAAAACTGCTAAAATATTTTTGTTTATAGGTTTTTCCCCTTTTTCCCACTCTCCTTGGGATATAGATCTAGTAGTAGCATTGCTGAATCAAAGGGTATGTACAGTATTAGAGTTGTTTGTGCATAATTCCAAATCTCTTTAGGATGATTCACAAGTCCACGAATAGTGCATTAATGACTCAGTTTTCCCCATCTCCTCCAACACTTATTTTTCCTGTTCTGTCATAATAACCAATCTGTTAGGTATGAGGTGCTATCTCAGAGTTGTTTTTATTTGCATTTCTTTAATCAACAATGATTTAGAGCATTTTTCAATACGACTACAAGAAACTTTAATTTCATCTGAAAGCTGTCTGTTCATATCCTTTGACAATTTATCAATTAGGATCTAGCCCTTTATTAGAAATACTTGATATGAAAATTGTTTCCCAGCTTTCTAATTTCCTTCAAATCTTGATGCATTGGTTTGTTTGTACAAAATCTTTTTGATATGATATAATAAAAATCATCCATGTTCCATTTTATAGTGTTCTTTCTATGTCTCTTGTTTGGTCATAAATTATTCCCCACTCCCTGGATCTGACAGATAAACTATTCCTTACTCACCTAATTGACTTATAGTATCTCCCTTTATGTCAAAATCCTATATGCATTTGGATCTTATCTTGGAATAGAGTTTGAGATATTTGTCTTTGCCTAGTTTCTACCATACTATTTCCAGTTTTCCTAGCAGCTTTTTTTAATAGCAAATTTTTTTATCTCAAAAACTGGAGTTTATCAAATGGTAGGTTACTATAGTCATTTACTACTGTTTCCTTTGAACCTAATCTATTCCACTGGTCCATCACTTTATTTCTAGCCAGTACTAAGCAGTTTTGATGACTACTACTTTATAATATAGTTTTAGATCTGGTAGAGCTAGGCCACCTTCATTTGAATTTTTCTAAATTAATTTCCTTGATATTCTTGACCTTTTGTTCTTCCAAATGAGTTTTACTATTTTTTCTAGCTCTATAAAATAATTTTTGGTAGTTTGGTATGATATTGAATAAGCAAATTAATTAGGCAGAACTGTCATTTTTATTATATTAAAGTCTACCCATTAGCAATATTTATGTGAAAACTGATTTGTAATTGTGATATTGTTCCAGGTTTGTCTTGGCAGGTAGACTTTCAGGTATTTTATATTGTCTATAGTTACTTTAAATATAATTTTTCTTTTTATCTCTTTTTCCTCAGTTTTGAGATATAGAAATGCTGATGATTTGTGTAGATTTATTTTATATACTGCAACTTTGCTAAAGGTGTTGATAGTTTCAATTAGTTTTTAGCTGATTTTCTAATATTGTGTAATTATATCATCATATCATCTGTTAACAGTGAGAGTTTTATTTTCTCACTGACAATTCTAATTTCTCTGATTTCTTTTTCTTCTCTTATTGCTAAAGTTAACCTTTTTCATATAATATTGAATAATACTGGTTATAACCTTGTTTCATACCTGATCTTATTGGATATACTTCTAAGTTGTCCCCTTACTTATGATTCTTGTTGATAGTTTTAGATAGATGTTGCTTATCCTTTTAAGTAAACTCAATTTATTCCTATACACTCTTTATTTGAAGGCTGAATTTTCTGTTCAGCTCTGGTCTTCTTCATTGAAAGTTCCCTATTTCATTGAATATCTATTCTTTTCCATGAAAAAGTATACTCAATTTTACTTGGTAGTTGATTCTTTTTTGTAATTCAAGCTTCTTTGTCCTCCAGAATCTCTTATTCCAGGCCCTTCCATTCTTTAATATTGATGTTGCTAAATACTGTGTAATTCTGATTGTGATTCCTTGGACTTTGAATTGCTTCTTTTTGACTGCATGCTGTATTTTCTCATTGATTTGATAATTCTGTAATTTGGCTACAAAATTCCTTGGCATTCTCATTTTGGGAATCTCTTTCATGAGAAAGCCATGTACATAACTGTCAAGTAAGGAAGAGTGAAACAAGTGTAAATGAGTGATTCACACAAATATTAGTGCAAGTTTGAGAAAAGAAAGATGATTCTTTTTTCTTTTAGGGAAGAGAAGAGACAGGCTTTACACTGAAAAGTGAAAGTGGCATTAAATATTGAAAAAAGAGAAAGACAGTATGAGTATGTAGGTGTGGCCCACATATGGAAGGTGACTTGAAAGGGGACAAAATCAAGGCAGAGCCAAGATGACTGACTGAAGGCAGGAAATCCTGGCAGTTCTCCCCAAAACCACTCCAAAAGTCTTAAAATAATGTCTAACCAAATTCTAGAGTAGCAGAACTCATGAAAAGACTGAGTGAAATTTCAGGGTTGGAAAGTGTTGCAAACAACCCCCTAATCTAGCTGTACCAGAGTAAACCAACTACAGCCATCTAGGAACAGCCTGCAGGGAGCATGAGGGGCACCTGGTTCATAATGGATGTGGTTTTTAGACCTCTAAGCCCAGGTCAACTTGGAAGGTCAAAGGAAAACTTTGCCACACCAGAGTGAACATAGAGTCTAGTCCAGTGCAGGTCTCATTTCAGCCCAGCCATGGGGACCAGACCTGGGGAGCCAACTGGTAGGGGACTACCCAGAAGCTAACTCCAGAGCACTCAGTCCATAGAAGGCAAGGGAGTCAGAAGAGACTGCAGAGATCTCTCTGCTATCTTTGAGGTAGGAATCCTTATCCATACTCAAATCCCAGTCTCAGAAAAAGCTTTACAGCCATAGTGGAGCAGCAACCCTTCTCAGAGCTCCAGGGCAAAGGAGAGGGCTTGTGGTTAGCCACAAACCAAAGCACAGGCCAGGAGAGTAGTCAGAGCCTCTCATAAGACCTTGAAGGAATTGAAGTTTGTTGAGAGGGGTGCCCCTGAAAACAGCTGCAAAAACCTTCAAAAGTTTTGCAAAGTGTATTTTCCACCCTGGAAGCAGAGCTCCACACCAACAAAAGGTGAAAATCAAATCATAGAATAGGGAAATGAACAAACAGCAAAAGAAAAAAAAATCTGACCAGATTACTTTGGTCCCATAGAGAATCAAAATGCACATTCAGAAGATAACAAAGTCAAAGCTTCTGAATCCGAAGCCTTCAAGAAAAACATGAATTGGTCTCAAGATAAGGAAGAACTCAAAAAAGATTTTGAAAAATCAAGTAAAGGAGATAAAGGAAAAATTGGTAAGAGAAATAAGAGCAATGAGGACAAATTATGAAAACAATAACAGCAGCTTGGTGAAGGAGATACAAATAAGCACTGAAAAAAATATCTCAAAAACCAGTTTGGGTTAAATGAAAAAAGCAGTCCAAAAGATCAATTAGGAAAATGCCTTAAAACAGAATTGGCCAGATGGAAAAAGAGATGCAAAAGCTCTCTAAAGAAAATAATTTCTTCATATGTAGAATGGAGCTAAGAGAAGCTGATGACTTTGGGAGAAATCAAGAAACTAAAACAAAACCAAGAGAATAAAAATCTAGAAGAAAATGTGAAATATCTCACTGGAAACATAATTAACCTGAAAAACAGATTCAGAGGAGATAATTTAAAAATTATTGAGCTACTTGAAAGTAATGTCCAGGAAAATTGCCCTGATATCTTAGAACAGAGGGTTAAAGAGAAATTGAGGGAATTCGCCGATCTCAAAATAAAAACTCCCAAGAATGTTACAGCCAAATTCTAGAACTTTAAAGTCAAGGAGGAGATATTACAAGCAGCCAGAAGAAACAATTCACATATACTGAAGCCACAGTCAGTCTTGCACAGGATTTAGCAATATGTACATTAAAGGCTCATACGACTTGGAATACTATATTCTAGAAGATAAAAGAGCTTGGATTACAATCAAGAATCAACTTCCCAGCAAAACTTAACAGCCTCTTTCTGGGGAAAAAGATAGACATTCAATGAAATAGGAGACTTTAAGACTTTCTTATTGAAATGATCAAAGCTGAAGAGAAATTTTCATCTTCAGGTATAGGACTCAGGTGAAATATAGAGAGGGTGGACAGGAAGGGCTAATTATGAGGATTTAAGGATGTTGAACTGCTTGTATTCCCGCATGAGAAGAAAATTCTGATAACTCATACTAACCTTCTCATTTATTAGGACAGTTAGAAGGAGCATATATAAACAAGGCACAGGAGGGAGTTGAATATGAAAGTATAATATATTATAAAGATGGAGCTAATGGGCAAGAAAGGAAAAGGAGAATTGGCATTTCATTCATCATTTCACTTAAAGAGGCAAGAAAAAGCTTCTGCAATGGAATGGATGAAGGGGAAAGTGAGGGGAGTGAGTGAGCTTTCATTCTCTTTGGAAGATACACACTCAACTGCATATAGAAATCTATCTTACCTTAGAGAAAAATAGGAGAGGAAAAGGATGAGAGAAGGGAACAGGGGAGGGGAGGAGGGTGTAGGTGATAGAAGTGAAGGAAGATCATGGGAGAATGTGGTCAGATGTTGACACACTTTTGAGGAGGGACAGGATGAAAGGAGAGAGAGAACAGAATAAACAGGAGTGGGAGAAATAGGATGGAGGGAAATACAACTAGCAATAACAACTGTGTGAAAATAATATTGAAGCAATTTCTCTGGTGGACTTACGATAAAGAATGCTATTTATCCCAAAGACAGAGCTGATGATATTTGAATACAGTTTGAAGCACACTTTTTTTTCCCTCTCAATTTTTTTTCTTGAAGTTCCTCTTTCTTTGTTGGGGGCAGGATTATATTTACTTTTACAATAAGACTATTGTAGTAATGTGAAAAAAATCAATTGAAATTTTTTAAAACGGGGACAAAATCAGAGAGATTTTGCCTGCCAGATGGTTCATACAAAAGGGATAAGGTGGGAAAGCAAATTGGAATTATGATGTAGACTCCCTTCCCAATCCATTCAGTTAGAACTGAGAATTATGTATTTACTTTTTTAGTCAGAAAGAAATTTAGAGATCAGTTCACAACTGAAGAAATAAAGCTCATGGAGGTAAAATGATTCTACTAAGGTGGCTTTTGTTTCATTTCTTCTTACACAGAATATAAAAGTTTCAATTATTTCATGCTAATGATGCTCAGAACAGAATATAGTATTTAGTGCAATTGTAAGATTTAATAACTACCAAAATTTGTGAGAAGCCCTGTGTATTCAGCCCACATTCTCTCTTTCAATTGCTTATGGAACTAAATGCCCCATAGTCATCTCAAATTAAATATGTCAAAGCAAATGTAGGCAGGGTCAAATAGTAAGTGTCTGAGGATTGATTCGAAGAACATATCATGACCTTCAGTCTAGGAATCTATCCCAATAACTCCATTTTATGCCTCTTTCTTTTCATTCACAAAATCACCATTCAGTTTTGGCCGTCATTATCTCTAGTTCATTACTGCTGAAGCCTTTACATTGATCTTTCAGCTTTAATTCCCTCTCCACTCAGATGCCAACAGATCTGGCCATGTTACACCTTTACTGAAAATCATTAGTGGTTCCCTATTACCTCCTTGATTAAATATAAATCCTTGGTTTGGCATTTAATGTTCTTCACAGCTTGGCTTCTTCATACCTTCCCAGGATTATAACATCTTATTGTCTTCTATATATTCTGTGATCAAGTATTTTGGCTATTTTTTCTTTTCTTTTTTTTTCTTTACAATGTTAAAAAATTATGTAGTTTGGCAAAACTTAAAATCACACAAATGAATCCTAAATGTCTGCTTAGACCTTACGGTCTAAGTCTTAGAATGTCTTGCTTGCCAGAGACTTTAGATTTTATCTGATCCAGTGCCTTATTTTATAGAAGAGTAAAAGGAGACTCCCAAATTCTGATTATAATGCTTGTCAGTGATAGAATTACAACTAGAACCCCAGCACTATTGATTTCCAATCCTGTGCTTTTTACACCAAGCTATCATATGAGTTCTATGTGATTTTTATGTTCCGGTTAAACACTATACCACAAAGCCTCTTTTAAAAACTTGTACCAAACACTCCATCTTTCATCACTATGCATTAACTGGAAGACTCTCCCTCTATATTTCTACCTGTTAGTTTTCCTGGCATCTTTCAAGTCTCAACAGAAATCCTCCTTCCAGTTGGAAGCTTTGCTAAGTGCCTTGAATTGCTTCCCCTCTGAGAGTTTCTTCCATCTGTTCTGAAAATTTATCTGGTTATTTGCATATTCTCTCCCCCATTAGAATGGTAACTTCTTGGAGGAAAGGATGTTTTTAATCTTTGGATGCTCAGTACTTAGGACAGTGCCTGGCTTTTAGCAAAGTAAAGAAATACTTGTTTATTGACTAACTGACTAATCCTGAAATCCTCATTGTCTTCACCGGATGAAGACAACTTCTAGTTTGATGCTGTCTCTTTTACAAGGTGTAGAAAGTCCCTAGACTGAGTAACTCCTTGGAAAGGTGTAAATTCCTTGCATTATTGTCCCCAATGAAATTTTAATTGATCTGACAAAAGAATTCATAGCCAGTTCAGAAACCTCATCTATCCTGCCCAGACTTCAAGATCTGTATGTAGAGAGAAGTAAAAGAAATCTAGGGGTATTAACAAAGAGAAAGAAGCCAGTAGTTACAAACACAAGTTATAGTTTATTGGATGTGATCCTGTACAAGCAGTTAGTTCATCATTCAACCTTGGTTATGTCCACATCAGCTTGGCAAGGAAGACTGTCTATCTTGCAGAGGAATTTCATGTTTCCTTTAAAAACTGCAGCAATGGCAAAACAAAAATCTACATCCCCAGGACAAGAATAAATGTAGGACAATCTCTTTGCAAACCCACTTCACTTGCTTTGCTTCCTAACCCAGAATTTTACCCATGAAGTTTTCCAGCAATAAGATGAAAGACCTTAGCTGCTGAGGCTGCACTGAGGCTCAATCAAACACTTAATAAGCACCTATTATGTATGTCCTAAACCTTGTCCTGGGTGCTGAGAATATAAAACCAAGTATAGAACATCCTTTTCCAATGAACCTATGTTATATCAAAGGTGATAAAATGTCTATGAATAAATAGGTGCAAAACATTTATAAAATGCAATGTAAATTATGGAGAAGGGAAAGAAAAAAAGGATAATAATCATAACTAACATTTCTATAGCTCTTTATGTGAACCAGTAACTTATCCATTATTATGTCATTTGATCCTTTCAACAACTTTTGGAAGTAGGAGCTGTTATTTATCCCATTTTTAATCGATCAGTAAATTGAGGCAAACAAAGATAAATGACTTACCCAGGGTCATCCAACTAGTGTCTGAGGCAAGATTTGAACTCAGGGCCTATCTCTAGGCTTAGTGTATACATTTTATCATTATGCAGCTATTTTCTATACAGTTATAATTTCAGTTTTAATATTTGGTTTTGTAAGAAACAAATACTTTAAAAGGAACACCACAGACTCACTGGTGAAGCCAGGAAAAATTTTATTTTTGTTCTTTTGAGTGTCCACTAAGTGGGCACACCCTTGGAGTGCAAAGGCCCAGCTTTTCATTCTCTGTCTCAAAACTCAAGCCCCTCCCTTGTTCCCCATTGTCCGGGTACTATAGAGGTTGAAGCCTATCCAAGCACCTAATTTCCCCATGTGAGTCTCCACCCCAATTACATCTTCCATGTCCCAGATTTGATGATTCCAGTCCTTATTTTCTTTCTCCCCTTATTTGAGGGTGCACGCACATACCTTTTTTGCTTGGTATACAGACATGTCAATCTATACCAAATTTTGGAAATGGTTTTCACAGTCTGTTAACTTATTCATCAATAACAAGTTCCTATAATAATTTATGACTTCCTCAACCTCCCTATTATGCCAACTTAACTCTTTATCTGTATGAAACAGATTCCTTTCTTCAGTCTCATGTAACTGGTGTGGAAATTAAAATTAATTATTTCTTACATTCCTTCCTCTTTTTTCATCCAAAATTTCATTTTTACATCCATCTCCAACTTCTCAAATTTAGTTAATAATTTTTCACTTTCTTCCTCACATAAATCTTTTTTCTTGTCTGTATTTCAAGTAAGTAAAGGTTTTTCTACTTATACCTTGTACATACATTTATTTTATATTGCTGGTCTCTATTAACTTTTGTACTAGTCTCCCTACATAGGTATTATATAGCATTCAACTGTCATTAACACCCCAACAACTACGATTTTTTAAAAATTGAAGGTAATAATCTTTGGTCTTTGTTTAAACTCCACAGCTCTTCCTTTGGAAACAGATGGTATTCTCCATTGCAGATACCCTAAAATTGTCCCTGATTATTGCACTGATGGAATGAGCAAGTATATCAAGGTTGATCATCATTCCCATGTTCCAACAACTACTATTAAGAGTTAAGATAAAGACTACCATCCCTTTCCATTTTCCTAACCAGATCTCTAACCATCTGGTCAGGGGGTTGTTGATCCTTGAATTTTCTGCTAGTTCTTCTGATAAGAAGGTCTTCTGTCAGACTTTGTCAGACCTTGTAAGGCTTTGGTAATGGCCTCATCTGGAGGTTATTAAGGATGAAAATGCAACAGCTATTTCCTATCATGATGCAGACACCCTCTCTTTCTGCCAACATAATGTCCAGAACCATCCTATTCTCCCATGCCATTCTGCTTGTGGCATCCAACTGCCCTGCTATTCCCTTTACTGCATTACTGGTATAATTTATGAATCTCTGTTGATTATAATCTATGTAGTTGATCCAATTCATGTTTTTATTCATGGTTACTCACTAAAATAGAAATGATTGATTCCTAGTCTTAAATTCATCTGACACTCCTCTCAGGACCCCTATACTATTCAGATAAATTCTTTCAGCAAAAGCCCCATATGGTAAACTCTTTCTACTCCTTCTTAATTGTTATTTGGTTCTTAATTTCTTTTTTTCAAATGTCAGGGTAAAAAGATTAGTCAATTGGACCAGTGCATACATGCCTGCCCAGCCTGAGAGAAGTATAATTCTTAAAACTTTGTCTCTACAACACCATCACAATTCTGCCCTGTGGACGTTAGAGAACACTTAGGCAGAGTAATTTTCTGATTTGTCCACAGTCACATTCCATGGCTATACACAAGCTTCCAATTCTCTCAGGTCTCTGGTAGCATTCACACCCTGTGATGAGAGAAAAGTTGTGTGGTTCTCAGTAACCATGGAAAAGGCAGGAGGTATTTTTATTTCTTTGAGCTATAAAGCTAGAAACAGAAGTGAAGGAGACTTACAAAGTGTTTCTTCCTTATGCAGTTTTATCCTGAAAGTGTTACCATACACCTCATTCCTTGTTCATTTTTAGTTCATCCAAATGGGAAAAGGACTATCTGGATTTTGACCTGAGGCACAGGCATAGCAGTTACTTTTGTTTAACATTTTAACAGTATATTTTATCCATTTCACCCAAGAATTTGTGTCCCCATACCCTTTTTCTATTTCTGTAATCTGTCTTATAGTCTTAACTTCAATTACCTTTACAATCTTAGGATCATTCAGGGTTCTCCATTCTTCTACTGACACTCCACTGGATTAGAGCTTTTTAGACTCCGAGTCTCAGACCATTATTCTAAATTCTGCTACTGGGTCCCACCCTGTCATTTCTACTCCAAGTTCGTAGATCCAACTCACCTCTCAGTCTGGATCTTTTTATAGTCATTATTATGGGGTTCCTTGTAAATCCTAAAAATCTGGTCCTAATAATGGGTAGGCAGCAATATGAAATTTGCATAAGTATGGATGATGCATTTACAGAAACAAGGGGATAGTTACTGAGATCAAAAGTGGTCAGCCCTCTTTGATTAAATAACCTGTAAAAATAAATGCAAGACAGTAAAAAAAATTCAGGTCCATATACCCTCTGCAAGGCTTCATTTAGCTGTCTCTGAGATCAAAAAATCCATTCTCCAGAAAAGACACTTTTTCTCTAATCTCCAGACAAAGTGCTCTAAGTAAGTTATCAGATGGCTAATTACATAGAATCCAAAAATACAGAAAAGTTGGGAGAAATTTCAGCCAATAAACCTAGTATAGTTGGGGAAGTAGAAATCAGGTAAAAAAGAGCTTTGAAGACTTTAAAGTCATACAGAAATGTCAGCTTTTATCCTATCTGTCAAGTGATTACCTGTTTTTAAGATTCTCATGGTCAGGCAGTCAACAAGTTTTTAAGTTTTTTTTCTGTGACATGTTCTGTGATGATTGCTGGGGAAACAAAGAAAGAAAAAAGACAATCTTTGTCTGAAAAGAGTTCATAGCCTAATGGGGAAAGACAATACATAAAAAGATATTGAAAAGTAAAAGTCATGTGTGTGAGTGTGTGAGAGAGAGAGAGAGAGAGAGAGAGAGAGAGAGAGAGAGAGAGTGCGTGCGTGTGTGTGTGTGTGTGTGTGTGTGTGTGTAAGGACAGAAACAAAGAGAGATAAAAGAAACAGAGAGAGAGAGACAGAGATTGAGAAATATTGAGGAAGAAAAGGAATAAGGGAGAGAGAGGTAAGAAAAGAGGGAGGAAAAAGGAAGGGAGAAAGAAAGAAAGGAGGGGAAAGGGAAGAAAGGAAGGGAAGTAAGAAAAAAGAAAGAGTAATGGAAGGAAGGAAAGGATCACAGAAGAGAAACTGGAAGGGAGGATGAAAGGAAAAAAGAAAAGAAGGTAGGAAGGAAAGAAAGAAGGGAGGGAAGGAAAAGAGGAAGTAACAAAGGAAAGAAGGAAGGAAGGAAAAAGGGAAGGAAGATAGGAAAGAAAAATGAAAGGAAAAAGAAATGGAAGGAGGCAAGGAGGAAGAGAGGGAAGGAGGGAAGTGAAGATATAATGCTCTTCCAATGCCTTGTTCTTTTTGCTTTTTAGAAAGAAACTCTGCCCTCAACCCATACGGGTGAGACTTCTGTTTCTTCTATCCTCTTCTGCCCTCCCCCACCATCATACTACCTCACACATCCCATGCAGAAGTTCAAAAGTGAATCAGTTACTACTTTTTGTCCCTGAGGAGAGACCTGTTGTCACACTTTTGGAATGTGCAGAGAATTTCATAGGACAATGTCCCTCATCATCTTCTTCACTTTCCACTTATTGATCTACTTATGCCTATTGGTCACAGACTAGACCAATACCTTTTGTTTCCCTATATTTCTCTAACCCTTTCTTTGTCAAGGTTTAAGCATTAGGTTATGAGATTCCAAGTTTATAGGCTATGTTTTTCTTATTAAATCTAAATATAGCCTGACCTAGACAAAGACAAATAAAGTGCTGAATTAATTTCATTTGAGAATTATTATGAAAATAAAAAAGACAGATATTTTAATCATTGAGAGAGGCCACTCCATCAGTGAGGCATTTTCATCCAAGGACTGATCTTATTACTAAGTAATTCCAATTTAGATTATTGCTTATTTGACTATTCCTTCACATTTTTTCTCTTAGAAAAACCAACATAATTTGTTTGTGTAATTGATACCTATGTTCCTAAGGAATAAATATAACCTCATAGAATACACAGAACTCTCAGTGACCTTTTGTCTTCTGATTTCCCTAACATTTAATAACATTTCAATTCTTTTTTGCTTCAAGGGCTCTGCCCATGATTTATTTTGAATTTGCTTGTGTTTCTGTTCCAAGGCAAAGCTTATATCTCTCCCACAGAGCATCTCCCACCTTGAATATTCAAGAACCTGTCAACTCAAATTCATCTACCCAAACAGAACTGGGGTCAATATATGAAAATGGTAAGAACTTCATTTTGGGTAAGGGTTGAAGAATTGGGTCCTATGAGGAGAGTGAAACAGAAGAAAGGGAACATGAGGTAAGCAGGGCTAAATCCTTTCAGATACTCAAGGTTTTGCTCAAGCCCATTCACCCAACAACAATGATTGGTACATCAAGAATCATGAATGAATGCAATGATGTAAAACCATTTATTAAATTTGTAATATAAGCAAAATAAAAAATTAAGACAGTTGATGATCTCAAAAAATCTCACATCCTAATGGGCATAGACAACTCATAAAGGGTTTCACTACAATTCAGATGAAAAGTTTCCATGGTACAGTCAAAAAAGCAGGTGCCAGAAGTCTGGGATAGGACTTTCCCCAAGGTTCTTGGATTCACTGTCCTAACCTAAATCTCTCTGGCTCTGAAGGCAGTTGATGATTGAGTCAATAGCAATTGTTTGACTCGCTTGGCAAAAGATGCATCTCTCCCTCAGAATCCTTTACTAATTCAGTCTTGCCTCATCAGCAAGTAAGGAGGATTCTGAGGAACATGATTAGAAAGAGCTAGTAATCTAAGTTCTCAGGCAGGACCTTTTGATCAATGTTGTCTTCTCTTGCAGTGAATCCTGCAATTAAAGACAGTCTATTCTAAATTATTTCTAACTGGGTCTTCAGAGTATTCCTCTATAATAGGAAATAGCTATGTCCAAAAATGGAATGTGATTCATTGTAAATAGTGAACTCCTCAATATGAGAGCTATTCCAACAAACGCTTGATAATTTCCTGTGTAGAATGGTTGTAGAAAACAATCATGAATTGGGAAGGGCTTGGGGTAGATGAGCTTTGAAGTCTCTTAATAGTCTATGGTATTAACACTTGACCAGTATGTTCTGGAAAACTTTGTCTTCTGTTTCAATAAATCCCGTATTTGAGGATGTGGTGTATTCTGAGGTCTCTTCAAAAGAAAGTGGAAAACAAAGTAAAATCACTCAGTGGTTTAACCCAATATGTTTTTCAAGTGACTCTTATAAGCTCTGTGTTTGATGGTGCAGAAGGATGCAAAAAGAATTCAACATCGATCTTGCCCACTCCCCACTCCCGAAAATACAAATCTAATAAGTATACAATACAAACCAGATTAGGAGAAATTCTGTAAGGGAGTTAAAAAGTGTTTGAGAGAAGGAAATGATCACATTTGGTTGGAGAGACTTATGAGAGGTTCATGATGTGACTTTTGAGATGGTCCTTGAATAATGCATGGGATTTCAATGGTAATAGAAGCAGATGTGGGAAAGAAAATTATTCAGGTACAAAGAGAAAAAATAATAGTCCATGTTCATATTAATAATATCTAATAATAATTAGGTGGAACAGTGATTAGATCTCCAGATGCGGATTCAGAAAAACTCATCTCCCTAAGTTCAAATTCAACCTCAGGTACTGGTATCTGGGCAAGTCACTTAACCCTGTTTGATTCAGTTACTTCATTTGCAAAATGAACTGAAGAAGTAAATGACAAACTATTTAGTATCTTTGCCAATAAAATTCCAAACAGGGTTAAAAAGGGCCTGAAAGATGATAAATAAAATCATGGAAATGCTGAGATTAGCAAGGGAGAAAATGATTAGGATTAAGTATTTTATTAAAATTTATTTTTATTAAAGATATTATTTGAGTTTTATGATTTCTCCCCAATCTTGCTTCCCTCCCCCCCGCCCCACAGAAAACACTCTGTCAGTCTTTACTTTGTTTCCATGTTATACCTTGATCCAAATTGGGTGTGATGAGAGAGAAATCATGTCCTTAAAGAAGAGAAATCTAAGAGGTAACAAGATCAGACAATAAGATATCTGTTTTTTTCTAAATTTCACTTTGTTCAAACTCCACAGCTCCTTATCTGGATACAGATGGCACTCTCCTTTTCAGACAGCCCAAAATTGTTCCCAATTGTTGCACTGATGGAATGAGCAAGTCCTTCAAGTTGAACATCACTCCCATGTTGCTGTTAGGGTGTACAGTGTTTTTTTGGTTCTTCTCATCTCACTCAGCATCAGTTCATGCAAATCCCTCCAGGCTTCCCAGAAATCCCATCCCTCCTGGTTTCTAATAGAACAATAGTGTTCTATGACATGCATATACCACAGTTTGCTAATCCATTCCCCAATTGAAGGACATTTACTTGATTTCCAATTCTTTGCCACCACAAACAGGGCTGCTATAAATATTTTTGTACAAGTAATGTTTTTACCCTTTTTCATCATTTCTTCAGGATATAGGCCCAGTAGTGGTATTGCTGGGTCAAAGGGTATGCACATTTTTGTTGCCCTTTGGGCATAGTTCCAAATTGCTCTCCAGAAGGGTTGGATGAGTTCACAGCTCCACCAACAGTATAATAGTGTCCCAGATTTCCCACAACCCTTCCAACAATGATCATTATCCTTCCTGGTCATATTGGCCAATCTGAGAGGTGTGAGGTGGTACCTCAGAGAAGCTTTAATTTGCATTTCTCTAATAATTAATCATTTAGAGCATTTTTTTCATATGGCTATGGATTGCTTTGATCTCCTCATCTGTAAATTGCCTTTGCATATCCTTTGACCATTTGTCAATTGGGGAATGGCTTTTTGTTTTAAAAATATGACTCAGTTCTCTGTATATTTTAGAAATGAGTACTTTGTCAGAATCATTAGTTGGAAAGATTGTTTCCCAATTTACTACATTTCTTTTGATCTTGGTTACATTAGTTTTATCTGTGCAAAAGCTTTTTAATTTAATGTAATTGAAATCATCTAATTAGTTTTTGGTGATGTTCTCCAACTCTTCCTTAGTCATAAACTGCTCCCCTTTCCATAGATCTGACAGGTAGACTAGTCCTTGATCTTCTAATTTGCTTATAGTATTGTTTTTTATGTCTATGTCCTGTAACCATTTGGATCTTATCTTGGTAAAGGGTGTGAGGTGATGGTCTAATCTAAGTTTCTTCCATATTAACTTCCAATTATCGCAGAAATTTTTATCAAAGAGTGAGTTTTTATCCCAATGGCTGGACTCTTGGGGTTTATCAAACAACAGATTACTATAATCATCTCCTGCTTTTACACCTAGTCTATTCCACTGGTCCACCACTCTATTTCTTAGCCAATACCAAACAGTTTTGATGACTGACGCTTTATAATATAATTTTAGATCAGGTAGGGCTAAGCCACCTTCTTTTCCACTTTTTTTCATTAAGCTCCTGGCAATTCTTGACTTTTTATTTCTCCACATGAATTTACTTACAATTTTTTCTAACTCGTTAAAGTAATTTTTTGGAATTTTGATTGGTAGGGCACTAAACAGATAGTTAATTTTGGTAGAATTGTCATTTGTAGAATTGTCATTAGCTCTACCTATCCATGAGAAGTTGATATTTGCCCAGTTATTTAAATATGATTTAAATTTTGTGTGAGAAATGTTTTATGATTGTTTTCAAAAAGATTCTGAGTCTGTCTTGGCAAATAGACTCCCAAATATTTTATATGATCTGAGGTTACTTTGAATGGGATTTCTCTTTCTAGCTCTTCCTGCTGTTTCTTGCTAGACATATATAGAAAAGTTGAGGATTTATGAGGGTTTATTTTATAACCTGCAACTTTGCTAATATTGCTAATTGTTTCCAGTAGTTTTTTGGATGATTTCTTGGGATTCTCTAGGTAGACCATCATGTCATCTTCAAAGAGTGAGAGTTTTGTCTCTTCATTCCCAATTCTAAATCCTTCAATTTCTTTTTCTTCTCTAATTGCTGATGCTAACATTTCTAATACAATATTGAATAGTAGTGGTGATAATGGGCACCCTTATTTCACCCCTGATCTTATTGGGAATACCTCTAGCCTCTCCCCATTGAGTATAATGCTTGTTGATGGTTTCAAATAGATGCTGCTAATTATTTTAAGGAACAGTCCATTTATTCCTACACTCTCTAGTGTTTTTAATAGGAATGGATGCTGTATTTTGTCAAAAGCTTTTTCGGCATCTATTAATATGATCATATGATTTCTGATAGGTTTGTTGTTGACATAATTGAGTATACTAACAGTTTTCCTAATATTGAACCAACCCTGCATTACTGGAATAAATCCTACTTGATCATAATGTATTATCCGAGTGATGACTTGTTGTAATCGTTTTGCTAAGATTTTATTTAGGATTTTTGCATCTGTATTCATGAGGGAAATAGGTCTATAATTTTCTTTCTCTGTTTTAACTCTTCCTGGTTTAGGTAACAGTACCATATTGGTTTCATAGAAAGAGTTAGGCAGAGTTCCATCTTTCCCTATTTTTTACAAAGATTTTATATAGGATTGGAACCAATTGTTCCTTAAGTGTTTGGTAGAATTCACTTGTGAATCCACCAGGCCCTGGTGGATTAGGGTTAGGGAGTTCAATAATGGCTTGTTGAATTTTTTTTCTGAGATAGGGTTGTTTAGGTATTTAATCTCTTCTTCATTTAACCTGGGCAACTTATATTTTTGTAAATATTCATCCATTTCACTTAGATTATCAAATTTATTGGTATAGAGTTGGGCAAAATAATGTCAAATTATTACTTTAATTTCCTCCTCATTGGTGGTGAGTTCACCTTTTTCATTTATGATACTAGCAATTTGGTTTTCTTCTTTTTTTAATCAGATTGACCAGAGGTTTATCAATTTTATTGTTTTTTTCATAATACCAACTTTTGGTTTTATTTATTAATTCAATAGTTTTTTTGCTTTTGCTTTTTATTAATTTCTCCATTAATTTTTAGAATTTCTAATTTGGTATTTAATTGGGGATTTTTGATTTGTTCTTTCTCTAATTTTTTAGTTGCATGTTTAGTTCATTGATCTCCTCTTTTTCCAATTTATTCATGTAAGCATTTAGAGCTATAATATATCCCCTGAGAGTCACTTTCAATGAATCCCATAGGTTTTGGTATGTTGTTTCATTATTATTATTATCTAGGATAAAATGGTTAATTCTTTCTATAATTTGTTTTTTGGTCCACTCATTTTTTAAAATGAGGTTATTCAGTTTCCAATTTGTTCTGGGTCTATATTTCCTTAGCGCAGTATTGCATATGACTTTTATTGTATTGTGATCTGAGAAAGATGTGTTCACTATTTCTGTCTTTCTGCAGTTGATCATTAGGTTTTTATGTCCTAGTACATGGTCAATTTTTGTATAAGTTCTATGTACTTCAGAGAAAAAGGTATATTCCTTTCTGTCCCCATTCAGTTTCCTCCATAAGTCTACCATATCTAATTTTTCTAACAATCTATTTACCTCCTTAACTTCTTTGTTGTTTATTTTATGATTTGATTTATCTAGATCGATCTGAGAGCTGGAGGTTGAGGTCTCCCACTAGTAGAGTTTTGCTGTCTATGTCTTCCTGTAGTCCTTTCAGCTTCTCCTCTAAGAATTTGGGTGCTGTCCCACTGGGTGCATATATATTCAATATTGAAATGACTTTATTGTCTATGGTATCTTTTAGGAGGATAAAGTTTCCTTCCTTATCTCTTTTAATGCTATCTATTTTTGCTGCTGCTTTGTCTGAGATAAGGATTGCTACCCCTGCTTTTTTTTTGCTTCAGCTGAAGCAAAATATATTTTGCTCCAACCTTTTACATTTACTCTATATGTATCTCGCTGCTTCAAATGAGTTTCTTGTAAGCAGCATATTGTAGGATTCTGGTTTTTAATCCTCTCTGCTATTTGCTTACATTTTAAGGGAGAGTTCATCCCATTCACATTCAAGGTTATGATTACTAATTCTTTATTGCCCTCCATGCTATTGTCCCTCTGTTTGTATTTCCCCCCCTTTCTCCCCCTTTATCCATATTCCCCAGTCTTTTTTCTGAATACCTCCCCCTTCAGTGTTTTTGCTCTCCTATATTATCACCCCCTCCCCTTTCTTTCCCCTTTCCCTTTTTCCCTTTTCCCTTCCCTTTCTTTTATTTCTCCCTTTTCACTCACACTCTCCTTCTCTTTCTCTGTTCCCCCCTCCCCTTTTCCCCTTTTATTACTTGAAAGGTTAGATGTTTTATAAGTTAACTGAGTATGTGTAGGTTGCCTTTAAGCCAAGTCTGATGAGGGAAGATTCAGGTGTTTCTCCTCTGCTCCCTTCTTCCCCTCTATTACCATAGGTTTTTTGTACCTCTTAGTGTAATGAGATTTACCCCATTCAGTCCCCTCCCTCCTCCCATCTCTTTCCTGTCCCCCTTTTAAAGGAGGTAGTGTTTTTTAGATCATTCTATCTAAGTCATAGAAAATTCTGAGTGTCTGTCCCTTCTAGTTCAGTATATTCTATCGAATAGAGTCAAAATTCCTGAGAGTTATTAGAGTCTTTCTCCCAAGTGGGGTTAAATCCAGTTACATCCCATTAGATAGCAGTCTTATGTATTGGTCATGAATGCCCATCATTTCTGGCTAGGTGTATTCTCTCTGTTAGAGTTACAATTCTCAAGATTTATGAGAATCTTTTTTCCCCCCATTCTGGGATATAGCCAGTTTCAACTTACTGGATTGCATTCTTTTTCCTTTTACCCCCCCCTTTTTTTTACCTTTTCATGTGTCTCTTGAACCTCCTGTTTGATGTCCAAATTTTGTGTTTAGCTCTGGTCTTTTCATAAGAAAATTTTGGAATTCTTCCATTTCATTAAATGTCCATCATTTTTCCTGGAAGAGAAGGCTCAGCTTTGCAGGAAAGTAGATTCTTGGCTGCATTCCAAGCTCCCTTGCTCTTCAAAATATGTTGTTCCAGGCCCTTCGATCCCTTAATGTTGATACAGCCAGGTCCTGTGTGATCCTTACTGTGGCTCCATGATATTTAAATTGTTTCTTTCTGGCTGCTTGCAGGATTTTCTCTTTTATCTGATAGTTCTGGAGTTTGGCCACAACATTTCTTGGTGTTTTCATTTTAGGATCTTTTTCTGGTGGGGATTGATGTACTCTTTCAATAACTACTTTGCCCTCTGATTCCATGATATCAGGGCAGTTTTCCATCACTAGATCCTGTAATATTAAGTCCAGGCTTTTTTTCTCTTCAATGTTTTCAGGAAGTCCTATAATTTTCAGGTTGCCCCTCCTCTATCTATTCTTGAGGTCAGTGGTTTTGTTGATGAGGTATTTTACATTTGCTTCTATTTTTTCTATTTTTTGATTTTGTTTAACTGACTCTTGCTGTCTCATGGAATCATTAGTTTCTGTAGGCTCCATTCTTTTTTGGTTGAGGCGTCTTCTTCATTAACCTTTTGCAACTCCTTTTCCAATTGGTCAATTCTACTTTTGAAAGAACTTTCTATTTGACCAATTGAGGTTTTGAGAGAATTAATTTCTTTTTGCATTTTCTCCTTTGAGGATCTGAGAGAATTATTCTCATTTTGTATTGGTCCAATTGATGATCTGGGAGATTTATTCTTCTTTTGTATTTGTCCAATTGTACTTTCTAAGGTTTTGTTTTTTTGTTGTAAGGTATTAATTGCCTCTCCCAAATTTTTAAGCTTCTTCCTTATTTCTTCAAGGAAGTCTTTCTGTTCTGGAGACCAGATTGTATTCTCCTCAGAGGTTCCAGGTCTCTCTGAGTTAGGGTCTTTCCCTTCCAGGAATTTTTCTATGGATCCACCTTTCCGCTGACCCTTCTTCATTTTGCTAAGACCTTGAGTTGGGGGGGAGCTGGTTCACCAGGGCTTGGGATCGCTAAAGGCTTTACTCACTGAGTGCAGTTTCTTTGGCTGGCCATTAGGATGTGTTGGTTGCTTTCTCTGGAGTGTCTGTGACCTTGACTGAGGCTTTCTCCCTTTGCTTGAGGGGAAGAGTTGGAGCTACTGAATTCTTTTGACTTCAATCAATTGTTAGCTTTACCCTGGCTTGAGGTAATTCCTCAGATGGGCTGGTTCTTCTGCTCACACACACCTGGGCCTGAGGCAGAAGAAGTTTGCATTTGTTTGTTTGGGAGGAGGTCTGAGTTGCAATGGGACCAGAGGAGCCCAGGATGGTGTCCTCAGCTCTTCTGCACCAGAACTCTCCCCCCCAGCCAGGTCCTCAAGCTCCAGGGGGACAGCACCAACACCAGTGCCTCTGCTCCCCCGCCGACCCAAGTCCCTGTTGTCCAGCCCCACCGCTGATCCAGCAGGTCTGTCTTTTGGGCCCTCAGACTCCTGGTTCCAATTCAGCTGTTAATCTGGTTGATCCGGGGCTGATCCTCCCTCTGAGCCCAGACTCACCAGCCCGAATTCGACCAAAGCTGCTGCTGGAGACAAATTCTGAGGTAGATATTCTTTCTCCTGGCTTTTCTTTCTGGCTTTTGTGGGTCAGATTTCTTTTAAGTGGTTTGTTTCATGTGATAGATGGGGAAGAGATCAGGAGACTTTAGAACTGTGCCTGTCTTCTCTCCACCATCTTGGCCAGAAGTCAAGTTTTTTCTTTCAATTAGTTCAATTCAATTCACTATACTTTAATTCATCATACATTCATTCATTGTTTTACTATATTCATCCCAGAGGGAAGAGAAAATTTAGACATGACAGTCCCCATTCTTATGGTATTTCATTCTAATATGTTAAAAAAGATACAAATGTAAGTAAATATAATGTAAAATATCATAGGAGAAGTGCATTAAAGAGAGATATTGTTAATGCTTAGAGATAGCTAAAGTTTAGTTAGACTGTTGAATTTGTAGCTAGAGGATTTAATTTCAGATCTTCACTCTTGTCATTTATTATCTGTATCATTGTGGGCAAGTCATTGTCCATCTCTGTGCATTATCTACATAAAGAGAGGGTCAGACCAGATGGTGAATCTATCAAATTTCTTTTAACACTTTGTCCTATGATGTACAGGATCAGAGATCAGTGAACAGACATGAAAAGCAAATTCTTAGGATTTAATTCTTCTCTTCATGAGGGCAAGTCTCTACTTTGACAATCACGTTTGATGATGAACAGACAAAAGAAAGGAACAAGCATTTATGAAGCTCCTGCTGTTTCCTAGATATTTACAGATGTTGTATCATCTCATCTTTCAGTCTGTGAAGTAGGTGCTGACATGAGTCCTATTTTACAGCTGAGGAAACTGAGGCAAGCAGAGACTGCTTGATATTTCTAGAGTCATATAACTAATAAGAATCTGAGATTGAATTTGAACTCATCTACCTGACTCAAGGCTCAGTGCATACAAGACCTAGCTGCTTAGCTGAAGAGAGAAACAGAGAGACAGAGAGAGAGATATATAGACAAGGAGAGTCAGAGAGCCAGAGATAGAGAGATAGGTTAAGACAGAGAGACAAAGACAGGGACAGAGACAGAGCAAATGAAAAAGATGATAAACTTAGGTGTTCATGATTCTAACCATGGTGTTCTAAGCTCTTAATCCACGCTTTCTTATACATTTGATCCTAAGGATTCCATAAGTGTTCAGACTAGAAGTGAATATAAATTTTCTGGAGTTTATTTTATTTACTCATTGAATTCAACATTCTATTCTAAAATTTTCATGTACCTCTTTCTCTTCCTGACTATAAATTTCTTGAAGAAAGACAGAAAGAGGAATAAAGAAAGAAAAAAGAAAAGAGAAAGAAAATAAAGAAGGAAGGAATGAAAGAAGGACAGAAGAAAGCAAAGGGGGGAAAGAGAAAAAAGTAAGACAGAGAGTAAGAGAGAGAAGAATAGAGAAGAGAAGAAAAGAGAAGAGAAGAGAAGAGAAGAGAAGAGAAGAGAAGAGAAGAGAAGAGAAGAGAAGAGAAGAGAAGAGAGGAGAGAGGAGGAGTGGAGAAGGGAGAAAAAGGGAGGCGGGGAGAGGGAGGGAGGAAGGAAGGAAGGAAGGAAGAAAGGAGGGAAGGAGGGAGGGAGGGAGGAAGATATGGGATGCATCCCAAAATGGTGACCTTGGGGAAGGATTCACTAATTGGGAGAGAGGACCTCAGGTCAGAAGTTCCCTCTACCACTGGGGCAGGGGTAGATAAGGTGATGGAAGAAAAATCTAGTGAAAGAATCAAGGAATGGGTAAGATCCTATTTCTGTAGTGGTTCTAGATTCTCTGGTCTTCCTTCTAGGATGTTTTTCCTAGACATTCATGGACTTTCAGGGAACCCCCCATAGACTTTTCTCTGCCTACTTTATATGAGGTAGCACTCTCCAGTGCATTCATGTTTGCTTGTTTATTTTTTTATTCTCCTGCTTTTGTTAAACATGGCTTACTCATTATGAGAGTACAAGCTAGGGGTTAGTCATTACCACATTCTGGGTAGACTAGGGGCATTCTAGGTCCTACTCACTGGAGACTGGAAATATTGGAGTAAGGTTGGGAAGATCTTCACCATCATAGTTACCTCTGGAAAAAGGACAGGGATACATTGAGACATTTTTGAGTGAATCCTTTTGTCTGTCAGTCTCTTTAAGAAATTAGGGTATTGGGGTGGCTAGGTGGTGCAGTGGATAAAGCACCGGCCCTGGAGTCAGGAGTACCTGGGTTCAAATCTTGTCTCAGACACCTAATTACCTAGCTGTGTGGCCTTGGGCAAGCCACTTAACCCCATTTGCCTTGCAAAAAACCCTAAAAAATTAAATAAATGTTTCTCTTACAAAAAAAAGAAATTATGGTGCATCTTGAGGTCTGTCTTCTCTTTTCTAATAATGTGAATTTTTATGTATATAGTGGGACGAAGCACCTTTGGTTCTTCCCTCTCACCATAGATCCTACTCCAGGATATAGACAGCAAAGAGCTGAGAGTTGGTTCAGAGAAATGAATGGAAGAATAAAAACTAATGAAAAAAAAACACTTATGAAACATTTATTATTTGCCAAACATTGGTAAGTATTCACTATTCAAATCCAAAAACCTAGACTATTCCTGCCTTCAAGGACTACTCAGAGATGACCTTGGTCAGGAAATTGCTGTGATCAAAGAAACTAGAAACCCCAACCTCTAAACATCTTTGTGATTCTGATTTTGGGGAAGACTAGGAATCAATAAGACTCATGAGAAACTTAGGAAAAGGCAGAATTAATGGATGAACAATACAGAAAGTTGAGTCCAGTGGAATAAGGACCAGCCTGGGAGAAAGGAATAGTGCTATAGCAAAAGAGCGATTGGAAGAGAGAATATAGTCAGAGAGGAAACCATGGGCGCTAAATGGGAAAGTCATTAATCCATGACTCAAAACTTCCCTTCCTTTCACAGCAAACAACACAAAGAACCTCCCAGAGGATAAGGTGAGTTGCACTCCCTGGCTATTTTCTCCCTTGCATCCCCCCTCTCTCCCACATTCTCAACACTGTATTTTCCCTTCTAGGACTCTTCAGTTATTTATTCTGAGGTGACAAAGAAACACTGACCTAGAGATTCAGAGAAGGCCAAGGCTATAGCCAGAAGATGGCACTGAAAGTTACAAAAATGTAAAGCCTTTCTGACCCCTTCAATGATGAATGGACCCATATGAGTCCATAAGACAGTTCTTTCTCTAAGTTCAAAACTGCAATCTGAGCATACACAAAATTGGATTTTCATTATGAAAGGGACTTGATTAACTTACACTGGACATTTCCTTTCTGGTCTAACACATCCATTCAAGAAACCAAATTAAAAAACAAAATGTTGTTTAGTAAATGAAAAGAAAAAGCAGAGGATTTGAATTGTTTAATAACTATATTTATCAAGGTTTGAGAATTTAGTGAAACCATCTTCTTCATTCAAAGAATATTGCTATTTTAAAACACAAGCAAACAGGATCCTGCACTTGTAATTAGAGCACTTAGAAAGCACTGGAAATGTATTGATAAGTTCTGATTATCTCTTTTGCTTTTTTCAATCTTCCTTATAGGCTGTGTCTCAGTTTCCTCATTTCTAAATGAATTAGATTAACTAAATGATTATTAAAATCATTTAAATCCTAAATGTTATGTGAAGACATTGATGATATTTCCATATTGAAAGACATCCTGGTGCAAAGGAGAAAGTATTGACTTTTTATCCATTCAAGAAGTCCTGGGTTCAAATCTTGATACTTCAATATACCCTCTATGTGACAATATGTTTGTAAATATTTAACAACTAATTTTTTAGGTTGGAAAAAGTCTGACATACCTTTTATGAATTAATAAAGTATAATAATAATCTGCATTATTAACATTTGTTCATTGCTTTCTTTAGACTAGAGAACCAAGAAACCAATAAAGCAAGTCTTTTTCTAATTTCCAAGGTATATATATATATATTATATATATATATATATATATATATATATATATATATATATATACATATTATGCTCATGGTGAAAATATAACAATCTCTCCAGAACTGGTACAAACTGACTCAAGTGACTATAAAAATTCATCTTATATCTCTAAATATCCATTCCCTCATCTATAAATATGAAAGTTCTGAACCCTGTAATGTCAAATGATCCTAGCAAAGATTTTTATCTGTGCTTGTCATTACAAGATTTCCCTTCTTCCTCAAATAACTTGCACAACAGCCTAAAATTACCACCTTCAATGCCTGTCTTCTATTATTTTTTAGAGTGAATGTCTTCTGGTAGCACCTTGCCCTCTTAAGAATATGCCTGCAAATTACCCTTCAGGATCACTCACTTTGGGAAATATTCATCTCAACTGGGCAATTCCTTTCTTGATCATTGCTCAAAATTAGAATGGAAAAGAAAAGAGTCAATGATGACATCCATATCTTCAAGCCTTATTTAATGAAAGAGTACAATGAAAAGAAATTGGGAGGTTAGGAGGGAGAGTTGGGGGAGAGGGTTTGAGTGTGATTTTAGCCATATTGAATATGAGGTAAAGAAAGAATGTATGGGTGGAGATGAATAGGAGAAAGATGGAAAGGAGGCTATTTCTTCTGCCTATTATGGGATAGGACTGATTTGTTGGTATCCAGTTCCCCTGTAAAACCCTCAATCTCTTGCACATACATGATGTTTTTATCTCTGAATCCTTATTGTCTAGTGCAGGGCCTTTTTCACACTAGTATTTAATAAAGATCTATTTAGTCTAATTGAAATCAGAGCCATAAATACCATTTTTCTTATCTGTGACAAATCCCACAACATATTATTCCTGAAAGAATCACAATTCCTACCTCAGGCAAACAAAATGAAAAATCTCTTCAAAAAATACTTTAGGACTTCTGGCCAATATGTCAGAAAGAAGACAGACACTGTGATAGTGCTCTCTCTTTCCCTTCAGAAATAACATGAGTGAAACCTCTTAATAGAAATTCGATCAACAAAACCCAGAAAGAGAAGCTAGGAGAAAAACACCTACCAAGAAGGTCTGTCTCAGGGCACTGTGGCACAGGGAACCTGGAGACTAGAGCAGAGGATCAGCACTGGTAATGGCAGCTAGGGGAGGCCAGAGGGTCAGCCTCAGCTGTGGAGATTTGAGTGAGTGGTGAGTGCGAGATCCAGCTTTAGCTGCAGTCTTTGGCTAAGGGGCTAAGAGCTATGGGAGGGTGAGTTCCAGCAGAGTCTCAGATCATGCCTGGAGAGCAACTGTTGAGCCAGGGACCTGAGCTCTATACATTCAGCAGAGCTAGTTGCCCAGAGCAAACAATAAACAACGCCCCCCACCCCTCAGGGTAACAGAGTTCATTCAACAGAAAGAGATTAACTCCCTCCTCCAGGGCCCAGGCCAGTATTCAAGGTCAAATCTGACCCTACTGCTGAGGAGCTCACTCCAGAGAAAGCAACCAGCACCTCCTACTGGCTGGTCCTTGGAGTTACTAAGCCAAGTGAACAAAGCTTCTAGGATCTTCAAAAGCAAACCTCTGAGAGCCAGCTCTCCCCCACCCAAACACAAGTTGAAAAAAGACCAGAAAAAAGGGGGGCCCATGGAGAAATACTTAGAAGAGACAGATTCTAACCAAAAGAGATCTAGCACTGCTGAGGAGAATACGAATTGATCTCCAGTCTAGAAATACTTCCTCGAAGAAATCAGGAAGGAGTTCAAAAATCAATTGGAAAAGGGGTGGCTAGGTGGCGCAGTGGATAGAGTGCCAGCCCTGGAGTCAGGAGTACCTGAGTTCAAATCTGGCCTCAGACACTTAATAATTGCCTAGCTGTGTTGCCTTGGGCAAGCCACTTAACCTCATTGCCTTGCAAAAAAAAAATGCAATAAAAAAATCTATTGGAAAAATTGGGAAAAGAAACCCAAGAGAAAATTAACATGTTGTAAGAGAAAATTAATCTTGCAACAAGAAAAGAAATCCTTGGAAAAAGCAATTGGACAAATACAAAATCAGAATAACTATCTCAGATCTTCAATTGAGCAAATGCAAAAAAGGAAATGATTCTCTCAAAACTACATTTGGGCAAATAGAAAAGTCCTTCAAAAATAGAATGGACCAACTGAAAAAAGTAGTTGCAAAAGATAAAGGAAGAAAAATCTTTTCCTCTTAAAAAAGGGATAGAATAGGTGGAAACTAATGACTTCATGAGACAACAAGATTGTTAAACAAAACCAAAAGATCAAAAAAAGAGAAAAAAATGGAAAATACCTCATCAGCAAAACTACGGACTCGAGAATCGATTGAGAAGGGAGAATCTGAGAATTATTGGCCTTCCTGAGAACACTGAAGAGAACAAAAGCCTGGACTTAATATTACAGGATTTAGTGATGGAAAATTGCCTTGTTATGAAACCAGAGGAGAAAATAGTTATTGAAAGAATACATCAATCCCCTCCAGAAAGAGAGATCCTAAAATGAAAACACCCAGGAATGTTGTGGTCAAATTCCAGGACTAACAGATAAAAGAAAAAATCCTGCAAGCAGCCAGAAAGAAAAATTTGAATATCAAGGAGTCAAAGTAAGGATTATGTAGGACCTGGCCACAGCAACATTAAGGGATCAAAGGGCCTGGAGTGAGATATTCTGAAAAGCAAGGGAGTTTGGAATGCAGCCAAGAATCTACTACCCTGCAAAGCTGAACCTTCTTTTCCAGGGAAAAAGATGGACATTTAATGAAATGGGAGACTTCCAAGATTTCATGATGAAAAGACCAGAGCTAAATAGAAAATTTGGACATCAAACAGGAGGCTCAAGAGACACATGAAAAGGTAAAAAAGCAAACAAACTGCTATATAATAAGATGAAACTGGCTATATGCCCACTTGGGAGAGTCTCATAACTTTTGAGAACTGTAACTCTATTAGAGCAAATATACATAGCCAGGAGTGATGGACACTCATAACTTTTTTGTGACTCAGTTAGAATGATTTGAAAACAATACCTGATTAAAAAGGGGGGCAGTAAAGAGACAAGGTTGGAGGGAGACTGAATGGGGTAAATCTCATTACATCAAGAGCTACAAAAGACCTATTGTAATTGAGGGGAAGAAGGGAGGAGGTGAAAACCACCTGAATCTTCATCTCATCAGACTTGGCTTAAAGTTAGCTTAGACACACTTAATCAAGTTAAGAAAATTATCTTACCTTTCAAGCATTAAAAGGAGAAAGGGGGAGGAGTGGATGGGGATGGGGAGAAAAAGGGGAACTAACAGAAGGAAGGGAAGAAGGTGAAAAGGGAAAGGGAAAAAAGGGGAGGGGGGTCCATTTAAGAGTGCAAACACACTGAAGGTGGTGGTATTCAGAAAGAAAATACTGGGCAATATGAGTAATGTGAAAAAGGAGGGAAATACAGAGGGAAGATAGCATGGAGGTTAATAAAGAATTAGTAATTATAACTTTGAATGTGAATGGGATGAACTTTCCCTTAAAATGTAAGTGGATAGCAGAGTGAATTGAAAACCAGAATCCTACAATATGATGCTTACAAGAAACTCATTTGAAGCAGAGATATACATATAGAGTAAAGGTAAAAGGTTGGAGCAAAATATATTTTGCTTCAGCTGAAGTGAAAAAAGCAGGGGTAGTAATTCCTTATCTCAGATAAAGCAGCTGTAAAAATAGATAGCCCAGGGGTGGCTAGGTGGCATAGTGGATAAAGCACAGGCCCTGGAGTCAGGAGTACCTGGGTTCAAATCCGGTCTCAGACGCTTAATAATTACCTAGCTGTGTGGCCTTGGGGAAGCCATTTAACTGTTTGCCTTGCAAAAACAAACCTAAAAAAATAGATAGCCTTAAAAGATACCATAGACGATAAAGTAATTTCAATACTAAATATGTACACACCCAATGGGACAGATTCAGATTCTTAGAAGAGAAGTTGAAAGAGCTACAGAAAGACATAGACAGTAAAACTCTACTTGTGGGAGATCTCAACCTCCAGCTCTCAGATTTAGATAAATCAAATAGTAAAATAAAATGAAAGAAGTTAAGGAGGTAAATAGATTGCTAGAAAAGCCTAGATATTATAGATCTGTGGAGGAAATTGAATAGGGAAAATTTCTAAAAGTTAAAGGAGAAATTAATAAAATCAAAAGCAAGAAAACTACTCCTATAATAAATAAAACCAAAAGCTGGTTTTATGGGAAAACCAATAAAATTGATATACCTCTGGTCATTTCCTTTGCTATTCTTGATGTTTTGTTGCTCTAGATGAATTTTGTTACTATTCCTTCTAGCCCGGTAAAATCGTTTTTGGTAGTATGGTATGGCACTGAATATATATTTTAATTTGGGGAGAATTGTCATTTTTAATTATATTAGCTTGAGCTAACCATGAGTAATTGACATTTTCCCAAGTATTTAGAGCTGACTTTATTTAGGTGAGAAGTGCTTTATAATTGTGTTCATACAATTTCTGAGTTTGTCTTGGATGATAAATTCCCAAGTATTTAATGTTGTCTATAGTTACTTTAAATGGAATTTCTCTTTCTATCTCTTGCTCTTGGACTTTGTTGTTCATTTATACAAATGCTGATGATTTATGTGAGTTTATTTTATGTCCTGCTAGAATTTGTTAATCCAGCAATTTGTTAATTGTTTCAAGTATTCTCTAAGTATACCATCATATTATCTGCAAAGAGTGAAAGTTTTGCTTCCTCATTGGCAATTCTGATTCTTTCCATTTTTTTCTTCTCTCGTTGCTAAAACTTATATTTGTAATACTATATAGAATAGTAATGTTGATAACAAGCATCCTTGTTTCACCCCTGATCTTACCGGAAATGCTCTGTGTTGATCCCTAATACATATAATATTTGTTGATGATTTTTATATGGATATCATTATTTCCAGGGAAAGCTCCATTTATTCCTAAACTTTCTTTTATTTTTAATAGGAATGGATGTTGTAGTTTATCAAAGATTTTTTTCAGCATCTATTGAGATAATCATATGATATCTGCTTTTTTTTTATTGATATGTTCAACTCTGTTGAGTTTTTCCCTAATATTAAACTATTTCTGCCTACCCTGGTATAAATCCTACCTGATCATGGTGTATTATCCTAGTAATAATTTGCTGTAATCTCATTGCTAAAATTTTATTTAAGATTTTTGCATGAATGTTCATTAAGAGATTGGTCTATAATTTTCTTTGCTTTGATTCTTCCTGGTTTAAGCATCAGCATCACATTGGTATCATAAAAAAAGAATTTGGCAGAACTCTTTCATCTCCTATTTTTAAAAGAATTTATATAGAATAGGAATTAATTTTTCCTTAAATGTTTGATAAGAGTTCACTTGTATATTTATCTGGTTGATTATATCTTGACATTGGTAAGTATTTGAAAGAGATTCCCTATACCTCTGGATGAGCAAATAGGAAAACCTTGGTTCTGATTGAATAATTGGCTATTAATACAAGAGAGAAAGAATCATTTCTCCTAGATCTAATGAGATAATAATTATCAAGTACTTTGTACAGTGTTTGGCACAATATATGCAGTTAGATGACTATTTCCCTTTGGCATACAGAACTGCTTTCTTTGCTATTAGTGAATTTATCCTCCTTGGAGGCTATAAGCAGAAAAGGCTAGAGAGGGCTGAGCCAAGATTTCAGAATAAGGGTAAGGACTGGTCTGAGCTCTTCCTCCAACTCTAAACAAATTTGAGTGCAACTAAACCCACAGAAAAGGATTAAAACAATTTTCTAGCCCAAGACAATTAAGAATGTCAGCAGAAATGTCTGTTGCACCAAGGTAAGAGAATAGCATAGTCTAGTCTGGCTGCCCCAGAACAGACTGGACTCCAGAAAACCAGAAACAGACCTTGGGAACCATAGAATCAAGAGACACAGAAGTTACTTCCAGAACTCTCATTCCACTTACAGTAAGAGGCCAAAGAGCTGGTCAGAAGGAGCACAGGGGTATCTTTGGAGGAACTGGGGCAGGACTCTATTGCTCTGTCCTTACTCAAATCTAGGTGACAGTCCTGATGCAAGGTTGAGCAGTGACACACCGGACTCACAATAGAGACACTCCATGGCAGAAATAAGTGCTTGTGGTCACTCACAGACCAGAGCACAGGCCAAGAGAATATTAATATCTCTCTTTATATCATACCACCTGGGAAGAATTGAAAACTTGCAGGTCCCTAGAAGTATCTGAAAACAGGTGTTAATAAACTCCCTAGAAGCTTGAGATAGTATGCCCTCCACTCTCAAAGCAGAATCCTACTTTTATGAAGAGTTAAAATCAAATAATAGACTGGGAAATGAGAAGCCAGGAAAAAAGTCTGACCATAAAAATTACTACGGTGACTAAGAAGATCAAAACACACACTCAAAAGATATCAGAGATCCCACATCCAAAGCCTCAAAGAAAAATGTGAATTGGTCATGTAAGAGCTCAAAAAGTATTTTAAAAATCAAGTAAGAGAAGCAGAGGAAAAGTTGGTAGGAGAAATGAGAGTGAGGCAAGAAATTCATGAAAAATGAGTCAATAATTTGGTAAAGGAGACACAAAATGAAAACAATAATACATAAAAAACAGACTGGCCATTAAGAAGAAAGACCCCTTAAAAAGTAGAATTGCTAAAATAGAAAATGAGATACAAAAATTCACTGAAGAAAATAATTCCTTAAAAATTAGAATCTAGAAGAGGCTGGATCACCATTAATCAGAAAATTATAATGGAGAGTCCTTTTTGGACTAGAGGAATGCTTAAATACCTCTCATTGCTCAGATTTTGTGATTCTGAATTCATCATGTGGTCTCCTGACCTTTCAATTTGATCTCCTGAATAAATTAAGGTCAAAGTAGAGACTGACCCATGCAGGTGACAGGGATTGATTCTCATGTAGGCCATATATCTCACTGTAGATAATAAAAAACATTAATGTTCTGACTTACAAATCCATCTCATGCCCCAGCAGCCAGGTCAGGCCCTCCTCACCTATCAAAGGAGGTAATATGAAGTATTCTGTGAAAGTTTATCATCTTTATTGCTGTTGTTCATCTATCATCACTGAAGGGAACTCTTGGTGAGAAATTTGCTCAACAGATCAGCCTAGCCAAGGTTTCTCATCTTGCTGTTTAGAAAATTGTCTGGGGCTTTGAGAGAGTCAGTGAGTTGTCCAGGGATACATCATCAGAATATATCCAAAATAGAATTTGAACCTATCTCTAGGACACAGTCCTGGTCACTCCACCCTAATTCCTGATAGAAGTGAATTCATGTCAAATCTGGTTCCTATCTTAGTAATTGGTCAGAAAATGATCACAAGATTTCAGTTCAATTTTGGAAAGGACTTCCCTTCCCAGATTTTATTGAATGAAAACACTTAAGTTCAGAGAGATGAGTGACTCATGGCATAAGTGTAGAATGCAGAATTCATCCCCAGATCTTCCTTCCTCCAAGATCAGTGATGAGTCAACTGCATTTCCATATATTTCTCTCTGTGGTTCAGGTTAATGACCATGTTTAATAGTAAAATTAGAAAAATGAAAATGACCACTGGCTTGGGAAGCTATGAGATAATTTCAGAGGCATGAAGTTTTGTTGTTGTTTGGTCTTTGTGACTCCATTTTGGGGTATTCTTGGCAAAGATATTGAAGTAGTTTATTATTTCCTTCTCCATTTCTCTTTTATAGATGAGGAAACTGAGGCATACAGGGTTAAAAGTCTTACCCAGGGACACATGGCTAATAAGTGTCTGAGGCCAAATTTGGATTCAGGAAGATGAGTTGTCCTTACCCCAGGCCTGCTGATTTCTGGGCTCTGGTGCTCTCTGCCTAACCCATAGGTGCCTGACACATAGTGGGTACTTAATAGATTTTTGTTCTTCTTTCTCTTCCCAATTCTCCTATGGTCTTGTTGTTTATCACTCTGTCATCTTCCATTTTCAAGTTCCTCTACCCTAAAGTTCCTCTTCCCCTGCTCCAACTAGTTTGGCTTTTAAAGAATTTTTTTTAAAATAAAAGGATATTTATTTTGAGTTTTACAGTTTCCCTCCATTCTTGCTTCCCTCCTTCCACCCCCCCACAGAAGGCATTCTGTTAGTATTTAGATTGGTTCCATGTTATGCATTGATCTCAGTTAAATGTGATGACAGAGAAATGACATCCTTAAGGAAGAAAAATAAAGTATGAGATAATAAAATTACATAATAATATAATGCTTTTGTTTCTAATCTGACAATAATAGTCTTTGGTCTTTGTTCAAAGTCCATAATTCTTTCTCTGTATGCAGATGGTATTCTCCATTGCAGATAGTTCAAAATTGTCCCTGGTTGTTGCACTGAAGGGATAAGCAAATCCATCAGGGTTGATCATCCCAATTGTTGCAATGATGGAATGAGCAAGTCCTTCAAGGTTGAACATCACCCCCATGTTGCTGTTAGGGTGTACAGTGCTTTTCTGGTTCTGCTCATCTTGCTCGGCATCAGTTCATGCAATCTTTCCAGGCTTCCCTGAATTCCCATTGCTTCTGGTTTCTAATAGAACAATAGTGTTCCATGACATACATATACCACAGTTTGAAGACCACAGTTTATACCCAATTGAAGGACATTCACTTAATTTCCAATTTTTTGCCACCACAAACAGGTCTGCTATAAATATTTTCATACAAGCGATGTTTTTAACCTTTTTATCATCTCTTCAGGGTATAGACCCAGTAGTCTTATTTCCAGATCAAAGGGTATGCAAATTTTTGTTGCCCTTTGGGCATAATCCCAGATTGCTCTCCAGAAAGGTTGGATGAGTTCACAGCTCCACCAACAATTTATTAATGTTCCCAATTTCCCCCATCCCTTCCAACATCATTGTCCTTTCTGGTCATATTGACCAGACTGAGAGGTGTGAGGTGGTATCTCAGAAATGCTTTAATTTGCATTTCTCTAATAAGTAATTATTTAGAACATTTTTTCATATGATTATGGATTACTTTGATTTCCTCAGCTGTAAATTGCTTTTGCATATCCTTTGACCATTTGTCAATTGGGGAATGGCTTGGTTTTTTTGAAAATATGACTCAGTTCTCTGTATATTTTAGACATGAGTCCTTTGTCAGAAATATTAGTTGTAAAAATTGTTTCCCAATTTACTACACTTCTTTTGATCTTGGTGCCAGTGGTTTTGTCTGTGCAAAAACTTTTCAGTTTAATGTATTCAAAATTATCTAGTTTGTTTTGAATGATGTTCTCTATCTCTTCCTTGGTCAAAAACTGTTTCCTTTTCCATAGATCTGATAGGTAAACTACTCCTTGATCTTCTAGTTTGCTTATAATATTGTTTTTTATGTCTGAATTCTGTATCAGTTTGGATCTTCTCTTGGTATAGGGTGTGAGGTATTGGTCTAATCTAAGTTTCTTCCATACTAACTTCCAATTTTCCTAACAGTTTTTATCAAAGAGAAAGTTTTTATCCCAATAGCTGCATTCTTTGGGTTTATCAAACAGCAGATTACTATAATCATTTCTTGCTATTGCACCTAGTCTATTCCACTGATACACCACTGTATTTCTTAGCCAATACCAGACAGTTTGATGACCAGACAGTTTTGAGGACCAATGCTTTACAATATATTTTAGATCTGGTAAGGCTAAGCCACTTTCATTTGCACTTTTTTTCACTGAATCCCTGGAAATTCTTGACTTTTTAATTTCTCCATATCAATTTACTTACAACTTTTTCTAACTCATTAAAGTAATTTTTTGGAATTTTGATTGGTAAGGTGCTAAACAAGTCATTTAGTTTTGGTAGAATTGTCATTTTTATTATATTAGCTTGACCTATCCATTTATAGCTCATGTTTGCCCAGGTATTTAAATCTGATTTTTGGTTTGTAATTGTTTTGAAAAAAGTTTTTGAATCTGCCTTGGCAAGTAGACTCCCAGGTATTTTATTTTGTGTGAGATTACTTTGAATGTGATTTCTCTTTCTAACTCTTTCTGCTGTATCTTGTTAGTCATATATATAGAAATGCTGAGGATTTATGGGGGTTTGTTTTATATCCTGCAACTTTGCTAAAGGTGCTAATTATTTCTAGTAGTTTTTTAGATTACTTTTTGGGATTCTCTAGGTATACAATCATGTCATCTGCAAAGAGTGAGTTTTGTCTCCTCCTTCCCTATTCTAATTCCTTCAATTTCTTTTTCTTCTCTCATTTCTGAGGCTAACATTTCTAGTACAATATTGAATAGTAGTGGTGATAATGGGCATCCTTGTTTCACCCCCTGATTTTATTGGGAATGCCTCAAGCCTATCCCTGTAGCATATAATGCTTGTTGATAGTTTCAGATAGATACCGATTATTACTCTAAGGAACAAACCATTTATTCCTACACTCTCTAGGCTTTTAGTAAGAATGCATGCTATATTTTGTCAAAAGCTTTTTCAGCATCTATTGATAAGACATATGATTTCTGATAGGCTTGTTATTGATATAATTAAGTATACTAACAGTTTTCCTAATATTGAACCAACCCTGCATTCCTGGGATAAATCCTACTTGATCATAAAGTATTATCCCAGTGATAACTTGTAATCATTTTGCTAAGATTTTTACTTAAGATTTTTGCATCCATATTTATCAGGGAGATTTGTCTATAATTTTCTTTCTCTGTTTTAACTCTTCCTGGTTTAGGTATCAGCACCATATTGGTGTCATAGAAAGAGTTAATCAGAGTTCCGTCTTCACCTGTTTTTCCAAAGAGTTTATATAGAATTGGAACCAATTGTTCCTTAAATGTCTGATAGAATTCACCTGTGAATCCATCTGGCCCTGGAGATTTTTTCCTTAGGGAGTTCAATGATGACTTGTTGAATTTCTTTTTTTCTGAGATAGGGTTATTTAAGTTTTTAATTTCCTCTTCATTTAATCTAGGCTACTTATATTTTTGTAAATATTTGTCTACTTCACTTAGATTGTCAAATTTATTGGCATAGAGTTAAGCAAAATACTTCCAAATTATTACTTTAATTTCTTCCTCATTGGCGGTGAGATAAAATATGGTGTAAAAATGGAGTCAATAGAAAAAAAGTGAAATGTGATGGGAGAAAGCAAAAAGGAAAGGGGGAATAGGTCAAGATATTTCATATAATAAGATTTTTCTTTATTACAATGATCTATTGCAATGATATGGAAGGGGGGAGGCAAGGGGGAATGAGGGAACCTTTGCTCTCATAAGAGGTGGCTAGGAGAGGAAACAGTATATATACTCAATGAGGTATAGGCATCTGGAGTAAGAAGGGGGGGAGCAGGGGGAAGGGGTGGGGATGTGAATAAAGGAGGAGAGGATGGACCATGGTGGGAGAGTGATCAGATATAACACATTTTCTTTTTTACTTCTTGCAAGGGGCTGGGATTGGAAGACTTGTCCAGGACCATAGGGCCAGGTGGATGCTAGGCCTAATGGGTGGTATGTGGGCTCAGGGCCTCTTGGCCCCAGGACCAGGGACCTGTCTGCTGTGCCACTCAGCTACCCTACAGCAGAGTCAGAGTGAAAGGAGAGAGAAAATATAGTACATGGTGGTGGAGAAATAAGAAAGGAGGGAGTTGCGATCAGCAATGGCAACATTGGAAAAATATGGAAGTAAGTTTTGCGATTGACTTACCATAAAGAATGTGATCCACCCATGACAGAGTTGTTGGGGTTGGAATAAAGACTGAAGCACATTTTTTATTATTATTATTTTTTGGGAGAGGGTGCAGGGCAAATGGGGCTGGGTGGCCTGCCTGGAGACACATGGCAGGGTGATCGTTGGTTGTCTGAGGCTGGATTTGGACCCAGGTGCTCCTGGCTCAAGGGCCAATGCTCTGTCCGCCACCCAGCCACCCCTACTATTATTACTATTTTATTTTATTTTGGGTCTTTTTTTCTTCTTTTTGGTTTTTGCAGAGCAGTGGGGATCGGGTGGCTTGCATGTCACATGGCTGGGTGATTGTTGGGTCTACGGGGCTGGATGTGGGCTCGGGTGCTCGTGGCTCCAGGGCTGGTGCTTCATCCATTGAGCCACTTGGCCATACCTACAATTATTACTATTATTTTTTTTAATTTTAATTTTTTCTCTCCCCTTTATCACTCAAGCAAGTCTATATTTATGGGGGGGGGGGAGGGGGTATTTCATTTACTCTTAAACAAGAATATTTTATTGATGTAAAAAACATTTGTACAAAATGAGAATAAAACAATAAAAAGAAATAAAAATTAAAAAAAGAAAAAAAGAAAAAATCTCCAGGGCTAGAGGAATTCACAAGTGAATTCTATCAAACATTTATGTCTAGTCGATATAAGTCTATGTAAAATAAAAAAGTCTATATAATATATAATATAAAAAATTCTATATAAAATCTGGCAAAATAATGAGGATGGAACTCTGCCTAACTCTTTCTATGACACCAATAGGTTTCTGATACCTAACCCAGGAAGAGTCAAAACAAAGAAATAAATTATAGATCTATCTCTCTAAAGAATATAGATGCAAAAATCTTTAATCAAATTTTAGCTAAGCGATTACAGCAAGTTATCACTAGGATAATACACTGTGACCAAGTAGGATTTATTCCAGGAATGCAAGGTTGGTTCAATTTTAGGAAAACTGTTAATTTATTTAACTATATAATAATAAATCTATTAAAAAATCATATGATTATATCAATAGATGCCGAAAAACCTTTGACAAAATACAATACTCATCCCTACTAAAAACACTAGAGAGCATAGGAATAAATGGATTTTTCCTTATAGTGATAAGCAAGATCTATCTGAAACCATCATCAAGCATTATATGCAATGGGGATAAGCCAGACACATTCCCAGTAAGATCAGGGTGAAATAAGGATGCCCATTATCACCACTACTATTCAACATGATTAAAAACAAACTAGATAATTTTGATTACATTAAATTAAAAAGCTTTTGCACAGACAAAACCACTGTAACCAAGATCAAAAGAAATGTAGTAAATTTTTACAATTAGTATTTCTGACAAAGGACCCATTTCTAAAATAGATAGAGAACTGAGTCAAATTTATAAAAAAGAAAAACAAACCATTCCCCAATTGACAAATGGTCAAAGGATATGTGGAGGCAATTTACAATGAGGAAATCAAAGCGATTGGTAGTCATATGAAAAATTGCTCTACATAATTACTTATTAGTGAAATTCAAATTAAAGCATCTTGGAGATACCACCTCATACCTCTCAGACTGGCCAATATGACCAGAAAGGACAGTGATCAATGTCAGAAGAGATGTGGGAAACTCACTTTTTGCAGATAACATGATGGTGTACCTAGAGAATCCCAAGAACTTATCTAAAAAACTACTGGAAACAATTAGCAATTTTAGCAAAGTTGCAGGATATAAAATAAGCCCTCATATATCCTCAACTTTTCTATATATAACTAGCAAGATACAGCAGGAAGAGGTAGAAAGAGAAATCCCATTCAAAGTAACCTCAGACAATATAAAATACTTGGGAGTCTATTTGCCAAGGCAGACTCAGAAACTTTTTTGAAAACAATTATAAAACACTTTTCACACAAATGAAATCAGATTTCAGTAACTGGGCAAATATCAACTGCTCATGGATACATAGAGATAATATAATGAAAATGATAATTCTACCAAAACTAAACTACCTGTTTAGTGCCATACTAATCAAAATTTCAAAAAATTACTTTAATGAGTTAGAAAAAGTTGTAAGTAAATTCATATGGAGAAATAAAAAAGTCAAGAATTTCCAGGGATTTAATGAAAAAAGTGCAAAAGAAGGTGGCTTAGTCCTACCTGATCTAAAATCATATTATAAAGCATCAGTCATCAAAACTGTCTGGTATTGGCTAAGAAATAGAGTGGTGGACCAGTGGAATAGACTAGGTGCAACAACAGGAAATGATTATAGTAATCTGCTGTTTGATAAACCCAAAGAGTCCAGCTATTGGGATAAAAATTTTCTCTTTGATAAAAACTGCTGGGAAAATTGGAAGTCAGAAAATTGGGAAATCAGGAACACTAATGCATTGTTGCTGGAGCTGTGAACTCATCCAACCTTTCTGGAGAACAATTTGCAATTATGCCCAAAGGGCAATAAAAATGTGCATACCTTTGATCCAGCATTACCACTACTGGGTCTATACCCTGAAGAGATAATGAAAAAGGGTAAAAACACCACTTTTACAAAAATATTCATAGCATTCCTGTTTGTGGTGGCAAAGAATTTGAAATCAAGTAAATGTCCATCAATTGGGGAATGGTTTAACAAACTATGGCATATGTATGTCATGGAACACTATTGTTCTATTAGAAACCAGGAGAGACGGGATTTCAGGGAAGCCTGGAGGGCTTTGCATGAACTGATGCTGAGTGAGATGAGCAGAACCAGAAGGACATTGTACACCTTAACATCAACATGGGGTTGATAATCAATTTTAATGGACTTGCTTATTTCCTAAGTGCAACAATCAGGGACAATTCTGGGGTACCTGCAATGGAGAATACTATCTGTATTCAGAGAAAGAATTGTGAAGTTTGAACAAAGACCAAAGACCTTTAATTTTTTAAAAAAGTTCTTATTATGTAATTTTCCAATCTCTTATATTTTTAATTTTTTTCTTAAGATATGATTTCTCTCTCAACACATTCAATTTAGGCCAATGGATAGAATGAAAACAATCTAAAGACTAACAGATTGCCTTCTTTGGGGGTGGGGTGGGGGGAGGGAACCAAGATTAGAGGGGAAAATAGTAAAATTAAAAAAAATTAATAAATTTTAAAAATGAAAAAAATTAATTTGTCATACAGTAAAAAAAAAGAATCACCTACTCACTGACTCCTGATGAACTGTCCAGACCCTCATCACCATCCTCTAAGTCCTTCCAGTCTAAATCACCCCAGCACTGTTCTCTCTAATACTGAATCCTGCCTCATACAAAAGTCATCCCATTCTTCATTTCCCTCTACTCTCCTCCGACCAATCATCCCATTCATATTTACTGTACCCCTAAAAACAATTTTATATCTCTGTGTGGATCATCTTCAGATAGTTTTCAATCATTCTTAACTAGAGATAGGTGTATAAAGTTCATCTTTAAAGTCTTAAGAGTTTAAATAGTAGAGGCTTGAAAGTCCTCCTCTTTGGATACCAAGACATATATTTTTCTTGTTAGAACCTACCACATCTCCCGAGTCCAGAAAAAGAGAATCTGAAATTAACTGACACTGGGATAAATGAGTGATAATATCATGTATTTTAAGAGGTTCCCAAAGTGTTAAATTAAAGGAATAGCAAAGATAGGGTTTTAGGCTTTAGTCACTGGATTGTGAATGATTTGTGAAATGGGTGCAGCACTTTACCTGAAATCACATGTTATGGAATCAATTTTATCATTCTTATTGATAAAGTTTTATGTTTCACAAGAGTTCAATTTTTCTATTTTTCTATATGAAATAAATCTAGGAATACACTGGAAGTTAGCAAAATAACAGAGAATCTCAATATTGGAATCTCATTAATTGACTTTCTATAAAAAATATCCACAATATTACTTTTTAGTTTAATCTGTATTCTTACTATTTTCTCCACAGTTTTTTTTATTATTTAAATAAATTTTTTCAACAACATATAAAGATCATTTTCAGCAATCTTTTTTGCAAGGTTTTGAGTTCTGTATTTTTCTCCCTCCCTTCATTTGTCCCTACCCTCCACTTGACAGAGAATAATCTAATATAGGCTATATATGCATAGCTATGACAAATATATTTCCAGACTAATCATGCTGTGAAAGAAGAATCAGAAGAAAAAAATAAAATATAATCATCAAAGAGAAAAACAGAGAACATAAAACAAATTAAAAAAAATGAAAAATAGTATATTTTGTTCTGATTCAGACCCTATAGTCCCTTCTCTGAATGTGGATGGTATTTTCCAGCACAAGTCCTTTAGAATTTTTGTTTATTATTGTACAGTTGAAAAGTCAGTCAATTATAGTTGATCATCAAACCATCACTTTTGTAAGTCTAGAAAATCAGCAAAATAATAAATCAAGATCCAATTTGTACTATCTGTCAGCTTCAGAAACTTACCATGTGATTCTGACCAAATTATTTAACTTTAGTCTACAAGTGTAAATATCTCACAATATTGTTATGAGGATCAAATGAAAAAATATTTGTAAAAATGGCATCTCTCATTTATGATCTCTTCTATTTACTCACAGGGTTATAACCTTAGTTCAAGACCTTTTATCACTTGTCTAGTTGGTTGCAAAGACTTTCTAATTGGCCTCCTTGTTTCAGGCTCTCCCCACTCCAATTCATCCTTCACATAGCTGCCAAAGTTTTAAAGTTATTTTTCATAACACAGATATGACAATGTCCCTCTCTCAGTAAATTCTATTTGCTCCCTACTACCTCTAGGGTAGGTGGATGATCATGGAGTCACAATAGAAGTCAATTATCTTTGATATTTAAAAGCAGAAGTAGTCTAAAGTAAAGGGTATAGAAACTAAATAGAGTCACATGTGGAGAATGAAGTCTTAAGAAGAGGAAAAAAAATACTTTCTGGTCCTTTCTGGTTTGGGAATGCCTGAGATCAGGAACTTTTAAGCCAAACCTAAGGAGAGCAATTAGGGAACTAGTTGGACCAAAGCACATTTATAAAACTTGAGGGAAGATAATTTTTTTTCACTATTTGCTTATATCCTTGGTATTATCTACCAAGTCATACCCCACCCTCATTAACAGGAAAAAATCCTTTGTTTAAATACCAAGATGGTTTGAACCTGATAAGGGGAAGGGAGGTGTAGACTCTGTGTAATACATCAGAAAGGTATCACTGGATTTGGGGGTGCTCTGGAGTTTAGAACCAGATTAGGTCACAGGAGAAGCTTCAAGGACTTGGATTAGTCTCAATAGAAAACCTATGATGTAATGTGATTTGGTTCACAGTTTTGGTCAACTTCTATGCAAAACATCGAAAGACCAGGGAACAGTTCGCCATGATGGTGACATCTCTGCACATTCACAGAGGTCTTGGGGGCAACCCCAGTGCCTTATAATCATTAAATACCAAGAGCATAGTTCTTAAAAAATGTTTAATTTTTTTGCTCTAAATTTATTTTTTTAAGATTTTATTTATTTTGAGTTTTACAAATTTTCCCCCACTCTTGCTTTCCTCCCTCCACTCACCACAGAAGGTGTTCTGTTAGTCTTTACATTGGTTCCATGTTATGCATTGATCTCAGTTGACTTTGATGACAGAGAAATCATATCCTTAAGGAAGAAAAATAAAGTATGAGATAGTAAAATTAAATAATAGTATGATTTTTTTTCTAATTTGATGGTAATAGTCTGTGGTCTTAGTTCAAAGTCAATAATCTTTTCTCTGGATACAAAAGGTATTCTCCAATGCAGATAGCCCCAAATTGTCCCTGGTTGTTTCACTGAAAGCATGAGCAAGTCCATCAAGGTTGATTAAGAAATCTTTTTTGACTTGCCTTGTTGACTCACAGAAGGCACAGCATTCTCAGTTCGTCACTTTCTGGGCTCCTTAGTTTTTAGTGATTCTCTAAAAATGAGCTATTAGACGACACTGTACCTAGTCAGAGTTTTTTTGTTGTTGTTTTTTAAGTTTTTGCAAAGCAATGGGGTTAAGTGGCTTGCCCAAGGCCACACAGCTAGGTAATTATTAAGTGTCTGAGGCTGGATTTGAATTCAGGTACTCCTGACTCCAGGGTTAGTGCTCTATCCACTGTGCCACATAGCTGCCTCCCCCAGTAAAGTTTTCACATCAGGATTTAGGGTACAGATTTTTTTTGCAAGAGGCTAAATTTCTCTTGAAATTCTCCTAGTTTCTCTTGGATTTCAGGGGGGTTCTTACTTCCTACTGGTCTCTTGGGTCTGCTTCTTCTCTAGCTGATGTATTCTGCAACCACTTATTATTTTCAATTATTTCCTCCCACTAAGTCTTGATGGGTCCCTAAGGGTTATACCATCTGCTTGGTATAGATAGATTACCAAAACAGTACCTTTGTTGCTAGAGAGCTTGAGTAGAGGGATGGATTGGGGGAGAATAAAGAAGTAATTTTAGGAGCCAATTTATCATCTATGAGACAATAATATAACAAATACTCTTTGAGCTCTTATTATATACAAAATACTACCTGATACCCAGAGGAGAGCTGATTGTTTGCCTCTTGGGGGCAGATGATGAATACAGCAACAGAGAGGAGCAGCAGAGCTACTTGTGTTATGGCTTCAATGGAAGAAGATGTGGAATGAAACCTAGAAACAATGAATGTCTAGGGTGAGCTTCCTGATAGCCAATGCTTGATCTCCAACTCTTCAAATTCTAAATTTACCTTGTGTTTCTTTATAGATTCCTCTACTGATAGCCTAAACTGCTTGATTTTCACTTCTCTATCCTCCAAACTTACCTTGTGTTTGTTTTCTGCTGACCTCACAGCCAAGAGATTTGTGTTTAAGTTCTACTTTTGACCTATACTATGAAAACTTGGGCAAGTCAATTAAATTCCTCATGTGCCATACAAATAAGATTTTAAATTACTGAGAAGTTGCTGACTTGCATTAGTAAAGAGAATTTTCTTACCTAAGAGTTTCTTACAGCAACAAAATCACAGGTCTAGAGCTATCCCCATCCCCATCTTTAACCTCATCCCCATTCCATCCTTAGTCCCATCCCTATTCTCACTCCTGTCCTTATTCCTATCCATCCCCTTATTATGCATGTATACTATTTTCCCTATTAAAGTGCAATTTTGGTCTTTGTATCTCTCATCACAATGCCTGTTTACAGTACACTCTCAATAAATGTGTGTTAACTGAATGAAAATATGATCTAAAGGAGAGTAGGATATGAGATCTTTTCTTAAAATATGACTCACAAGATACATGAAAAGTTAAGCATTTTTGTTGTTGTTTGGTCATTTTTTAGTCCTGTCCAGCTCTTCTTAACCTCATTTGAGGTTTTCTTGGCAGATATACTTCCAAGTATATTTTTTCATCTCCAACTCATTTTATAGATGAGGAAACTGAGTCAAACTCGTTAGGTGACTTGCTCAGTGTCGCACAGTCCATATCTAAAATAAATAATACCCTATAATAGATTGCCAGTACCAAATGTGGGGTGCAGACATAGAGTATGAAAGGTTTTCACAAGACAGAAATCATTATGAGCTCCTCAGAGGAAGTGAGATTTAAGTTGGATCTTGAAGCTTAGAATGGCAAACTTGTAGTTAATGCTCTAATACTCAGATGTGAATATGTATGTGAATGTAAAGGGTTTATACCAATATATCTATTATTACTGAAGAAGGAGTTTCATTTTCCTTTTTTTTTCTTCAAATCCTTAGTACGGTGGGATTCACATTTACAAATATTTGTAAATAAATATTTATGAAGGTTTAAGAATGAGAAGGAAGCAAAGGCAGGGTTTAGATAGGCAGAAAATGAGGAAAGAACACTTCAGGGATAAAGTCTAACTGGAACAGAATTGTGTAGACTAGACTGACAAAAGTAGTTTTCCATTGGGGATAGATAGGGATAAAGCTGAAAAAGTAGATTGGGCCCCAAAGTTTTCTCATTGAGGACTTTATCCTGCAGGCAATAGAGTCACTGAACTGAGGAGTCAGTAGTGAGTATTGTTTGTGGGAGATTAGCCCAATATTAGTGTAGAGGGAGGGATTGGAGGAGGGAGAGAATGAAGAGGCAGGAAGACCATTTAAGCATGCTGAATTCTGAAGTGGATGTGAGAATACTGGTAAAAGGAGGGAATATAAGAAATGTGTGGTGAAGGACTAATTGTTAGGCCATGGAAACTGGCTATGTGAAGTCTGGAAGAATCATCCATGATGACTAAAGGTTTGGGACCTGGAACAGTTGATGGAATGATGACAGGATTGGCAGAAATTAAGAAGAGAAGATTATTTCTTGGGCAAAGATGATTAATTCAGTGCCTTCCAAAATTGCAGAAAGACAACTTGGGAATGGAGGCTCTGATGGGAAGGGATGAAGTCTGTTTTGGGGGGCCAACCTTCAATTCTATGGATGAACCCTTTCGCAGGATTTCGAATCAGGCGATTCCTACTGAAATCAAAGAAAGGTGGTCCAGAGTTTTCGGTGTGAGGCCCACTTTCCCAAACTGGAACTTGAAAATGTGCTGTAGGATATTTATTTGGTGTGTGAAAGCCTATCGACTTGTAATCTGTGACCAATGGGGACTGAACCAACACAACCAGTTGCTTGTAGCAAGCAAAGTTTTATACATTTATAGTCACAGAGATCACAAATTTTCCAGAATGTAAACTGGATGCTGTAATGACTTTTCAGCTGTACCACTATTGAAAGGCATGTGGCCACACTAAAGAAGCCAAATGTCATTATTCTACTGTGAGATTATGATTTTTGTTAAATCTTTTTCATTTGATCAAATGTTGTTTGGGGTATTACATATGCTATTTTATTAAAAATCCTGTGTACTAAAAAAAAAATGGAGTGGTGAGAAAGAAGGATGCACTAAAAGAAAAAAGAAAGTGAGAATAAGAATGGAGAAAATTATCTCACTTCAAAGAGGATTGAAAGGAAGAGTTTTGTTTATTTTTTACAGAGGAAGGGGAAATGGGATAGAGTAGGCACAGGGAATGCTTGAATCTTCCTCTCATCTGAACTGATTCAAAGAGTGAAGAATACATGTGAACACTCAGGCACAGAAAAATAGCTTTCCTACCTGGGAAACAAATGCCAACACCAAAATGGAAATCCTAGAAATCCATTACACTATTTTTCTTCTCAATTGGTCCTAACTCAAATCCCAACCTCTCCAGAATCTTTCCTGACACCCTCTTCCTCTTAATTTCTGTGCCTTTCCCCATTTGCTATTTCCAATTTATCTTAGAGATAATTTATTTGTACAAAATAATTTACCTGTTTTATTGAAAGCAGGGTACTGTCTTTTACCTTTAGCACTTAATATTGTCTAGAGCAGAGTAGACCCTTAGTCAATAGTTATTGATTCCTTGAATTCATTTACTTACTATATTTTTTCCCCACAAGTTCTCAATAAATAAGCGACTACTTTGTTGAGGACAGAGTTAAAAAAAGATATATCACATGAAAATACTCTGCATTTTAAAAATAGAAATTAAGGGGAATAGATACCCATCAAGGGAAGATTTGAATAAATTATGCTAATCAATATAATGGAATATTATGGGATCATAAAAATGACAAATAAAATGTTCTCAGAGAAACTTTTGAAGAATTGCATGAACTGATTCAAAGTGAAGTGAGCAGAAACAGTAGAACAATGAATACAATAACACTTTAAGAAACAAAGCTGAACTACTTTAGAACTCTGATTAATACAATTGCAGGTCATAATTCCAGAGGATCAGTGATGAAGCATGCTATCCACCTGTACTGCCAGAGAGGGAATGAATTCAAGAAACACAATAAAACATCCATGTTCAGACATGATCTATGTGGGCATTTGTTTCATATCAGTTACAAGGGATCAGAACAAATGAAATGGAGTACAGGCTAGGGTTGCCACCAATAATAAAAATAGAAAGAAAATTAAAAAAATCATTGAAACATTTTAAAAACCAGAGAGAAAACCAGAGAGAATCATAAAAAAGTATAATAACTTTCAAACCACTATATTGAATTTATTATTACTTAAACAGATAAGCAAAACATAAGAGAGAACTATATTGAATTTATTACTTAAATAAGCAAAACATAAGATATATATATATATATCTATATTTAGATATATATTTTTCTGTTCTGTTAAAAAAATGTTCCTAATAAAAGAAAAAAAGAAAAATGCTTAAGGGAGTATGGTAAGATAATTTCCCTAATGCAATTTGCTGGAGCTGTGAATTTGTCTGTTTTGGAAAACAATCTGGAGTTTTGCCAAGAGTCACCTAACTGTTCATACTCCTTGATCTGTTACTAGGTTTATGCCCTAAGAAGGTCCAAGGCCTCATATCTAAACTAATAATTATAGCAGCACTTATTTTTCCTCCTTTAAACAGGGAATAGTTAATAACCAATAAATCAACAAGCAAAAAATAAATAGCTACCATGTGGCAGAAATTGAAAAACACAAATAACTAAACAATCATGTTCATATATATATATATATATATTATATATGCAGAATAAATATAAAATGACACATGAATAGAATGGATTATTGAGTTATAAGAAATGACAAATGTGAAGATCAGTGCAACTTGTTAAGGAATGAGATGATAAAGAAAAAACAGAACAAAGAGAAAAATGTATATAATGATCACAGTTATAAAGAACAATACTGAAAGATTTCAGAGCTCTGATTAATGCAGTGAAGAAAAAACTGATGCATTATTGGATAGAGTGGTGCAGGATAGGATATCTATTTTCAGAAATAGTTGGTGTATTAGTTTGTTTTGCTCGACCATAAGTTTTTGGTATAAGGCAGGGTTCCACAGTCAGGAGCAGTGATTGTGAAGGAAATCATTGGGATATAGCAGAGACATAAAACACCAACAAAATCATCAATATAAAACCTCCCCTTAATTCTGTAGGGGACCCCTCACAAGTGAGAGAAGTCTGATGAAGATGAATAGGGCTAGGACTCACTTTTTTTTTTAGGTTTTTTTTTTCCAAGGCAATGGGGTTAAGTGGCTTGCCTAAGACCACACAGCTAGGTAATTATTAAGTGTCTGAAACCGGATTTGAACCCAGGTACTCCTGACTTCAGGGCTGGTGCTTTATCCACTGTGCCACCTAGCTGCCCCTAGGACTCACTTTTCATGATGATATTCACTCCCAGGCTATTTTTGGTACTGATGCCATTGTTAGCAGTACAGTAATACTTCCCTGCATCACTCTCATTCACAGAAGAGATGACAAACTCTTCCTTCGGGGAATGCTGATTCTTCTCTCCCAGATTTGCATTAATGTCCTCTTTGTGCCAGGAGAATATGATGTTCCCTGTGCCCTGAATTACTGAGCAGGCAAGAACCAGTTTCTTTCCTTCAATCACATCTCCACCAGAGGGCTGGGTCTTCATGAATACATTAGAGATAGGAATTCCTAGGGGGACATAAGGCAACATATTACTTTGGAAGATGTCAAAGTTGGCATAGGAAGCTGCATCCAATTTTCACATGTCTGTGTGTGGGAAACAAATACTAAATTAGGAGGAAAAGGGTCATAGGTATATTGTAACTGGAGATGGGGAATGATCCTGAATAAATTAGTGAAGAGAGGGATCATGTTTTCTAGTTAAGACAAAGTTGCTCATCCATCTATAAGCTTCTGAAGCATACCTTTCCTTGTGGACCATTCCAAGGTCTCAGGAACTCTGATGCCTCCCGGGGTAGTCATTTTGTCAGATAGTACAGAAGATCTATCGAGAAGTGGCAGCTCTATCCTAAAGTGGCATCATTCTAGATACTCCAATCATATTTGTATTCAAGGCCCAGAAGAAAACTTTTTTTAACTCCTCCAGCCACAATTATTTCTCTTTTATCATCTCCTTTTCTAGAATCAGTTGAGAAACACAGTTCATAACTAATCTTTTTTCTGTTTCCAGGGAATGTCTTGTATTTCCTAACGCCAGTTTCTTGAATTCAGAAGTCACATTTGTTATAGCTTACCATTTAGCACCACTCCCCAAGCACTGAGAATGTAATTGGACATGAAACAAACACTCAATAAATACTTTTTTGGAGGTGGTTAGATTAACATGAGGAACAGTTGTTATCATTATTAACTAATATTAATGTTATTGTTTACTAATGTTACAATTATGGTACTCCTTTGTACATTTTACTCTTGATGCCCACAGTTGGTGGTGCAATTGTGTCTTTCCTTGGTGCACCAAAATTTAGATGGCTCAGAACAAAATAATGATCTGGATGACCTGGGTTTCAAGGCCTTGTGTGTCTAGCAGAAATCCCCCACCACCACCACCTTCCTGTTCTTCCTGTGGGAGGACCTGACTTTTTCCAAAACAAACACAGAGACAATCTCAGCTGCTCACACACTGTCCCAAGGTCCATAATGTGGGTGGTAGATCTTCCCTGGCACTGATTACCAAGAGAGAGAATCTGTGGTTTTTATAGCCTGAGAACCCAGCCTAGATTTTGCCATCCAGCCCCAGTCCTAGGGAGTGGACCATTGACACTTCCAAGACAGACAATCCAGAGAAAACTAACATTCCTTATTGGGATGCTCACTGAGTAACCCTCTAGAGTCCCTAATCCCAGTGAGAAAGGCCTCTGGGGATTTCAACACCATATGTCTGCAAACCATGAACTCTCCCATGTAACATATGCGAATAACAGTGTGGATTAAAAACCAGAATCCCACAATATACTGCTTACAAGAAACACTTTTGAAGCATAGAGATACATTCAGAATAAAGGTAGACTGGAGCATAATATATTATGCTTCAACTGACATGAGAAGAGCAGGGGTAGCAATCCTTATCTCAGACAAAGCAATTGCAAAAAGAGATAAAGAAGGAAACTATATCCTCCTAAAAGGCATCATAGACAATGAAGTAATTTCAATGCATGTGCCAAGAGGTAGAGCATACAGATTTTTAGAGGAGAAACTAAATGAGTCACAGGAAGACACAGACAGCAAAACTCTACTTGTGGGGGACCCTAACCTGCTTCTCTCAGAATTAGATAAATCTAACCATAAAATAAACAAGAAAGAAGTTAAGGAGGTGGATAGAATGTTAGAAAACTTAGATATGATAGGTCTCTGGAGAAAATTAATTGGATATAGGAAAGAATATGCCTTTTTTTCTGCAGTTCATGTCACCAACACAAAAACTGACCATGTATTAGGGTATAAATGTCTCATAATGAAAGGCAGAAATATTGAATGTATTCTTTTCAGACCATGATGCAATAACAAGCATGTATAAGAAAGGGTCATGGAGAGATAGACCTAAAACAAATTGAAAACTACATAACATAATTTTTAAAAATTATTGCATCAAACAAAAAAGTCATAGGAAGAATTAATTATTTCATTGAAGACAATGACAATAAGAAGAGAAAACTTATGGGATACAGCCAAAGCAGTTATTAGGGGTTTTATTATATCTCTAAATGCATACATGAATAAAATAGAGAAAGAGGAAGTCAGTGAACTGAACATGCAACTAAAAAAGTTATAGAAAGAACAAATTTTAAATACCCATTAAAAATTCCAAAAATTAAAGGTGAAATTAATAAAACTGAAAGCAAGAAACTATTGAACTTATAAATAAAAACAAGAGTTGGTTTTGTGGGAAAAAACACAATAAAATAGAGAAATCTTTGGTTAACTTGATGAAAAAAAGAGAACAAAACTAACATCAAAAATGAGAAAGGTGAACTCACCACCAAGGAGGAAAAAATTATGGTAATAATTTGAACTTTTTGACAAACTCTATGCCAATAAATTTGATATCCTAAATAAAATGGATGAATATTTACAAAAATATAAATTGTCCAGGTTGAAAGAAGAGAAAATTAAATACCTAAATAACCCTATCTCAGGAAAAAATTCAACAAGTCAATAATAAATCCCCTAATAAAAGATCTCCAAGGCCAGATGGATTCACAAATAAATGCTATCAAACATTCAAGGAACAATTGGTTCCAATTCTATATAAATTATTTGAAAAAACAGGTGAAGGAGGAACTCTACCTAATTCCTTCTATGACACAATATTGTGCTGATATCAAAACAGGAAGAGTCAAAACAGAGAAAGAAAATTAAAGTCTAATTTCCCTAATGAATATGGATGCAAAAATTTTAAATAAAATATTAACAAAGTGATTACAGCAAGTCCTCATTTGGATAATATACTATGACCAAGCAGGATTTATACCAGGAATTCAGGGTTGATTATTAGGAAAACTGACAGCATAATGATTTTATAAATAACAAACCCAACAGAAATCAAATGATTATCTCAATAGATGCTGAAAGGTTTTGACAAAATATATCACCCATTACTTACTAAAAACACTAGAGAGCATAGGAACAAATGGAGTTTTCCTTAAAATGATAAGCAGTGTCTATCTAAAACCATCAGCAAGGATCACATGTAATGGGGATAAGCTTAGAAGCATGCCCAATAAGATCAGGGGTGAAACAAAGATGCATGCTATCACTACTATTATTTAATATTGTATTAGAAATATTAGCTTTAGCAATAACAATAGAAAAAAATTGAAGGAATTAGAACTGGTACTGAAGAAACAAAATTCTCACTCTTTGCAGATGATATGATGGTATGCCTAAAGAACCCTAGAAAAATCATCTAAAAAACTATTTGGAACAATTAGAGCCTTTAGAAAAGTTGCAAGATGTAAAATAAACCCACATATATCCTCAGTATTTCCATATATTTCTAACAAGATACAATTGCAAGAGATAGATAGATAGATAGATAGATAGATAGATAGATAGATAGATAGATAGATAGATCCCATTTAAAATAACTCCAGTTAACATAAAATTCTTGGGAGTCTACCTGTCAAGGCAGACTCAGAAACTTTATTAAAACATCTATAAAACACTCTTCACACAAAATAAATCAGATCTAAATAACTGGGCAAATATCAGTTGCTCATGGGTAGACCAAGCAAATATAGTAACAAATGATAATTCTACCTAAATTATATTGCTTATTTAGCACCAAACCAATCATGTTTCCCATAAATTACTTTAGTGAGCTAGGAAAAAATAATAATTAAATTTATATGGAGGAATGAAAGGTCAAGAATATCAAGAAAATTAATGAAAAAAATGCAAAGAGAGGCAGCCTAACCATATTAGATCTAAAATTTTATTATAAAGCATCAGTTATTAAAACTGAATGTTATTGAGGGGAAGCTAGGTGGTGCAGTGGATAGAGCACTGGCCCTGGAGTTAGGAGTGCTTGAGTTCAAAACTGCTCTCAGACACTTAATAATTACCTAGCTGTGTGGTCTTGGGCAAGCCACTTAATCCTATTGCCTTGCAAAAAACAAAAAACAAAAAAAAAATAAACGAAAAAACAAACAAAAAACAAAAGCCTAAAAAACAACTGAATAGTATAGCCTAAGAAATAGAATGGTACACCAGTGCAATAGATTAGATGCAAAACAGAGGGAAGCTTTTGCAATAAGAACTCACTCTTCAATTAAAAACTGCTGGGAAAACTGGGAGATAGTATGACAGAAACTAGGAACAGAACAACATCTCTCACCCTATACCAAGATAATGTCAAAATGGGTGCAGGATTTAGATATAAAAGGTGACACTATAAGATAATTAAGAGAACAAGGAATAGTTTGCCTGTCAGATCTTTGGAAAAGGGATCAGTTTATGACCAAAGAAGAGATAGAGAACATTATAAAAAACAAACTTTGATTACATTAAATTAAAAAGGTTTTGCAAGAACAAGAACACTGCAACAGATCAAAAGGAATATAGTAAATTGGGAAACAATTTTAATAACTGGTACTTCTGACCAAGGATTCATTTCTAAAATATAGAGAACCGAGTCAAATTTTTTTAAAAAAAGACAAGTCTATACTCAATTGATAAATGATTAAAGGATCTGCAAAAACAATTATCAGTCAAAGAAGCAAAGCTAATTGATAGATATCTGAAAAATTATTCTTTATCATTATTTATTAGAGAAATACAAATTAAAGCATCTCTGAGGTACCACCTCATACCTCTCAGATTGACCAATATGACTAGACTAGAAAGAATGATGATCAATGTTGGAGGGAATGTGGGAAATCTGGGACATTAAAGAGTTGTTGGTGGAGTTGTAAACTGATCCAACCTTTTTGGAGAAGAATTTGGAATTATTCCTAAAGGACAATAAAAATGTGCCTACCCTTTGATCCAGCTATTACCACTCCTGGATCTGTATCCTGAAGAGATCATGAAAAAGGACAAAAATACCATGTGAACAAAAATATTCATAGCAGCACTTTTGTAATGGTGAAGAATTGGAACCTGAAGAGTGCACACTAATTGGTGAATGGATGAACAAATTATGGAATATATATGTGATGAAAAACTATTGTTCTAGAAGAAATCATGAAGGACAGGATTTCAAAAAAGTTCTACAAAGACTTGCAAGAATTGATGCTGAGTGAGATGAACAGTACCAGAAGAACATTATATCCATTTTTTTGTTTTTTGTAAGGCAGTTGGGTTACGTGACTTGTCCAAGGTCACACAGCTAGGTCACTATTAGGTTTCTGAGGCCAGATTTGAACTCAGGTCCTCTTTGACTCCAGGGCTGGTGCTCTAACTGTCCTTAGAGCATTATACACATCAACAACAACATGGGGAGATGATCAACTATGATGGACTTGTTCATTCCATCAGTGCAATGATCAGGGAAAATTTTAGGGGACTAGTGATGGAGAATGCCATCTATATTCAGAGAAGGAACTAAAGTTTAAATGAAAAACAAAACTTTTAATCTTCAATTTTTAAAAGTTGTCTTATGTGTTAAGCAATTTTGTTATCTTTAATGTTTTCTTTCCTCTTTTTGCATCTGATTCTTCACTTATGACACATTAAATTTTAATCTATACTTACATGATTGCAAATGTAAAGCCTATATCAGATCCCCCTGAGGGGAGGAGGATGAGAAGGGAGGGAGAGAGAAAAATTATAAAATCAAAATCTTGCAAAAAAAATGATTGGAAGAAATTACCATTGTATGTAGTTGGAAAAATCAGTAAAATATTCATCTAAAATGATAAAAAAGAAATTATCTCAAGATCTAAACTGATGTCAAGGCACATCCTTAAATATCAACCCTATATCCATGACACTTTTCACACTAATGTACATGCTGTTCCTCTTTTTCTGAATATTCTAAAGTCAATGTTGGACGGAATGTGGGAAATCTGGGACATTGCCTCACACCAGAATGACCCTGAGTCTTTACTCCAGATGGATGGGATCTGGATCTGCTGGGACTTCCAGTGTGACAGGATGACCCTGCCATCTCTGAAGAAGGAGAAGTGCAGTTCCATGTCTGACCTCTGTGAATGGAGCTGGGTCTCACAGAGCAGGGTCATTGGGGTGCCCTTGATGGGCTGGGAGCTTGTGGTTTTCAGTTTAGGGAAAGAAAACAGTTCTAGAAAGAGGATGCAGACACAGCAAGTGTCAGAGTTCCTGGAACACATGTCCTGTGTTCTCAGCTGAACAGGTTATAGGAACACACAAATGACTCCAGCTCATTTCCCTTCTATGATCCAGTCATGAACTCTCCCTCCTCTTACATGCCTACCCAGCCCTCCACACTTAGATCTTGGGCATGAATCACTGTTCCCCTTCCTGCATTTTTCATTCCCCCTCCCCTGGAAGCTCATACCTTGGACATGGAGCTCTACTGTTCGTGATTTTACTTCCCAAGAATCTATCATATCCATAAAAATTCCTGTACAGCGATATGTACCACTGTCACTTGTCAATTTGTGGGATGGACATGGAGAGATCAGACTTTATAAAGCTGTCAGGTAATTTACATTCATCTATATAGTATGTCACCTAGCTGATTTCTTCTCCTTGCCATCTCAGGACCGATGTGTCTCCTTCCAAAACAGAATATGGGGTCTGCAGAATGAGCTGATCTGCAAGAGAGCCCAGGAGAATCAGAGACACAGCTCTTATTTTTCTGCACAGCCTTCTTCCAATTATCTCTAAAAGATTATGCATTAACCTGGAGACTATCTGGTATCTAGGCTCCCCCTATGCTCCCCTCTTGACCCAGATGTCTCATCACCTTCCTCTCCCTGCAACAAGAACTTTCCTAGATGATGTCATCTCAGGTAAATCCCAGCAGGTCTTCTTTGTGAAGGGTGTCTCATCCATTATTGAACTATTCTCAGTGGTCAGCACTAGTCCCTAGATGCGAAAGGATTTCAGGATGAACAAATGTTTTATGAGTGACTGAAAGGAAGTATTGGAGGTGGCATACCCTTGCTCTGCTGCTACCCCCATGAAATCATGTGACATTCCAGTGCTCCCCAGTGCCCCCTCTTGTCCCTCACTCCCACTAGGAGACTGCATTTAGAAACTCTTCCCCAGCTTCTCTTGCTCATCACCAGAGGAAACTAACAGCTTCACAGGGTCACTGAGGTCTGTTACCCAGGTCCAGCATTTGTACTCTCCAGACTGATTAAACTCAATGCTGTTTGTAGACCAAATTGTTTGAAGTGCTTGGTTATTGTACCACCACACCATCCCTGATTTGGAGGAGCTGAATCCTTGACAAGTCAGAGTCACCTTCTCCTCATTGAAGAGAGTGGGTCCATGGACGGTTGAGGTGCACCATGGATTTCTTTGCATGGCTGAGTGGGAGAAAAAGAAAATCATAAGATGAAGCTGGTGTACACAATTCACGGAGTATGGGAGAGGTAGGAGAAAAACAGGGAAGTCCTGGTCCACATTACCATGGGATGGAACCATGGAACACACAGTTCCAGGTTTAGTTCCCCTGTTCTGGCCTCCAACACATACACAGTCCATTTACCAACTAGAAATATAACAAAAGCCAGAGAGAAGTGTCTTGGCCTCCTAAAATGCTGAGCTTCAATCTGTTCCAGTTCTAATTGACAGGAGAGGTTAGATATTGAATAAAGATTGGTTATAGGGGAGGGAATGAAAAGAGTCAAAATGAACCCAGGAGATTAGGACTTATATGATTTAATGACCACCCAGGACCCTAGCAGACTAGATTGGATATGAAGCCTCCTTAGAAGGTGACACCCAATCCAATTTAAACTCTCAAGACATCATTTGTTTCCCACTCAAGTGTTTCCAATGCCATTTGGAAATATTATCATATTTCATCCTCACACATGTAAGCAAGGAGTGCAGTTGTTATTATCACCATTTCACAGATGAGACAATTTGACTGTGAGGTGAAGTGATCACTCTAAGGTAACACAGGTAGGTAGTTTCACATAAAAGACTTGAACCCGAGACTCCTGATTCCAAGTCTATTACTCTTTCCACTACATCATTGTCAGAAGATCCAAGTTTGACTAAGTTTGAAGCTGTGTGATCCTGGACACATGAACTCACTAAATTGGGGCCAATTCCCTTTTCCATAAAATGACATCAAACTAGATCATCTACAGTCTTTTCCAGACCTCATATAAGAGCATCAGAATACCTCATCATTACCCCTAAGTCCTCAAAATAACACATAACTATATCAATATTCACATCTGGTGGGCAGAAGAATTCTAAACAAAATCTATCAAGGGTCCCAGAGTAACCTGAGACTGACTGATGGGATCAGACAGGGAAGAGAGCTCTCTGGCATTGCAGGCCCCAGCCAAGGGTGCAGGGCAGTCAGGGCCACCTCAGACAAGCCTCTGTGGGAATCCTGCAGTCCTGAAGGAGACTGCATTACCCAGAACAAAGAGAAGGGGAACTCACATGTCTGTCTGTTGACCAAATCTGTGGAAGGGAAAAGAGCTAGAGGTTAAACTTTGTGGAGGTTCCCAAAACTTTTCAAGTTTTCCAAGAAATTTTACAAATCCCTCTGAGATATTATCTACTTTCTTCAATCTTTTTCCCAAAGTTGGCCTGAAAAAAGCTCCTAGATCATGACTTTTTATAACTATTATTTTATTCTACCAATTACATGTAAAGACTATTTTAAACATGATTTTTCTTTAAATTTTCAGATCTGAATTTTCTCGATCCTTTCCTTCTTCCTTGACCCAGTAAGCAATTTGATATAGATTGTATAGGTGTAATTATGCAAAACATATTTTTATAATAGTCATTAAATGAAAGAAGAAATAGAGCAAGAGGTAAAATAAACATGAAAGAAGTAAAGTGAAAACATTTTTTCTATCTGCATTCAGATTTCCTAATTTCTTTCTCTGGATGTGCATAGTATTTTTCTTCATGATGTCCATGCCTCATGAAAAATCTCTTCACAACTTGGTTGCATTCTCTCTTTCCAGCCTCACCATATGACTTTTGTGAACTTGCAAAACTGCCCTGCCTATATTTTCCCTTTGATATCTGATCTCTAATTGTCTACTCTGTACCATCTGTCCCCACTGTTTTTAATGTATGTCCTTTTATATCCACTCATACAATCCTTCTCTTACTGAGGAATCAAAACTCAAATACCAACCTTCAGCATGAAGCTGATCCTCAAATACTAGTACCCTGCTTCCTTGATTTTAACAATTTATATTTGGTTTCTATTTCTTTGTACTTTGTCTCCACTGAGAAAATGGAAGGTTCTTGGAAGTAGAAAATGTTTCAAAGCCACCAAAGACTAGCTTGGTGTCTGGCATGTAGTAAACCTTTAATAGATCTTTGTTGATTGATTGATTTCTCTTTAAAAAGATATTTGGAACTCAAATTTTTAACTCTTTTAGATTAATTCAATAAAAATTTATTAAACATCTAGTATCAATCACTTGTATTTATCATTGGGGATATAAAAGAGTTAAAACATAGTCAGTACCTTCAAGGAGCTAAACAAGGTCATGATCCCTTTAAAGGTTTGGATTATCTAGTCTGAAAAATTATGGAATCAAACATCACAGAGTCATGGGAGAGTCGTGGAAAAATTATTTATCTCCTAAACACACAGGATGTAAACACCCTGATCTAAAGACAATGGAGAGTAGTGAAAGAAACTCTGCTTTGAGAGTCAAGAGATATGGATACCGGTTCTGATTTCTGTCACTAAAGTAAGTTGGGTAAATCAGTTAACCTCAGTGGTCCACAATTATTTTCTCTTTAAAATGAAATGGAGGAAGCCAGAGGCTGAATCCAGGCTTGGTGCTCTATCCACTCTGCCACCTAACTGCTCCTAAAAATATCTTTTTTCATATTTTTAGTACTTTAATCTTTGTATTTTATCTCACATATGTTTTTCCCCATTGATGCAAAGATTTTCAGTTGTTCTTTTTCTTCCAGTCTTCTGGAATTCTTGCAACTTCAATTAGAAAGATCAAGAACAGTCTTTTTAGCTCATAGGTCCCTTTGAAGGTTTTTGCTTATTTTCTAAGGATTAATTAGACTTTTGCATAAATAAGTGAAATGTGCTCTTCATGAAGTACAACTTTTGATGCTTCCTTGGAGTTATAGTATTCTTAAAAATCATAAAATCACAGATAACAAGAACACAACAATAGAGACATTTGACTCTTGAAAGGCATTTGCATGGTGTGAAATCCAGCACTCAGTTGACAGAGAATTACTTGGGTCTTGGAAGCAATTTCAGTGTGGTTTATCTTGTCCAGGTCAGATGGGTATGGGCTAACTTAGTGTTAGTAGAAGTAGATACAAAGGGACTTCTTGGGTAGAACAAAGATGGTATCTTGATGCTCCTGGAGCTTTTCCCCATACAACAAGGCTCTACACAGACATTAAGGCTACAAATACCACCAAAAAATGAAGCAAGTTTTCAGCTATAGACTTCAAAGGGGATCTTCAATGAAGGTCTGGCTCTTCAGGGAAAAATGGGAAGTAAAACTCAGCTAGGCAGGAGAGCAGGAAAGTCAGTGGGAAATCTAGGCATAGTGCAGCCCAAGTCCCAGAAGCTAGACAGCAGCCCAGGTTCCACCAGTTAGATAGTAAGCAGTCCAGCACAGAGAGTCTCAACTCCAGACAAAGTCTGAACCCTGTAAAAACTAGGACCACAGACAGAACTGGGTTGGGAACAAACCATTGCTAAGGCAGGGCCTGGGCATGAAGGAGGAAACAAACTTCTGAATAGGCAAAGCCTGGGATGCATAGGCAACATCTTGACAAGCAATAAGATCAGACCTCATCCCCAGCACAAAAAGTTCAAAACTATACTCTCTCTGCTCCAGAAGCAGAATTTATTAATCAAATTAAGCAAAACAACAAAAAAGAGTGCTAACCATAGAAAGTTACTATGAAGATAAAGATGATAAAAATGCCCTCTCAGAAGCAGGATAAATTGCCTACATGGGATGTCTCAAAGGAATTTATGAATAAGACTCAAATCCAAAGAGCTTGAAAAAGACAAAGAAGACAGGAAGAAGGAAAATTGAAAAAAAATGAAAACCATGCAGGAGAATTAAGAAAAAATGACCAAAGCAATCAACTCTTTTAAAAGTAAAAGTAGTTTAATAATGACCTAGCTGTGTAGCCTTGGGCAAGCCACTTAACCCCATTTGCCTTGCAAAAACCTAAAAAAAAAAGTAAAAGTAGGTGGGCAGAGCCAAAAGGCAGAGCAAAGACTAGGACTCTAATGAGTTCTCCCCACAAACCACTCCAAATATTTTAAAATAATGATTATAACCAAATTCTAGAGTGGAAGAACCCACAAAAAGACTGAGTAAAACACTTTTGTAGCTCAAGACAACTTGAAAGATCTACAGGAAGGGTCTGTTGTATTGGGGTCGGAAAGGGCCCACAGTGCAGCCTGGCTACATGGGAGAGAACTGACTCCAACTATACAGGAACACACTGTGGGATGTCAGGATCCCTGGCAGCAGGGGTGGTTTCCAGACCTCTCAGTCCAGGAATTTTCAAGGACAATTGGGAAGAATAGGAGGAAAACTCTACCATATCAGTATGAGGGGGAGCCCAGTGTAGCACAGGTCTCAATGCATACTCAAGCCCAGGAGACCAAGAGCAGGCCTGGGGAGCCACCCAGATGCTACTTCCAGAGAGCTCAGCCTACACCAGAAAGGGTGTTAGGGGAGACTACAGAGATCTTTTTGCTTTCCCTGAGGCAGAACTCTATTTCTTTGGTCATACTCAAATACAAGTCTGAGTCTGGGGCCCCAGACTCAGGAAAAGGAGCAGAGCTTACTGCATGCAGTGGAGGAGGGACTCTCCTTATAGTTCCAGGACAGAAAGGAGTGTTTGCTGTCATCCACAGAGCAGAGAACAGGCCAGGAGAGAAGTCATAGCCTCCCAAAGACCTTTCAGGAATTGAGAACTTGCAGGTCCCTGAAAACCTCTATAAAAACCCTCAAAAGCTTGGGAGGAGTCTCCACTCTGGAGGCAGAGCCCCACCTTAAGAAAGAGTTAAAATCAAGTCATAGACAGCGGAAATGACCAACAACAGAAGGAAAAAATCCAACCATATACCCTTATTTCATTCTATGGAGGATCAAAATACACCCTCAGAAGATAACAAAGTCAAAGCTTCTGCATCTAAAACTTCCAAGAAAAATGTGAGCTGATAGACTAAGGAAGACCTCAAAAAAGATTTTGAAAAATCAAATAAGGGACCTAGAGAAAAAATTGGGAAGATAAATGAGAGAAATATGGGAAAATTATGAATATCAAGTTCGCAGGTAGCTGAAAGAGATACAAAAAATATAAAAGAAAACAGCATCGTAAAAACCAATTTGAGTCAAATGGAAAAAAGCAGTCCAAAATGCCTAAAAGGAAAAAAAATACCTTAAAATGCAGACTTAGCTAAATGGAAAAGGATACAACAGCTATCTGAAGAAAATTATTTCTTAAAATGTAGAATGGAGCTAGGGAAGCCAATGACTTTGTGAAAAATCAAGAAACAATAAAACAAAACCAAAAGAATGAAAAACTAGAAGAAAATGTGAACTATCTCATTGGAAAACAACTAATCTGTAAAACAGATCCAGAAGAGATAATTTAAAAATTATTGACTATCTTAAAGTCATGACCAAAAAAAGAGCCTAGACTTCATAAAAAATTCTCCAGGACAACTGCCCTGAGGGAAGCTCAGGGAAAAAATTAAAAGAATCCACTGATAACCTGCTGAGAAAGATCCCAAAATGAAATCTGCCAGAAATATTATAGTCAAATTTATAAAGGACCATGAAAAGATAAGTAAAAAATTAATTGGAAGCATAATAACCTAATTTTAAAGAATGAGTGGATCAAACAACAAATCAGAGAAATATTCAACCATTTCATCTAAGAAAAAGATAACAATGAGATGTCATTGCAAAATATATGGGGTACAGTCAAAAAAGTTTTTAGAGGAAATTTTATATCTTTAAATATCTATATGAATAAAGCCAGGAAAGAGGAGATCAATGTTTTGCAACTAAAAAAAAAAAACTGAAAAAACTGAAAAAAGAACAAATTAAAGACCCCCAATTAAATGCCAAATTAGAAATTCTGAAAATCATAGTAGAGATTAATAAAAGTGAAAGCAAGAAAATTATTAATCTAATAAATAAAATTAAGGTTTTTTTTTAATTTTTGTAAGTTCACACAGGAAAAGAAGTATTAAGAGTCTGAGACCAGATTTGAACTCTCATCTGACTCCAGAGCCAGTGCTCTATCCACTGTGCCACCTGGCTATCTCTGTCATCTAACTGACCCCTAAGAGTTGATTTTATGGAAAAAAACAATAAAATGGATAAAACTTTGGTTAATTTTATTTAAAAAAATAAAGAAGAATATTAAATTACCAGTATCAAAAATAAAAAGGGTAAACTCAACACCCATTAGTAATAAATTAGAGATAATTTAGAACTATTTTGCCCAACTGTATGCCAACAAATTTGGCAACTTTAGTGAAATGGATGAATATTTACAAAAACCTAAACCAACTAGATTGACAGAAGGGGAAATAAAATACTTTAAGTAACTCATTTTAAAAAAAATGAAGAAATCATCAATAAACTCCACAAGAAAAAAAAATCTCCAAGTCCAGATGGATTTTCAAATGAATTCTACCAACATCTAAGGAGCAATTAACTCCATTCCACAAACTATTTTTAAAAATAGGAGATGGAGTTGTGCTAAATTCTTTTTATGATACCAATGTTGTGCTGATACATAAACCAGGAAGAACCAAAGCAGACAAAGAAAATTATAGATCATTCTCCCTAATAAACATTGATAGAGAAATATTAAATAAAATTTTAGCAAAGAGATTACAGTAATTTATTATAGGGATTATATACCATGATCAGGTGGGATTTATACTAGGTAAGCAGGAATGGTTCAATATTAGGAAACACTCAACATAACTGAACATATCAATAATAAAACCACAGAAATCTTATGATTATCAATTCCTATTGAAAAACTAAAAAGTACAAAAATAAGTGGAATTTTACTTAAATTAATAAGCAGCATCTATATAAAACCATCAAAAATATTATTTATAATGGGGGTAAACTAGGAGCATTTCCAGGAAGATCAGGGTGAAACAAGGATGCCCATTTTCATCCTTACTATTCAATTTAGTATTAGAGATGTTAGTATTAGCAATAAGGGAAGATATAGAAATTGAAGAAATTAGAATTGGTAATGACAAAACAACTTCCACTCTTTGTAGATATTATGCTATACACTTAGAGAAACCTAGAAAATCAACAAAAAACTACTTGAATCAATTAACAACTTCAGCAAAGTAGAAGGATATAAAATAAACCTAAATAAATCATCAATATTTCTATTTATGATTAACAAAGTCCAAGGGTAAGAGATAGAGAAATTCCATTTAAAGTAACTGCAGACAATATAAAATACTTGAGTATCTATCCCCCAAGACAAACTCATAAACTTATGTAGACAATTACAAAACACTTTCTACACAAATAAAATCAGATCTAAACTGGAAAAAATCAAGGTTAGACCAAGTTAATATAATAAAAATGACAATATTCCTCAAATTAAATTCAGTGCCATACCAATCAAACTACCAAATAATTATTTTACAAATCTAGAAAAACCAGCATCAAATTCACCTTTCACAAGGAAAGATCAAGAATATCAGGGGAACTGGGGGGGGGGGGATGTAAAGAAAGGTAGCCTTGTTCTATCAGATTTAAAACTATACCATAAAGTGACAGTCATCAAAACAGCCTGGAATTGGTTAAGAAATAGAGAAATGGAACCAGTGGATTGGGATAAGTACAAAAGAAACAGTAGTAAATGACTATAGTAATCTTTTGTTTGACAAATCCAAGACAATAGCTTCTGGCTTAAGAACTCACCATTCAACAAAAACTGCTAGGAAAACTAGAAAATATAATGGCAAAAACTAGGCATAGAGCCATATCTCACACCATATATTAAAATAAGGTCAAAAATAGGTACAGGATTTAGCTATAAGAGGTAATACCATAGACCAATTGACAGATCAAGAAATATTCTGTCAGATCTCTTGAAAGGGGAGAAATTTATGACCAGATGAGACATAGAGTACATTATAAATTGCAAAATGAATGATTTTGATTATATTAATTTAAAAATTGCACTAATAAAACCAATGCAGCCAAGATTAGAAAGGAAAGAGAAAACTGGGAAACAATTTTCATAGCTAGTGATTTTGATAAAGATCTCATTTCAAAATATATATTAAAAGGTTTCAAATCATTCCTCAATTAATAAATGATCAAAAGATATGAAAAGGCAGTTTTCAAACAAATAAATTAGGGCTATATATAATTATATGAAAAATTGCTCTAAATCATTAGTGAATAGTGAAATAAAAATTAAAACACCTATGAAATACCACCTCACACTTATCAGATTGACTAAGATGACTAAAAGGGAAAATTAGCAATGTTGGAGAGGTTGTGGGAGAATTGGGGCAGTAATAGAGTGTTGGTAAAGTTGGGAACTAATTCAACCACTCTGGAGAGTTATTTGGAAGTAAGCTCAAAGAGCAATAAAACTAATTATATCCCATGCCCCTAGGCCTATATTAAGATTTAATCATAAAAGTGAGAAAAGTTCCATACATTCAAAAATATTTATAGCAACTATTTTGTAGTGGCAACAAATTGGCAATCAAAATTCCTTCAATGTGGAATGGCTGAACAAGTTATGGTATATGAACATTATGGAATACTATTGTTCTTTAAGAAACCAAAAGTATTTGAACTCTAGAGAAGCATCAAAAGAATTACATGAGCTGAGAGAGTAAAGAGGACATTGTGCACATTAGCAGCAATATTATGAGCTGAACAACTATTATAGATGTACCTCCTCTAAGCAGTTCAGAGATTTAGGACAGCCTTGGGACAAATGCTATGGACAGCATCATTCATATCTAGAGGAATACAAAACAAAACAAACACATATACAAGCAAAAACCAACCCACAGCATCTGAATGTATCCTATTTTAATAAACTTCTTCCTATCCCATGGTTTTTTCTTTTCCATTAGTCCTAATTCCTCATACACAAAATGGCTAATATGCAAATATGCTAAACACAAATGAATATGTACAACTTTTACTAGACTTTACCATTGAGGAGAGGGGAGAGGGGAAGCGATGGTGATAGAAAAATATACAAGTGGTTGAATGTTGAAAAATTTTCCTCCATGTAATTGGAAAAATAAAATATCAATTAAAATTAGAATAACTAATTTGAAAGACATAAGAACTCTGTTTAATGCAATTACTATTTCTCTAAAGATAATGATGAAATACGCTACCTCCTGACAGAAATGACAGGCAAAAGATGCAGAGAGAGGGATGCATTTTTGCATATGAACTTTATGTGGATTCATTTTGCTTGAATATGCTTATTTGTTATTGGTTTTTCTTTTCTTATTCATGTTTTAATTTGGCAGATAGGATTTGAAATGATGATAGAAAAACAGAAGCTAAGTAAAAGTTGTTTTTAAGACAATGAAGAGAAGAGGAAATCTGATAAGGAAGACAGTTTTTAAAGTATTATGCAAAATTTATTATATGACTTAAAAAAGAACAAGCAATATGAAACAGAGATTCATCATTACATATAGAATTTTATGTTCTGCTAAGTATGTGGAAATGCTCTTTTTTGAAATTTTGATTTAGAATTTTAAATTAAAACTCCCCAAATATCTGGTAGTTAATCTGCCAAGACACAAGGAAGACTGGTATTTATGCTTTTGACAAATTATTCCTTAAGGAATAAAGAAATGGAGACAGATTTAGCATTCTTTGATGGGTATGTGATACTATCTAAATGATTGTTAAAGTTTTTTGTTAAACCCAATAAACTACCACGGAAAACTATAGATCAAATAATCACATAATTCATTCAGAGGGGGTAAAATCTACTCATAAGGAAAATAATAAATAAAAGCAAACATGGTGGGAGAATACTACTTCCAGATCTCAAATTACACTATAAAGAAGCAATAATCAAAGCTATTTGATAATGGTCACTTCCTCAATTTTCACAGTATTCCAATCACCACAAGAGTTTTTTGAACATTTTCATCCAATCTCAAATCTCTCATAGTTCCCCCTCCTCCTTTCTCAATTGAGAAACTTGCCTCATATTCAAAAAGTTGAGGCTATTCACTGAGAAAACACTCTTCTCTGTTCAAGTCAATTAACTCAAATACTTTCTCTTCCTTAACCCTTATCTGTTCTGAGGAAGCTAGTAACTGTATGTCTTTAAGATGGGCTTTGTTTCATTTTTGCTTTTTGTATTCCCAGCTTACTCATTCAATGCCTTGTTTTGGAAAAAGGTTTTTTGAAATGTATCCTTCGCAGAGAAAGTTAGAATAATACATTTTAAAAATTCTATGTCTAGCAAATTTTCTGCAACTTGTGAAATTACTAGAAGACTATAATAATAATAAATAATTTAATGTCATTTTTTCCTGCAATATTGAGGTTGTCCATTTTCCTGTTGTTTTTCCAGAATTCCAGGTTTGCCTTTTCCTCCTTCTCTCCAGTTTTATTCTAGTCCTGCATCCTTGACCTTAAGGAAGAGACTGAATTTCCCATTTCCTTGTAGAAATAGATTCTCTTTCCATTCCAGGTCCTCCAAGATAGGGGTTTTTATTCTAGGGAAAATATGTTCTGAGAAAACCAAATTCTATTTGGTCCCACTTCAGGGTCCCATCTGAGTCTTTGTACTCACCAAGAATCAGCAGCAATACCCACAGCAGCATTGGGGGAGATCCAGAGATACTGCGATGGGGAATTCTCTAAGCAGTAGAAAATGGCAACTCAAGGAACTTCCAAGCTGCTCTTAAAAACAGAACTTTGGTCAAATGAGGAAAAACAGAAGTCAAAGCCACCTCTCTCAACTCTAACCCTACAGTTCCTCCCCTGTAGACACTGAGAAATAACACAATATTCTCTTTAGTAGAACAGCTCAAGTACACATTCCTTCCTTCCCCCAGCCCCCTTGAACAGGGTGATCTTTAAATTCTTCATGTGCTATACTCCATCAGAATAGGTTTCTTCAAGTCTAGTTTCCCAGGAGCAATTGTCTCAAATCTCTGACTTCAGAGAAAATGTCATGGGGGCAGATAGGTGGTGCAGTGGATAGAGCACTGATCCTGGAGTCAGGAGGACTTGAGTTCAACTGGCCTCAGACACTTAATAATTGTCTAGCTGTGTGACTTTGGGCAAGTCACTTAACCCCATTGCCTTAAGTAAACAAAATTTAAGAAAAAGAGAAAAGAAAATGTCAGACCATGGTTATGCTCAATTCCCAATTATATTGGCTTTGCATCTCTCAAGGGACATCTCCCTCTACTACTTTGAGACACAATACATTTCATTCCTCACATGTAGACACTCCTATGAAAATATGGGTCCCTTATTCTGATGTCAAGCCAATGAGTTGTCATTTTCTTCCTTCTCATCTTCCTTCTCTTCCTCTAACACAGAAGGACCACAGTTTGACATTTTCTCTGAATTCATAGAGTAATTTGAGGAAATTTCTCCTAGGAAATTGTACTTGAAGAAATCTATGAGGTTATATTAGGTCATCTGTAAGGTCTTTTCCAGATCTAAAATGTAAGAGGATCAGAATGTCCCAAGGGTCATCCTCAAGCCATCAAAATAACTGATAATTATATCAGTGTTCACATCTGGTGGGGAGAAGAATCCTGAGCAAAACCTATCAATTGAATGTCTGTTTGGATTAAGTGTCACCTTCCAAGGAGACTTCATAACCAATCCAGTCTTCTGGGACCCTGGTTGGTTATTAAACCATATAAGTCCTATTCTCCAGAGTTCATTTTGGCACTTTTCATTCCCTCCCCCTTAACCAATCTTCAATATCAACTCTCTTTTGTCAGTTTGGACTAGAACACAATGAGGTTCAGCACTTTAGGAGTCCAAGATGTTATTTTCTGACTTTTGTTATATTTCTGGTTGGTAAATGAACTGTGCATAAGTTGGAGTTCAGGAGAAGGGACCTAAGCCTGATACTCCAAACTCCAGGTTCACATCCCAGGCTAGTGTGAGGCCAGGACTTCTTCTTTCTCATCTACCTCTCCTATACTCCATGAATTGTATACCACCATCATTTTTTGTTGTGCTCTTTCTCCCACCCAGCCAATGCAAAGAAAGCAGTGGTGTACCTCAACCTTCTATGGACCACTATCTTCAATGGGGGAAAAAGTGACTCTGACTTGTCAAAGATTCAACTCCATCAAATGAGGGACAATGTGGTAGTACAATAACTAACTATGGGGTGCAGTTTGGTTTACAAACAAGCATTAAGAATACTCAGGGTAGAGAGTACAGATGCCAGACCAAGGACTGAGACCTCAGTGGCCCTGTGAAGCTGGTAGTTTTCTCTGATGAAGACAGAGAGGACAGAGAATGAGGAGGAGGGACAACAGGAGAGGCACTGGGGGTCACTATAATATTACATGATATCACTGGGGCAATAGAGCACAAATATACTACCTTCTACTATTCCTTTCAGTCATTCAAAAAATCAGTTGGATATCCTAAAATCTTCTGGCAATTAGGCACTAGCCCTGACCACTCTGAATAATTCATTAAAGGATAGAACTCCCTTCCCAGAGTAGATCTATTGGGATTTACCTGAGATGACATCATCTAGAAAAACTTCTCGTTCCAGGGAGAGGAAGATAGTGAGACATCTGGGTAAAGAGGGGAGCATAAGAGGAGCCTGGATCCCCACCAGATACTAGATAGTCTCCAGGTTAATGCCTGCTCCTTTAGAGGTATTTGGAAGGAGGAAGGTGCAGAAAGATGAGAGTTGTGTCTCCAATGTCTCCTTGGTTATCTTACAGATTGTTTCAATCTACCAGCCCTATATTCTGTTTTTGAAGGAGACACAATGGACCTGAGATGTCAAGGATGACAAATCAGATATGTGGCAAACTATTAAGATAAAAGCACATTGCCTAATAGCTTTATAAACTCTGATCTCTCTATGTTCAACCCATGTGGTAACATTTTTTTAGTTTTTTCAAGGCAATGAGGTTAAGTGGCTTGCCCAAGGCCACACAGCTAGGTATTATTAAGTGTCTGAGGCCGGATTTGAACTCAGGTACTCCTGACTCCAGGGCCGGTGCTCTATCCAATGTGCCATCTAGTCGCCTCACCCTGTGGTAACATATTGCTGCACAGGACATTTTATGGATTCGAAGATTTATGGATTCGAGAAGAATAATCTAAAAAGCAGAATTAGTCAATGGAAAAAGAGATACAAAAGCTCACTGAAGAAAATAATTCCTTAATTCCTTTATTAGGAAGAAAGATTGCAAACAGTAGAGCTCCATGTATAAGATATGAGCTTCGCAGTGGTGAGAGTGAAAAAAGAAAGAAGGGGAAGAACTGTTCTTGGCCAATATCTAAGGGTTGAGGACTGGGCAAGCACATAATAGAAGGGAGAGCTCAAGGTTGGAACATAGAAGGGAAATGAGCTGGAGTCATCTGTGTGTCCCTACATCTGTTCAATTCTCCAAGGAGCTCTGACACTCACTGTTTGTACACTATTTGTACCCCCGGGGTTGAAAGCTACAACCTCCAAACCCATTGAGAGGACTCCAGTGACCCTGTGCTATAGCACTTTGGGCATAAGCCCAAATTCTTCTCCAGAATGGTCAGATCACTTCACATTTCAATAGAAATACATTAGTGACCCTATATTTCTGCATTTATCTCTAGCATAACATTTTCTTTTTCTCTCATGTTATCCATCTGATAAGTGTTGGGTAGTATTCTTGAATTTCTTTAATTTGCATTTCCCTAATTCTTAATGATTTAGAGCATTTTTATGTGAATAATGATAGTTTTAAAATGGTTTTCCTCTAAAACTACTTATACCCATCCTTTGATAATTTACCTACTAAGGGATGTTTCTTAATATTTTCAGAACTTTATTAAACCACCCTTAGATCAGTTTTTCAAATTTGCAATGCAGCAATATTACAAAAGATAAATGAGATAAACTCATTAGAGGATGAGGGAGAGGGAGAATTCATTAACATAGTGACTGCTATGCTGCTAAAGAAATACCTTGTTAAAACCCAGGCTATCTTAATTTTGGTGATCTGAAGCAAAGCCCCAGTTGCACAAGCCTAGTTATAACTGTGGCCATCAAGACTAAAATGAATAAACAAGTCCCAGAATTGAAGGATTACTTAATAATATTTTAGAACCCTAAAGCATTGTTATTCAGGACAAGTCAACCACCTTCCAAAAAAAGCATTTATTGTGTATGTACTTTATGCCTAAAACCATTCTCAGTGCTTGGAAAATGGGGTAAAATTGTCAGGGTCAGGGGGTGGAGGCAAGATGATGGAGTAAAGACAGGGATTCATCCGAGCTCTCCTCCAAACCACTTTAAATAGTGACTAAACAAATTCTAGAGTGACAGAATGAAGTGAACTATTTTTCAGCTGAAGGCAACTTGGAAGATCTGGAGGAAGGTTCTGCTGCACCAGGATAAGAGCAATGAGGCCATGCCAAAGGAAACTGGCCCCAGCAAGCCAGGAATAGATTATGGGGCAACTTAATCAATGGCAGCGGTGGCAGTTTCCAGATCTCTTAACCAAGGATTGCCAGGGACAACTTGAAAGGTCAGCAGGAAAAGTCTGCCACACTGGGGTTAGAGTAGAGCCCAGCACAGAGCAGGCTTCAGCAGCACAGACTCAACCCCAGCAGAACAGGAATGGGCCTCAGGAGCCAGCAGTGGCACCTGCTTCTGGAACAAGATAATGGATCATTTTATTATCATATTATTATTACTGAAGCAGGATTCTGCTGCATAGCCCATACTCAGATATAGAAAACAGTCTTGGGGCCCCATTCCAGGAAAAGGATCAGAAGAAGCACAAGAGTTTGCTGCTGCAGCACAGCAGGGACCCTCCTAACAGTTCTAGGGTAGAAAGGAGTACTTGTAGTCACCCACAGAGCAGAGCAAAGACCAGGACAGTGGCATAAACCTCTTCTTAGATCATAAGAATTTGGAAAAATTGGAAACTTGCAGATCCTTAGAAGTTTCTCTGAAAACAGCTGCAAAAAATCCCAAAAGCTTGGGACTGCTCTCACCACACTGGGAGCAGAGTCTCACTTAACAAAGTTAAAATCAAGTCATAAACTGTGGAAATGAGCAACAAACAGAAGAAAAAATACCTGACCAGAGACAATTACTATGATCATAAGAAGAAGCTAACAAAGCCAATGATTCTATATCCAGAACCTCCAAGAAAAATATGAATTGATTTCAGGTCATAGAGGAGCTCAAAAAGGATTTTGAAAATCAAGTAAAGGAGGTAGAGACAAAATTAGGAAGAGAAATGAGAGTAATGATGGGGGGGATCATGAAACATGAGGCAGCTTGATGAGGCTAATGCAAATAGATACTGAAGAAACAATATCTTAAAAATAAGACTGGGTCAAATTAAAAAAGTACAAAAAAAACAGTGAGGAGAAGACTACTCTAAAAAGCAGAATTAGTCAAATGGAAAAAGAGTACAAAAACTCACTGAAGAAAATAATTCCTTAAAATATAGTATGAAGCAATGGGAAACTGATGACTTTGTGAGAAATAAACAATAAAATAAAACCAAATGAAATGAAAAACTTGACTTGAAGAAAATGTGAAACATCTCATTGGAAAAACAACTGACCTGGAAAACAGAAGCAGGAGAGATAATTTTAAAATTATTGGATTACCTGAAAGCCATGATCAAGAAAAAGAACTTTGATATCATTTTAAAGAAATTATCAAGGAAAAACTGTTCCAATATTCTAGAAGCAGAGGGTAAAATAGAAATGGAAAGAATCCACCAATCACCTCCCAAAAGATATCCTAAAAGGAAAACTACCAGGAATATTACAGCCAAATTTCAGAGTTCCCAGGTCAGAGAGAAATATTGCTAGGATCCAGTAAGAAATATATCAGTTATCATGGAGCCACAGTCAGGATAGTACAATATTTAGAAGCTTCTACATAAAGGAATCATAGGGCTTTGGAATATGATATCCTGAAAAGTAAAATAGCTTGGATTGCAACTAAAATCAACTGCCCAGCAAAATTGAACATTTTTTTCCAGGGGAAAATATGGACATTGAATGAAATAGAGAACTTTCAAACTTTTCTGATGGAAAAAACCAGAGCTGAACAGAAAATTTAATCTTCAAATAAAAGAATCAAATGAAGCATAAATATTAAATAAGAAAAGCAAATTATAAGGGAATTAATGATGTTGAACTAACTGCTTCTATTCCTGCATGGAAAGATGATAACACATGAATGTTCTAATTAATTATTGCAGTTAGAAGGAGCATTTATATAGACAAGGTACAAGTGTGAGTTGAATATGACACAATAATATATTAAAATATGGAGTTAATGGGTGAGAAAAGAATATACTGGGAGAAAGGGGGAGAGGGAGGTAGAATGGGATGTTTTTTTCCCATAAAAGATGAAAGAAAAAACTTTTGCAGTGGAGTGGAAGGGGGGGGACTGAGGGGTCATGAATGAGCTTTGTTTTCATTGAAATTAACTTAGAAAAAGAATAACATGCACTCTCAATTAGTTATGAATATGTATCTTACCCTAGAGGAAAGTAATAGAGTAAGGGGATGGGAAAAGAAGTTTGGAGGTGGAGAAAGATAGAAAGGAAGGAAGATTGTTGAAGGGAGAAATAACATGCAAAACATTTTTGAGCAAGGCCAGGATGAAAAAAAGATTAGGATGAGTGTGGGAGAATAAGTTGGAGGGAAATACAGGTAGCAATAGTACCTGGGGGGGGGGGGAGATTATTGAAACCAAGTTTCTCTGATAAATACCTCATTTCTCAGACTTAGAGAACTGAGTCAAACTTATAAAAAAAACCCAAACCATTCCCCAAGTTGATAAATGATCAGAAGATATGAACAGTTTTCAGATGAGGTTGTCAAAACTATGTCCATATTAAAAAAAATTCCTGGGAGTGCAGAAGCAAGGATTTGGCATGGGGACAGGAATTCCCAAAAACTCTTCTCCCCCAAAATCTCCAAAAGCCATAAATTTATGACCCTAACCAAATTTTAGAGTGGTAGAACCCACAGAAAGATGAATGAAACAATTTCCCAGTCCAAGACAACTTTGGGAAATCCCTGAGAAAGGTCTATTCCCTTGGAACTGGGGGTTGCAAAAAGCCAGAGCAAACCCAATTAGCTCCAGCCTTCCAGGAACATCCCACTAGGGTGCCTGGGTCCCTGGAGATGTCTGTGTCCATGTTGGCTGGGGGATTGCCAGGGATGGCTTGGAGGGTTGAAGGGAGAACTCGGCCACGCAAAGTGAATGAGGAGCCCAAGGTAGTGCTGGTCTTAGGACAGCCCCAATGTGGAAACATATGGAGCCACCCAAAAGCTACCTCCAGAATACTCAGCCAATAGATGGTAAAGGAATGGGGAGAAACTGTAGAGGTCTCTCTGCTATCCCTGGGGCAGGACTCTGAATGCTTTGCACCTACTCAGATCCAGGTCCATATTACCATAGAGGAACAGGGATTCTTCTCACAGCTCCCCGGCAGAGGAGAGTACCTGTGGTCATCCATAGACCAGAGCATAGGCTAGGAGAGCAGTCAGAGCTTCTCATAAGACCTTGAAGGAACTAAAGTTTGTATGGGATTAAGGAATTGGAAGTGCAGTAAGTCAGTAACAGGTTGAGGAAATGAACAAACAACAGAAAAAGAAGAATCTGACCATAGAAAATTACTTTGGTCCCATGGAAGATCAAAATATACACTCAGAAGATGAATTCAAAACTTCTATATCCAAAGCCTCCAAAAGAAATAGGAAATGGTCTCAGGCTATGGAAGAGCTTCTAAAAGACAGTAAAAAGCAAAAAAAGGAGGTAAAGGAAAAAATGGGAAGAGAAATGAGAACAATGCAGGAAAAATCATGAAAACCAAGTCAGCAACTTGGTGGAGATACAAAAAATATCAAAGAAAATAAAATGTTAAAAACCAATTTAGGAAAACTTGGGTCTTACATCTGACTTCTTCTTCCTGATTAGTCTCAAAGCTATTTGCAGACCATATTTCTTGCTATTGTTGACTCTTGTACCAGCATTTTGTCCCTGGTTTGGAGGAGTAGAATCCATGGCAAGTCAGTCATTTTCTCCCCATTGAAGATAGTGGTCCTAGGAGGGCTGATGCGTACTATGGCTTTCTTTGCAATAGCTGGGTGGGAGAAAAAGAATAGCATAAGATGAAGGTGCTTATACACAATTCATAGAGATAAGACAGGAGCAGGGAAGTCCTGATCCACACCACCCTGGGATGGAACCTTGAAGCTTGGAACTCCAGGCTTACGTGCTGTGACCTGGCCTCCAAAGTCCATTTACCAAACTTGAAATTTAATATGAATGAGAGAATTTGTCATTTACTGTGTGACCTTGGGCAAGTCACTTAATCTTTAAATTTTTTTCATTTATTTAAGGCAATGGGGTTACGTGACTTGTCCAAGGTCACACAGGCAATTATTAAGTGTCTGAAGCTAAATTTGAACTCAGGTCCTCCTGACTCCAGGGCCAGTGCTGTATCCATTGTGCTACCTAACTGGCTCTGAAAGTCACTTAATCTTAATTGCTTTGCATCCAGGGTCATCTCCAGTCATCCTGATCCATATTTGGCCACTTGACTCAGATAGCTCTGGAGGAGAAAGTGAGACTGATGACTTAGCAGCACAGCCCTTCACTCAAATCTAATTCATGTGCTTGTCAAAGCATCACCTCATGTGATGCCATGATTTTTTTCAAAGAAAAATTAAAAACATCATACCAGGAGATCAGAACTTAACATTGTTTAATGACAGGTCAGGTCCATAGCAGCCTGGGCTGGTTCTGAAGTGTCTTTGGAAGCTGATACCCAATTAGACACTCAAAATGTTGTTGGTTTGCCACCTGAATGTTTCCAATGTTACTTGTACATGTTTTTGCATTTCATCCTCACACATGTGAGAGAAGTAGTGTAGTTGTAATCACTATTTTACAGATGAAACAATTTAACTTGGAGGCAAAATGACTTGCCTGACATCATACAGTAGGTGTTTTAGAACCTAGACTTGAACCCAGTTTCTTGATTCCAAGTCTACCACTCTTTTCACTGCATCATTGTCAGAGGACTTAAGTTTGTAGTCTAGTTGGAAGCTGAGTGATCCTGGACACATGATTTCACCTAATTGGGTCTCAGTTCCTTTTTCTTAAAAACTTGGAGACTAAAGGAGATCATCTGTAAGTTCTTTTCAAGATCCAAAATGTAAGAATATAGGAATGCCCAGGGTTAGCCTTCAAATAACAGTCATATTTGTGTTCACATCCAGGGGACAGAAGAATCTTGAGAAAAAAATATCAAGGACTTAGAGAAGCCTGAGTCTGACCCATGGGATTAATCAGGGAAGAGAGCTGTGGAGTTCTTACTTGAGAGTCACAGGAAGAGCAAGGTCAACTAAGACAAGTCTCGGTGGACATCCTGCAGTCCTGAAGGGGGACTAAGTTACTCAGAGACACCAAAGTGCAAAGAAAAGGTGAACTCACCAGTTTCTCTATTTACCAAAGTTGCAGAGAGAAAAGAACCAGAGGTTAAACTAATGGGAGATTCCTAAAAGTTTTCAACTTTTTCAATTTTCCAACTTCTCAGACATTCTTTAGCTCCTGCTTTCACATTATCTAATTTCTTCTTTCCTCTATCAAACCTTGGCCTAAAAGAAACCTTCTAGATCATGATTTTTTAATAATCATATTTCATTTTTTCTATAAATTTAAAGACTATTTCAAATATTCATTTTATTCAATTTTGCATTCCAAATTTTCTCCCCCCCCTTTCCTCATTTCCCTCCTGTCTGAGGTAGGAAGTAATCTGAAATAGGAAATATATACATATATGTTATTATTGTAAAACATATTTTCTTATTAGCCAAGATGTAAAAGAAGTGGATGAAGAGAAAAAAATCATAAAAAAAGAGAATGAAGATAAGATGCTTCAATATGCATTCAGACTATCAGTTCTTTCTCTGGATGTGTGGATCACAGGTTTTATCATGAGGATAATGCCACTTGAAAAAGCCCTTCACAACTTGACTCTAACCTCGCTTTCCAGTCTCATGATACATAATGCTGACTCATGGTTTTTATGAATCTGCTAAACTGGCCTCTCTGTTCTTTCCTCTGACACTTCCTCTCTAGAGTTTCTCCTTTGCACTGTCCATCTGCCATATTTTCAATGCATGTCCTCTTCACTTCTGTTCATAAGATCCCTCTCCTTTTTAAGGATTCACTTCAAGCCCCTTCAGCATGGTTTTTCTTGATCCCTCAATTATTAGTGCTCTGTATCCTATATTACCTAGATTTTAACAATTTGTATTATATCTCTATGTACTGATGGCTTGCAAGGTTCTTGAAAGTTGAAATTGTTTTATTCTTGTGTTTGTAATGCCCAGAGACTTGCTTGATGTTTGGCATATTATAAAACTTTAATAGATGTTAGCTGAAGGATTGTTTTACTTCTCTTTAAATACTAAACATATTTGGAACTCAAAATTTCAATGATTTATTAGCATACTCAATAAACATTTATCAAGTACCTATTATGTGCCAATCACTGCCCTAAGCATTGGGGATACAAAAAGAGATAAAAGAAAGTCACTACCTTCAAGGAGTTTACAATCTAATGATCCTCTTAAAGATTTAGACTGTCTAGTCTGATAAACTATGGAATCAAACAGCATAGAGTCTTGAAAGGGGAGTGGATAAATTATTTTTCCCTATACACACAGGAACCCTGACCTGAAGGCAACAGAGTGGAATGGAAGACACTATACTATGACAGTCAAGAGATTTGGGTTCTAGTCCTCATTTTTTTCCCCAGTAAAGTGACTTGTGTAAGTCAGTTAAACCCTGTTGTTCTCAATTTTTTCTATTTAAAATTAAAAGGATTAAGTAGAAGTCTTCTTGATGTTTCTTATAATTTTAACATTCTTCAAAATCATAACATACTTCAAAATCAAAGAATTTTGAGTTGAAAGGGAACTCAGTAATCATTTATAATTCAAATTATTCAAATCATGTTGTTCAAAATAAAATAATTAATTTTTAATCTATACAATAAACCTTGATGACTTGTTATATAGTATAGTCATTTATTTTTTAAATGAATTAGCACTGAGTTCATAAAATTGTGACCTATATTCCTTAGTTCTTCATCATGAAACAACACCTTGTTGTATTAGACAAACTTTTGAGTAATTAACTTTTTAATGGTGTTTAAAATAAGCAAGTAGATCTTTGAAGCATTTTGATTTTTTTTCTTGGACAAATTTTTTAATTCTATGTGACATAAACTGTTTCAGTATTCCCTTTCTAGGTCAAATCTGCTTCTCACTCTATCAATACATGTTTCTGAGTCCACCATTCTGTTTGTAAGGAAAAAAGTTTCAGGCTCAATGGAATCTTTAAAAGATCTCCAAAACATTTTTGTGTATGTTCAGCATTCTGATAAAGATGATCCAGTCTTATAGGTTCACTTGAATTCTTCTCAATACTTGTGATATATCCTTGGAAAAAATTTGACTTTCTTCAGTAAGAAAAATACTTTTATTTCCATCTTTTCAGTTCTATAGTCTTTGCATTTCTTCTCACATGAAAACCATTGCATTTTCCCCTCCATCAACACAATGATTTATAACTGTTCTTCCCCCCTACCCACTCCCAGGTTTTTTGACATCTTCTAACTTCAAAAAGAAAGATAAATAACTCTTTAACTGCCATATCCCTCTGAAGGTCATCCCTTGTTTTCTAAGGATTAATTAGGTTCTTTTGCAACAATAATTTGTCATTATATAGTTTTATAGTCTTGACTTCACTTTTCCTTGCTGTGACTAATCCTGATTCTTCATAGGCTTCAGTAACACTTGAAATGTTTCCTTCTCCACACCAATCGCTATTGCAATAACTGCAATACTGAGTCCAGTGTTCTCTTCATGAATTACAGCTTCTATGTGTTCTCTTGGTGTAATATCTGTTTTTAAAAATCAAAAATCAAAAACAAGAAAAACACAAAAAAGAGAATTTGTCTCTTCAGAGACATGAAAGACATGTCTTGAAAAGATGTGAATGACATGAAACCTAGCACTCAGCTGACAAAGAAGTGACTCTGGGGAGCAGTTTCAGTTTGTTTTTATCTTGTCAGGGTTAGATGGATGTAAATCAGCTCAGTGTCAGTGGAAGCACATACATGAACACAGATTTTACAAAATGAAGCCGTATCTTAATTCTTGTTTGTGCTACATAATTGATAATTTTCTACAGTCAACTTTTTTATTTGAAAAGGGATTTTATGAAAAATTCTTGGCATGTAGTCAACTAGGCTTTTCCTAAAGAACTTACAATGTGAGGAAACTCATTAATCCTTGACTCAGGTCAGCCCAAATTTATTAGGATTTTTTTTCTGATACTATGACTAACCTTGCATCTTTGCAATTTGCATATATTTCTTTTTTTTCTATTCTCTGTGATAAAAGAGTACAAGTTTAATAATTTCTCATCCAAATGATATTCCTTTGAATATTTGGAGACAACCAGTACACTGAATTTTTTTTCTTCTACAAGAAAAACATTTTTAGATTCTCTAAATGATCATGATATGATGTGGATCCTTTTTCATTCTGGCTGTCACCTCTGGAAATTTTCCAGATTATCAATTTCCCTGATCTTCTCTCCTGATCTTCCCTCATATATAATATGAAACAAGCCTCTTAACATAAATCCAATCTGCAAATCTCAGAAAAAGAAACTAGTAGAAGAAGATCTAACTCAAGGTTTGTCCCCCAGGATCATGGGTGAGCCAGGGGCAGAGGGCGGACTCTGCCAGGAGCACAGGACAGGATCAGAATTTGACAGCTTGACTAGCCTGATCAGTGAGGTGGACTAGAACCTGGAAGCCTAAAAGCACGGCAAGCCTGATTGGCCACGGGGACGTGGGCCAACTAGGGAGCAGAGACATTGACTGAGGCAGTGAAGGTCTGGAGCTTGCCTGAAGAGCTAGAGGGAGAGTTCCACTGCAGGAGAGCTGCAGCCATACCTTCATTTCAACTGAAGAGTCTTCACAGAACAAACACAATTACAGCCCACCTCTGTTCCAGGCTAAGAGCAGCAGACCTTCCTCAGCTGTGAATAGGGAGAGTAATTACCTTGCTCTAAGGCAAAACCCACAATTGGACAAAGATAAAATTACTCAACAGCTTCATCTGCCCCCTCCCAGGCTAAAGGAGAGTGCCTCAAATTAAGGTCACAGACACTCCAGAGAAAGCAACCAACACAGCCTACTGGCCAGCCTATTTGGAGTTACTAAACCCAGTGAGTAAAGCCTCTAAGGATCTCAACACCAAACATTTGCGCACCAGCCCCTCACCAACATAAGGCCTTAGAAAAATGAAGAAAGGCCAGAGAAAAGGAAGGTCCATAGAAAAATTCCTAGAAGAAAAGATCTTAATTCAGAGAGACCTAGAAACTCTGAGGAGAAAATAAACTGGTCTCCAGCACAGAAAGACTTCCTTGAAGAAATCATGAAGGAGTTTAAAAATTAATTGGAAAATTTGGTTGAGACAACACTTTACAACAGTATTGGAAAATACAATTGGACAAATGCAAAAAAGAAAATAATTTTCTCAAAACCTCAATTGGTCAAATGGAAAACTCTTTCAAAAATAGAGTGGAAAACTGGAAAAGTAGTTGTAAAAGGTAAATAAAGAAAATTCTTCTCTAAAAAAAAAGAATGGAGTCTATGGAAACTAATGACTTCATGAGACAGCAAGAGTATGTTAAACAAAACCAAAAATAAATAGAAAAAAATGTAAAATATCTCATCAGCAAAACCACTGACCTCAAGAATCAATTGAGAAGGGACAACCTGATAAGTATAGGTCTTCCTGAAAACATTGAAGAGAAAAAAATCCTGCACTTAATATTACAGGATTTAGGGATGGAAAATTACCCTGATATCATGGAACCAAAGGGCAAAATCATTATTGAAACAATGCATTGATCCCCTCTGTAAAGAGATCCTAAAATGAAAACACCCAGGAATGTTGTGGCCAAATTCCAGAACTATCAAATAAAAGAGAAATTCCTGAAAGCATCCAGAAAGAAACAATTTAGATGCCAAGGAGCCACAGTAAGGATTACACAGGGTCTGGCTGCATCAGCATTAAGGGACTGAAGGGCCTGGAATGAGATATTCTGAAAAGCAAGGGACCTTGGATTGCAGCCAAGAACCCACTATCCAGCAATGCTGAGCCTTCACTTCCAGGGGAAAAGATGGACATTTAGCAAAATGGAAGACTTGAAACATTCCCTGATGAAAATGCCAGAGCTAAATAGAAAATTTGAACATCAAACAGGAGACTCAAGAGACAGGTGAAAAGCTAAAAAGAGGAGTAAAGAAAAAAACTGCTACACAGTAAGATGAAACTGACTGTATCCACTCCTGGGAGAAAAATGTTCATAACTCTTGAGAATTGTAACTCTAGAAGACAGAATATGCTTAGCTAAAAGTAATGGACACTCATGACTTTTTTTGTGACTCAGAGAGAATGATTTAAAAACAATACCTCCTTAAAAAGGGGGGCAGTAAGGAAACAGGAGGTTGTAGGACATTGAATGGGGTAAATCTCATTACATTAAGAGGTAACAAAAAACCTATTGTAATAGAGGGCAAGAAGGGAGGAGCTAAGAAGCATCTGAATCTTCCTCTTATCAGACTTGGCTTAAAGTTAACTTACACAAGCACTCAGTTAAGAAACGTAAATTAACTTTCAAGTATTAAAAAGGGAAAAATGGGGGGGAGGAAAAATGGGGACTAACAGAAGGAAGGGAAGGAAAAAAGGAGAAAAGGGAAAATGGAAAGAAAGGTGAGGGGGTCGATATAGGAGGGCAAATACACTGAAGGGGGCGAATTCAGAAACAAAATACTGGGGAATACATATAAAGGGAAAAAGGGGAAAAAGACAAACAAAGGGAAGATAGCATGGAGGGCAATAAAGAGTTAATAATTATAACTCTGAATGTGGATAGAATGAACTCTCCCTTAAAACATAAGCAAATAGCAGAGTGAATTAAAAACCAGAATCCTGGAGTATGCTGCTTACAATAAACTCATTTGAGGGGCAGCTAGGTGGCCCAGTGGATAGAGCACCAGCCCTGGAGTCAGGAATACCTGAGTTCAGACCTCAGACACTTAATAATTACCCAGCTGTGTGGCCTTGGGCAAGCCACTCAACCCCATTGCCCTGCAAAACAAACAAACAAACAAAAAAACCACACAAGAAACTCATTTGAAGAGAGAGATACCTATAGAGTAAGGCAAAAATTTGGAGCAAAATATACTTTCTTTCAGTTGAAATGAAAAAAAGCAGGGGTAGCAATCGTTATCTCAGATAAATCAGCTTACAAAAATAGATAGCATTAAAAAAAGAAAAGGAAGGAAACTATATCCTCCTAAAAGGTACCATACATAGTCAATAGAGTAATTTCTTTTATTTTTTTATGAAATATTTTATTTATTTTGAGTTTTACAATTTTCCCCATAATCTTGCTTCCCTCCCCCCCCACAGAAGGCAATTTGTCAGTTTTACATTGTTTCCATGGTGTACACTAGTCCAAATTGAGTGTGATGAGAGAGAAATCAAATCCTAAAGGAAGGAACATAAAGTATATGAGATAGCAAGCTCAGACAATAAGATATCAGTATTTTTTTTCTAAATTTAAGGTAATAGTCCTTGATGTTTTTTCAAACTCCACAGTTGTTTCTCTGGATACAGATGGTATTCTCCATTGCAGAGAGCCCCAAGTTGTCCATGATTGTTGCACTGATGAAATGAGTGAGTCCATCAGGGTTGATCATAGTCCCCATGTTGCTGTTAGGATTTACAGTGTTCCCCTGGTTCTGTTCATCTCACTCAGCATCAGTTCATACAGATCCCACTAGGCTTCTCTGAATTCCCATCCCTACTGGTTTCTAATAGAAGAATAGTGTTCTATGACATACATATACAATAATTAGCTAAGCCATTCCCTAATTGAAGGACATTTACTTAATTTCCAATTCTTTGCCACCACAAACGGGGCTGCTCTGAATATTTTTACACAAGTGATTTTTTTTTATCATTTTCATCATCTCTTCAGGGTATAGACCCAGTAGTGGTATTGCTGGATCAAAAGCTATGCACATTTTTGCTGCCCTTTAGGCATGGTCCAAATTTCTCTCCAGAAAGGTTGGATGAGTTCACAGCTCCACCAACAATATAATAGTGCCCCAGATATCTGACAACCATTTTCATAATGAACATTATCCTTTCTGGTCATATTGGCCAGTCTGAGAGGTGTGAGGTGGTACCTCAGAGAAACTTTAATTTGCATTTCTCTAATAAGTAATGATTTAAAGCAATTTTTCATATGAGTATGGATTGCTTTGATCTCTTCATCTGTAAATTGCCTTTGCATATTGTTTGACCTTTTGTCATTTGGGGAATGACATTTTTTTTTTTTTAAAAAAAATGACTCAGTTTTCTGTATATTTTAGAAATCGTTCCTTTGTCAGAAACATGAGTTGTAAAGGTTGTTTCCAAGTTTACTACATTTCTTTTGATATTGGTCACAATGGTTTTGTCTGTAATTTAATGTAATCGAAGTCATCTAGTTTGCTTTCAGTGATGTTTTCCATCTCTTCCTTAGTCATAAACTGCTTCCCTTTCCATAGTTCTGACAGGTAAACTAGGCCTTGATCTTCTAATTTGCTTATAGTATCGATTTTTTGTGTCTAAATCCTGTATCCATTTGGATCTTCTCTTGATAAAGGGTATAAGGTATTGGTCTAATCTAAGTTTCTTCCATACTAACTTCCAATTTGCCCAGCTGTTTTTATCAAAGAGAGAGAGTTTTTATTCCAATAGTTGGACTCTTTAGGTTTATCAAACAGCATATTACTATAATCATTTTCTGCTATGGCACCTAGTCTAGTCCACTGGTCCACCACTCTATTTCTTTCTTTTTTTAATTAAATGTTTTATTTATTTTGAGTTTTACAATTTTCCCCCCCAATCTTACTTCCCTCCCCCGACTCCTCCCACAGAAAGCATTTTTTGTCAGTCTTTACATTGTTTATATGTTGTACATTGATCCAAATTGAGTGTGATGAGAGAGAAATCATATCCTTAAGGAAGAAACACAGATTATAAGAGATAACAAGATCAGAAAATAAGATATCTGTTTTTTTTCTAAATTAAAGGGAATAATCCTTGAACTTTGTTCAAACTCCACAGTTCTTTTTCTGGATACAGATGGTATTCTCCATTGCAGACAGCCCAAAAGTATACCTGATTGTGGTACTGATGAAATGAACAAATCCATCAAGGTTGATCATCACCCCTATGTTGCTGTTAGGGTGTACAGTATTTTTCCGGTTCAGCTCATCTCACTCAGCATCAGTTCATGCAAATACCTCCAGGCTTCCATGAATTCCCATCCCTCCTGGTTTCTAATTGAACAATAGTGTTCCATGGCATACATATACCACAGTTTGTTAAGCCATTCCCCAATTGAAGAACATTTACTTGATTTCCAATTCTTTGACACCACAAACAGAGCTGCCATGAATATTTTTGTACAAGTGATGATTTTACCCTTTTTCATCATCTCTTCAGGGTATAGACTCAGTAGTGATAATGCTGGGGTCAAAGGGCACACACATTTTTTTTGCCCTTTGGGCTTACATCCAAATTTCTCTCCAGAAAGGCTGGATGAGTTCACAGCTCCATCAACAGTGTAATAGTGTCCCAGAGTTCCCACAACCCTTCCAACAATGATCATTATCCTTTCTGGTCATATTGGCCAGTCCGATAGGTGTGAGGTGGTACGTCAGATACACTTTAATTTGCATTTCTCTAATAAGTAATGATTTTTTAAAATTTATTTTATTAAATATATTATTTGAGTTTTACAATTTCCCCCCAATCTTAATTCCCTTCCCCAACCCGCCCTACTGAAAGCAATCTGTCAGTATTTACTTTGTTTCCATGTTATACATTGATCCAAATTGAGTGTGATGAGAGAGAAACTATATCCTTAAGGAAGAGAAGCCTAAGAAATAACAAGATCCCACAATAAGATATCTTTTTCCCCCCCCAAATTAAAAGGAATAGTCCTTGAACTTTGTTCAAACTCCACGGCTCTTTATCTGGATACAAATGGCATAATAAGTAATGATTTAGAGCAATTTTTCATATGACTATGGATTGCTTTGATCTCTTCCTCTGTGAATTGCCTTTGCATATCCTTTGACCATTTATCAACTGGGGAATGGCTTTTTTAAAAAAATGACTCACTTCTCTGTATATTTTAGAAATGAGTCCTTTGTCTGAAACACTGGTTGTAAAGATTATTTCCCAGTTTACTACATTTCTTTTGATCTTGGTTACAGTGGTTTAATCTGTGCAAAAGCTTTTTTAATTTAATGTAATTGAAATCATCTAGTTTGTTTTTAGTGATGTTCTCCATTTCATCCTTAGTTATAAACTGATCCCCTTTCCATAGATCTGACAGGTAAACTAGTCCTTGATCTCCTAATTTGCTTATAGCATTGTTTTTTATGTCTAAATCCTGTATCCATTTGGATCTTATCTTGGTAAAGGGTGTGAGGTGTTGGTCTAATCCAAGTTTCTTACATACTAACTTCCAATTTGCCCAGCAGTTTTATCAAAGTGTTTTTATCCCAATAGCTTTGGGTTTATCACACAGCAGATTACTGTAATCGTTTCCTGCTATTGCACCTAGTCTGTTCTACTGGTCTACCACTCATTCCTTAGCCAATACTTGACTGATGCTTTATAATATAATTTTAGATCAGATAGGGCTAAGCCCTGTTATTTTGTACTTTTTTCATTGAATCCCTAGAAATTCTTGACTTTTTATTTCTCCATATGAATTTCCATACAACTTTTTTTTTAACTCATTAAAGTAATTTTTTGGAATTTTTATTGGTATGGCACTAAACAGGGAGTTTAGGTTTAATCAAATTGTCATTTTTATTATATTACCTTTACCTATCCATGAGCAGTTGATGTTTGCCCAGTTATTTAAATCTGATTTAAATTATGTGAAAAGTGTTTTATAATACTTTTTAAAAAGTTTCTCAGTCTACCTTGGCAAATAGACTCCCAGGTATTTTGAGAATATTTTGATTGGAATTTCTCTTTCTACCTCTGCCTGCTGTATCTTGCTAGTCATATATAGAAAAGCTGAAGATTTATGAGGGTTTATTTTATATCATGAAAATTAGCAAATAAATTTTCTAATTTGTTCCAGTAGTTTTTTGGATGATTTCTTGGTATTCTCTAGGTATACCATCATGTCATCTGCAAAGAATGAGAATTTTGTTTCTTCCTTCCTAATTCTAATTCCTTCAATTTCTTTTTCTTCTCTAATTGCTGAATCTAACATTTCTAATATGATATTGAACAGTAGTGGTGATAATGGGCATCCTTGTTTCACCCCTGATCTTATTGGGACTGCATCTAGCCTCTCCCCATTGAATATAATGCTTGTTGATGGTTTCAGATAGATACTGATTATTATTCTAAGGAAAAGTCCATCTATTCCTACACTCTCTAGTGGTTTTAGTAGGAATGGGTGTTGTATTTTGTCAAAACCTTTTTCAGTATCTTTTGATATGATCATATAATTTCTTATAGGCTTGTTGTTGATATAATTGATTATACTAACAGTTTTCCTATTTCCTATTGAACCAACCCTGCATTACTGGGATAAATCCCACTATATCATAATGTATTATTCCAGTGATAACTTGTAATCGTTTTGCTAAGGTTTTGTTTAAGATTTTTGCATCTATATTCATCAGGGAGATAGGTCTATAATTTTCTTTCTCTGTTTTATTGCTTCCTGGTTTAGGTATGAGCACTATATTGGTTTCATAAAAAGAGTTAGGCAGAGTTCTGTCTTCACCTATTTTTCCAAAGAGTTTATATAGAATTAGAACTAATTGTTCTTAAATGCTTGGTAGAGTTCCCTTGTGAATACATCTGGACCTGGAGATTTTTTCTTAGGGAGTTCAATGATGGCTTGTTGAATTTCTTTTTCTGGGATAGAATTATTTAGGTTTTTAGTTTCCTCTTACTTTAATGCAGGCAACTTATATTTTTGTAAATATTCTTCCATTTCACTTAGATTGTCAAACTTATTGGCATAGAGTGGGAAAAATAATTTTGAATTATAACTTTAATTTCCTCTTCATTGGTGGTGAGTTCACCTTTTCATTTATGCTACTAGCAATTTGGTTTTCTTCTTACTTTTCTTTAATCAAATTGACCAGAAGTTTATCCATTTTATTGGTTTTTTTCATAAAACCAACTTTTGGTTTTATTTATTATTTCAATAGATTTTTTTGCTTTCAATTTTATTAATTTCTCCTTTAATTTTTAGAATTTCCAATTTGGTATTTAATTGGGGACTTTTAATTTGTTCTTTCTCTAATTTTTTTAGTTGCATATTTAGTTCATTGATTTCCTCTTTCTCTAATTTATTCATATAAACATTTACAGATATAATATATCCCCTACAGCCTCTTTGAGTGAATCCCATAGGTTTTGGTATGTTGTTTCATTATTGTCATTATCTAGGATAAAATAATTAATTCCTTCTATAGTTTGTTGTTTGCTGTACTCATTCTTTAAAATGAGGTTATTCAGTTTCCAATTAGTTCTGGGTCTATATCTCCCTGGCCCAGTATTGCATATGACTTTCATTGTGTTGTGATATGAGAAAGATGTATTCACTATTTCTGCCTTACTGTAGTTGATCATTAGGCTTTTCTTTAGATTTTTCAAGGCAATGGGGTTAAGTGGCTTGCCTAAGGCCACACGGCTGGGTAATTATTAAGTCTCTGAGATTGAATTTGAAACCAGGTAATCCTGACTCCAAGGCTGGTGCTCTATTCAGTGCACCACCTAGCCACCCCAATCATTAGGTTTTTATGGCCTAGTTACATGGTCAATTTTTGTATCATTGCCATGTACTGCAGAGAAAAAGGTATATTCCATTCTACCTCCATTCAATTTCCTCTATAAGTCTATCATATCTAGTTTTTCTAACAATCTATTTACCTCCTTAACTTCTTGTTTATTTTTATGATTCGATTTATCTAGATCTGAGAGCCAGAGGTTGAGGTCTCCCACTAGTAGAGTTTTGCTGTCTATGTCTTCCTGCAGTTATTTTAGCTTCTCCTCTAGGAATTTTTATGCACCCATTGGGTGCATAAATATTCAGTATTGAAATCACTTTATTGTCTATGGTACCTTTTAGGAGGATGTAGTTTTCTTCCTTATCTCTTTTAACACTATCTCTTTTTGCAACTGCTTTGTCTGAGATAAGGATTGCTACCCCTGCTTTTTTCACTTCAGCTGAAGCAAAATATATTTTGCTCTAACCTTTGACCTTTACTCTATATGTATCTCTCTGCCTCAAATGAGTTTCTTGTAAGCAGCATATTGTAGGATTCTGGTTTATAATCCACTCTGTTATTTGCTTACATTTTAAGAGAGATTTCATCCCATTCACATTCAAAGGTATAATTACTAACTCTTTATTGCCCTCCATGCTATCTTCCCTATGTTTGTATTTTCCCCTTCCTCCCCCTTATCTGTATTCATCAGTATTTTGTTTCTGAATACCACCCCCTTCAGTGTGCTTGCCCTCATGTATCCACCCTTCTCCTTTCTTTCCCCTTTCTCTTTTCCCCTTCTTTCCTTCCTTCTGTTAATTCCCCTTTGTTCTCTCCCTCCCTTTTTCTGTTCCCTCCTCCCTTTTCCCCTTTTAATACTTGAAAGGTTAGATTTTTTTAAGTTAACTGAGTATGTGTGTAAGTTGACTTTAAGCCAAATCTGATGAAAAGAAGATTCAGGTGTTTCTCATCACCTCCCTTCTTCCCCTCTATTACCATAGGTCTTTTGTACCTCTTAATGTAATGAGATTTGCCCCCATTTAATCCCCTCCCTCCTCCCATCTCCTTCTTGTTCCCCCTTTTTAAGGAGATGTATTTAAATCATTCTATCTGAGTCACAGAAAATTCTGAGTATCCATCACTTTTTTTTTTAGGTTTTTATTTTGGTAAGGCAAACGGGG